>NC_048263.2:16834010-17459010 GCF_005286985.2 Setaria viridis | reverse complement strand
ACTTGGTCAATCCATCAGGGCACCACCTGGGGTTCACCGGCTTAGTCCGTGGCCTGGCGCGTTCCCATTCTGGTTCGCGTCCTAAGGGGTTCTCGTCTGATACCCGAGCATCGGCCATCTCTTCAAGTCGATCGTGAACGCTGACCTTGTTTTCTGGTTGGCTGCGCTGATCGAATCTGCCCCCCGGCCTATCATTTCGTTCGAACCTGTCTTCCGACCGATCATATCAGTCACTTCTGCCCCCCAGCCGATCACGCACTGGAGGGCGCCGGTCTTCTTGGTCGCGCCAGTTCCTGCTGATCGGCTCTGGTCTTCCATCTCTAGAGCGAGACCTCCTGAATGACCGATTGTTACGATACGGACCGTTGCACTCAGGGCAATTATTGGCTGACGGCAATCTAAGGTTGCTTTCCCAGCAGTGGATGAAGAATGGGCATCGCCAGTGATCTTCATGTCGCCGCATCGCCTCTTCCCGGGATCTTGAGCGTTCTTGTTGCTGTTGATACTTGTTGAGCAGAAATTGGGAAGTGACGGGCCTGCATGGTTCTTCCAATCCGTCATCTTCATCCTCCATCCGTCGTTTCCCCTTGATGTCTTCGGGTGCCGCTTGATTTCTGGGGTCCACGGTGCTGCTTTTCTTAGCCGATTCAGATGTCAGCACCTTGGTCTGGAGCCAATTCTTCCCCGTGTCAACCATGTTGGTGGGGAAGGGGTGCTGGTCAATCTTCATCGGCTTGGCTGGCTTTGTTGGGACTTCAAATTTGAGCCTGCCTTGTTCGATGGCCAATTGTATTTGCTGTCGGAAGACTTTGCATTCATTTGTATCATGGGAGGTGGCGTTATGCCACTTGCAATATTTCATCTTCTTCAGTTGGTCAGCTGACGGGATCGTATGGTATGGCAAGAGCTTGATCTGTCCTTCTTGGAGGAGAAGATCGAAAATTTTATCGGCCATTGATGTGTCGAAACCGAATGCTTCCGGCTCCTTTTTCTCGAACGGACACGATATCGGCTTTTTTCCTTTAACCCACTCCGCCAGACCGATCTCTGTTTCTTCTTCGGATTCAACCTCCTCTAAGTACGTTACCTTCTTCTGGAAGTTCCTTCGCGGATCAAAGGGGCGTACTTCCTGACCAGACAATCGATGCATGATTTGGCTCAAGCTCTCAAACTCCTGTGAAGCATATTTCTCTTTGATATGAGGCAGGAGACCCTGGAAGGCTATGTCAGCCAATTGTGCATCAGTCAGGGCTAGGGAGTAGCATTTATTCCTGATCTCCCTGAACCTCTGCACATACGAGGATACCGGCTCATCACTTCTTTGTCTGAGGCTGGTTAAATCAGAAAGTTTCATCTCATGTACCCCCCGCGTAGAAATACTTGTGAAACTGCCTTTCCAGGTCAGCCCATGTAATTATTGAATTGGGTGGCAGTGTTGCGAACCATTGGAAGGCCGACCCGGACAGGGATGACGAGAAAGGCGTACTCGTAGAGCATCTTGCGCCACTGCTTCTCCGCATTGGATGATGAATCTGTTCACGTGCTCTACAGTTGAGGTATCATCCAACCCTGAAAACTTGGTGAAATCAGGAACTTTGTACCAAAGGGGAAACGGCAGTAAGTCATAAGTAGATGGGTATGGTGTCTTGTATGTGTAGGTTTGCATCTTCGGTTTTAAACCGAATTGCTCTTGAATCACCTCCGCTATGCAAGCCGTCCAGTCTAGTTGTTGTTGATGGACTATCGGCTAGGGAACCGGCACGTGTTGGTAGACCGGCAGCGGGATGACCGGGTGGTGGGCGAGAACGTGTGGCGCTTGATGTGATGTGGCCGGCTGCGTAGTCGGGATTGGCTGTCTGAGTGAACTGGCCGCTTCGTCATATAGCATGATCGGCGCAACACCCCGAAGTGCTTCCGTTGCTTCTGCCCCCCTGCTCATCTCCGGCACGATAGGCTGATATTGCGGCATCATCGGCCGCGCAGCCAATTGGAAAGGTGCCTGGATTGGAACGCTTCCATAGCCGGCCGATTGATCTTGGATGGCCGACGCCGATGGTGCCCCCCAAGGCATTGAACTCGAGGGAGACAACTGCGTGGGGGATAACTGAATAGATTGCGGATGGGGATATGGTGCGCTGTTAGGCCCCAGAGGGATTGATGATGAAGAGGTGCCAGAACCTCCAGTTGGAGCCTGGATCAGCTGAGGAGCCGAGTAGGGTGTATTTGAATAACTCCTGGTCGGGGCCGTTATAGGTGGGGCATACGCCGGCCCCTGGTACCCTTGGGACACGCCGTTGGCCAAGGAGCTGATGACGGCATTGTATACCGTATTAGAAATCACCGGGGATTGATCAATGAAAGCTTGATAGACAAATTGTTGAACCATCTCGGACATCTTGCCCGAGTCCTCGGCGATTGTGATCTGGCGGGGAGTTGGAAACGGAGTCTTTCTCACAGTTTCCCCGCTCCTGGTGCGACTGAAGGATTGCGGACACGTCCTCCGGTAGTACGCCATCTGTTTTTCCAATTCTTCCTTCTGGTCGGCCTTGAGGTCTGCTTCCGTCACCTCGATGATGTTGTCTTCCGAGACTTCGGCAGCTTTCGACATAGTCGCGATCGTATTGGTCCCACTGGGCGTGCCAAAAGTGTGTTGGCGCTAGAAATCGGCTGACCGAATCCCCAGTGTCGGACACACGACCCGGGAGAATCTGCTTAACTCCTGTTCAGGTGATTGCCCTGGTGCGGTTCGCGTGGCGTGCCAGCCAATCTGACCTGTTGATTGGCAAGGAAAGAAACATGTCAGATCTCAGAGGTTGCGATCGGCTAAGTTTCCGATCTCGAGATAGCTTATCAGCGAATCGGCCGATTTGCCGTAATAAAGGAATCGGCTATATTATAGCCGATTACCGGGCAGCGTTAGTAAAGAAGACTGCTGGAGTAATCTAAACAACACTACAATAACAACACTGGGAATAGATCTAGATCGGCTATGCGTAAAACAATAGATTGAATAACGAAGTACAAGAAAGCCGGAAGTTCCAATTCCTAGCTGGATAACTGGTGATAAAACTAGAACAACAGGCAAAACCTAGGAGTCTAGTAAATATCGATAACTAGTGAATAAATCTAAACAAAACGACAGCGATGCACCCGAAGTTAAAGCTTAGATATTACTCGATAAACGGAACTTACAAGATCGGCCGGAGGTCAAGTTGATGCAGCCCCGCCAACCCGTACGAACTTGTGGGAAAGAAGAAAAGTATTAGCGAAGTCGCCTGCTTGAAAGTAAATGCGAGGAAATAGTAGTTCGTTGTATTGCTTTGGTGGTTCATTACAGATCCATGAAGGTGGCTATTTATAGCCTGTTACAAACGATTTCCTAACCGACTAGAACTCTATCTCTAATTTTAAATGAACTCTATCTCTAATTTTAAACGGAAATGAATATTTACAAGTACGATTCATACTGGAGTTGATCATCATGCTCTCATGGGCTGACTCCCTCCTTATCTTCATAGTCCACCTTAAGCCCATACCGGCCCAATTGCTCCGGCCTCCTAATCGGCCGATTTCTACAAACTCCATCAACAAAGGACAACCGAGTGCGACCCTAAGGGTCGGGCGAGGCGGAGTTCCACCCTCGGAGGGTCGGGCGCATCCGACCCCAGGACTCGAGGGTCGGGCGAGGTGGAGTTCCACCCTCGGAGGGTTGAACGCATCCGACCCCAGGACTCAGGGGTCGGGCGAGGCGGAGTTCCACCCTCGAAGGGCAATCGGCCGATCCTCAACTGTAGCACCAATCGGCCAATTTCCAACCGTTATCTCTGTGTCTTACCACATCTCCCGATTCCTTTCTTTTCTGATGCCGATTTCATACGTGTCAAAATCTGGCATCAACAGATTGCTAGGGGTAGGTGGCAAGTGGTGGCAACCCTGTCAATCCTTTGTAATCCCCCTCATTGGGTATGTTGTAGGAGTTCATAAATTAGCAATAACTACGCCGGTAGACCGGTAGTGTATTGTCTCCCCGTGTGTGCCTGGGTGCATAGGCTTGGTCCATATACAATGTATATGTATGTTATGCTTGTATGATCTGTGTATTATATAGGAAGTACATATGAACCTAGAGCTAACTCTTAGTTCTTCTCCCTAGCTTAGTTATTTTGAGATGATTCCTGTGTGTGTCAAACTACATCTTATCCCTGTCTTGAGTATTGTCTCTATCCATCTTATAATTTATTCATATGCATAGTAAACTCTTTTGACTTACCTTTTCTTTGGGAAATACGATACCCTTGGGAATACTCTTGGGTGAAATGCTACAACGGTATATCCATGCTCTTGCGGATTTATTTGTGATCATTAAATATACCAACAAGCATCTATGGTGCCATTGCCGGGGAAGGCACTGGTTAAAAGTTTTTACCTTGTATATGTTTATATGCATAGTTGGTAAATCATTACTCAAGCAGGCTAACCTCAATATGTCTTCTCTATCTTTGATGTGAAGACAGGTAGTGTATGACTGGTTTCGACTTGCCGACAAATTTCTGTGAGAATCCAAAGTCACATGTGAGAAGGGTACGATCTCATGTCATTCCTCCTCAGATTACTCTCTCGGCAGTTGATCTAGCTTCCTATGCACCATCTATGTCAAACGGTATGGCCCAGAAGACTCTTCGTGAGTACTACGCTCCCTCATCCACTCAGGTGCTGAAAGGCCCTCAGGTGGACATAGGGAACCTCAACTTTCAGGTCAAGATGGGTCTCACTACCATGGTGCAGGCTAGCCCACTCTATGGGAAAGCCAACAAGGACATGAGCGCCCATCTGCAACAGTTCCTTGAGCTCTGCAGCACCTTCACCATCAAAGGGGTGAGTGAAGATGCTATCCGTCTCCGATTGTTCCCATTCTCTCTCCTTGGGAGAGTGAAGCAATGGTTCTATGCGAGCTATACGGAGCTGAATACATGGGATAAATGCTCTGCGGCATTCCTCGTGAAGTTCTTTCCGTGGGGCAAACCAATGCCCTTCATGGGAGGATTTCGAATTTCCAGCAAGCAGCTACTTAGTCAATTCCCAAGGCACGGCAAAGGCTTCAGGAGTACTGTAACAACTCTGCCTTAAATTGGTGTACTTAAACTTAAACCAGTTGTTAGTCGCTAAGCAAAATAGGTAAACTGTCCTTTTTGACCCTCAAAAGCTCTTTTTGGAGTTTAAAAATAACACTTGAGTTTTTCCTTGCAAACTTTTGTTAAAGACACTTTGGTCTAATTCTACTCAGAAGCTGCCCCAGAGTTGACTCAAAATTAGCCAACTCTTGAAATCTCACCCACTCGGTTGAAATGCCTAAGTCTGAAAACTGTGGTTTTTGGCAAACCTTGGCTCGAGTTATCCCCAAATCCTTTCAAAATCTGAGCAGATACCTTTACTAAAGTTGAGCTACGGCTAGAGTTTTACAAGTTTGCTTAAGAGGTTTTCGAAATTTAGTTTAAAAATCTTGAGAGGAGAGCCCCCAAAGCTGGTCAAGTTTGCTGCCCGACACTGCCTCGATGCTAGCTCACCCGGGCATGTTCGCCTGCGCACCACGCGCCACATGGCTGCCGACCACTGGCAGCTCGCCGGTGCCCTATCCCCGATGAGGAAGCGACGGGACGGGAGCCTCAACGCCCAACCCGCGCCCACGACAAGACGGAGCGAGCGCCGTGCTAACCAATTGTCGGCCGAGTACATCCTTGCCCCTGTCGCGCATCCACGCCCGCCAACCCAAGCCTTGCCCACTCGCCGGAAAAGCCGCCACACCGCCATCATCCCACGCCTCCGCCCGCTCACCCAACCAAAGCCTTGGCGCTCCGCTTCGCCCACCCGACAAACCGGATGCACGTGCCACACTTCGCCTGTGGCCAACCACAGCAAGAGCACGCCCGAAGCTCCGCTTCCCAAGGCCAATGGCCGCCTCGCCCGTGCACCCGCCTTTCCCGGCCTTAACCTGCCACGCACCGGCTGAGCTGCCACCCCCAATCTAGCGCTTGACGCAACCAGACGCACACTCAACCTCGCCAATCCTTCCGCCCGGCAAAACTACACTTGCCAGATGCTATCTCCTTTGCCCAATACTGGAGGACCCTATCCCCGGAGCTCCGCTCCTCTAGCCAATGGAGGCGCCGACCAATCGCTGCCGTGGCAGAGCACTTCCTTCTTCCTCAATCTTATCCTCTCACCGCTCGAGCTTGTTCCTTCCCCTGAACCCTTCCACGCATCTATAAAAGGGGTACCAAAGCCTCTCACCGGAGTCCCCTTCGCCATTACCACCTTTGCCGCACTGCTTGCTTTGTTCTTCTGCATCGCACTCGCCACCGCTTGAGCTCTCTGTGGAGCTCCCCCTTCCACCCAACACCACGCTTAACCAACACCACCCACCGCTTTACCACCCTCTCACACAAGCTTGAGAGTTTGCTTGTTGTCCACTAGAAGCACCACCGCCGTCGAAGCACTGCCAGACTTCGCCACTGTCCGAAGCTTACCGTCTTCCGCCGTTCCGCTTCAGCTTGTTTCTTCCCGACCCCAAGACCTCGTCCATGGGACCGGAGGTAAGCTGCTGACCCCTATCTGTCTGCCGACCCTTGTCCATCTCGCCCGACCCTGTCCGCCTCGCCTGAGGGCTCGGTTGTGTCTTTTTCTTTTGACCGAGGGTATCTGTGTAAAATTTTGGGGACTTCTCTGTGTTGAATCTGAGGATCCCGGTACAGTCTTTCTTTAAGTCTAAGGGTCAGATAGTACGTTTTCCCCGACCCGACTCTTTTAACTTGTTCTAAATCAGCAAAAGCTTGGAAGTTCGTCTTAGATCATAGAAAAATCAGAAATATACATATTCACCTTTGTTGGAATTCTTGTTGTGTCCAGTTTCTTACAAAATAAGTAATTTTTGGAAGAGGTACATAAAAACTTCCAGAAGTGCATAACTCGCCTAATGCACTTGAACCGCCCCAAGCACAGCCTCTCTCTCTTTGTGCAAACTCTAAGTTGCAAGAATGAAAATGTGTTCAAGCATGAATGCAACTAACCTCCTGCATGTGCATGTCATGTAGAATCTAATCTCGCCGACAGAACCTACGAGCTCCACCCTGCACTGGAGGAAGAACCCACCACAGAGCTTCATAACTTGGAGGGTGAGCCCGAGCAAGATCAAGACCCCGAGGAGTCGCTAACTGTTTCTAAAGGCAAGCCCCGGTGCATGCTTCCCTATTTTTAAATTATGCAATATGTCGATGCTTATGATTGTGTATTTACGTTGGTAGGAGTTGATTGAAACCGTAGATGCATTAACTTAGTACCTTGCTATGAACACTAGTTTTCGAAGTCAAGTAGTTGCAATGCTAAATAGGACTCGGTAAAAGTCGAGTGATTGCTTGTCACTCACGAGTTATAGGAGTTGTTTGTTTACTCTTGCTACAACTATAAGGATGACGGATCGGACTGGGAATTGTTCCAATGTGGTGGTTTGCCCCGTCTGTCTAGCAATAAACTTGCTAAGGTCGAAACATATCGGCATTCGTGATCAAGTGTTTGAAAGTACTAATCTCATACCTAGTATGGGATGGGGAAGCCTAGTACCTGATTGAACTGGGACGTGGCTTATACTCCTACTGACCTTGGAACAAGGTTCCCATGGTGCATCATGTGGGTGCAAGTGCAGTCACAGTGCAACAATAGGCCGGGACTATGGAGCATTGTACGCCAAAGGTAGTTTAGCCCTGACACATGCCTAAGGGATCAATGGGGAAGGCTGACAAATGGAGCGACCCTTCATGGTGCGCGAATGTCATGAGATTAGGTTTGCCATGCATGGTTAAGAAATTCGAATCGATTCGTCTGCCTCTCACAGTTTGAGACTGCTTGATCGCTATTCTACATTGAGTAAAGATGGAACATGATGATGATATTAATCTTGATGCTTGTTCTTTAAATTGTTTGGAAACCATGCTTGCTTAGTATAAGCTGCTAATCTAGATTGGTTAATAAACTTAGAACTTGAGCTAAAATATTGAAAGTAAGGACCAACTATAGAGGCTTTTGGCAAAACAAACCCCTAAGCCAAAAAGCCTTGCATGTCTAGGTTCTGGTGAAAATAGATATCACCCAATGGGTCAGTCTTGCTGAGTATTAGTTGCTCAGCCTTGTTGTGGCTTAACTTTTTAGGTGATGTTAGTGCCTTGGCTGCTGACACCACTTGGCTGACCCAGCTCCCTCTGGGCTGGACAGTCGAGTGGGATCCCTCCTCGGACGGCGAGGGCCGGGATTAATGATGTCATGATCAGCTTCGTCATGATATCGTGTATCGACATTTAGCTTCCGCTTGTTTTACTTCTTTTGGTTGAACCTTGCAAACTTGTTGAATTTCGAAAACTCTGATGTAATAATTTGTTGAGCTACGTTAATGTGATGGGAATGTTGTAATCTCTGTGCTACTCACCTCACGTGAGCAATGCTTCTCGATCCTGTGTAAGTGGTTTATCGGATGAAATCCGACGGATGACCAAGTTGACTTGCTTAAAGTGCATAATCGCGTGTCAGGCGACTTAAGTGCATTTTAGCCAAGTTAATTTGGGTTGTTCTGCCACAAGTACATCCTGGCCTGTCCTCACCATGGGATGGATAAGTGGCTAATTCTTCAAAATTTCTACAACGGGTTGCCTCCGTCATCCCGAGGCCATGTCGATGCTGCTGTTGGAGGAGCCTTCTTCTCGCTTACTATTGATGCTGCAACAACATTGATTGAGAAGATGGTCTCTAATCAAGGGTGCAGCGATGAACGACTCCAACCCCAATAAAGAGGTAGGCATACCGTCAAGGAAGCGGACATGCTTACTGCTAAAATGGAACTCCTTATGAAAAGATTGGATGATTACACTAAAGAGAAAGCTATCATGTCCAACACCATCCAAGCTATAGATTCTCACATGATGTGTGAGGTTTGTGGTAACTCTGGACACTTGGGAAATAACTGCCTCGAGACTCATGAAGATGTGTTGTACATGAACAGCAACAACAACGGATATCGTCCACAAGGAGGCCAAGGGTGGAATCAACAACACCCTTACCAAGGAGGTAACAATGGTAATTCTTTCAATCCTAACCAACCCTCCTTCAAAGATCTCATTTTTGGGCAAGCTAAGATAAATGAAAGTTTTACTAAAAAGGAGCTGCCAATGAGAAAACCTTGAATAGCCTCAATATAAAACTTGATGGTCTTTCTTCTACTTTGAAGAACTAGCTAAGTTTTAATAAAATGCTAGAAACCTAGTTAACTCAGTTGGCTACTGTTGTTCCTTCTGCTGAGCTTGGAAAGATCCTGGGGCAACCCGAGTCTTCTCATGAAAATGCTAGTACGGTGACCACAAGAGGGGGTAAGACCACTCGTGATCCACCTCATCCAAACCATGCAAGAAAGAGTAAGGGAGGCACGAAGGAAGTTGAGGTATCCAACGAAGGCCACTCCGACACGGAGGAGCCACCCAAGGTAAGAAAGGCACCCGAGAGAAGAAAGGCGCCCGAAGGGAAAATGGCATGGCATGAAATCTTCGACGCCAATATCTTGCCGTTTCCCCAGCACAACAGGAAGCCATCCATGGATGAGCAATTCGCTCACTTTATGGAAATGATTTAAAAGATCCACATCAATGTTCCACTGCTGGAGGCAATGCAAGTACCCACGTATGCATGTTATCTCAAGGACATCCTCAGCAACAAGCGACCAATGCCCACTTTGAAGGTGGTGAAGCTTACGGAAGAGTGTAGCGTAGCTATACTCAATCAACTTCCTGAGAAGAAGAAAGATCCGAGGTGTCCCACGATCACTTGTATGATCGGGACACATCGCTTCGACCATGCCCTCTACGACCTTGGAGGTAGCGTCAGTGTCATGCCCAAGGTAGTTTTTGATCGCCGCAATTATACCAACCTGTCTTCAACCCTTATGCAGCTACAGCTGGCTGATTCATCAGTCCAGTACCTGACGGATATTGCTGAAGACATTCCGGTGAGAATCCGAGATTGCTTCATCCCCGTCGACTTCGTGGTGCTTGATATCGAATCGCCGCTCATCCTTGGGCACCAGTTCCATAGCACCACGAATGCACGCATTGATGTGGGAGCCGGAGTAGTCTGACTCCACATTAGTTGCAAGGAGGAGAAGTTCGAGTTCTGTCCAAGGAAGGAGCAATGCTCCATGATCAAGAGCAAGCAGGGAATCAACACTCATATCAAGGAGGTTGAAGTGACACCCCCAGGAATGGACAGCCTTATCTCGTTGTAACACCTGAGAAATTCTTAGATAAAGTTGTTCACTGGGCGCTTGGAAGGAGGCCAAAAATTGACTTTTTGAATGGTAGCTTAGATGGACTATTGAAGACCACCACCGCATAAAGTTGGTCAAGACGATTCTGTTTTACTACCCATATGTTTGTTTTGGACATCGGATGAACAAGTGGCAAGATGACAAAGTTTGATTAAGTTAGAGAGAGAAAAAGAGAAACCCACGTGACCCTATAATGACCGTGGCTTGACTGACCATTGCAGTTCCAAGATGGCAGACTTATTCTTACGAGCTTCTAAATAGTAATAGATCTATTCCGTTTTAAACCATCTTAGAAGCCTAATCAATTCTTCAAATGAATACCAAAGTTTTAGGTTTTTTTATCAAGCTTTCCAAATTGTTATAGATCATAATTTTTAGTTGGCTAGAATTCCAGATATGAAATTTTAAAGTGGACTGTTAGTTTTGTGTTGTTAGATTCAACACTCGAGGTTGCTATAATTATTAATTAATCTTAGTGAATTTTAATGTGAAGAGACATATAAACAAAGTTATGGATAACATAATTGTTCATTCTCTGGTAAAGTTTCATAATTTTTGGAAGCGTGTTTTAGTAGATATCAAGGTTTTTCCACCGACTGTCAGAACTCAAGATAGATTCTATAGTCTGAATTGAACTGAAGATTAAGACCATTTTCTTTGTAAATAAAAATATTTTTACCAATAAAAGTTGTTCTCCTTTCTCTGTAGTTTCTGAAAATGTATTTCCTTACTAGCATGGCTTCTGTAGATTAAAAGTTACAAAAAAGAGAAGTGTTGCTGCTCTTTGTAGGATGATTGTGGTTTTGCTGTTTTAGGTCTTTCTTGTATGTTTAAGGGTTCAGGCATAGGAGCGGTATACCTATTGTTCTTATATGTTTGTTTGAATTGTATGTACTGAGGTCATGATGCTAAACAGGTGGTATTGCTCCGAATCTTGCCTAGTGCCATTTGCATCATCACTTTGAGGCAAGTAAACGTAGTGGTGATTTATGCTACAGCTTTGACTTGTTGTTTATCCTATCTACACCTTAAAATTCAGAACCTCAACCAAACCAATATGATTGAATTAACTGAAGTTTAACTTGTTCTTTTAAATATGTTCATAAATATTGGGCTTCTGGCTGTTTATTTCATCATGAGGAAAGAGGTATGTTTATGTACGTGGTTGTATGTGGCATAAGTGGTAACCTTACTTGCAGTTGCATCATATCATTGCATCATATTGCATTGGACATCATTCATGGATATCGTCGCTTGATGGCAGTGACTGTACCAGTACAACATCGTACGTTGCCCGAGGAGGGGTACAATTCAGCTTCATACCTTGTTGGGTATGGAGGCAGTGGACATGGCATTTGCACTCATTGTGGTTTATGTATTTGAGTATTATGCATCGACATGGAAGTGGATATGAGGTATTAATTGTCTGAAGTAAATAAGCGGTTGTGGTTTATTCATTTTTGTTCATATGAGGATGACTTTCACGATGATCCGGTTTGTCTTATTTTATCATGTATCTATGTTTAAATTGATGAATAATGAACTTGTAGTTTAAATGACATGTTAAAGCAGTTTGCTTGCTGAGATTTATTCTCACATCCATTTTATCTTTCCAGGTGCTTGAGGGGATGTTTCCCTTGAAGGGATTGGATTAGCTGCATGTCTTCACATATTTACCCACTTTCCTTTTATAATAGTAATGAAACATTTATCTTGCTATAATGAACATGGAGTAGACCTTGTCGTGACCATTTGTGCTATCATAATAATGAGTGTGGATGACCTATGTTCATTGTTGTTGGCTCCAAAGATCAGCCGATTGAATCTCTAGCGTCGGACACACGACCCGGGAGAATCTGCTTAACTCCTGTTCGGGTGATCGCCCTGGTGCGGTTCGCGCGGCGTGCCAGCCAATCTGACCTATTGATTGGCAAGGAAAGAAACGTGTCAGATCCCAGAGGTTGCGATCGGCTAAGATTCCGATCTCGAGAAAGCTCATCAGCGAATCGGCCGATTTGCTATAATAAGGAAATCAGCTATAATGCAACCGATTACTAAGCAATGTTGGTAAAGAAAACTACTAAAATAAACTAGACAATGCTACAATAGCAACACTTAGAACAGATCTAATCGGCTTATGCAAAAATGGCAGACGAGCAATAAAATACAAGTAAACCAAAATCTCTAATTCCAAGCTTGATAACTGGTGATAAAACTAGAACAGTAGGTAAAACCTAGAATTCTAGTAAATATCGATAACTGATGAATAAATCTAAACGAAACGACAGCGATGCGCCCGAAGTTAAAGCTTAGATATTACTCGATAAACGGAACTTACAGAATCGGCCGGAGATCAAGTTGATGCAGCCCCGCCAACCCATACGAACTCGTGAAAAGAGGAAAAGTACTGGAGAAGTCGCCTACTTGAAAGTAAAGTGTAAGGAAATAGTAGATTGTTGTATTGATTTGATGATGTTTAGATCTCTAAAGATGGCTATTTATAGCCTGTTACAACCAATCTCTTAACCGACTAGGACTCTATCTCTAATTTTTAAACGAAAACAAATATTTACAAGCATAACTCGTATCAGAGTTGGTCGTCACGCTCCTGTGGGCCGATCCCCTTTTATCTTCATAACCCACTTTAAGCCCATATTGGCCCAACTGCTCCAGCCTCTCAATCGGCCGATCTCCACCAACTCCATCCGCCGAAATACTGTAGCACCAATCGGCCGATCTCCAACTGTAGCACCAATCGGCCGATTCCCAATCGTGACCTCCTTGCCTCACCGCATCAGCTAATTCTCTCCCTTCTTGATGCCGATTCCATACGTGTCAAAATCTGGCGTCAACAATTGTTATCTTATTAAGTTGCTCATTAAATGCTAGTGTGTGATATATCTCTATATATGATTTAGCTTGTTGCTTCCGCGTTTTACTCTGTATATGAGGTCGTGTTGTCGAGTTTTTATACTCCAGCATGTGGGAAGGATGTTTAGTGACATCTTGGACTTTGTTGCACCTGGGGTGTTACACTCGTTCATGAAGAACTACATGGCTATTGAGAAACAAAGAATAAGTATGAGGCCGAGGCATCAAGTCGACTCGCAGCCCTGAAAGTCCAAGAAGCCATCAACCACATCGAGGGAACCTCAGAATATGAGAAAGGTTTGGCGGAAATTGGAACGAGCATCCACAGCCACTTCTCTGGAAGCGGATGCCATGTCATCAAGCTGAACACACTAGAGAAGAGTCCCGCTTGTTGGACTTAAACATGGTGAGTCCTTGCTGATAGGTAAATCAGTAGTTCTCCCATATTTGCTTCCCAATATTTGGATTTCCTCGACATTTGCATTTGCATATTTGATTTTTCCAATCTTTCATGCTGGAATTTTTCTAGCCATTTCCCCTTTTCACAAAAAAAAGTTCTAAAAACAAAACTGAGTTGTCTGAAAATTCTTCTGAGTCCTTTCCTAGAACAAATTGCCAAACTTCCCTTGCATGACTTCACATGATTGCAAGGAAGTATGTACCAAAGGGGGCAGCAATGGAGACCTACTATGTGTCGGTCGAATCTCCAATTCGACCAAGTCCATCACTTTTAGGTCTCACTTGCCTCAACAACTTCCTGTTGTTACCCCCGGTCACCATCTGACCATTTGTTCTCCTAAGCCCTGCAAGGAGTAAAGGGGGAGACGTGTGTTGCCCAACCGTGGCATTCGCTCCTCTCCTGATTTGGCTCTTAGATTCTTTCAACCGATTTCATTCAGGAGAAAGGAGTAAGGAAACTCTCTTCCTCCATTTGCGTCTTGTTGTGGGTTGAACTTAGGGTAAGTAAGCGCTTGGGGAGGGTTCATTTTCCTACTTGGATGCTGCCCTGTGTTTTCGCACTCTTGCGCTCAAAGTATGGGCAACCAACTTGTCATGTACACTCAACAAACGACATCGAGAGGAGCTACTGGCTTACTTCCGTTGGACGGGGTACAACCCCAACCAGCAGCAGTGAGCCTGAAGCTAGCTTGGGGGAGGACCCCCATAAGAGAGGTAACTTGTATCTTTACTATTTTCAAAATATGCATGATAACAAATAAAAATCTGAAAAACTAAAAAGACTACTTTCCTATGTGCGGTAAGAATGTTTTTTAATTCTCCATGGTTGAAATGATAAATAGTTGCTCTATTCATTTCCTCTCATATGTCTTCCTACAACTTAGTATCCTACCCATGCTTCTGAGTTTGTTGGATTGCGTGATCAAACCTTAGCTTGAAACTTGTGGGTAGCAAAAAGCATGATCCATGTCTAGGTTATTGTGAGATATGATATGGTAGAATAGAGTTGCTATGATCTTATTCTATGTGATGCTTGATATCCGGAGTTTTATTTTTGAAAATGCTAAAATGATAAGTTCCTCAATAATGAGAAATTCTTATCCAAGCCCATATGTTGATCCTATTATATAGGATTCACATATGCAGCTTGTTCTCTCATTAAGCTTTGTCAAATTGTTGTGACCCTGAGTGAGAAACTTGTCATACTCCCATGATCGAGATCATGTACACGCTACCACCATATGCTAAACTTCTACACTAGAAGTTAGCAATCATACCATCCATCCATCCACAAAATAAAGCTCCATGTATTTTATGACCTCTCTCTCCAAAAATATCCTTGCAAAAGAGACTTGGGCTATGCAAAAAGAAATAAAGTACATGCTCATGGGCTATGCAAAAAGAAATAAAGTACATGCTCATGAAAGTATGATAAAAAAAAAGAGAGAAAAGATAGCCCATGTCTCCAAAAAAAAGCAAAGGAGAGAGAAGGATCATACAAAAAGGAGTCCATATACCATCCACCATATGCACCATCCACACACATGCACATCTTGATCAGGTTGTATGACTTGCTTCTCCAAAGGATCCGGTCTTTGACTTAGCAATAAATGAGATTACAGCGCTGCTGCACCCCAAGAATAATTGATATTTTGGGGTAGCTTTCACCTATAATTTCTTATGAGGTTTGCATTTCAATCCGCAAACATCAAGCAACAAGCTGATCACCACACTATTGGAGGACAAAAACCATCACCGTCCCATGCTCTTGCGTTCACGCCATCATTCCTAAGAATGTTAAAATAGTGACTTGAAAGCATCGAATAATCCGAAATGTTGTCATTATTTAAAACAAGGTTAGTGTTCACCTGAGAATGATTGTTTCTCTAGTTCTTTAGCCCACTTTCGTGTAATTGGGCCAATAATATTGGTTACACCCTTATTCCTTTTAACATTTGTGTCGTTGCTAGAGATGTCCTCATCACTCCCTCACCTTCCCAGCACGCTAGGCGTGCTCGCCGCCTCCTCCTGTCCCTCCCGGAGTCGCCTTCCTGGCGCAATTCCAGTGCCCCGGCGGCGCCGCCTGACCCCGATGGCCCGAGCCACTCCCGTTTTGCTCGTCACCTCCCTCCCTCCCATCTAATCCACCATGAGGGCCCAACCGGCTAATACCATCGGCTCCGCCATCCACCCTCCCCTCCCCAACTTTCGTGCACTTGGTGCACCAACACCACGCACCCAACACCCCCCCCAATCCACAGCCCCCAACCCACGGGCGCACGCCACAGTAACCCAGCCCCCACCCCCTTTGCATCAGCACACCCAAAATTGCTATGGCCACCCGGCCTTGTGTACCCCAACATTCAATTCAAGCTCTTAACCACCTCCAAAAATCCCCAAAAATCCCATAAAATACCAAAACCTCATTCATGCCTTTCTTTTCTATAGTTCACCTCATATGTACCTCTTTTCTATATTTTACTAAGATCTTAGAGCCCAACCTTAGTAGGAAAGATGTCGCACTGCCTCCACTAGCTGCCGTGCCCTAACCCCTAGGTGCCGGGCCGGGTCAAAGTTGAGTGCGTCGTGTGGCCTCTAGCCACTATACCCGCGTTATTAACAGCATCCAGCTGGCTGTTCCTCACTGCCTTATCATCACCGCTAACCCCTATCACTATCGTACATCTGCCGGATCTTGTGCTGGCCCATTTGTCGCCTTGTGTGCCATCCCCTAGCGCCAGGACAAAGTGGTGTCCGTTCTACAAACTCTCTAGTTTCTATCTCACTTGATCTTGCCCGATTGCGTCTGCCGCCATGTGTATTATCTCCTAGTACTGAGACAGACCAACTGTCGCACAAGATCTCAAGTTCTACTCTTTAAGATCATTCTAAAAATTCCCTAGTGACCCCAACCCCTTAAGGAACTGTCCAAGCCTTTGGTCCATTCCACCACACAACCGTTATGCTGCCCAAACCAAACCCCGAATATTGTCCAGGCATAGCCGTTATGACCGCTCATCCTAAACCTCTAATCTCATTCAGACCCAGCCACCCAACCTAAACCTCAATTCTCGTCCCAACCTAGCCGTAGTGCCGCCCACCCAAATCTCAAATTATCGTCCAAAACCAGCCGTTGTGCTGCCCGACCAAAACACTAGAATTTCCTAAAAATCCAGCCACCCAACCGATTAATTATTTAGAAATATCTTTTGAATACTTGAGAATTCACCCTTAATTATAAGGTAATTCCCAAAATAGTCATCCGTTTCCTTTCTTTTCATTCCTTAGGAATTGATTGGTGTATTGTTTTATTGATAGTTATTTTATGCGCTCTTATCAGTCGGTAGACGACCAGGCTCCACCCCAAAGCCAAGGATCCAGAAGGCGTGAAGCCAAGAACCTTGGTTGCCCTAAGAGACATTAACAATTTTTTATGAAGGCAAGTCCTAACTCCTAGCTCATGCTTTGTCCTATTGAGCGCGAGAGTATCAATATGACCCACTTAAATGTATTGCATTACTTTCAAATTATTTCTTTAGGATATGTGCTTGCTAGATTGTCCCTTTTTGTTATTGAAATGCCATAGGCCAAACCGCCCTCCGTATAGTAGATATGCTAGGCAAGTTGAGTCACGCCCCGCTAATGGGGATAAAAACATGGTTGGATCCTCTACGGGGAGGATCTGACACCCCACCATAAAATTTATATTTCTATAAAAGACTTAGGAAGGGTTTTCCTTTTGGGGAAAGGGTGAGTTAATTATAAAATGATAGTAACTGAACCCATAGGGTGTATTTTGGGCCTGCTGGTAAGAGGACAGCCTCTTTGGGGGACATACTGCCCTAACGCTTACCCTGGTCATGTAAGAACTGGTTCATTGGGAGAGTCTTCCTTGTGACACGTACTTCTATACGTGCCAAAAATGTACAACTTTGAGGAGTGCATGTTCATGTGAGACCTTGGTTCGAACCCCGCTAGCTGAACATAGTCATCCATCCCAAGGGGCCAAGGTGGGCAATGGGTATACTAGAGTAGGACCTTCGTAGAGTTGTTGGTATTTCTTATAGCCTAACAGAATAAATCCGCAAGCATACGGATACTGATGTAGCTTTCACCCGAGAGTATTCCAAAGTATCAATTTCCACGGGAAACGTGAAGTGTTCTAATCCTAAACTAGTTCGTCCAGATGTATGGCAAGGGTGACGACAAAGAGAGAGGAGGTAGAGAAGCTGAAGGGTAGAGAGGGTACTTGTCGAGTAAAACTAGCTATTTTGATGAATCAAACTAATCAGACTTACTCACGAGAGTTCACTTCGGGCGCTCGAGACACACCATCCCGAAAAGGGATGAAAAGGGCGATGATCGTGTCTACCCCTAAGTCCTACAGTCCAGAACTAACATGATGGACTACATAGACCGGACAGGACTGTCACCACCTACCGGCTACCATAGCTATTCCGTTGAACTGGGTGCAAACCAAGATAATCTCTAGTCTAGACCGGACCAGATAGGGTTGTCGCCACCTACCGGCTACCAATGAGAATGAAGGATGGATCAACTTTATGGATGTCAAAGACATGGAAATCTAAGAAGATCTCATACTCTCCAATCTTTGTGCTAATGACCCTGAGGATTCCCTCGGTCTCTATAGTTTTACCCGAAATCCATTGGAGATGTTTCTGAGAGAATGAAAGGGGATTCATTGGGAAAGGATTCCATTACCAAGGATTTAGGAATGGTATTAATTCCGACCCTTGGATGATAGAGCACATCCTGATGGTCGATCCCTCCTACTTGGAATTGGAGCAATTGCAGCTCGGGATATAGCTATACAACTTGATCATTGCCTTCTGCTTCTTTCAACCATTCGCAACATGTAAATGCGGAAATGTGTGTCAAGTTCTCCTTTTCCACTTTGACCTTCTGCGGGTCGAGGGTTCCGAGCTCAGACAACTTATGCTCCCATTTGTACTCTTTTGGCATGTTCGAGGTATTTCCATAGTCCCCAAATATGAGATCATCCTCAAAGTAAAACTGGGAAACAAATAGAAGATCTTCCTCAAAGGATTTAGCGTCTAAGGTATATGATGATGATGGTTCGGGAATAGGTTGGGAGAGCATGTTGGAGATAGGTGATGATAGAAGGTCGATATATTTTGATTCTGAACACATCATCTCCTCTGCCATGATTGTCTCCTTTATGGGCCCGTTGGATACTTCATCCAGTGATTCATCGTAGATACTAGTGTGGGGAGTTTTTTCTAAGATTTTATCTAGTACTAACCTCCGTTCACTAGGGATCAAATGGTAAGATGATCCTCCTGACAAATAATCTAAGAATTGGGCTGATTTGGCATAGAGACCTAATCTAAACTCTTGGAGAAGAGCGGGTTCTGTGATTCCTATATCAGGTCATGAGACCAAGATATCTGTGAAACGAGCCCAAGCAGTTCCTAGTGATTTGCCTTCCTTCTGTTTGAAGAGAATGATTTCACGTCGAAGGTCGGTGACCCGAGATAAAGGGAAGAAGGTTAGGTAGAAGTTATCTCTTAACGCTTCAAAACTCCCTTCCACGCTTCTAATGGATAGAGAATACTATTTACTTTGCTCTTCCCATAAGAGAGAATGGGAAAAGCTTCCACCGTATGCTATGTTGAGTCATACCTGTTGTTCTAAGACATGAGCAGAGTACCTCGAACTCACGCAAGTGGGTGTAGGGATTTTCTTCTTCAGGTCTTGAAAAGGATTGTCTCTGAACCATGGCTATGAAGCAGGAATGTAGCTCATAGCCGAGTCTATGGATGGTATGTGATGATGATGGAGGCTCCAATTGATTGCCCCTTGGAGCCGAGAATTGACGAATGGTAAGATTGGAATCCATATGATAGGTGGGATGGTACACGAGTGAAATCGGTTTGGAATCAGAACAGCTACCGTTCCCCAGAAATGGTGCCAAAAAGCTTGTTGGTATTTCTTATAGCCTAACAAAATAAATCCGCAAGCGTATGGATACCAATGTAGCTTTCACCCTAGACTATTCCAGAGTATTGACTTCCACGAGGAACGTGAAGTGTTCTAATCCTAAACTAGTTCGTCCGAATAGATGGTAAGGGTGACAACGAAGAGAGAGGAGGTAGTGAAGCAGAAGGGTAGAGAGGGTACTTCTAGAGTGAAACTAGCTATTCCGATGAATCAAGCTGATCAGACATACTCACGAGAGTTCACTTCGGGTGCCTGAGACACACCACCCCAAAAAGGGATGAGAAGGGGGATGATCGTGCCTACCCCTAAGTCCTACAATCCAGAACTAACATGGTGGACTACGTAGGCCGGACAGGGATATCACAACTTGCGAGCTACCACAGCTATTTTGTTGAACTGGGTGCAAACCAATGTACTCTCTAGACTAGACACCATGTCCACACTATCGAATACTACCTTACTCCAGCTCTGAAATAAGGCACCCACTCAAAGTAGGATAAACTACTAAATAGTGAACGAGGAACATGTGAACTAACAAAGGCTAGAACTGATGCTTAATTAATCAGAGCAACTAGAGTTACCGAACAAGACCTGGATGTTACTCGAAGTTGAGCCACATCCAACGAGGTACAAGGAGGAAGAGGGGCCGACAGCTCCGGCTCCTCCCCCGCACTCTTACCTCGCCTCTCTCCCTATTTTCTAATAGTGTTGGCAACGCTTCACTTCTTGGATCTTCTCTTCTTCTGTGTCTTCTCCCGGCGCAAAATGCCTCTATTTATAGCACCCATGAGGTAGGGGGTACTTGTAGGGATCAAGGAGAGGTGGTTGGAGGTGGGCCCCTAGGTCAGCCAACCCTAGGGTCCATCGTCTTGGCATGATCAATGCCTTAGAACAGCTCCTGGATGTCGGTTTCTTGCATGCAGTTAGGTGGTTGTGCTCCATGGTGGCCAAGTGTCAGTTCAGCCGAAGTGATTGGGTCGCCGAACTGACATCCTGTGCCCAAAGTCGAACGTTGCACTGTCTTATCTTGTGGATGGCTTGGATCAATCACTGGGTAGGTTTTTTGTGAAAATTGCTTGACATGTGGGCCCATGGATCCAAGGGAGTTACATCTTGTCCCTAGGATCAAACCATCATTCATCAACGCGTGGGATTTGTCCTGAGTGTGTTTCTTCATGCATGGACCAAAGGGGGACAACATGGCTGGGTTGGCCAACCTGGTGGGTTCGGCCGACCTGGCCATTGTGCCCACGTTTGGTCCAGAGTTTGTCCTCCTACTTCCTGCAACAAATAATCACCAAATCTCGTGAAACTTTGTTATTCAAATGAAAATACACCTATGGATTGGTTCATGCCTTATTATTTCTAAGAATGTGATGATTGAATTTTGAGTATAATGACCGTCAAAAAGAGTCCTAGGTCCGATCGGCATGGGTTGACTGTTTAGAGGGTTAGAGACCCTGAGGGCTAGAGGGACTATTTTATACATTTGTGCACATTTTCCGGGATTGGATCTGCGTAGCGGATGGTTAGTGTCCCTTGTTTAGACCCTAGTATATCCATGGATGGACCTAGGGAATGCTGTTTAGAGATAGATGTGGGCGGGCATGGGTCTCGAAGGTCAGTCCGCCTTAGGCCAAGGTATGGGCTAATCGAACATATGGATGTGCACACCTCTACGCAGAGTTTGATCTATCGATAGCTGAGGCTCACAGTTATGAGCCCACCTGGTAAAAGCCCCCATAATTAGTCTTTGGGTGGGAATTAGTGTGATAAGAATGCCGGATGAAGGTCGTGGACTGGATTCTAGAGTTAAAACTTGGGGACTTGTAGGGGAGGCAGCTTCCCCCTCCAGGACCACAACCTTCATTAATATAATAATAATCACCTTAGAGAGTCTTTATAAAAACTCACCTTTTAAATCCACTTTGCATATGTGAGATGCTTTAGGCATAGGTTTTGCCTCTCAACCATATTCCTTGATCACCTCCCATATTGCATAATATACTAGTTAAGGTTGGGATCTGCTGAGTAACAACCATAAGAGTACTCAGCGTTGCTTTTATCATAGAGGTCTCCAAGTGTTGTAGACCATCTTGTTAGTGGATGGGCACCTGCGCTTCCCTTCAGTGTGCTAATGTAAAAACCTTTCATTTATTAAATTATACGCCTTTTATTGCTTAAAATATTGAATTGTAATGGTAATTGTATTAGCCTACTGATCCAGGGACTAATACAGGTGATCAGCGGGACTCCCAAAGGGAGGTCCCCACACATATACAGTTTACTTAATGCACTTCCTCGAAAGGTCAGATAGAATGTACTTCCAGGATTAGACCTTTTGAGCTCTTGTCCAAAATCCCATAGCTGATTGTATTGCTTCATTTCATCACCATATATGGCTTTCCATGCAAGCCTCCTTGCCCTGGATAACTTGGACCTAGAAGGGATCAAGTTCCTCTCCTTTTGAACTGTTCTTGTGAAATTTCTAAGTGTCATCTTATCATCTGCTCTAAATGCTTCCATATACTTCTCAGCTAGCCACTTAGAGGTGCACCTCTTCAATACCCACTCCTTCTGACAATTGTGTTGTCTATTGTATATCTTCACAAAGAAACATTTGGCTCTACTGTCTTTGATGCATAAAGTGTCCATGGACAACCATCAGAACAGTGGGCCCTCACTCTAGTATTGTCATTTCTTGGCAGCAAGATAGCAACTCTATTCCTAATACTGTATTCTCTGATTTCTTTCCTCAATAACTCAACTGTTTTGAATGTTTGCCTAATGAAGAATGTTGGCCCCTCCAAATCCTCTGTCCTAAAAGGCTTGAATCTCTTACTACTTGGGCCTTCCCCATCTGAATTTGGTAGCTGTAAGCCTTCTTCATCAGTAGAAAGTTCCTCACCTACCCAGAACACTTGATTAACAAGTTGCTACCCCCTAAGTTTACTCCCAATTGCCTTTTTCCATTCCTTCCCATCAATCTCTTCAGTTATGTGTTCATTGACATTGTCTATGAAAAGGTCATCATCTCCATCTTCAATCTCATTGTCACTGTCCAAAAAGTCAGGATCATCTTCACTTATAGCTTCTTCAGGTACCACATCTTCCATCACTGAGTTCACCTTCCTTGGGCTCAGTACCTTGGGCAAACTTGCCACAGAGTTGACAACAATGTCATCCCACTTTATGTTGGAGGTATGCCCTAGAGGCAATCATAGAGGTGATGATATTCCATTTGTATCCATGATTTGTATATTGTGTTCACTGAATATCCATTAAAGGCTACTTGAATTGATTTGCAATTATGTGAATTGTATGTGAAACTCTTTACTTGTATGGTTATTCTAAAGTTGTCCCTAGTCGGAGTTCATGTGAGGACACACATGAATATTAGACTAGCACATGTATTAGTTGATGACTATGTTTCACAAGTCATGGACATGGAGATGTTGAACTAATAATGTGGACACATGTGGAGACATGTGCTACGACTGACCCAACACGAGAAGTAGTTCTCTCTTTAAACAACATATACGCTTTGTCCTTAGACCTGAGATTGTCGCATGTATTCTAGATGTGGATCGACCTACTTAGGGGCTATCAAACGCTACGCCGTAACAGGGTAGTTATAAAGGTAGCTTTCGGGTTTGTCAAGAAGCATGCTATGAGACATGGTCAATCAAGATGGGATTTGCCCCTCTCTGATTGAGAGTGATATCTCTGGGCCCCTCGAGTGATCGGATCCGAAAATGCATGGCCATGCTACGTACGGTTAAGAGTTAACCTACAAAGGGATTCCGAATCACAGGATCGAGAAAGAGCGGTCGGCTTGAAGCTAGACCAAATATCGTGAGGCAAAGGGAATAGCATGTATATTATGTTGTGATGGTTCGTTTGATATGATCTTCGTGTGCGTATAGGAGTTGGCACGTCTTGCTAGAGGCCGCTACCGACTATTGGGCCGAGTAGGAGTACTCGGGCCATGTCTATACGTATCCGAACCCATAGGGTCACACACTTAAGGGGTTGGAAGCCCAATTCGGATCTGATCCGAGTTGGATTAGGTTTAGAAGTACTAATGGGCCTCGGACCCAGAGGCCCGTTAGGAACCTCTATAAATAGAGGGGTGGGGGCGCCCTAGGGTTTACACCTTTTTGGCGAAACACATCTGCCGCGCCTCCCACGCCCTCGCCTGTTGCAACTCGCGGATCTAGCAGTCCGGCTTGCGACGCTTCCTCCCTACACGTGTGGATACCTTGGAGGTGTTGCGCCTGCAGCACTTGGACGAGCCGCCGACGAGCCACGACGAGCCGCCGACGAGCCGATGACGAGCCGCGGCACGAGGGCGATCTTGCTGCACGTGGACGAGCTGCTGAGGAGCTGCTGGACGTTGACGTGATCGACTACGTACGACTACGTTGATCGTCTTCACTGCATCGACGCAAATCTACATCTTCCGCACCAGTAGTGCGTCGAGTGGTAATCCCGTGATCCTTATACGGCAGTTCTTCCTGGTTTTACGCGGTAGAAATTTTGATTTGCGCTAGTGTAGCCTACCTCGTATCCCTACAGTTTAGTCTAGCAATATTATCATCATGGTCAAGATAAATAACTAGATTTTTGACCCTATCTACAATAGAAACCATGACATTGGTGTCATTATCTAAGGATATAAACCTCAAACCATATGCAAGAGTCTTCGCTGGCAACAACCAGTATACCTTTAGGTGGCTATTCTTGTCATACCCAAGCTGAGTAATGAAATCATCTATCCAAAGAAAATCATCTATCCAAAGAGGAGACCAAGTATCTGCCTCACACTGATCAAACCAATTAATTTTCTCATCAATGTAAGCTCGTTTCTCCCCTTGCCTAATGAAAAAACCCCATGATGCACCTCTAGACTAAACTCTTCATTACCAAACCCTACAAAACAAAATGTGATTACAAATTAGAGCATTCAAGAATTGAATTTGAAATCAAATCAACCTAACAGTCATGTACAACACTCAGATCGAAACCCTAGGAGCAAAATTGAACTAAAATACAAAATCCCATGGAACCCTAACTGCTAAATTGAATCCAAACCAAAGTTGCAACATTGAATCAAAGGAAATCTGGGATTTTTTTTGCTCACCATACATGGGGGCAGGTTCTCCCTTCCGCCACAATCTTGCGACCATCTTCATCCTCTGCCGCCAGCAAAGGCCCCGGACGACTAGGCGCCGGAGTCCTTCGCCTTTCACCAGGTGAACTCACTCTAGAAGTGTCGCCACTCATCATCGATCAGCCACCCCTCGCCAGTCCACTCCCCTTCCACCTCCGGAGGCAACAAGGAAACACGAGGAGGAAAGAGGAGGAAATGTGAGTTTCTAGCCTTCTGGGAGGGGTTCTTCGCTTAAAATCTATCGCCCTTTTGTCTCACGTGCACCTCACATGCGAACTGTAGCCATGGTGGATGCGCCACATCGGTTGCTTGGTCGTGTCGTGGCTAATTTGGACCCAAACGATCGGCGGAAATAGATTAGGAATATGTAAATGCATTTTTGTAGTATGGGGACCTAGATAAGAATTGTCCAATAGTTTAAGGATTGGCCATGAAATTTACTCTAAAATAAATCATGTCTGCAGTTCAACGTATCATAAAATTGTGTACTATATGCCAATGGAAAGCATGTAAAACATAATAAATAATTGATATGGTGTGGGAAACAATTATGTTTGTAAAGGATAGCTAAGATCACAAAAACCAGTTTACTATCAGTGGACTATTGCCTTTCCAGCAGTCAACTTGTGACCTCGATATCTCATCAAGTATAGGTCCAAAAATTGTCATCCACCACTCCAAAGAAAGACAAAGGAATTATGTACAACTTTTCCAACTATTGCCCAGAGAAAACCGGTCACTACGAAGGCTTGCCTAATATTGAATAGATCTAAAACTGTTCTGAATATTGACAAAAATCTGCAGGCACCAAAGTCACACCATGTCTCCTAAATCACCAAGTCTAAAATTGTCATTCTTAGTTCCAATGAAAACTTATAAAGTTCTTTGAATCCATATGAATTTTTTCCCTAATTTACAGAGCCTAAAAAAATCAAGTTATCTCTAGATCAACCACCTGATAATATGAAATTTCTAGGCGTCTATGAAAACAATCAATTCAACATTCTCCTTTGGAACCTTGACTCTAATTGACATCAAGCAACACTACGACGACCAAGAAAACATCTAATTTACATGTGCTGCATTAGAATATGGCCTCACTTAGGGTTTTACCTTAACTGAAACAGAGACAACAGTGAGCACACGATGATCCAGCACACATCTTCATGATCCACTCCTCAATCTCTGTTCCGTTTTGCTTATTCCCCTTGCTGCCTTCACCTTCCCCTTCAGATCCCATTGCAGCAGCAGCAACCAATTCAAAGGGGGCGAGATCAAGGATTCACAGCCAAAAGAAAATACTCACCAGCAGGCGCTCCTCCCTCTGCCCTCTCCTCTCCTCTCCAGAAATCACTCTCCCTCTCTGTATTCTCTATATTCTGCTGGCAACAAAGGAAGCTGGGCCGTGACGTGCACTAGATTTGGCGAATGAAGAAAGAAAGCCACGGGAGGGGAAACGTATGGGAATAGGAAACGGACAGAACCTTCAATAGTTCGTTACTGTTCCCGTATTACTGTAGCACCACCTCACGCTCGCACGGCCGCCGGCCCATCCCTCCGACTCCTAGCCTCCTCTTGTATTAGGCGTGCCTCAAGAACTGCTCAGGTTTTCACGCAATTGACAATGGAAAAAAGCTAAAACTGAAACTTAAGTGAATTTTAATACAAGAAAACATCACTCAGAAGAAAATACTGTAAAATCATCACATTGCACCTAGTATTTAAATAAAATAACAAGAGGCACAGCTGCATAGCAGAAATTTGAGTTGCTTCACAAGTTTGAATTTCAACAATAAACAACAATTTTATGAATTTAATGAATGCTTATGCATTGATGCTCATGATGCTCATGTTAACATGTTAAGCTTGTTTAACAACTTTGGGTCGTGACAGATGGTATTGAGAGTTAAAAAGAATTACGCACGCCATTGTCCTATGGTGGCTTTATTGCTCTGGCTCAAGCCATTATCCTATTGAATTGAACTATCGCAAGCAAATTCCATATTTCCAATTAAGCTTGATCTCTGGAATTGTAAGTAACATAAAAATTAATCTGAGTTGGTATATAAGTTCAGCCAATTCTCTGCTGTGTTCTGAATCTGTTTGCAATGCCATGGCCGTCGTGGCAGAGTTTGGGCTCCGCTGCATCCACTACGACCTCTAGGCGAAGTACAAGGCCAAGGTGAGTTCTTGGTTTGGTCCTGGTGGTGTCTGCTGTGGTTTGATCTGATCTTCAACTGACTTTTTCGTCTGCTGGTTGCAGGCGTTGCTTCCGATTCTTGATGAGCTCAAGGCGCAACAGGACGGGTACAATGTCATGGTGGACGGTATAGTGCCGATGCTGCTCGGAAGGGCAAGTCAATCACCACTATTGGCGTGTGGGGTTTGCACTGCTAATTTTGCATGACCAATAGTCCAATCATGGACTAGAAAATTGATGAAACACATGGAACAAGCAGTAGCCATTGATCTTATTCTGTGTAACTTCTAAAGAAAAGATCTTGTGAAATATGTTGTTATAAATTAAAATGCTGTGTTCCAGTTGCCACCTCAATCCTCAATTTGGTCATGGCCATTCATTGTTGTGTGTTTTCTTTTCAGGGGAATTTCTTAGAGGAATTGGATGTTATGTGCAAGCACAATTGGTGAGCCAATTATTATTATTATTCTGAACTTTACTCACTTCTGCTTAAAGAATTTACCATTTCGCTAATTGCTTTGGTGACATTGCAAAGTATACACTTGAGCTCCTCTATTTTGGGTATGCTACACCTTTCAAATTTCTATACTTTCATACATATTCTTTTGTTTCTGTGCAATTAGATGCTTTCCCAGTTCCAAGAGGCATGTATACACAGCTGGACACATTTCAACTGCTTCCAAGTAATTAAAAATGTTTGCTGATGCCTCTGTTGCCCAGATTGTAAAGAGACATGCAGCTTTCCGCAGGTATCAGCCATCCGCCTGAGGTACCTGCTCCACCATGATGCCTCTTGGAACTCCTATTTTCTGATTAGGAACTTGTATTCATATACATAGAATTATATTGCATAGAACATGGTTAAATTTTATTCATATACCTGCTCTCAATTTTTATGAACTGATTTGCATGGATACAGTCCGCAGGGTCGCATCAAATTGATGTATTGTTTTTGTGGGTTCATAATTTTTCTGATTTTGCAGGGATGTGCCATTTTATGTTAGAAATCTTACTCCTATAAATATAATTACACTTGTATGTTTCTTACTCTCTTTCCATTAGGGCTATGATGCACTTTAAGCCCAAGTTTTCAGATGTTCCTGTCTGTAGAATTTCTGTCAAACCAAGAACTCTACTTATAGAAATCATAGCCATTCCATGTCAACTTCTGCAAGTAGTAGTGCCATTCTTCTTGCCTCGGAACATTTCAGTTTAAACTGAAGCTTCAACGAAAAAAGAGAACTGAAGCTTCTTTGGAGGATAACTGTTTTTCTAAGTACTTGCATCCAACCAGATAGCTTTAGCTGTTTCTTTTGACGTAGATTCACTTGATCTCTTCTTCAGTTTCATTAATAATGCATTTGGATTGGACAGGCACTTTGAGTGTAGGTTCTTACGCTTCTCTGTCCTTCCGAGTGATTTTAGGTCAGGACATCATGTTGGGATGGACTAATGAGGATTCTCGCAGGTGAGATGGTATAAAAATAAATGAAAATATAAATTATTTGCAATTACAAATATGTATTCTGTAAGTTGCTCTTTTTTTTTTGAGATAACAGGAGCTTCATTGATTAAGTCAAAACCTGGTTACAATCACTCGCTAGCAGGTCACGCAACACCAGCAGGGGATTACCATGCCACTCCTCCGCAACATGATCGTGTGAGACCTGTCTAGCACTCACATGAGCCACCCTATTACAAGTTCTAGTTGCATAAACAAAGGTGAACTCACCGAAGCTCCTACTAATATTCCTGATATCACGAAGAATCAGGTTAACTGCAGACCTCTGTGCATCAATTGTTTCCCACAGCTTTACTAATTCCAGGCAATCGGTAAGTTTCTCTATCAATTGTTTCCCACAGCTTTACTAGTTCTAAGTAAACTAGGAGTTTATTAAACATTATTCAAGTTGATATGTTTCTGTAGCGTTAGCACGGGCAATATACTAGTGCCTCGAAGTATGCTTGATGTGAGTCGTGTTAAATGCTTAATTTTGCTTAGTATTGGTAGAAATAGAGAGGTGGAAAGGGCACCACTGCTCGCGAGCTATAGAGATGCTTACATACTAATGAGTCATATAGACGATGCTCTCATGTCATGTGGTTCTTGTTGTACACCCCTATAGGGTTGTTGATCAATTCAAATTGCCATGCTCTCAGCCATGAGCATGCTCTGTACCTTGCACACCATTGTAGAGTTATGAGAAGAGCTTGCCGAAGACTGATTGATCTAGAGACATAGATGTATGGGAAAATGCTTTTATGCAAAAAAAAATACATAGCTAACCCTATGCTAGTTGACCTTGCGGAGTACAAAATGTACTCATGCTATTACTGTTAAGTCATCTGCTTGTAATACTGATATGGTGTATGGCTACCTCTCTTTTACGTAAGTCAATGTGATGGCAGGGACATTTAGACCTAATGTAGTAGTAAGAGATGCGCGGGGTGATAGGAACTATTATGTTGCATGTGAACTTTGATATTGTCATGTTGAAATTATGCACCTTGTACCTTCACTTAAGTTTATTTATGTGACGTGTGATGTGGATATTTCTGTATGGCCTACAACTTAGTAAACTGTGCTCATGGAGCATGCAAATAGTGTGTTCCAAGACTACCAGGGTTATTGGGTTACAATGAATTAGTGGAGTGGTCTATAATTTGGCTTAGCTTGTTTAACTTGGGATGTTCCCCACACAAAGGACTCTTAGGAAGCCGACCGTTCGATTCTAGAGATGGAGCAAAAGTTTAGCCTCATTGTTTGTCATAAACATGAGAAGACCGCATGTGGTGCTCATCAACTTGAAGATATTGTGATTTCTTGGTGGCATAGCTATTTATTATCTTGCCTACCACAGGGGGTATGAT
The DNA here is from genome assembly GCF_005286985.2 of Setaria viridis. Classification (NCBI taxonomy): domain Eukaryota; kingdom Viridiplantae; phylum Streptophyta; class Magnoliopsida; order Poales; family Poaceae; genus Setaria; species Setaria viridis. The sequence goes on along the minus strand of NC_048263.2, from coordinate 17,429,097 downwards.
TGACACAAAAGGAGTCCAAGCATGCATTTTGGGCATAGATGCACCAATCAACTCAATCCTTGCAAGAACTTTAATTTATTCGGGTGCATTGCATTCTTTCCGTTAGCAAGAATTTCCCATGCAACAAGCCTTTCTAGTTAGAGAAGTTCAAGTACATTTTCACATTGATGGTCCTGGGAAGACCTTAGTCACCAAACAAGTAGTCAATATAGCCAAGTTGGAAACCTTGGGGATGACTTTTCTAGCCCAACTCACCACTATTGACCTTAGTGACTTGGATCTCATTACAGGCTCAAATAATCATGGCTTTATCCATTATAACCCATGAATTGTGGAATTGAGACATCCTTCTAGGCCATGGATTGTATTTTGGCATGGAAATCAAATGGGGCCTAAGTTATTCTTCATAATGCTTCAATACTTCCAAATTATTAGAGGAAATTCTGGTGGTCAATGAATTGCTGGATGTCTTTCCTGAAGAGTTTTCAAGAATGCCTCCCGATCGAGTAGTGTTCATCATAGAGCTCCACCTAGACATGGCCCCAATTTCTTGTCAACCCTATCAAATGCCACCTAATGAGTTGATAGAGTTAGAATTATAGTTGCAAGAGTTGTATTTAACCGAGTTCCTCACCTTGGGTCTGTTTGGCCTTATTCTTGAAGAAAAGAGATGAGAGTCTACAGTTATGTGTACACTATTGACTTTAAATGAAGTCACCTTGATGAACAAATAACCGGATCGATACTCTCTTCAATCAACGTGCTAGAACCAAATTCTTCTCTGAGATTGATCTTCATTTTGGTTATCACCAAATCAAGATCAAAACTGAGGATATTCCATAGATGACTTTTACTACTTGTTATGGGCTGATACGACTATATCGTCATGTCTTTTGGCTTAACTAATGCATCGGCATACTTCACGTACCTCATGAACTCTATCTTTTTTGAGGAGGAAGAGCATGTGGAGCACATTCATATTGTTCTTTGAAATTTCATGGTCTAGGGATGATTATGCTATTCATATTGTTCTTTGAAATTTCATGGTCTAGGGATGATTATGCTATGTTTATGCTGTGCATGATTGTGTATAAGCTGCAACTCATTAATTGAAACTTGTGCTTGCGGGTCATGCATGTGGCATGTTCTAAGGACTATCAGGCGATCCATAGTTTGGTTTAGTTTGTTTAATTTGGTGTATTTCTCACAGTGATTGTTATCATGGACTGATTTGATGACTCCTAATAATAACTCAGTTCTTGAATTTGGTGTTTTGAAGAAAATATGGGCAACAATTGGTATGTGGTTGACAAAATTATTCAACTTTTGTATGATAACCAGCACCTTCTTGCATATATGAATAACCGGTCCAAAAAGAGTGTCACTCTAGCTTTATCCTAAGTCAAACTATCTAATTTGTTATCATAAATATTGGTACTCTTTGCATAAACTTGATGAAACTTAAGATGGTAATATTTTTTTTGAAGGGAAAGTACTTTGTTGCTGGGAAACAAGGTGATTAATTTGGTTTATGATGCTTTTATCTATGCTTTATCTAAACACATGCATAAGTGCTTTTTGGCCATAGTGCCTCCAGTTGCCAACAGGTGAAGTCCTGTATTGTTGAGCTCTAGTTTGCATTGGGTGCCCCTGCACCTATCCAAACAGTCCACTGTGTCTTGACAAATTTTACTATTTGGGATGCTGCCAGTTTTTTCTCACAATTCGGCATGGAATTCAAAGTGTGGAACAGATCAGTAAATAGGGCTTAACATGCTGGAGTGGAATAATAATTGTTATTCGTAACGACGGATGTGCACACTAGCTAGTGCATAGAAAGAACTAGATAGAAATTAAAATCATATTATCATGATCTCTATATAATGATGGTCAGGAAGTATATATATCAACATGCAATGATCAAGTATTCAAGTAGATGTATTCAATCCATTATAGTTTTTTTGTCAAATGCATTATTCTGTAATATGGAGATCGGAGGTAGAGCTTTAACTTCCATCTTGAGAGAATTCCCTAAGTGCCATTACAATTTATAGAACTTCCTTTGTTGCCATCCAAATTCTCAAATTTCCTTGACTGCCACTGTTTTAAATTTTACCTTCCTTGAATGCCACTTCTCTCACAGTGGCTTCTCACTAACTAGGTGGGCCCACAATCTGAACAGCAAATTCCTACTATTTTCAATGGCTAAACTACCCCTGTCACAATGACAATGCGGCCCCACAACCGGCCAGACTTATCTCAAGTCACGGCATCGATTTCACGGTTCCGCCTGACACGGCACTCTCCCGTCTGGCCCTCCAAATCGAGTTGCTGGAGTAGCCACGGGAGGGAAACGATGAGGAAGGAGGACGCGGGCGCGGAGGGTGAGCAGGGCTGGTGCTTAAGGTCCTGTTTGGCATGACTCCAACTCTGGGTGGAGCTGCTCCACTCTAAAACTCCAGGTGGAGCCAACTCTAGGTGGAGTTGGAGCTGTTTGATGGGGAAAAGAAGTTTGAGAGTAGATTGCCATTCTTGCCCCTAGTTCGACTTGAACTACCTCTCACAAATATGAAATGAAAGTACATGCAGTGAAGTCTAAAATAATAATAAATTACATGTCATTTGCCTAGAACTGAAATTACGAAATAAGTTCATAGTTTCAAAATAAGGTCATTACAATATTCATTACACTAATTCCATGCTAGGGCAATGGATGTATCCATACTATAAGGAAAGGTGTCCATAGTCACAAAGCTTGATTCCGAAGTTGATCCATCAAAGTTTCTTCCATGCCTTGAAATCTTCCTTCAACTTATCCCATTTATTCTTGATCTGAACCTGAACCTTGGTTGCCACAATTCCAATCCTATCTTTAAACCCTTTCTCAATCTCAACATAACCAAGTGCATTCAAGTGTGTGTTTAGTCGATTCTTTTTCAACTTGTTCATCAAACAACATACATAGCACCCGAGTGTTCTCCGAGTTCCAATCAATTTCAAGCATCTATTGAACTCACAAATTTCATATTAGAAGGCATTAATCTACTTCAAAATGTATCTACAAGCTGCTACTGTCCATATCTACAACATACAAGTTTCATGTCCGCTACAAGCCGCTATTGTCCACTTACCCAATGTATACAAATCAAAGCAAGTTCCAAATCAAAGCAACCCAATGTGTACTAATCGACCTATGCAACAAATTTCAACATACAAGTTTCATGTTTCAGCACCATACCTTGTTCTGGTGGCCTCCTGTCGGCCAGGTAGGCGGGCAGATCCTCCTAGCGGCCGGGCGGGTCGGCAGGGTCGGGCGGGTCGGCAGGGCTAGGCGGTCGGGAAGGGATCCGGCGGTCGGCGGCAGGGCTTCGATTCTCGATGGCGGCCGGGAGGTGTGGGTGGCGACGGGGGCCGGGAGGGGCTAGGTGGCCGGTGGGGCTAGGCGCTCGGGAGGGGATCTGGCGGTCGGCGGCGGGGCTTTGATTCCCGGCGGCGGAGCTCGACGGCGGCCGCCAGCCCTAGCGGCAGGGGAGCTAACCCTAGCGGCAGCGGCAGCGGCGGTACACGGGAGAAGAGAGGAGCGCGTGAGGAAACGGGAGAACAGAACGGTACTCAGGAGAGATGGGGTGCGGGGCGAGTCTCGGAGTAAAAGAATGAAGCGTGTTACGTAAAAGAATGAAGCGTTTTTTGTAACGAGTGGCATTGGTGGGTAATTACCCACCAACTCCACGAGGAGGTTCAAAAGAGGGGGTTTTGGAGCTGCAAAAGATGTGCTCCAAAACTCCACCCCCATTTGCACTACAGCTCCATGAAGTTTTGGAGTTGGGGTGTTTGGCTGAATTTTTTGCTGGAGTTGTGGGAGTTGTGGAGTGGAGCCATGCTAAACAGGGCATAAGTGTGGAGGATTGGGAAAAGCCCTGTCGGAGAGCACGGGCAAGGCGGTCTAGGCGCGGGGGCCGAGCGCCGCCGGGGCACGCGGCATGGAGGCCGGGGTGCGCGAGCACGATGGTTGGGGCGCGCGGGCTGAGCGTCGTCGGGGCGTGCGAGCAAGGAGGCCAGGGTGCACGAGCAAGACGATCTGGGCACAGGTGGCCGAGTGCCGCTGGCACGCAGAGCCATTTGCTGCCCGGGCGTGGCAGGCCAGCACGGCCAGCCCGTGGCTTGGGTGAGCGTGACCGTTTTCCCCTCCGCCTGGTCCTCCCCTGGACCACCGTCGGAGACCCTTCCTCCTGCTGCTGCTTCTGCTGCTAGGACATATCAAGATATAATCTGAAGCAGTGCGAGAAGGAGCACATGAAGATGGCAATGCTGAAACTAGAAGAGACATTCAAGCAGCAGGTAAGGACGAAAGCAGCTAGGAGCTCCAAATTATTGGAGAACCACACATATATGCCACAGCATCTTAAATTGTTCCCAGGTTCATTCAGCAAATAAACAAGCTACATATGATGTGTCCATTCAAGTTCAAGAACTGCATCGTCTTATGCCGCGGAGAAGAACACAGGAAGTCCTTCCATTCAGAGGGGCATAATCATCTTTCCATATCAACATAACTGCAACATAACAGTCAACTAACGGAAATAGTAACCAAGGGAATGGAAATTAGAAACAGTGGCAGTGAGGGGAATTTGAGAATTTCAATGGCATTGAGGGGAGTTCTATCAATTTCAATGGCATTGAGGGGATTCTCTCATCTTTGTTCACTTCCTCCGTCCCAAATAGGTTGTTTTGGCATTTCTAGATTAATTGCTTTTATTATATATCTAGCTATAGTGTATATCTAAGTGTATAATAAAAATTATAAATCTAGAAATATCAAAACAACTAATAATTTGGGACGGAATGAATATATGAGAATTGAGATGGGTAAGTTGGTGCCAGTACCCAACTACGAGCAGCCTAATTGTTGAACTTCCGCTAGTATCCAGTCAGATTTTCTTAGGCTTGGCTGGCATTTGAACAGGCACCGCATGCGACACATTGGACAAAACGATACACGCCCAACAGTTAAAGGGAAAAAAAACCAAAATAGGCATTACACCAATAGTCAAGTTCATCCCTCAACTATAGGTCATTTTGTAACACCCGTAAAATACACCCAGTTAAATCACTCGTTAAAAAATATTTTCTAAAAATTTTCCAACCGCCGAGCTCCGTCAAATCCTTTCCCTTCCGTCGGACCCGCCGTCCTGGCTCCGGCTCGTCAACTCTCTTTTTCCGCTCCCCGTAATTTTCGCCGCGTGCCCGTCAAGTCCATCACCGCGCGCAGTCGAATCCCGCAATTTTCGCCATCTTTTTCCCCTCCCTTTTCTCCCTTCTCTTCCTTCTTTCTTTTTCCTCCTTTTTCTTTCCCTTCTCCTTTTTCCTTCTCTTTCTTCCTCCTCTCCCTTCCTCTTTCTTCTCTCTCTCCTTTACTTCCCCTGCCACCCCCCCACTTGCGCCAGGCGCCTGGCGCTCCCACCCACGCCGGCACGCGCGCCGAGGCGCGCACGCGCGCTGGGCCGCACCGCGTCACGTCGCCCGTGCCACGCCCGCTCGCGCCTTGGCGTCTAGCGCTTGGCTCGGTGCGTCGCGTCGTGTCGCCGGTCACCGCTCCTGTGGCCTCGTCGACCACGCCGCCATGCCATCCACGAGCTTCACCACCCCGGCACGCCATCGGCCAAAAGTCCGGCCGCCATCATTGCCTCGGCCCTCGCCCGCCCGTGCGCCGCCTATAAAAGGGGGGAGCCGAGCCTTGCTCCTCCACACCCTCACCACGAGCACCTTGCCTTCCTCCACTTCCACCACCAGAACGCCGACGGCCATCCCTTCCTCCACCTCCTGTTGTCTCCAGGAAGAAGAAGGGGTAAATCCCTCTCCTCGCGATCCAACCCTCCAGTTTCCCTGATTCGCGAACAAGTCCTCCCACCATTCCAAAAATAATTACAGATAGGCCCCTGCTCTCGCGGTTCAGTCCTAAACCTCGTTTTAAAGCCCATAATACTCCTTTAACCCGTCATTTCATGCGCCAAATTTCCTCCAATCAATCCCAAATTCGACCACGGCCTCCTCTCATATATTTCCGCCGAGGCATATCAAAATTTCATGAAAATACCCGTCCTACCTATTTTCCGTTCATATTTCCTGTTCGGAGCTCAACGGGTAAAACCTTTTTCCCTTTTTATTTATTGTGTGCTCGTTTGTGTGTGCCGTAGATCGCGGAGTACCCGAGGAGGAGCGCGAGGAGGAGTTCGACCGCGAGCCCGAGCCCGAGGACCAGTACCGCGAGCAGGAGCTCCCGGAAGGCTTTGAGAACGGCAAGTCCAATCTCACCCTTTGATGCATATTTAATACCCAGTTTTTCAGACACAACCTATTGGCCTGTTTTATAAAATGCATGTTATTTTATCGCAAGACATGGTTGGATAGCCACTCCTTGATTTTCATGATTATTCCTTGTTGTCCCATATTTATCTCTAAATATGAGTTGCTCTGTTTAGATGATAAATACTGCTAGAATGCTTAGGAACTCATTATCCAAATTCAAACATGACTACACCTGTTTATTCGGAAAATAAATGTGTGAGTATGTTTAACTGAGGAGTTGGGTTTTCGGGTGTAAAGAAAGGTGGTGGATGAGATGGATGGGTGTTTCTTGTGTGGAAATGCCGGGTTGTTGGGCTCGTACCTTAGTGGTTGAGCAGAGTGGGAGATATCCATCTTGTCATGACTAAGGACCGAGTTGATGTGTCATCCTGCCTGATTCCATCATCGTACAACCACTCGACCGTTGTATGGGCAACGGCTTAGCATGAACCCCACTAGCTAAACTGCTAGGCTTCAGGTGTGCTGGTGAGCAACGGGAACCCTTGGAAAAGGACTAAGCTCTTGGTGACTTAGGTCCCGATTTCGGCCCCGTGGATGGGTTGCTAACCCCTTGAGTGCTTCCGTGTTGACTAGTCAGTGTTGGCTAAGGTGGGTAATGGCTTTGTTAGGATCCGTACCGTCACTAAGGTGATCACGATACGGTACCCTACTTGTGGGAAAAGTGTACAACCTCTGCAGAGTTAAAACCTATCCGGGTAGCCGTGTCCACGGCATTGGACGAGTTACAGCTCGGTCACACAACTAGCTTTTGGGGATGACTGGTATTTTACTGCGTGTGTGGGTGTGTGGAATTTTGGAAGTGTCCGGCAGGTGTGCTGTGCGCTACGGCGGACGGGGAGTCCGGTAGCGATAAAACTTGGATCCTTTGTGTAGGATCAACCCCTCTTGATATATCGTTTACTAAAATGTTTTCATGAAACTTCTTTAAAATAAAACCCTGCATGTGTCTAAAATCCAGCTTTACTGCAAATAAACCATAGCTTATTCCTTGATTATTCATATGCATATTTTGTTGTATCCCCCTCCGTGGATGGGGTTGGACTTGCTGAGTACTTTTGTACTCACCCTTGTGTTGTTACTTTAGAGGAGGATCCGGACTTCGTCGCCGAGGACTTCGAGTAGGAGGTTGCGTCTGCACCCAACGCTGCCTGCGGTGTTGGCCCTTTTGCAGGATGCTTCCGCTGACGCTTAGTTCCGATTGCAGCCCGGAGTCCGACTGGACTGCAACTTGGATTTGTATTGTTATCGCTTTAGTCTTGCTTTGGGTGTGGCTTGCCCGCCCGCTCCTTCGGGAGTTGTACGGTTTCTGAACTATCTGTTGAATAAATGTGTTATCAGCCTCCTGGGACTGATAAATTGGATCACATTTAGTCTCTGTTTATGTGGGGACGCTTCACATTTTCATTTTCGGATCAAACTCATCCTCGTATTGATACGATGCTATATTTTAGTATGAGACTAATGTGAAAAATTTATTTTACCTAAGTAGGTCAAATATGTATATGCTCATACTCCCTTGATACATACATAACAATATATTTTTAACTAATATAAAATATAGTTTCTAAAAAATATATATACACATACTCTTTAAAATCATGCATGTATTGATACGATTTAAATTTTGATATACAAAATGTATGTACTTATATTCTTTTAAATTTTAATATGCAAAATGTTCATGATATACACATCTTAATATATTTATGTACACATACTCTAAATTTTGCATGTGCACATATACTCATGGTATGATATACATGTTTATACTCTCTTAGTAAACATGTATATGCTCATATCTTGGTACTGTGGAAATTGAGGGGGCAGGAGCCAAGGTTAAAAATAATTTTTTGCATTAGTTTTTCATACTAATATGGAGCCTCGTATCATCACAAGGACATGTTTGATAAAAACAAAAGTTAAGGGATTAGATTAGCCATTCTGAAAGTTAAAGGATCAACTTAACCTTGGTACAAAGTTCATGAACCAAAATAGCTATTTTAAAAAAAAATTCTTCCACGAAAGAAACAAGGCCTTCCTTTGAGCAGAGCGGCTCTGGACGACATACACTCCGCCTTCCAATGTTACAAACTGGGCAGCAGAACAGTATGTTTCAGAAAACGAGAGCAGCAGATAACACTACACAACTCGGAACACTCAAAGTTGACTAACCAAATTAACATCCAATCTAATCCAACTCCAAGCACACAAGCACTAGTAACACATAAGCAGAAGTTAACCTCTACACCCGGAGAGTCCAACCAACACAAACTAGGCAATGACGCAATATTCTTGCTTATTGTGCACAGTTCTAAATGGTCCGCTTACCGGTTTCCATGCTACATGGCACATGAGAACATACACAAGAACATCTAGAGATTCATAGGACAAATGGTAAAGTCACAGGACATCACTAGAGTCAGTTGGCGTAGAGAACCGGTTATATGAACAACTCCTAAAGTTTCGATGTTTCTCAGTCGATTGCAATAATCAGAGGACTAGTTTGGCAAGGTTTCTGCAAGCTTCCCAAATTATGCACCGCCACATTATTTCTACAGACCCAACACGCCTGCCTCCCTCTCTGCTGAAGCAACAGATCCAGATGGTGTTGGTGATTTCATGGACAGCGGCGCTACTATCTGCGCGGGGGCTATTGCAGCTTGCGCCGTCACTGTTACACCCTTAGTTAGCATGTCATGGTTGGGAACTGGGGTAGCTATGAGAAGAACACCCATCTGTTGTGTGCTGCTACCAGCAATAGCTGCTGTGGTGACATTCTCCTGGGAAAGTTCAGAAGGCTTGACTGCCTTTTTGGGTTTCTTGGCCCGGCGTCGCTTTTCCGAAGAGGCCGGCAAAGCTTCAGGGATAGCATTGTCACCACTCAATAGACTCTTCCTGTGAACAGAACAGAAATCTGTTCCCCATTTCGCACTCGTACCACATCCTTGGAACTTGCATCGGCTGCCCCCACCATGCTTAATACAGAAATCTGTCCGCCCTTGTGCACTCTTTGTACATCCTTCGAATTTGCAACGCCTTCCCCCACCATGCCTGATGCAGTAATCTGTGTTCCCTTGTGCGCCCTTTGCACACCCTTCAAATTTGCATCTCTTGCCACCACCATGCCTTACGCAGCGGTCACTACGGCCTTGGCCACATGCTGCGTTTGGGCATCCAGGGATAATGCACCGCTTCCCTCCTCCATGGCCAATGCATAAGGGTGTGCCTCCATGTGCACCTCTTGTACAGCCCCGTACCATGCAACCTTTGCTAACACCACTATGTAACTTGCAGTAGATTGAGTTCTCCTGTGCTTGCTTGCTACAGTTTTCGTGCTTACAAAGCATCCCTGCCCCACGGAAGACCAACTGCGTAGTCTGACCCTGAGTGTTCCCAAAACTATCCTTTAGTTTACCTCGATCATCCCCTTCATGCTTGATGTGTATTTCTTGCTCAGTGCATGCCACAGCACTGGAAACAGGTCCCTTAAATGGGCTGTCATTAACAGAAGGCACCAATAAACCTGAGCTCCCCTGTGCATTCTGGAGGTGACTGTACTGTTGGCGTAACAGCTCCCCGCTGTGAACTTTGCAGTACATTACCCTTCCATCAACAACCTCGTTGCAACCAGGTTGCTGGCAACGGTTCCTGTCTGTTTAAGCAGGAAATCAATATATTAGACATATATAAAATACAGCAGAAATAAATATTGAAAGAAAATGGTGTACAAAGAAAAGCTGAGCAGAACACCACAAAATAAAAGTAATTGGTTATATCAACATATCATATATTAGCTCCAGAATTCATGAGAAAAGATATCTATCAACCAACACAAGCACACGAAATGTAGAGGTAGGTCCCACATAGACCATGCCAGCAGTGCCTCCTAGGCACACTGTACCTAGCGCACGCACGCAGAGAGGCGTGTTGCTGTGGGTTTGGTCGTGTGCGGGACACACCTTTTGAGCAACAACAAACCAAGAAAGCAAAATAGACCATGTCAGCAAATTAACGTCAGGACTAGTTCGAGGAGAATCATATAAACTAATGCTGCACATGAAGCAGCAATGTGGATTGCGGACCAAATCAGTGAAACATAACAAAAGTAGAACATTTTTCTTGAAATTCGAAGTGCCCTTGCAAAGTCATAGGTTTAGGGGTCACTGAGGCATGGAAAACTTACCAACAAGAGAACCTTCTGCCATATGCATCTGTACTCAAACATAAAGCACCAAAAAAGTGAGAATATTGTGATATATACCTGAACATATTTTTAATTAATGAATAGACCAAGTTACCTTTATGCGAGACATATGGTCATGCCCCATAATTTTGTGCCTTTTTCTGCAGAAGATTCAAGCATAAAAACATAAGACAATGGAGCAGAGGTAGCATCTCAGCAATCACTTAACTATAAGAATGTGATTATGGGGGAAAAAATACCACGATCCAAACAAGGCTCCAAACATACACCTGAATGAAGTGTAATAATAGATACGTTAAAGCAAACAAAAATTGTACTTTGAAGATTAAGTTATTTGTCAAATAGCACAGTTTAAATTGTTGAGATAGGGCAAAATTACCCCTTGCCGAGGAGCATGACCATGTCTAATCACTGAGACCGATTGCTAGAAATGAATATACATGAAGAATGACGACCGTATTATTTGTAGGCCACAAATTTTAGCTTTAGTATATTGTGCATATGAAAACTATGTTACGTAGTATCACTAGCTAACCTTTTTGTTGTGAGCGATTGGAGGTTGATTAATACACTGCAGTTGTTTCTGATTGTAACCAAATGCTGGTGTTTGTATTGTAAGCTCCAGCCCATTATTCAAAGCTTGGGAACTCGTCAAATTTAAATACAGTGTGTTCTTATAATCAACAATACATACTAAATGTGTGAAAATTAACAGTAGTTTCAGGCTTTCAGCAGGAAAGAGGTTCAATAGGACAAACAAAAGTATATTTTGATGAACAATTTGGCTATTGTACATTAAAAGAAGAAAGTTCACATCCCACCTTTAAAAAATAATCTTTCGTATACTTAGATTTTAACGAGTGGAATGCAAAGTAAAAGAAAATGGAAGAAAGAAATAGAAAAAACATGCGATGATCTTTTCCTATTGGTATTTACAATAACTGTAGCGGTCACCCAACTATTATGGTTTCAAATAGGTAAAAGTAAGCTATTAACGACGATGAGACAGTCCTGAATACTACAACGATTGTTCCTTTACAACAACAACATAGCCTTTCAGTCCCAAGCAACGATTGTTCCTTTAAGTGCACAAAATTAAACTAAGTGAAATCAATTAGAGAAAAAAATGTGAAAACATTTAAGGTATATGCTCGGCAAGGTTCATTCTTCATTCCAGCCAAATAATATAATTCACCCAGAGAAAATTGTGGGACAGAACAAGGAAAAAAGCAAAAGCAAGTGCATATGTATGGCCTGACAGTGTGGTGGCCTAAAAGATATAAACCTAATGGAAAAGTTCCAATTTCTGCCCCACATCAAGCAATGAACCGTTCCACAGATTTCATTGAAGCATAAATGACCAGCACAACCACAAGCAGTAAGTTATTGGTGGTGGCTAGGTGCTCTTGAGCAAGAGGAAGACATATATGTTGCAGAAAGCCACTGCACAGCCTTGAAGAAAAAATAAAACTGCTTGAATGGTTCAAGCCAAAAGGCACTTATATGGTACATAGCTACAGCCTAAAGAAAATCAACCAAGTATCAAGGAACTGCAACACATCTGATTGATCTTATTATTTTAGCTACAGCCTAAAGAAAATCAATTAAGTATCAAGGAACTACAAAGCCTCTGATTGACTTAAAGGATGTCTACTCATGTGTTATTCTTAACAAACAAAATATGGGAATTTGCACATGATTTTCAGGCTGTACAGTTGACAAATATGCAATAAACAGGGAACTCTGCATTATGAGAAATATCTAGTTCGGTATTTAATAAAAGGACCCTTCCCATAACTTTTCTTTTCTTTTGAAAAATGATGGTCAACCTCTAGCACATACAATCATCATTTGATATATGCTACAGAACCTGGTAAATCAAGATTGCTTTGCTGGCAACAGTAATAAACATATGGTTGTAAATTTTCAGCACGTCAGCATTTACATTTCTACTACTCTATGCAAAATATTCAAAACACTAAGGGGTGACTAAATATGCAAACATGTGAAACAACAAAGGAATTAACTACAACTACAGCTGAAGGGGACCATTCCGACTCAAAAAGTGGCATAGAAGTTCGTATACTGTGTGCAGTACACTTGTGTGCGTCAGCCAAAGGAGGTGAAATGTAAGGATAGTGCAAGCAACAATCAAGATGCACCTAAATAACATGATCGATCACTTGTAAACCTTCATCACCAGAATTATTAATAAGCTTCTATGACTGAAACAAGGTTGATACAACACATGACTAGCTAAAAATGCAGGAGCAACAATTGACCCAGCTATTGCATCAGGGCCAACTGCCCTGCCATGATTAGTGAGGGCCTGAATGTGGTCTTCTAAGCTCATGTTTTCTAGAACACGAAGGAATCACAAAACGGATAATAACAAGGATATGAACAACTGGAACTTCAGGAACTAGTAAACAACCATCCTACATCAGCACATCTTCCAAATCATCCAACCCTGCCAAGAAACCCCATTTCCCAAAAGGGGAGGAAGGAAAAACAAGAAACCCCAGCGGCACAAAACCCCCGAAACCCAAAATCATCTAATCAGCCCCACCGATCTGCCACCGGAGAGATGAATCAAGAACCACGCCATTCCACCGAATCCCCCCGCTCAGATCTCCCCAGTAAATCAGATGCACACACAAATTGAACCACAACAAGAGCCAGTACTGGTGGTAGGGTAGTGATCAGAGGGTATACCGAGCAAGACCAGGAGGTAGAGTGACTGGACACCGGATGCGGACGCGGCAGCGGCAGCGGCGGCCGCCGAGGAGTTGACGGAGGAGCGGATGGGCGAGGAGTGGGAAGGGTAAAGGCAGGAATGCGGATGCAATTTCTATAGTCGGCAATAGTATTTTAGTAGAAGGGATTGGAATGGGGGGCTTTGAGAACTGCAACTTGCAGGCGGAGGACGCATAAAAAATTGGTTACAAAGGGGAAGAAGGTGTCAGCCTGGTTTGATCCGGGGCTGCTATTGGCAACCAGCCGCAGCCGGACAAGAGCTAGCACAAGATCGGCTCGGGCTCAATCTCGGCTAATATGGGCTTATTGGCTTTTCCAGTAAGGTTTACAATAAGCCTTGTTTGGACTTCAGGTTGGGCCAAAATCGCATCATTTGATACCTATAGAATCTGATTGAGCTAAAAAAGTGTAATAACATGAATCTCCTTTGAAAAATATAATATTTTCAAATGATGCGGTCAACCAGTAGTCGCTACATAAGCTGCAGCCAGCCGGACAATAGCTACTGCAGCTAGCAATAGCATACATTCAATCATATCTATTACAGGCCATCGAACACCAAAAGGAAAAGGGAAACCGGAAAGGGTGAACGGGGAAGAAATATCACAAGGTAATGCTTAGGGTCTTTTGGTATGCAGCTGAGCTGTGTGCTGCCGTTCACTTGAGTGACTAGGGTGTACACCTGCAGCCAGCTAGATTTGAGGAAACCTCAGGCCGGATCGGCAAAAAGCTCGGTTTCTTTCAAGTATAAAATCCAGCCAATAAAATCAGGGTGGGCTCAGATAGCCTATCATTTTTCAATGCAAATATAACTGATTTTATTATTCGAGCAAAGCTCGGGATGGCCCAAGTTTTTTGGCTGCAAAAATCAACGTCACGTCCAGCCCAAATGAGTGTCGGGCCAAACCTGTTTTGCTGAAGTCTAGCTGCAGCCGCCGTCGAAGAAGATGCAAGCAGTAGCAAGCATGCCCCTAAACTACCACTTCTTTTGATGAAAACATGAAACTTCTATAGAAAATATAAAAAAATTTAAAAAAATCTGAAACGATGAGCATCCATAATGCATCCATATATGTACTTTTATTGTAGAAACTGATATGCAAACTCAATCTAGAAAAAATCATAAAAATGACATATTTCATGATACACATGCCAGAAAATGCATCATTTTTGTATGAATTTCCAAAAAACATGTTTCCGTCTTAACTCTTGCACAAAGTACATATACGGATGCACTAGGATGTGCATCATTTCAAATTTTTTGAAAAATTTTAAGTATGTTTTTAAAGGATTTTCAAGTTTCCATCGCAGAGATAGTTTGCACTGAATATTTTCCTAAAAAAGTAGAAGGTACGAAGCTAGGGATGTGATGGCCTTCCTTTTCCTCTCCTCTAGCGTGCTTCAGATATAATCACAAATTCATAGTGTCTCACAGTTAAAAGCTAACGTAACGGTGTCCTAGAGATAAAGCCGCACTATTTTTTTTAAACGATAAAGCCATACTCTTTTGAGGTCGTACAAACAAATTTCTCTTCAACTAATGTCAATCTTTGGATTTGTGAATAGTCCTCTGTTGGTTGTCCAGGTAGGGGTTTCTTCGGACCTTTGGCTCATGATTGATGAGCAAGCGTTGGTCTATTGGCTTCGAGCGAAACACTTTCGACTTGCAAGGTTACAAACTGTACAAGCTGGCAGTATTCATGAGCTCAGCGGCTTGAAACTTGTGTGCGTTTAACTAATAGGCTGCACGTTTACTTTGCTCGATCAAAGAGACACAGTAGCTTTACAAATACGGAGTAGGAAACTGGTCAGCTGGTGCAAGGCGTTTGCAACTTACTAGGTTTTGCTAAACTTCTTTGATGGAAATGTTCGTTCAAACTGCTTATTATGCTAGGGTCTGGGAAAAGGTTGGGTGCAGGGGATGCAGGAGGGAGAGGGAGGAGGAGAGGAAAGGGAGAGAGCGCCGGCGAGATGTGCGAAAGCTGCGGGAATCACCGGTGGTCGTTGATTGCGGCGGCGGTGGCGGCATCACGGTTGATTGCGGCGGTGGTGGTGGCATCACGAGGAGAGTGAGTCCCGTGGGAGGGAGGAAGTCGCGAGAGAGAAGGGCGAGGTGGAGGCACGGAGCGGTATTGGATAATGCTAGGTGAGGAGCAGTAACATGGTTGTATAAGTAGTTATTGATTAATGGTGCGATCTGGTACGAGTGGTTGTATAAGTAGTTATTGATTAATGGTGCGATCTGGTACGAAAGATTCTCACCAAACGAGAAACAACGGTATCCGATAGCTCTGTGAACGGATTATGGTCAAAATCGCCCGAACCAAACGGCTCCTAAGGGTTTATTTGGAAGAAAAGGATCACTCTAGGACTTTTGAAGGTTTGGGTTAAGTCCATGTTTGCGTTAAATCCTTTCCAACTCAGGCGCATCTAACTAGTTGAATAACCCCTGGTACTCACAGCTTTGACAAAAGTGGAACCAACTACGGCCATCGTACTCTAGTTCTCACCAGCAACAAAAATCTCAAACCATGCTGCGATGATGCAAGAACAACAGTGAATGGTGGCCCGCGGCAACAGGCATTCTTTAATTTGCTAGATTATTTTGCCTGGGTATGTTCACAATAAAAGGGAGAAGAAAATAACTGGAAATTACTAGTTTGATTTACCCCACAAAATCTAAGTAGCTAACATGATATGAAAACTGGCAGAGAGAATGTAGAGACTGAAGTGATCTTTAGCCAATTATCGTTTGAATAACCCATTATACATATCAGAAGGTTAAGATCAGATTCCACCCCGCCTCAAACCGGTGACATCATCAAAAAAGTTGAATACAGACATCTGGCTACCAAATTTTATACTAGGGTAGTTACTATCCTCTGCAAACCAAAGAAATTAGGCATCTTCAATTTAGGGAGAAGCAGAAATCTAACAAAAAAAGTGTACACTGAAAATGTTTCTTGACTTTGTTATTCGAGATGATTTAGTCATATCAGAAAGCTCTCGTGCAAACTGATCAGCTTGGGCATGGCAAGTTCACAAAAAATGTAGTGAAAAATATAGTTTCAACTAAGAATACCCCTACACAACAGTCCAAGCAAATAAAGACAGCAAAGCTAAATGCAAACAACATATTCTTTTCCCTCTTTGCGGTATAGTCAACAGTAAAAATGAGAGTATAACAGTAGAAAGGAAAGAGGGGGACTGTTCCAACTGAGGAGCTCCGTAATATGCCTTATGCAGCTGCCCACAATTTCTCCATCTTCCTCTTCAAACGTTCCATGAATTGAGGATTAGTCTTAAGTCTTCCTTTTACATAAGCATTTCTGGCATCCTCAACAAGTTTGTCGGCTTTCATTGCATCTTCTATGAGAGTATATAGTGTCCTTAAGCAATCTTTTCTGTTTTCCTCCCGATGTTCAAACCTGCCAAAGTAATTAAAGTGCAGTGATAAGGCTGTCATACTGGAGAACAAGATATTTTTATGAGTATGAAGCAGAGCCACAATACTATAGGCTTATAGCGCAGCTTTAGAAATGCACACATTTATCCTTAATAGGAGCTCACTATCCACACCTAGACATTTATGGATCCAAACAAAGAATGAGATTGAAGACTGAGAACAATATTGTAGCGGGTGAAAGAATGTACCATGAAGCCTTCCTAAGCCTTATTGTGGCCAACCAAGTGCAACAACACCACATTTTACTATTGATACTAAAATACTATGTGATAAAATTTGCAATACAAGATGACATAGCATGAAACCACTAAAATGCTTATATATTCACCAAAATCCATCATATTTTCAACAAAAACACAAACACAAGCATACATAAACTAAACAAGCAGGTTAAATAATTTTGTTGGTTGTCCGCAACTTTTGGCCATCCTAATTGTCCAGTGTATCAAGTAAAAGAATAAAGTTGTACTAAGTTATATATGCTAATCTCATCAAGTTCTAATTATACCAAGACAACTAAAGCGTCTGAAATGGCCACCAGAAAACAAAAGAGTTTCAGAATAGAAATATTTCACCTAGCAAAGGAAATTTGATGCTTTGAGAATATGTTAATCTAAAATTCCACATTTCATTTGATGATTTGATAATGAAAGTGCAGTCATAAGTTATAAACATCATCTAGATTCTAGACAAACGTTTTGCAACCTAGATTAGGATACATCCTACATTTCTTGGGTGTACAATAACATCACCATTCAATGAACACACAGTAGTATTAGTCCTACAAAAAAGGTCCAATACGGATAAGAGGAGCAACATTTCATTAGCAATTTTAGTAAAGGATGTCATGCATCACATAATTTCATAATCTTAATTTGAATGTGCAAAGAGGGAATCCACCATACCTTTCACTGGTTATTGTGAGCTCATCTTTCCCAGAATTATACCTCTTTCCAACAATCTCACGCAATCGACGGCAAGCATGTCGTGAAAGTCCCAATTCCTTCACAGTTACACTGAGTTTGACTTTTCTGTTTTTGGGGTGATATGCATCACCACTAGGAGCAAACACAATCCGTGATTCCCACCTTAGAACAGGTCCCTCGCCAGGTGGATCATGTAACTCAACTTTCTTAATTCCTGTTTCAGTAAGTTCATCAGCTTCAGTTGGCATCTCCTTTGCCATTAGTTCGGTGCACTCAGCAACCATCTTATCCTCAAAGTCTTTGAATAATTCATATGCCTGCTCAGGTTCCATCTCTCCCCTTTCGCACAAGTCTCCCAACTCATTAAATTTGGCCTCCACCTTTTGCTTAATCTCATCTGGATTTAACATGTGAAGTTTGAAAAAAAAAATATAAGTAACATAACTACAGTAAAGGAAAATGAATAAAATAGAGCGTTGTTATTCTACTCAAATAATTACTAGCACACAGCTGTATTACATGTATGAGCAAAAAAAACCAAGAATTTCACACACTCAACATGCACACAAAGACAATTAGGCTGTTTGTATGGTACCATAGCATCCCTACTGGAAAGAAATCAGATAGCATGTAAACCAAAAAGAAAGGACACCTTTCAGTCAAAGATGCATACTCTATTGACAACATACGCTTGTTGCCACAAAGTACAACCTGGACAAATGCCAACTTCTATAATAGCAAGTCCAACATACTAGCTCATGGTGATAGACTTGATTATTTGGTCCACACCTAGCTAAAAGTTCAAATTCTCAATTTGATTCTAGCTATGTTTTTTAAGATCCGTATGAACTTCCAACTGCTTGCAATTAACACTTAACGTCTCCTGCATCTATACATTGTTGATTATCGTGATTACCCTCGAAAAATTCTTGGATCTACAATACATAATAGTACAGGAAGATGCCTGTGATCTATTTGCAAGATCTGTTCCATACTTCCTCTCCCTTAGCCCATCCGCGACTGCATCTCCCTCGCCTTCGTGTGGCCGCCGACTACCTTGGTAGCCGGCCCTGCCGTTCACGTCTCCTCCCTGCACAACCTCCTAGCGTCTTGCCTCCCTACTCCCCCCAGCGCCCACCTGCGCCTACTCCGGTGGCGGCAGGCCATGGTCGCGGCCTCCCCTTCCTCCCTGCCGGCGCTCCCTGCTCCTCCTCCCAGCGCCCACCTGCGCCTACTCCGGCGGCGGCGGCCATGGTCCCAGCCTCCCCTCCCTCCCAGCGCCCACCTGCGCCTACTCCGGCGGCAGCGGCCATGGTCCCGGCCTCCCCTCCCTCCCAGCGCCGGCCTGCGCCTGCTCCGGCCGCCGTGGCTCATAGCATGTCAAGTAGCGGTGGCGGCACCCCAAGCAGCTGCGACTTGAGCCCTGGTGGATGCATTGGAGGAACGCTCGTGCAACAGAGCCGTAAAGGACCATGGGGATTGCTGGATTTTGACTTCAATTAGTGCTCACTGCTCAGTGGTGACAAAAACTAGAAATTGAGATGAGACACCGATGGATTTGATGCTTGGATTGTCCTGCAGCGGATTGAAGAGAAAGAAGAAATTGGAGAGATGGGCTGAGAGATGAGTAGGTAGGTGCTCGACTGCTCGTGCTTGCTGATTAGAAAAGATAGGAGCTGCTACTGGCTTGCTCTCACCAAGATTCAATCAAGAATAACTGCAGCTGCTGTTCTTGGATCGAATTTGATAGTACATTTTATCTAAAAGACTGAAACGCAGACAGCAGCAAGCTGAGAAGAGAGAGATGCGAATTGAATTAGTGGTGCACGAGAGAATTGACTAATTGACTATCACAGAGAAACTCCAATTAGACTTGACCTCTCTAGAATTATAACTAATGACTTATTGGGTTTTGCCGAGTTGGTATCTAAGTTCATCCAACTCTCTGATGTGTTTTAGACTATCTGCTTGCGAGACAATGAAATCTACAATTGAGGAATCAAGCTTACAGAATGGAGCAAGAGCTGTTAGGTTTACGTCGGACATGACTGCTCTATCTTATTGTTGAGTTAGAGGGCTTTCTTAGCTGAGATCAGCTCCTGTACGTAAGTCTGTTATTTTGGAGCGTAACATATATTGCATTTTAACTTAGAACTTCTCTGAAAATACGAAGAGTGGGTTAACTCTTAGTTTAGTTTATCATTGTCACTTTTTATGGATTTGATTACTATTTTGTTTCTTCCATTGCATTTTCAGGTGAATTTTCATTGCTATTAATGAAGAAGGAACATTATGCATTTGATTACATATATTTTGCAAGGATGAGATCCATTGCAGTGCATGGGAAGGATCAGAACATATATATGGTGATTGCAATGCCATATTGCGAAGTTGGCTTCGTTGCATATGGGTTAAAGGATTTTTTTTTCCGTTGCAACGCACGGGCATATTGCTAGTATATTATAATTATATTATTAAAGCAAGCATTGTTTCTGCCTTAATTTTTTGTTTGGTCCAACGTAATCTCATTGACAGGTGGGCCTAATCCTTGATTTGTTATGGGTCCCACCTGTGTTGAAAGTTCCATCTCCGTGTACGTGTTGGACATGGAATCCCAGCTTCACTGAAGCCCAATCCAACTCCAATTTCACGATGATCCATGCCCCGTGCCTGCATCCATACCCAAATCGGAACGGTAACCGGAGGGGTCTAGACCCGACGCGGCATTGACGCTCTCTATCGGAGTTTGCATCACCTGCGCTGGGACGTCACCATCCAGAAGAATCCCTCGTAGCTCGCCGCTCGACAAGCCGTTGCATGCCGCTCGCCCCGGCGGTTCTCACAAGTTGTTGCCCCACACACCCATGTACACAAAAACGAGGTGCCGGCGCGGGAGCTCCACCGGCCACGAGGTGGTCCGCCAACTTGCTTGATGCCGCTTTGAAGTGGTCACAAGCTACTCGCACGGGAGGCTCTTGCCAGTCGTTGCTGGAGCTCCACCAGGCACGCGAATTCCACTAGCCATGAGGTGGTCAGTGAGCCCATCTGCAACGAATCCGAATTAAGATAGAACAGAATGGAAGCAAATCAACTATTACGAACAAAATAGAGAATCAAACCACAAAATCAAGCTGAAAGGGTAGTAGTGGCCCAAGGTCACTGTGAAGAACGGCGGCGCGCGCAGCGGCGTCGATGCAACAGAGACGCAGCGCGACAGGGCAGCAGTGCGCTTAGCTCGCCGCAGTGTTGGTGGCGGCACCAGCTTGGGGTTAGATGGTGGCAGACCTGCTGGAGGTGCGGCGGGCAGAGTTGCATGTGGCTTAGGCACGTCTGGGCGGGGCCATGGCGAGGATGCTGGTCCGACAACGAGGATGCCATTTTGGGGTGGAGCATAGAGCGGCGGACATGGCGCTGTGTCGAGGAAGCGCTGGTGAGCCGGGTTGGAGCGAATCGGTGGCAAGGAAGTGGCTTAACGAGGCAAAGTGAGCGAGGGGCGAGGCAGGGCAAGGACAGGGAGCAGCACGGTGGGGCAGGAGCGAAGCAACATGGCTGAGCCGGAGTGGAGCCCCACTTGACGAGGAGAGAATGGGTGGCAGGTGAAGGAAACGAATGGATAAGTGGCAAGCAAGCATGGATAAGGGAGGGAAAAAGAGGAAAAGAAATGGGAGAAAAAAACAAAATAGAGGATAAAATAGTAAGGAAAAGAAATTGAAATAAAAGAAAAAAGAGAGAAAAAATAGGGACATAATGGGCATTTGACCTCTTATATCTATTCTAAAAGAAATTAGGAGAAGCCATTTTACCAAATGATATTAATTTTCCAAAATTATGCTATCCTTTGCATTCTAATGTATTGTTTTCTCGCTGTTTAAAAGAAACAACAAGAAGTCATTTATGAAAATTATGCCATTTGCAAATAAGATGGTTGTGGATTGCTCTTTTAAAATAATATGCGACACTTTTATTAAATCATGCTTAGCATTATAGTATAATGACATATACATATGACTTTCCCGTAGCAACGCACGGGCATATTTGCTAGTTATAAAAAACACTCAATAGGTCAAAAGAAACAAAAGGAAGCATCGGTACTCTTCTAGGGTAACATTTCTCAAATTTGGCTGCAGCTACATTACATCTCAATGTTTCCAAAAAGTGTTTAGGCGCTAGGCAGGTGGTGAGGCTCCGCCTAATGCCTAAGTGTGACCACTGACTAGGTGTTTGTACTTTTGCAGGTGGCTAGAGTAATGCCATGTTAAACCAAGGAAATGTTGCATATTGAGACAAAATTTTGACATTATCATGCACCAATGAGCAAGTCCAAAACTTCTTTAGGTTACATTAATAGATCTGCCTCTTGAAACAGAGCTGCATCTATTAGCACAAGAAACAGTAACTGGAAATTGCTATTTAATGTATACTTTCACCGCAAAGTAGTTTAAATTACAAAGAAATTCAGATGGCCAAGCCCATCTATATTCTATACTGTATATCCAGCAGTCTAAGAATAATTCAAAACCCAAACTAAATTACAAGATAACATATGGATCTCATTAAAATAATATCCAATCATTTATGTTGTCCAAATTTCCTGGTTTAAAGGAAATGCACCATCCAACAGAATTTAATTTATATAACTGAAAAGGTATTCTTCAGAATATAACAATTACAGAAACAATTGGTGCAATCAATCTATGCTGTCTCAATACTTCGTAGAAAATCACCATGACTCATCCTTTACTTCCCATGTTGTATACACTAATTTCTGTTCAAGATAATCAATTATTTCATTTGCTAAAGGTTTATAGTATTCCTATCAGTGAGAGAAAGATCATCAGCCCAACTTACCAGGCAGTAGCTTGTCCCAGTGGAGCATGTCCTCGAGGATATCCTCACAATCCTTCATGTTAGTGAGGTGCCCCTTATTCGTGGCCTCCTTGATCATAGCATCCCACTTGGTGTCATCCATATTAAAGAACTCATCGCTCTTGATCTTCTTCTCAACATATTCACTTGCATTGTAGAGATCATTCAGCTCCTCATCAGTATCATGCATCTCCTCAAAGTCGGACTCAAAATCCCGGTCACGGACCTCAGGGAGCGGCTTACTGCGTAGCTCCTCAATAAGGTCATCATCAGTCTCACTGTGGACATCAGCAAGCTTCCGCTCAAGAACTGCCTCAGTGACAGATGGCAACACTGCCTCTTCATCCACACCATAGTATGTCTCTAACCTCTTCTTCAACTCTGCAATCAGAAGCATCGTACGATCAGGTCAACATGAACATTTTATTCATAATATTTGGTTTGTATGCTATACACATGCAAGAGCGTTCCCGCGGGTGACTCATTGAGTCGAGCAGGTGGTGTGCAAGGGGCGGCGTGGAGACTTCGAGTTCTATATCACAAAGGCCATGTCCGTGTCCGGAAAACATTGCAAATCAGTGTCCCTTGAAGTTGGATTTCGCAGTTTTCCTTCGCCGATTGGATCAAAAAGTGCGGGGAAGAG
Organism: Setaria viridis; assembly: GCF_005286985.2. Classification (NCBI taxonomy): domain Eukaryota; kingdom Viridiplantae; phylum Streptophyta; class Magnoliopsida; order Poales; family Poaceae; genus Setaria; species Setaria viridis. The sequence goes on along the minus strand of NC_048263.2, from coordinate 17,405,869 downwards.
AGTACCCGCGTTCGGGACGTCGGCGGCAATCGGAGGCGGCGGCGGCGCTGCGGCAGGGGGAGAGGCGTCTTCGGAGAGGAGGCGACGGGGGAGGAGGAAGGGGAGGGTGGTGGTTGGGGAGGGTTTACGAGTTGGGGGATGGAGGACGATGTGGGATTGGCGCTGGAGGTGGGCAAGGAAGCGCCTCATCGCGCCGGCGGCCGGGAGGGCGGCGGACAGGGAGGGAGATCGGAGCTGGCTTGATTCCGGAAGAAGTGGGTTTAGGGTTTCCTGTGGGGCCCAGCTGGCGATCGAGGGACATACATGCGGGTCCGTGTTACTCTGTAGTGGACTCGATTTTCCGCAGAGCATTTTTTAAGCCGGGTTTGTTTCCTCCTGGATTACGATTGATGGTAGTCGCTACATTAATGATTACAACATTAATCAAGCGTATCAAAATTCAAACTAACAATATTTAATTAATAATTTGTTCAATATTTTTTATTTTTTAATATAAATTTGGCACAGATTTGTAATTAAATATAATATCCAATGATTATAAGTTTACAACTATAAATAATATAATATAAGATAAAATAAATAATATTTAATACGGGAGCCATGTCATATCACACCTTCTAAACATAACGGAAGAAGTATTAAGGTAAAAGATTATCTTGCGATAACTCTAGGATCATAAATAATCTAATACTAGAAACACGGCGCGACATTGCCGTGCCCAACTTGATAGCCAGTCTACCCCTTGTTTACTTCAACCCAACTCCCAACTTTGACACTATGCAAAAAGAAGATTCCCCATCACATCAAACTTACGGTACATGCATGGAGTACTAAATGTAGACAAAATTAAAAACTAATTGCACAGTTTTGTTGTACTTTGCGAGACGAATCTTTTAAGCCTAATTAGTCAATATTTGGATAATAATTCACAAATACAAACGAAACGCTACAGTGTGCTACAGTGCTGTAACAGTAATTTGGCATCTTCTAATTTTGCCAAGTAAACAAGACCCTAGACTTTGATGGTCAGTATTGTTCTGCCTGCGACTTCCCGTCGTCCGTCGAGCAATTGCCTGGAAACATGTGCTTCTCTTAGAAAACAAGTAGTTTAAACTTGAAATGACCTTTATGATGAATTCGCTTAAGGGGGTGTTTGGGAGGTATGGGTTTAATTTTAGCCCATGTCACATCAGATGTTTGAACACTAATTAGGAGTATTAAACATAGGCTAATTATAAAATTAATTACACAACCCCTAGGCTAAATCGCGAGACCAATCTATTAAGCCTAATTAGCCTATGATTTAACAATGTGATGCTACAGTAACCATTCGCTAATGATGGATTAATTAGGCTTAATAGATTCGTCTCGCGATTTAGCCTAGGGGTTCTGCTATTAGTTTTATAATTAGCTCATGTTTAGTCCTCCTAATTAGCATCCAAACATCCGATATGACAGGGCTAAACTTTAGCCCCTACTATCCAAACACGTTGTTGGGATGTAATGCCGCTGGGTGCCAGTGGCTAGCAAAATTGTTGTAAGGCTATTTCAACTTTTGTTCTCCTTTCCTAGATGCAGTCCATCTGAACCTATGAGCCATGGAAAACTATATGTAAGACCCCTGTAATTAATTACAGTCATTAACAACAAAATTTAGTAAATAAATGTATCTAATAATTTTTGTTAGCATCTAAGCACGTGTCTATAAATTATCTTTTAAAAAGGCAATTATTAAAGGGTTTACGCTACCTTTACAGCTAAACATTAAATTAAAATTTATAAATATGAAAATAATTTATGCTCCTGTCACATCAATCATTTTGAGTCACAGTCTTAATTGCTCAAACAAACTCAAAATCCACATGAAATTTGTACTAAGAGATTTACACTTTAACATAGATATGTTGTTCAAGTCCAAAAAAAGAAATAATGTTTAAACCGAACTCTGAATTCAGCCTAAGTCATTTTTTTGCAGTGGTAAATGCCCATGTTTGAGGCTTTCGATCTCTTGTTTTACCTAAGCACTTGTCCATGACCTAACCCCGTATTGAAACCTAGTGTTCGCACTCCACCTTATGTGCCTTGTCATAAAAAATTTCAAGTCCTAAGGTATTTTAAATCGGAGCTAAACTTGGTTCAATAGAACATCAACTGCAACTCTAAATTTTAAGTTAACTCGTGATTTTCTCCTGAGCTTGAGCCTCTCTATCTTCCAAATGGTTCCCCCAATCAAATAATTCTGAATACACAAGTTAAGCTCCTATATACCATCTTTAACTTTTGCTTCGGTTGTTTGATAAGTTGCAATACAAAACCATGAAATTTTTTTTTTGCTCCAACTCGTTGACCAGGCTGGCCTCACGAACTGAATTTTCCATTCAGTAAGCCCGTTGCCCGACGGCAACCGAGCTTCACCGCGCGCGTCGGCCACAATCCACCAACGTCCGCGCCCGCGGGCCTCATGTTGGGATACGAGGTAGGCTACACTAGCGCAAATCAAACTTTTCTACCGCGTAAACCAGGAAAACTGCCGTACAAGGATCACGGGATTACCACTCGACGCAATGATGCGGAAGATGTAGATTCGCGTCGATGCAGCGAAATTGATCAGCGTAGTCGTACGTAGTCGATCACGTTGACGTCCAGCAGCTCCTCAGCAGCTCATCCACGTGTAGTAAAATCGCCCTCGTGCCGCGGCTCGTCGTGGCTCGTCGGCGGCTCGTCGTAGCTCGTCGGTGGCTCGTCAAAGTGCTGCAAGCGCAACACCTCCAAGGTATCCACACGTGCAGGGAGGAAGCGTCGCAAGCCGGACTGCTAGGTCCGCGAGTTGCAACAAGCGAGGGCATGGGAGGCGTCGCAGATGTGTTTCGCCAAAAGGTGTAAACCCTAGGGCGCCCCCACCCCTCTATTTATAGAGGTTCCTAACGGGCCTCTGGGTTCGAGGCCCATTAGTACTTCTAAACCTAATCCAACTCGGATCACATCCGAATTGGGCTTCCAGCCCTTAAGTGTGTGACCCTATGGGTTCGGATACGTATAGACATGGCCCGAGTACTCCTACTCGGCCCAATAGTCGGTAGCGGCCTCTAGCAAGACGTGCCAACTCCTATACACACACGAAGATCATATCAGACGAACCATCACAAAATTATATACATGCTATTCCCTTTGCCTCATGATATTTGGTCTAGCTTCAAGCCGACCGCTCTTTCTCGATCCTATGATTCGAAATCCCTTTTTAGGTTAACTCTTAACCGTACGTAGGATGGCCATGCATTTTCGGATCCGATCACTCGAGAGGCCCAGAGATATCACTCTCAATCAGAGAGGGGCAAATCCCATCTTGATTGATCATGTCTTATAGCATGCTTCTTGACAAACCCAAAAGCTACCTTTATAACTACCCTGTTACGGCGTAGCGTTTGATAGCCCCTAAGTAAGTCGATCCACATCTTGAGTACATGCGACAATCTCAGGTCTAAGGACAAAGCGTATATGTTGTGTAAAGAGATAACTACTTCTCGTGTTGGGTCAGTCCAAGCACGTGTTTCCACATGTGCCCACATTATTAGTTCAACATCTCCATGTCCACGACTTGTGAAACATAGTCATCAACTAATACATGTGCTAGTCTAACATTCAGTTGTGTCCTCACATGAACTCCGACTAGGGACAACTTTAGAATAACCATACAAGTAAAGAGTTTCACATAAAATTCACATAATTGCAAATCAAATCAAGTAACCTTTAATGGATATTCAAGGAACACAATATAAATCATGGATACAAATGGAATATCATCATCTCTATGATTGCCTCTAGGGCATACCTCCAACAGTCTCCCACTTGTACTAGAGTCAATCTAGAAGGTACCTAATACCCATAGCTTTTACATGCGCATCATGCTTAGCCTGCGGGAGTGATTTTGTCAACGGATCAGATGTTCAGATCCGTGTGTATTTTGCATATCTTGATCTCACCCCGGTTAATGAAGTCTCGAATGAGATGAAATCGCCGCATTACATGTTTGTTGTTCTGGTGGTTCCTTGGTTCCATTGCTTGTGCAATTGCCCCATTGTTATCACAGTAGAGATTCAATGAGCTGGACGTATTCGGGAACACACCAAGCTCAATGAGGAAATTCCTTATCCAAACACCCTCCTTCGCGGCTTCCGAAGCCGCGATGTACTCGGCTTCTGTCGTAGAATCAGCCACCGTCTTCTGCTTGGAACTCTTCCAACTAACAGCACCACCATTTAGCGTGAACACAAATCCTAATTGTGACTTTGAATCATCTCTGTCGGTTTGGAAACTAGCATCGGTGTAACCTATTACAATGAGCTCCTTCTCACCTCCATAGACGAGGAACATATCTTTAGTCCTTCTAAAGTACTTAAGAATATTTTTCACCGCTGTCCAGTGACTCTCACCTGGATCAGACTGGTGTCTGCTTGTCATACTTAGCGCATATGAAACATCTGGGCGAGTACTTATCATTGCATACATGATAGATTCAATAGCCGAGGCATATGGCACTCTACTCATGCGATCCCCCTTATCAGCAGTCGAAGGACACTGAGTCTTGCTGAGATGTATGACATGTGACATAGGCAAGAACCCTTTCTTTGCCTCTTCCATGCTGAACCGCTTCAACACTTTGTCAATGTAAGTATCTTGGGTTAATCCTATAAGCCTTCTCGATCTATTTCTATAGATCTTAATGCTCAGAATATATGCCGCTTCCTGTAAATCCTTCATCGAGAAACTATTTTTCAGTGAAGTCTTTACAGACTCAAGCATATGAATGTTATTTCCAATCAGCAATATGTCATCCACATATAAGATTAGAAATACTACAGAGCTCCCACTAACCTTCTTGTAAACACAAGATTCTTCTTCGTTCTTAGTGAAGTCAAACCCTTTGACCACTTCATCAAAACGAATGTTCCAACTCGTAGATGCTTGCTTCAATCCATAAATGGATCTCTGAAGCTTGCATACCTTTCCAACATTTTTCGGATCGACAAAAACCTCAGGCTGTATCATATACACGTCCTCAGCTAGGTTTCCATTCAGGAAAGCTCTCTTGACATCCATCTATCATATCTCATAATCGAAATATGCAGCTATAGCTAGAATAATCCGAATGGACTTAAGCATCACTACGGGCGAGAAGGTCTCGTCGTAGTCAACTCCTTGAACTTGTCTTAAAACCTTTTGCGACAAGTCGTGCTTTATAGATGTGAACATTTCCATCCATGTCCTTTTTCTTCTTATAGATCCACTTGCACTCTATGGCTTTAACACCATCAGGCGGGTCAACCAAGTTCCAAACTTGATTGTCTCCCATGAACTCTATTTCGGATTGCTTGGCACTCTACCATTTTTCGGAGTCTGGGTCCATCATTGCTTCTGCATATGTCGCAGGCTCATCATTGTCCAACAATAATATTTCCCGCATTTCGCGGAGCCTTGCCGACCTTCGTGGTTGTGGCGGTGCCATGGGTATCTCAACTTGTTCTGCTACTTTAGCGTCACTTATTGATTCTTGCCCGACCGGCTCATCTTAAACTCTTCTTCAAGATGCACTGTCTTTCCACTCTTTTCTCCTTTGAGAAACTCTTTCTCTAGGAAAACCCCGTTCCGAGTGACAAACACTTTCCCCTCTCACCGGTTGTAGAAATAATATCCCAAAGTTTCTTTTGGATATCCCACGAAAATGCACTTATCCGACTTGGGTGTGATCTTGTCCGACTGAAATCGCTTGACAAACACTTCACATCCCCAAAATCTTTAGAAAAGACAAACTGGGAACCTTTCCAGTCCACATCTCATATGGTGTCTTAACTACGGATTTAGATGGTACCCTATTAAGTGTGAAAGCTGCTATTTCTAGAGCGTATCCCTAAAATGACAACGGTAGGTCCGACTGGCTCATCATTGATCAAACCATGTCTAACAAAGTTCGATTACGTCGCTCGGATACACCATTTCTCTGAGGTGTTCCAGGCGGCGTAAGTTGTGGAACAATTCCGCAACTCTTTAGATGATTGCTAAACTCGTGGCTCAAATACTTGCCTCCACGATCAGATTGTAAGGCCTTAATTTTCTTACCACACTGATTTTCAACTTCATTCTGAAATTCCTTGAACTTTTCAAAGGTTTCAGACTTGTGCCTCATCAAGTAGACATAGCCATATCTACTAAAATCATCAGTGAAAGTTATAAAGTATTGGAATCCTCCTCTAGCCGTCGTGCTCATTGGTCCGCATACATCGCTATGTATGAGTTCCAACAAGTCTACTGCTCTCTCAGGAAAACCTGTGAAAGGTGTCTTGGTCATCTTGCCTAGCAAGCAAGCCTCACTTGTCTCGTATGATTAAAAATCAAACGAAGCTAGAAGTCCATCAGAATGTAGCTTCTTCATGCGTTTTTCACTTATATGACCCAAATGATAGTGCCACAAGCAGGTAGGACTCAAATCATTAGGCTGAGGCCTTTTAGCACTTACGTTACAGACAGGTGAACCATCAAGATTTAAAATAAACAATCCATTCACAATGGGTGCAAAAGCCATAAACATATCATTCTTAGAGATCACACAACCATTGTTTTCACTCGCAAATGAATAACCATCCTTCATCAAGCATTAAGGAGACAAAATTTTTCGACTTAAACTAGGAACGAAATAACAATTATTCAACTCCATAATAAATCCTGACGGGAGGTGGAGTTGCATCGTCCCGACGGTCAACGCAGCAACTCTTGCATTATTGCCCACACGGAAATCAACTTCTCATCTTTCCACGCTTCTACTTCTTATCATTCCCTGTATCGAATTGCAAATATGAGCAACCGATCCGGTATCAAATACCCAAGAATTAATAATTGTATCAGCAAGAAATATGTTGTCTATAACATTAATAACAAGCGTACCTGAGGTGCAAGTACTAGGACTCAAATCATTAGGCCGAGGCCTTTTAGCACTTACGTTACAGACAGGTGAACCATCAAGATTTAAAACAAATAATCCATTCACAATGGGTGCAAAAGCCATAAACATATCATTCTTAGAGATCACACAACCATTGTTTTCACTCGCAAATGAATAACCATCATTCATCAAGCATGAAGGAGACAAAATGTTTCGACTTAAACTAGGAACGAAATAACAATTATTCAACTCTATAATAAATCCTGATGGGAGGTGGAGTTGCATCATCCCGATGGTCAACGCAGCAACTCTTGCATTATTACCCACACGGAAATCAACTTCTCCTCTTTCCACGCTTCTACTTCTTATCATTCCCTGCATCGAATTGCAAATATGAGCAACCGATCCGGTATCAAATACCCAAGAATTAATAATTGTATCAACGAGAAATATGTTGTCTATAACATTAATAACAAGCGTACCTGAGGTGGAAGTACTCTTACTTCCGCCATTCTTCAACGAGGCTAGGTACTGCTTGCAATTTCTCTTCCAGTGACCAAGTTCATGACAGTAAAAAGACTCTTTGTCTGGAGCAGGTCCAGGTCTAGCTTTAACCTTGGGCGCTGGGTTTGGCTTAGACGTTCCAGCCTTGCCCTTCTTCTTCCAAGAATTGCCCTTCTTCTTAAAGCTAGGCTTATTCTGTATAGCCATCACATGCTACTACTAGTGCTTTTCTTGATGTCAGCCTCTACCGTTTTAAGCATGCCACACAGCTCATTCAGACCCTTCTCCGTCCCATGCATATGGTAGTTCGAGATGAAGTTCCCATAGCTAGGCGGAAGAGACGAAAGAATGAAATCAGTGGCCAACTCTTGGCCCAGTGGGAAGCCCAGCTTCTCCAACCGTTGAGTGTAACCAACCATCTTGATTACGTGTGGTCTGCTAGCTTGCTCTCCACGAAGGCCTTAGACACATTGAACCTTTCAGTCCTGGCCTGTGTTTGGAACATGTCTCTAAGCGCCACAATCATATCGTGCGCCTCATGCTTTGTTTCGAACGACATCTACAGCTTGGGTTCCATAAAAGCAAGCATAAGACAGCTTACTTCGAAGTTAGCATCACATGCTTTTTTGTAAGCATTCTTAGCAGCAGCGGGTGCATCATCAGTAGGTTCTTCTGGTACTGGGTTGTCTAGAACATCTTCCTTTTTCTCAGCCCTGAGAACAATTCTCAGGTTACGGATCCAATCCGAGTAATTTGTTCCATTCAACTTGTCCTTCTCAAGGACCGAACGCAAAGCAAACGGTGTAGTGGTGCTAGGTGTCATTTAATCTACAACAAAAGTAATGCAAAATACACTAAGACAAATGTATCCATGATAGAGCAAATCACATTAAACTATTTTAACAGAATCTACTCCCACTAAAATCAATATCCCTCTATTGAAATTTAGTGATTCAGGATCCACAACTAACAAGTCCACTAGTGAGCTTTAGCATCACCGCTAGCAAATTTGGCTTGGAAGATGGAGTTTCGGGCCTCCGAAGTTTGGAACGTTAGGACGCCTAACTCTGTTTTGCAGGATGTATGTTTGTATCTTGTGATCAGTATGGCCCCCCCTTGTGTATGTGATGCATGTGTGTAACTCATTCGTGACCTGCGAGTCGCGCGTACGGCAACACGGCAGGAGCCATATGTGTTGTCACTTTATTGTATTTAATGGTCTGCGTACCAATCTGTGATGATCCAAGCAACTATGTAATCTTCATTACTAAGATTCTTTACTAGCTATTAGGCGTAATAGCATGCTCTAGTTCTTGGAGGACTCATCACCAGGAGGATGGCGCACATGGAACATGGAGATGGAGATCACCATGGTGAACAGATTCTATGGAGATGGAGATCACCATATGAAAACGGGCCATACTGTGTCACAACTGTGTGAATGCTATTCTGTTTATGTTTTACTTTCTGCATGCTGTGATGTTAGAAGTAGAACGATCCCTCACAAAGTTTAAGTTAGTATGCCCTCCCAACTAAAACTTGCACCGTCCCATGTCTTGTACAATTAGTGGTGGGTCTATGAAATTAGGGTGCTACTAGTTTTCCTTGACTAGACGGGTTTGTGTCGGACACTTACACGCATAAGGGTTGGTTTGCTTAACAAGGTTATCTTAACGGTTAAGGACGTTGGGGCATAAAGGTTGGGCGCCGAGACATAGAGATGTCACCCAACAACAGGAGTCATATGTGATATGATTAGCAAAAGTTGCTTACCGATCTACCTCGTTTGCTAGCGGTGATGCTAAAGCTCACTAGTGGACTTGTTAGTTGTGGATCCTGAATCACTAAGTTTCAATAGAGGGATATTGATTTTAGTGGGAGTAGATTCTGTTAAAATAGTTTAATGTAATTTGCTCTATCATGGATACGTTTGTCTTAGTGTATTTTGCATTACTTTTGTTGTAGATTAAATGGCACCTAGCAACACCACCACATCGTTTGCTTTGCGTTCGGTCCTTGAGAAGGACAAGTTGAATGGAACAAACTACTCGGATTGGATCCGTAACCTGAGAATTGTTCTCAGGGCCGATAAAAAGGAAGATGTTCTAGACACCCCACTACCACCAGTACCTGCTGATGATGCATCTGCTGCCGTTAAGGCTGCTTACAAGAAGGCATTCGATGCTAATCTTGAGGTAAGCTGCCTTATGCTTGCTTGCATGGAACCCGAGTTGCAGATGCAGTTCGAAACAAATCATGAGGCACACGATATGATAGTGGCCCTCAAGGACATGTTCCAGACACAGGCTAGGACCGAAAGGTTCAATGTGTCCAAAGCCTTTCTGGAGTGCAAGTTAGCAGAAGGCGCAGCAGTAGGACCACATGTAATCAAGATGGTTGGTTACACTCAGCGATTGGAGAAGCTGGGCTTCCCAATGGGCAAAGAGTTGGCCACTGACTTTATTCTTTCATCTCTTTCGCCTAGCTATGGGAACTTCATCTCGAACTACCATATGCATGGGACGGAGAAGGGTCTGAATGAACTGTGTGGTATGCTCAAGACAACAGAGGTAGACATTAAGAAAAGCGCTAGTACCAGCCATGTGATGGCTGTACACAACAAGCCTACTTTCAAGAAGAAGGGCAATTCTTGGAAGAAGAAGGGTAAGGCTGGAGTGTCCAAGCCAAACCCAGCGCCCAAGGCTAAAGCTGATCCTGCTCCAGATAAAGAGTGCTTTAACTGTCATGAACTTGGTCACTGGAAGAGAAACTGCAAGCAGTACCTAGCTTCGTTGAAGAATGACGGAAGTAAGAGTACTTCTACCTCAGGTACGCTTGTTGTTAATGTTATAGACAACATATTTCTCGCTGATACAATTATTAATTATTGGGTATTTGATACCGGATCGGTTGCTCATATTTGCAATTCGATGCAGGGAATGATAAGAAGTAGAAGCGTGGAAAGAGGAGAAGTTGATTTCCGCGTGGGCAATAATGCAAGAGTTGCTGCGTTGACCGTCGGGACGATGCAACTCCACCTCCCATCAGGATTTATTATGGAGTTGAATAATTGTTATTTTGTTCCTAGTTTAAGTCAAAACATTTTGTCTCCTTCATGTTTGATGAAGGATGGTTATTCATTTGCAAGTGAAAACAATGGTTGTGTGATCTCTAAGAATAACATGTTTATGGCTTTTGCACCCATTGTGAATGGATTATTTGTTTTAAATCTTGATGGTTCACCTGTCTGTAATGTAAGTGCTAAAAGGCCTCGGCCTAATGATTTGAGTCCTACCTACTTGTGGCATTGTCGTTTGGGTCATATAAGTGAAAAGCGCATTAAGAAGCTCCATTCTGATGGACTTCTAACTTCGTTTGATTTTGAATCATACGAGACATGTGAGGCTTGCTTGCTAGGCAAGATGACCAAGACGCCTTTCACAGGATTTCCTGAGAAAGCAGTAGACTTTTTGGAACTCGTACATAGTGATGTATGCGGACCAATGAGCACGACGGCTAGAGGAGGATTCCAATACTTCATAACTTTCACTGATGATTTTAGTAGATATGGCTATGTCTACTTGATGAGGCACAAGTCTGAAACCTTTGAAAAGTTCAAGGAATTTCAGAATGAAGTTGAAAATCAGCGTGGCAAGAAAATTAAGGCCTTACGATCTGATCGTGGAGGCGAGTATTTGAGCCACGAGTTTAGCAATCATCTAAAGAGTTGCAGAATTGTTCCACAACTTACACCGCCTGGAACACCTCAGAGAAACGGTGTGTCCGAGCGACGTAATCGAACTTTGTTAGACATGGTTCGATCAATGATGAGCCAGTCGGACCTACCGTTGTCATTTTGGGGATACGCTCTAGAAACAGCAGCTTTCACACTTAATAGGGTACCATCTAAATCCGTAGTTAAGACACCATATGAGATATGGACTGGAAAGGTTCCTAGTTTGTCTTTTCTAAAGATTTGGGGATGTGAAGTGTTTGTCAAGCGACTTCAGTCGGACAAGATCACACCCAAGTCGGATAAGTGCATTTTCGTGGGATATCCAAAGGAAACTTTGGGATATTATTTCTACAACCGATCAGAAGGCAAAGTGTTTGTCGCTCGGAACGGGGTTTTCCTAGAGAAAGAGTTTCTCAAAGGAGAAAAGAGTGGAAAGACAGTGCATCTTGAAGAAGTTCAAGATGAGCCGATCGGGCAAGAATCAATGAGTGATGCTAACGTAGCAGAACAAGTTGAGATACCCATGGCAAGAGAAGCACCGCCACAACCACGAAGGTCGGCAAGGCTCCGCGAAATGCGGGAAATATTATTGTTGGACAATGATGAGCCTGCGACATATGCAGAAGCGATGATGGACCCAGACTCCAAAAAATGGCAGAGTGCCATGCAATCCGAAATAGAGTCCATGGGAGACAATCAAGTTTGGAACTTGGTTGTCCCGCCTGATGGTGTTAAAGCCATAGAATGCAAGTGGATCTATAAGAAGAAAAAGGACATGGATGGAAATGTTCACATCTATAAAGCACGACTTGTCGCAAAAGGTTTTCGACAAGTTCAAGGAGTTGACTACGACGAGACCTTCTCGCCCGTCGTGATGCTTAAGTCCATTCGGATTATTCTAGCTATAGCTGCATATTTCGATTATGAGATATGGCAGATGGATGTCAAGACAGCTTTCCTGAATGGAAACCTAGCTGAGGACGTGTATATGATACAGCCCGAGGGTTTTGTCGATCCGAAAAATGCTGGAAAGGTATGCAAGCTTCAGAGATCCATTTATGGATTGAAGCAAGCATCTAGGAGTTGGAACATTCGTTTTGATGAAGTGGTCAAAGGGTTTGACTTCACCAAGAACGAAGAAGAGTCTTGTGTTTACAAGAAGGTTAGTGGGAGCTCTGTAGTATTTCTAATCTTATATGTGGATGACATATTACTGATTGGAAATAACATTCCTATGCTTGAGTCCGTAAAGACTTCACTGAAAAATAGTTTTTCGATGAAGGACTTAGGGGAAGCGGCATATATTCTGGGTATTAAGATCTATAGAGATAGATCGAGAAGGCTTATAGGTTTAAGCCAAGATACTTACATTGACAAAGTGTTGAAGCGGTTCAGCATGGAAGAGGCAAAGAAAGGGTTCTTGCCTATGTCACATGGCATACATCTCAGCAAGACTCAGTGTCCTTCGACTGCTGATGAGCGGGATCGCATGAGTAGAGTGCCATATGCCTCGGCTATTGGATCTATCATGTATGCAATGATAAGTACTCGTCCAGATGTTTCATATGCGCTAAGTATGACAAGCAGACACCAATCTGATCCAGGTGAGAGTCACTGGACAGCGTGAAAAACATTCTTAAGTACTTGAGAAGGACTAAAGATATGTTCCTCGTCTATGGAGGTGAGGAGGAGCTCGTTGTAACAGGTTACACCGATGCTAGTTTCCAAACCGACAGAGATGATTCAAAGTCACAATCAGGATTTGTGTTCACGCTAAATGGTGGTGCTGTTAGTTGGAAGAGTTCCAAGCAGGAGACGGTGGCCGATTCTACGACAGAAGCCGAGTACATCGCGGCTTCGGAAGCCACGAAGGAAGGTGTTTGGATAAGGAATTTCCTAATTGAGCTTGGTGTGTTCCCGAATGCGTCCAGCCCATTGAATCTCTACTGTGATAACAATGGGGCAATTGCGCAAGCAAAGGAGCCAAGGAACCACCAGAAGAACAAACACGTAATGCGGCGATTTCATCTCATTCGAGACTTCGTTAACCGGGGTGAGATCAAGATATGCAAAATACACACGGATCTGAACATTTTTGATCCGTTGACAAAACCACTCCCGCAGGCTAAGCATGATGCGCATGTAAGAGCTATGGGTATTAGGTACCTTCTAGATTGACTCGAGTGCAAGTGGGAGACTGTTGGAGGTATGCCCTAGAGGCAATCATAGAGATGATGATATTCCATTTGTATCCATGATTTGTATGTTGTGTTCATTGAATATCCATTGAAGGCTACTTGAATTGATTTGTAATTATGTGAATTGTATGTGAAACTCTTTACTTGTATGGTTATTCTAAAGTTGTCCCTGGTCGGAGTTCATGTGAGGACACACATGAATATTAGACTAGCACATGTATTAGTTGATGACTATGTTTCACAAGTCATGGACATGGAGATGTTGAACTAATAATGTGGACACATGTGGAGACATGTGCTAGGACTGACCCAACACGAGAAGTAGTTCTCTCTTTAAACAACATATACGCTTTGTCCTTAGACCTGAGATTGTCGCATGTATTCTAGATGTTGATCGACCTACTTAGGGGCTATCAAACGCTACGCCATAACAGGGTAGTTATAAAGGTAGTTTTCGGGTTTGTCAAGAAGCATGCTATAAGACATGGTCAATCAAGATGGTATTTGCCCCTCTCTGATTGAGAGTGATATCTCTGGGCCCCTCGAGTGATCAGATCCGAAAATGCATGGCCATGCTACGTACGGTTAAGAGTTAACCTACAAAGGGATTCCGAATCACAGGATCGAGAAAGAGCGGTCGGCTTGAAGCTAGACCAAATATCGTGAGGCAAAGGGAATAGCATGTATATTATGTTGTGATGGTTCGTCTGATATGATCTTCGTGTACGTATAGGAGTTGGCACGTCTTGCTAGAGGCCGCTACCGACTATTGGGCCGAGTAGGAGTACTCGGGCCATGTCTATACGTATCCGAGCCCATAGGGTCACACACTTAAGGGGCTGGAAGCCCAATTCGGATCTGATCCGAGTTGGATTAGGTTTAGGAGTACTAATGGGCCTCGGACCCAGAGGCCCGTCAGGAACCTCTATAAATAGAGGGGTGGGGGCGCCCTAGGGTTTACACCTTTTTGGCGAAACACACCTGCCGCGCCTCCCACGCCCTCGCCTGTTGCAACTCGCGGATCTAGCAGTCCGGCTTGCGACGCTTCCTCCCTGCACGTGTGGATACCTTGGAGGTGTTGCGCCTGCAACACTTGGACGAGCCACCGACGAGCCACCGACGAGCCACGACGAGCCGACGACGAGCCGCGGCACCGGAGGCGATCTTGCTGCATGTGGACGAGCTGCTGAGGAGCTGCTGGACGTGATCGACTACGTACGACTACGTGATCGTCTTCACTGCATCGACGTATATCTACATCTTCCGCAGCAGTAGTGCGTCGAGTGGTAATCCCGTGATCCTTATACGGCAGTTCTTTCTGGTTATACGCGGTAGAATTTTTTGAATTACGCTAGTGTAGCCTACCTCGTATCCCAACATGAGAGCCCATCAACAACCCCAAGTTGCTCGTTATGAGGACTTCTTGAGCAGGCAGCCTCCTTTGTTCTAGAAGACACAAGACCCGCTCGACGCCGACGCCTGGGTTCGTACGATCGAATCCAAGTTCGAGCTCCTCACCGCCCCGTGCCTCGACAATAACAAGGCCCGGTTTCCACCCGACTTTGGTGGGATCACTACCATGCTATGTTGTCGGCCGACCATGCTGTCAGCTGAAACGAGTTCAAGACCGCGTTCAGAGGGCATCACATTCCAGAAGGTCTTCTAGAACGCAAGCTCAACGAGTTCCTGGCCCTTACCCAAGGAAATCGAGACGTCCTGCATTATGCGCAGGCCTTCAATGATCTGTGCTGGTACGCTAGGTACCATGCGGACACAGATGAGAAGAAGCGGGACAGGTTCCGCAGAGGGCTAAGCTTGGAGCTTAGAGAGAGGTTAAACCCGATAAGGGTGGATACATACAACGAGTTGGTCAACTTGGCCATATCACAAGAGGACTGCATGAAGGCTCTGGCAGCCGAGAGGAGGAGGAAAGCTCCACTGCCAACGCCCAGCCCACCTGCACAGCGTTTCAGAATGGTTCCCCCACAGGCACCCAGCCGACCCCAGCAGTCGGGAAGATGGGTTGCCCGACCCCCACTAGCAGCAGCACTTCGTTATCCGGGATTTCCACCTCAGGCACCGCGACCGACCCCACCGCCGCCATCGCGTCCTGCAAATGGTAATCGCTGCTTCACCTGCGGCAATGTGAGGCATTTCGCCAAGGACTGCCCCAGAAATCAGAATCAGCGCCCCGGGCAGAGCAATGCAATGCTCAACAAAGGGAAGAGGCCCAAGATGCAAGTTCGTCAAGGTCGGCTGAACTTCACCAACGCCGCAGAGCTTCCTGAAGGTGCGCCGATAATGACGGGTTCCTTTCTGATTCACAACTTTTCTGCTTTGGTTTTGTTTGACTCAGGAGCCTCACATAGTTTTATCGGAAGAAAGACTAGTGACGAATATGGGTTACAGGAATGCCAAACAAGAGGATCTTTAAGGATATCCACCTCGGGTGGGGTAATCACATCGGATAGGATGAGTGTCAATGTGCCTATCCAGCTAGGCCAAAACCTTTTTAAGGAGAATCTTGTTATCCTTGATCTAGAGGGGATTGATGTCATCCTAGGGATGGATTGGATGACCAGACACCAGGTTGTGCTAGATGTTCCAGCCTGAGCTATCCATGTCAACTCACCCCACCAAGGCCCCTCTGTTATCCAATTGCCTCGCCAAGAAGATGTGAATTCTTGTGCGTATCCCGCAATTGAGACCCAACTGAAGGACATCCCTGTAGTCTGTGAGTACCCCGACATGTTTCCCGATGACTTGTCGGGCATGCCGCCCAATAGAGATGTGGAGTTTTCCATAGAGTTGATCCCCGGCACCGCCCCTATCTCCAAAAGACCTTACCGGATGCCACCCGCTGAGCTGGCCGAGTCAAAAACCCAGTTGAGGGATCTGTTGGAAAAAGGCTTCATCCGACCCAGTACTTCACCTTGGGGTTGCCCAGCCCTGTTTGTGAACAAGAAGGACGGGAGTCTACGCATGTGTGTGGACTACCGACCCCTCAATGCGGTGACTGTTAAGAACAAGTACCCACTTCCCCGCATTGATGTTCTGTTTGATCAGTTAGCTGGAGCAAGAGTATTCTCCAAGATCGATCTTCGTTCCGGTTACCACCAAATCAAGATCCGACCCTGTGACATTCCCAAGACTGCCTTCTCCACTAGATGTGGACTCTACGAGTACCTGGTCATGTCTTTTGGACTCACCAATGCACCCGCCTATTTCATGTATCTCATGAATTCGGTGTTCATGCTCGAGTTGGACAAGTTTGTGATGGTGTTCATTGATGATATCCTAGTGTACTCGAAGAACGAAGAAGAACATGCTGATCATCTTCATGTGGTTCTTTAATGGTTGAGAGATCATCAGCTCTATGCCAAGTTCTCCAAGTGTGAATTTTGGTTAGATTGTGTCAAGTTCTTGGGACACACTATCTCTCGGAATGGCATAGCCGTTGACCCCAGCAAGGTACAGGAAGTCATGGACTGGAAGCCTCCCACCTCAGTTCACCATATCCGAAGTTTCCTTAGACTAGCAGGCTACTATCGACCTTTCATACCGGATTTCTCCAAGATAGCTAAGCCGATGACTGAGCTGCTGAAGAAAGAGGTCAGATTTGTGTGGAATGATAAGTGTGAAGAAGCCTTCAAGACCCTGAAGCACTTGCTGACCTCAGCCCCGATTTTGGCTCAACCCGACCCTTCTAGGCCGTTTGACGTGTACTGTGACACCTCTGGCACTAGACTTGGGTGTGTTCTTATGTAAGACAACCGAGTCATTGCCTATGTCTCACGGGCGTTACGACCTCATGAGCTGAACTACCCGACCCATGATCTTGAGTTGGCAGCAGTGATTCATGCCTTAAAGATATGGAGACACTATCTGATGGGCACCCACTGTAACATCTACACCGACCACAAGAGCCTCAAGTACATTTTCACTCAAGCCGACCTCAACATGCACCAAAGAAGATGGTTGGAGTTGATAAAGGATTATGACTTGGAAGTACATTATCACCCCGGCAAGGCCAACGTAGTGGCAAATGCTCTTAGCCGCAAGACCCTTTGCAATTGCTTGATGGCAAACAACTTCACCGAGACTCTGTGTCATGAGATGGGAAAGTTTAGTTTGGAAATTTTTTTTCCCAGGGAACCCTTAGCCATGTATCTCTTGAGTCTGTCCTGGAAGACCAAATCAGATCAGCACAATTAGAGGATGCAGAAGTGAGGCGAATCAAAAGGAAGATTTCATTGAAGGATGAAGGGTATAAGCATTTCTGACAGGATGAGAATGGGAAAGTGTATTATGGAAACCGACTTGTTGTACCATCCGACCCCAAACTTAGGAAGCAAATCCTAGATAAAGCTCATCTCCCCAAGTTCTCAATCCATCCTGGCAGCAATAAAATGTATCATGATCTCAGTCAAATCTTCTGGTGGAGTGGAATAAAGCCAGAGATTGCACGGTATGTTTCAGAATGTGACACCTGTCAACGTGTCAAAGCCAACCATTTAAAGGTAGCGGTTACCCTGCAGCCCCTACCTATTCCCTCCTGGAAATGGGAAGACATCAGCATGGATTTTATTATTGGATTACCCCTTACATCGCAGCGGCATGACTCCATTTGGGTAATTGTGGATCGTCTTACCAAGTCTGCCCACTTCCTTCCTGTCCACACCACCTACACGGCCAAGAAGTATGCGGAGTTGTATCTTGACCGCATTGTTTCCCTGCACGGTGTGCCTACGACGATCATCTCTGATCGAGGAGTTCAGTTTGTAGTGCGTTTTTGGGAACAGCTACAAGCATCACTGGGCACCAAGCTCATTCGTAGCTCGACTTATCACCCTCAAACCGATGGTCAGACCGAAAGGGTAAATCAAATACTTAAAGACATGTTGAGAGCTTGTGTCATCCATTATGACAAAAATTGGGATAAGTGCTTACCATTGGCAGAGTTCTCCTACAATAATAGCTACCAGACTAGCTTGAAGATGGCACCATTTGAAGCCCTATATGGTCGGAAATGTTGGACACCGTTGAATTGGTCACAAGCTGGAGAAAGACAAACCTATGGCCCTGACTTAGTGGTAGAAGCAGAAGAACAGGTGAAGGTAATTCAAGCGAATCTCAAAGCCGCGCAATCTCGACAGAAGAGTTACTCCGACAGGAGAAGAAGACCCCTGCAGTTTGATATTGGTGATCATGTGTATCTTCGAGTCTCCCCGACCAAAGGAGTGCAACGGTTTGGAGTAAAAGGAAAATTGGCTCCCCGTTACATTGGCCCTTATGAGATTGTGGAAATTTGTGGACCCGTTGCTTACCGAATCCAGCTTCCTGAACAGCTTTCGGCCATACATGATGTTTTCCATGTCTCCCAGCTGAAGAAATGTGTCCAAGTCCCAACCGAGATCTTAGAACAAGGGCAACTTCAAATCGAGCCCGACCTGACCTATGCTGAGTACCCGGCCAAAGTTCTTGACTGCAAGGAGAGGCATACCCGACGACAAGTGGTGAAAATGTACAAGATACTATGGAATAACCACACAGAGGATGAAGCAACATGGGAGACAGAAGAGTATCTGAACAAGTATTTCCAAGGTTTTCTTTCCAGCCAAGGAGGTAAGGACTGCACACCCCCATTGGTTACCCCTACACCCGAATCTCGGGACGAGATTCTTTTTAAGGGGGGTAGGCTGTAACGACCCTGGTCAAATCTTTCAAGTTAATCTTAATCCGAGTCCCTGATCCCGCTGACTCAGCTTCCCCCGAGCTCAAGTGCTCAACCTCCAGTTCCGGTCCCGACCCCTGAAAACCCGACCCCTTTCCGCCGGTTCCCAGCTCCGACCCCTGAAGACCCAAACCCACCCCGCTGGATCCTTCTAAGTCTCACCAACAGTGTCTTCTTTCAATCTGGAGCAGAGAATAAACCGAGACTGACCGGTGGACCCCCAAATCTTTTTCCCCGGATCTCCCGAGGTAGACGCACTCGAGCGGCCTGCACCACATCAGAGCTCCCCTGCCGCGTGGTTCAACTCCTCCGACCCTCGCCGCTCCGCCCAGTCGCCGGCCGTGACCAGATGGATTCTCGCACCTTCCTCCCCAATCACAGCGGAAGCCCCTCTGCAACCTTTCTGTAGCGCCCCACCTTGCTCGCGCTCTCGCCGACCGCGCCTTGGTGCTCCGTCGCCACTGTGGCAGAGCTTTGCCGCCTGCTGCATCAAACCACCTCACGGCTCGTGCCCATCATCACCTCACCGGACCCCGGCTGCAAGGCCCGATGCCTTCCGGCTTTTCCGTCGCCTCTCCACAGTCGCGCCGCCCCAAATGCGCTATGCGATGATTCCTCCTTCGCCAACCCCGACCCCGGCCGGAACAGCTCCTTTTCGGCCTTGCCAGAACTGCGCCCCGGCAAACCGCTGCTTCGTGCTCGCCCGCGCAGCCGCTGCCCGCCTATCTTTTCACCGGTTGCAACCTCGCTTATAGCACCGTTTCCCCTGTCACACCCATCAGATCCGCCGCTCGACGACGCCCGCCTCCACCAAATCTCAACCCCAGCAAAACCGCGCCTGCGTCGTCCTGTCTCCAGTGCCCAATGGCTTAAGGCGTCATCTCTGAAGTCCTGTTCCGCCGCCCATCGCTGCTCAATCGCCGCCATGGCAGCGCACTCCATCTCTTTTTCTTCCCAGTCTTCGTGCTGCTCCAACCCTCTCTCTTCCGCGCAGCTATAAAGGGGCATGCCAGAGTCCTACCGGAGTTCCCTTTGCCATCGCTGCCTTACCGCCTTGTTTCTCTATTTCGTGCTCGAGTGCTGCCACCTAAGTTCCTGAGGGACTCTCCTCTCCGCTCAACACCCGCCTTTCCCAATCTACCCAGCCGCTTGCTCCTCCGCGCTGTGCTAGAGCTTGCTTGTTGTCCACAAGAAGCACCGCCACCACCGGAGTACCGCCGGACATCACCACTGCCCCAGGTCTTAGTGCTTCAGTCCTTCCGCCCAAGTCCGCTCCTTCCCGATCCCAAAGCTTCACCTATAAACCGAAGGTAAGCTGCCGATCCCTTTTCCGTCTCGCCTGACCCTGTCTGTTCGTCTAACCCCTTTTTCCGTCTCGCCCGACCCTGTCTGTTCGTGCGACCCCTTTTCCGTCTCGCCCGACCCTCTCTATTCGCCCGACTCCTTTTCCGTCTCGCCCGACCCTCTCTGTTCGTCCGACCCCTTTTCCGTCTTGCCCGACCCTCTCTGTTCATCCGACCCCTTCTCCACCTCGCCCGAGGACTCGGCTATGTCCTTTCCTTGACCTGAGGGTATATGTGTAAAAAAATCAGGGACTCCTCTGTGCTAAGTCTGAGGACCCCCAGCACAGCTATTCCTCTAGTCTAAGGGTCAGATCATAAGTTTCTTCCCATCCGAGCCTTTTATCTTGCTCTCCACCAACTCAAGTAAACTTCCCCACTTTTTTCTGTAGCTTTGCTACAAGTTTCTGCTTTAAAACTTGCAAGTGTTGCTGTTGAAATAACCATCTAAGTGCTGACTCCTGCATTTGCATTTGTGTAGAGCTAAATCTCGCCGACGGCGTCTACGAACTGCATCCGGTGCCAGAAGACGGGGCAGTAGCTGAGCCGCCGACCGCAGGAGCTGCAGCAGAACCCTCAGAGGACCAGTTTCCCTTCCCTCCGCTTGAAGGCAAGCCTCGGAGCATGAACCCGTTTCCTCTAAACTTACCCATGCCTTCCTTTGTTTGTATGTGCATTTACGTTACATGAGTTGTTTGAAACCTTAGATGCATGACATAGTTCCTTTGAGCTGCACACTAGTTGTTGAGTCCGAGTAGTTGCTTTGCTTAATAGGACTCGGTAAAAGTTGAGTGATTTCCTGTCACTCGCGAGTTATAGGGGTTGGTTGTTCTCCTTCTGGGTACAACTATAAGGACGATGGACGGGGCAGGGCCCGGTGAACTCTTTTGGTGGTCGGTGGTTTGCCCTGTCTGTCTATATGAAGTTGCTAAGGTCGAAAAGTGTTGGTGTTCGTGATCAAGTGTTTGAAAGTACTAATCTCATACCTAGTATGGGATGGGGAAGCCTAGTACCTGATTGAACTAGGGCGTGGCTTATACCCCTGTTGTCCCTGGAACGAGGTTCCCATGGTGCATCATGTGGGTGCAAGTGCGGTCACAGTACGGTAGAGGCCGGGACTGTGGAGCATTGCATGCCAAGGGAAGTTTGGACCTGACACGTGCCAGGGAATTGATGGGGACGGCCGACACAGGAAGCGACCCTTGTGGTGCGTGGATGTCGTGAGATTAGGTTCGCCATGCATGGTTAAGAAACCCGAATCGATTCGTCTGCCTCTCACAGTTTGAGACTACTTGATCGCTATGCTACACTGAGTAAAGATGGAACACGATGGTGATATGAACTCGATGCTTGTTCTATGCTTTGTTGTTGGAAACAATGGTTGTTTAGCGTAAGTCGCCAACATAGACTGGTTAATGAACTTAGAACTTGAGCTAAAACTTGAAAGCAAGGACCCACTGTAGTCGCTTTTGGCAGACAAAACCCCTCAGCCAAAGAGCCTTGCATGTCTATAAGTGGTGGAGTAGTTTACCACTGGTCGGTTAAGTCTTGTTGAGCTTAGCAGCTCAGCCTTGTTTGTGGCTTTCTTTTCAGGTGAAGTCGCCGCTCCTGAGCTTGTTCCCGTTGGCACTTGGCCGCCCCAGCTCCCTCCGGGTTGGACGGTCGAGTGGGATCCCTCCTCGGACGGCGAGGAAAGGGATCACTGATGTCCTGATCGGCCTCATCAAGGACGTCCGACACTGACGAGTAGCTTCCGCTGCTTTTGAACCTTGTAAAACTCTGATTTTCGTTTTGATGTTGAACTAAATGGTCAAATTTTTTTAACTCAGTGGACTTGTTGTATTCTCTGGAACCGCTCACCTTCATGTGAGTTTGCTAACTCGGTCCTATTAAAGTGGTTAAATCGGATGAAATCTGATGGCACTTCGTGTTAACTTGACTAAAGCATGAGTGTCGCGTGTTAGGCGAACTTAACCATGCTTTAATCAAGCTAATCCAAGGTGGGACACCACATATATACATGCTTGTGGCGGATCCACTTCGGATTTAGTTTGGCCACCAAAACACATCAGAGTTTACAAGGTTCAAAAGAAAAACAACAGAAGGTAAAACACTAGCGGAAGCGAACTCGTCGGGGTCGGACATCCCTGGTGAGGCCAGCCAGGACGTCAGTGATCCCTCTCCTCGCCGTCCGAGGAGGGATCCCACTCGACTGTCCAACCCGGAGGGAGCTGGGGCGGCCAAGTGCCAACGGAAGAAGGCTCGGGAGCAGCAACTTCACCTGAAAAGAAAAGCCACAACAAGGCTGAGCTACTAAGCTCAACAAGACTTAACTGACAGGGAGTAACTACTCCACCACTTCTAGACATGCAAGGCTTTTTGGCTGAGGGGTTTGTTTGCCAAGAAGCACTAAGTAAAACCCTATTTTCACGTTTTAGCTCCGGTTCTAAGTTCATTATCCGGTCTAAGTTTTGCAACCTATTCTAAGCAATCATAGAACCATCCAAAGGGTATATACATCATCAACAAAACCATGTCATCATCAGATTCCTTATTTACTCAGGGTGACATAGCGATCAAGCAGTCTCAAACTGTGAGAGGCAGACGAATCGATTCGAGTTTCTTAACCATGCATGGCGAACCTAATCTCACGACATCCGCGCACCACAAGGGCCGCTTCCTGTGTCGGCCGTCCCCATCAATTCCCAGGCGCGTGTCAGATCCAAACTTCCCTTGGCATGCAATGCTCCACAGTCCCGGCCTCTATTGTACTGTGACCGCACTTGCACCCACATGATGCACCATGGGAACCTCGTTCCAGGGACAGCAGGGGTATAAGCCACGCCCTAGTTCAATTAGGTACTAGGCTTCCACATCCCATACTAGGTATGAGATTAGTACCTTCAAACACTTGATCATGAACACCACCGCTGTCGGGCCTTAGCAAGTTCATAGACAGACGGGGCGATCAACCGACCACCAAAGAGTTACCTCAAACCCTGCCCCGTCCATCGTCCTTATAGTTGTAACAGAAGGAAGACAACCAACTCCTACAACTCGTGAGTGACAGGAAATCACTCGACTTGTACCGCTTCCTATTTAAGCAAGCAGCTACTCGGTCCAACAGCTAGTGTTCAGATCATGGGATCTAGGTTATGCATCTAGGGTTCCAAACAACTCCTATACGTAAATGCACAAGCATGATAAAGAAGGCATGCGCAAGTCTGGTAAAACAAACACATGGTTTTCATGCAACCGGGGCTTGCCTTCAAGCGAGAAAGGAGGAAGCTGCTCTTCGGCTTGGGCGGCTTCGGCTTCTGGGAGCAGGAGCTCAGCTACACTGTCGTCTTCTGGCGCCGGGTGCAGCTCGTAGTAGCTGTCGACGAGACGTAGCTCTACACGAATGCAATGCATTAGTTAGCATTTAGACGGTTAAATCAACAGCAACACTTGCAAGTCTGAGCCCAGAGACTTGCGACAAGCTACAGGAGGGTAGGGAGGTTCAAAGGAGTTGATGGAGATCCAGAGGTAAGGGTCAGAGGAAAGGAACTTATGATCTGACCCTTAATCTAGAGGATTTGATGTACCAGGGGTCCTCAGACTCAATGCTGAAAGGTCCCCAAGTTTTACACCTACACCCTCGGTTCAAAGAAAAAGATACAGCCGAGTCCTCGGGCGAGGTGCAAAAGGGTCGGCGGAACAGACAGGGTCAGGCGAGACGGAACCGAGGTCGGGCGGATAAGAGGGGTCGGGCGAAGCGGACAAGGGTCGGACGAGGTGGAAAAGGGGTCGGACGAGCAGAAGGGTCGGACGAGACGGAAAAGGTCGGCAGCTTACCTTCGGATCACAAGGGAAGTTTGGGGTCGGGAAGGAGCAGACTTGAGCGGAAGGACTGAAGCACTAAGACTTGGGGGGGGGGGCGACGTCCGGCGGTGCTCCGGCGGCGGCGGAGCTTCTTGTGGACAACAAGCAGCTTTAGCACAGCGCGGAGGAGCAAGCGGCTGGGTGGATTGGGAAGGGCGGCTGGGGAGCGGAGAGGAGAGTTCCTCAGGGACTGAGGCTGTAGCGCTTTGAGCTCGAACAGGGAGCAAGAGAAATGGCAGCTAGGGCAAGGGGAACTCCGGCGGGGCTTGCGCATTCCCTTTTATAGCAGCGCGGGAGTGAGAAAGGGGGCGGCGCGAAGGCCGGGGAAGAAGCAATGGATTGCTCTGCCCGGGCGGCGATTGAGCATCGAGGGCGGTGGAGCAGGACTCCGGGGATGGCGCCGGCGGTCATTGGGCACTGGCGTCAGGGCGGCGCAGGCGGGGACTTGCCGGTGGTTGAGTTTTGGCGGATGTGGGCGTCGTCGTGCGGTGGATATGATGGATGTGACAGCGGGAACGGCGCTAGAAGCGAGGTTGCTCAGGCGAGAGGTCAGGCGGGCTGCTGCTGCGCGGGCGAGCACGAAGCAACACTCTGTCGGGGCGTAGATCTGGCAAGGCGGAAAGGAGCTGTCGCGGCCAGGGCCGGGGTTGGCGGAGGAGGAATCGTCGCGTAGCGCGGACCTGGGCGGCGCGACTGTGAAGGGGCGACGGAAAAACCGGGAGACATCGGGACTTGCAGCCGGGGGTCCAGCGAGGTGATGATGGGCGCGAGCGACGAGGTGCTGCAGAAAAAGTTGCAGAGGGCTTCCACTGCAATTGGGGAAAGGGGGCGTGGGAATCCACCTGGTCGCGGCCGGCGACGGGGCGGAGCGGCGGGTGTCGGAGGAATTGAGCCACGCGGCGGAAAAGCACTGAAGCGAGCATGCCACTCGAGTGCGTCTGCACCAGGAGATCTGGGAAAAAGATTGCGGGTCCACCGGTCAGTCTCGGTTGGTCCACTGCTCAGATTGAAAGGAGGAGGTGTTGTGGGAAGACTTAGAAGATCCGGCGGGGTGGGTTGGGGTCGGCAGGGTCGGAACTGGGGAAATGGCAAGGAGGGGTCGGTTCTCAGGGGTCGGGACTAGACTGGAGGTTGAGCACTTAGGCTTGGAAAAACTAAGACAGGTGATCAGGGGCTCGGATTAAGATTGACGCGAAGGATTTTTGTCCGAGGCCATCACAATGCTATTCCGTTTGCCTCACGATATTTGGTCTAGCTTCAAGCCGACCGCTCTTTCTTGATCCTATGATTCGGAATCCCTTTGTAGGTTAACTCTTAACCGTACGTAGCATGGCCATGCATTTTCGGATCCGATCACTCGAGGGGCCCAAAGATATCACTCTCAATCAGAGAGGGGCAAATCCCATCTTGATTGACCATGTCTCATAGCATGCTTCTTGACAAACCCGAAAGCTACCTTTATAACTACCCTGTTACGGCGTAGCGTTTGATAGCCCCTAAGTAAGTCGATCCACATCTTGAGTAAATGTGACAATCTCAGGTCTAAGGACAAAGCGTATATGTTGTGTAAAGAGAGAACTACTTCTCTTGTTGGGTCAGTCCTAGCACGTGTCTCCACATGTGCCCATATTATTAGTTCAACATCTTTATATCCATGACTTGTGAAACATAGTCATCAACTAATACATGTGCTAGTCTAACATTCGTGTGTGTCCTCACATGAACTCCGACTAGGGATAACTTTAGAATAACCATACAAGTAAAGAGTTTCACATACAATTCACATAATTGCAAATCAATTCAAATAGCCTTTAATGGATATTCAAGGAACACTATAAATCATGGATACAAATGGAATATCATCATCTCTATGATTGCCTCTAGGGCATACCTCCAACAGACAGAGACTTCAATTGATACAAATACTTCCACAAATTGAAATGGTGGAAAGGCCCAAGTACGCCTCGCACAGATGAATGAAGACGGCGATATCCAAAATCGAGTTGGGATTAAGATGTACTAGTTTGATATTGTAGTAGTTGAGAAGACCACGGAAGAAGTTCCCGCAAGGGATCCTGAATCCACGCTAAAAAAAGGATGCGAAGACCATCGTCTCCGTCTTGTCCTCACTAGGGAATTCCTGCCCGGTGGTCGCCTTCCACTCGAGCAGCGCCTTGGGTCCCAGGAGACCCCGGTCGACGAGTGCCTGAATGCGCTCCTCCGTCATCACGGACTTCACCCAAACTGAGGATGGATCTAGTGCTTGGGTGGCAACAGAGAAGTGTGCATCAGCAGATTGGAAAACATGGCGATGCGGACTAGGGTTCACGGATGCTCGGGGGCTAGGCGCCTATTTCTGGTCGGCGCACCTCCATGGCTCGGCCAGTCCTCGTACTCGGGGGCTTGGCGCCTATTTTAGGTCGACGCGCCTTCGTGGCTCGGCCTGTCCTCGTACTCGGGGGGGGGGGGGGGGGGGGCTGGGCGCCTATTTCAGGTCGGCGTGCCTCTGTGGCTCTACCAGTCCTCGCGCTCACGCTCGGGTGCTGGGTGTCTATTTCTGGTTGGCGCGCCTCCGTGGCTCTGCCAGTCCTCGTACTCAGGGCTAGGCGCCTATTTCAGGTCGGCGTGCCTCCGTGGCTCTGCCAGTCTTCGTACTCGGGGGCTGGACGCCTATTTTGGGTCGGCGTGCCTTTGTGGCTTCGCCTATCCTTGTGCTCGGGCACTAGGACTTGCTTCTGGGATCAATTTTTCCTTCCTTTTTGACCATTGGACCGATTATACTAATCACTTCAATGCTCGGGGGCTACTCCATGGATGCCTGCCATCCATAAACTCGGCACTCGACTTCGCTCTACTCGTATGGCTCTACGTTCGCTCGGATTTTTTTTCTTTTTTGAGCATTGCGCAGCCTCTCCGTCACTATGATGCCATCGCAGCTTCAGCCGACCACATTCCAAGCTTCGCTGTGGTGTCCTCAGGTTCTTGTTTGCCTACACATCGCTCGGCGGCTTGAGGGATATGTGTACCCCATGGATCCCCACTGACCAGGATACTGACCGGTCCTGATAATTGGACCCACCCGATCGGAACGTGCGGGCCAAGGACGTGAAGATACTTGGAGCACAAGTTAAAGAGGTCGGGCGATTCAAATCAACCCAGATATTGCGGGATACTTGTTATAATCTGACTCAGATTGCTTTCCATGTAACAACCAATTAGATTAGATTCAAACCGACTTGTAACCCTAGGTCATCAGCCTATATAAGGCGGCTAAGGGTGCCTTTCGAGGGCATCCCATCAAACTATTTCACGCACCAGCGCAAAGCAATATAATGCATCAAATACAGGACGTAGGGTATTACTCTCCGGAGGCCTGAACCTGTCTAAACCTTCGTATTCTCATGATTACCTTCGAATTCTTGGTCTCGCAATCCTTCCCGCCTACAAATTAACCATTTGGATAACTCCCTAGTGGACTGCCAGGTTACTAAATTCGACAATTGACAGCAGCCACCGGTGTCCGACAATGGGGTTGCCGGCTTCAGTCGCGGTTCTACGTGAGCTGCAGTTGGAGATGTACGTGGGAATCGGAGGCCTTGGCGAAATAGATGCAAAAGAGGGGATGTCCGACAATGGATTGCATAGAGCCCTCATCTACGAGGGGATGCAGGCTGAACAGATGCAAATTAAAAAGGATGGTGAGATTGCATGAGCGGACCAACCATCCTCATCCTGGATCCGCCGGGTTTATCCCTGAGCAAAGCTCGATCAGAGCTTATCCTAGAGCCTACATCTAGGCGTATAGCTGCACCCGCGTCGTGCAGGCTACTGTAGCAGAAGCAACTGAGAATATACGTACGCGGCGGTGCAGGCTGAGCGAACACGCCCTAGGTTGCTGTCTTCGACCCGTCTCCTGGGTCCCAACGGATCACAATGCAACTTGTATCTAGGGTGCGTTTAGCAAATAATAGGAAGTGGTATAGGAAATGGTATGTGAATTAGTGGCGGGAGTTTATTGATGTAATTCATTTGGCAATATAATTTTTAGTTCCATTCCTTGTTTGTGTTTTGAAGCATTCCAAATTATGAGTCGTTTTAGCTTTTTTAGATTCTTATATATTTAGATATACCCTATATCTAGTGCATAACAAGAAGAGCCAAAACAATATATAATTTGGAACGGAGGAGTAAAAATTTAACTAATATATGTTGTTTGATGTTGGGATTTAGAGGTGGGAAATTATATCTGAAGTTATGAATGGTATGGATGCATCTATCTTCCGTTTAAAACAAATTCCTACCCCTCCCTTAGGAATCAATCCGCTAGGAAGTGATTGGTCGTCCCACTAAAATTTCCATATCCACCAAACAACCAATAGAATTTTAATCTCTCACATGAAAACTCCCTTATTACCCAGTGAGAACTTCCTTATTACCCTCCTAGCCGCTAGGGTTGAGGCTTAAAAAAAAAGAAGTCCAAGCGGATTCCCGACATCACGAGTAATTATATTTTCCTTTTAGGGTATGATTTTTTAAAAAGAATTTTTAGGATAAAGCACTGGAATACTAAATAAACTCATACAATTTTAAACAATTGGCAGATTAAAGATACATTACTGTCTAATGGCATATGTACAATACACGCTGAAACGTCCACAGCCAACCATATTGTTCAAAATCCGATGCACAAAGTCATCAGAATTGATGCTCCATATAGTGCAAAAGAGGAGTGCAGAGCACCCTGAAGATTAGTCTATGTCATATGAATCATCTAGAGACAAGAATTTATTCTTTTTATCTCCCAAGCAGACGGCGAGCTCGAGTGTTTGCTCCCTTTACCCTGAAGTTCAGCTCGTCATAATCCTTCTCTGCATCGCGCATTGCCTTTGTTTGCCTAAATCCAACGAATATAAAAGGAGATGTCAAACTCATGTCTGCATAAAGCCTTACAGGTTAAAGCAACAATGTTCAAACATAATTACATAAATACCATGCCACATAGTAATTTCACATTGGAGTCTGCAGATTACTTTATTCAGAAACATTCATTGTTATGGTATTAAAATAACCAAGAGACTACTGAAAGAGTGGCGGTTCTGTAGAGAAAGGCTCGCCCGACATGGTCACATACTTGCTATGCATCAAACCATATAATTTGCTAAAAATTAACAATACAACATAAAGTATAAGCATGAACTGACGTGACCACAAGACAATATGGAAAAAAATTAGTGAAACAATGATGTTACCTCTCAATCTCAGAGCCCATGTCAACGGCCATCCCTTTCAGCTCGGTCAGTATGTCGCTTAGATCAGAAAGAGCGTCATCCTGCTTTGCCTTCTCCATCTACAAAGAAACAATCAGATGATTATGAAACACCGATGTACATCAGACACATCAAGATTTCATCATGAGAAGGAGCTGCATCAAGATCCACAAGTGTCTAAAATACCTCAACTTTCTCAAATGCTGATGTAGGTTCAGAACTAAATTCGGGCGCGTTCAATCGAGGCGGATGATCCGCCAGCCCTAATTTCTGCCTTTGCTCCAAATGACTGCCCTTTCTTATGAAGGAATCATCTGCATCCAAATTGTTGCATCCTTTTAGTCAAAAAAAGCACCATAGCCAATACCACGCAGTGCAAGTTTCATTTTTCAAGTTGTCATCTTGTAGTCTAGTTTAAGGTGGCAATAGAAATTACCTCTACTTAGCATAGGACCCCTGATTGTGCCGTTCTTCTTTGGCTTCCACTTCTTGGAAAATAGACCCCCAAGATCACCCAATAGCTTCTCACTCTGAAAAATGCATGAAAAACAAAAGGCATTTATTAAGCCCCTCTCACTGACATGTCCGCGATGTGCAAAGAAGCATCACGACTTGCAACTTGCAGTTACAAATTTAAAACAAAGTAGCATGCATGTTTACCATTAACGCTTTCAGGTTTTAACCCCTCCCCCCTCTAGAAGCTAAAACTACTAATGAAGTTATTAGCCAGAATCCATAAAGTTCAGGATTTCTGGAACTGCCAAATTCTGGTTTGCAATTGGGAGTGCAGTGATTATCCCCTACTTAGCAGAATTAGGCTTCTGGTTTGCAATTGGGAATTCTGTGATTATCCCCTACTTCAGCAGAATTAGGCTCTAAAATACAAGAATTTCTTCATCCTGGTCAGCAATGTGTAAATGGAGCATCATAAACTTGCAAGCAATGTTAGTGCTTGCAGGTTTCGATTCCCCTCTGCAAATTAGTCAGTTATCACCACTGGTGGCACGAAGTTCCCTACTTGGAGTTGGAGTTCAGGTTTTCTGAAACTGTCTGCAATCTCTTTTTTTTTTGGGTAATTTTCTGCAATTGGGAGAACAGTCAGTATCCTCTCTTCAGGCGAATAGAACTAAGCTTGGTACAATCTCATCAACTAACGTCACATGGCAAATCAACCAGAAGAAATTTCTGTAGTTGTGGTTACCCTGGAGAGGTCCTGGTCGATGTCGACGGCCATCATGTGCGTGCGGTGGATCTGCTGCCCCTGCTGGTGGACGGTGACGAGGGTCTTGGACGCGGTATCCCTCATCCCCTCGGCTATCCTGACGCATCCCTGAGCCCGCCGCGTGGTCTCCTCGGCCTTGTGCGCCGCGTAGCCCTCCAGCTCCTGCACCGACTGGCCCTCCAGGCCGCCGGCGTCTCGGAAGTCGTTTCGGTAGTGGCTATTCCTCGGCGCCGCCGAGGAGGAGAAGAGCCCGCCCATGTCTTGGCCGCCGGCGCCGGGGCCGAAGAGGGAGTCCCGCTGTTCGGTCGGGGGCGGCACGGAGGAGGCCCGCGCCGGCCGCTGCTGCTGCTGCTGCTTGTCGCCGTCGTCGGAGTCGGAGTCGAAAGGATTGGTGGCCTTCTTCTTGGATGCGAAGAAGGATCGCTTCCCGCTCATGGTGACTGAAATCTTGGTGCCGCGGCAGTTATCAACCGAGAAGGGCAGTTACTTTTCGGGGAAACTCCTGTTCCTGTGGAGAATTGGGCACCGAATTTCACCGTCATCATACATAATTCAAGAACACCATCATCCAAGAACGAAACAAGAATCCCCTCCAAAAAAGAAAGACTGGCGATTAAAGCAACAAGGATGAAATCAAGCACCTGGACGAAGCTAGGCAAGGTCCGAGGATCCGCGGGTGGGGATCGGGCAGGAGCACACCAGGAAGATAAGGAGTTCAAGGCACCTGCGGCAATATAACAGTGGGACAACGCGAAGAAGAGAATATAACAGTTGCACCTCGCTGATGCAAAAGAGGAGAAAGGGAGGAAGGAAGCAGTAAAAGCGAGGACCCGGTCGCGCGATCGCGTGCGTCTCATACCCATCCGGTCCTATGGCTCGTACGCACGCGGTTCTTGTTGGGAAAATTATTAACCGACGTGTTGATCGGCACGGCGGCGGCTGGGTCAAGGAAGGTCGGCACGGGTGCGAGAGTGCGAGGAAAACTGATTGCTAGTCTCAGCGTGGAATTGGTTGGCAAAGTTTTGTTTAATCGCGGCTGTTTCTTTCTTTGACAGAAGGAAGCACCCGGGAAACTGTCCAATTTTAAGGTTTTTTTGGGTAGCAATTAAAGATGGACGTGGTTGAATCTCGGAGTGAATCACAACTGCACTCCTCTATGTCAAATTATACGTCGTTTTAATTTTTTATGTACATAAATATTTATAGATGCATTAAAAATCTATAAATCTAGGAAAATTAAATAATTTATAATTTGAAATAGAGGGAGAATACAAGTTGTACATGGGCACCATATTATCAATTTAAATATTTAATTAGATGCTGATCCGTGGTGCCCAATGGATATTACGGGTCGATCTAATTTTTCGCTAGTGCTGCTACATGCTACGTGCGTGTTGCTTTCGTGCTGCCGCCTCAGCGATTCAAATAAGTCCATTTATGCCAACAGTTTTTCCTCACAATCATGTGAACGCAATTTTCTACAAAAGTTAGCGCGACTTGGTGGATGAAATATTTAAGCCATAAGAATATGCAAAAATACTTTCCATGACAACGATTACAAGCTAAGATTGATGTTTCATTGTTCAACAATTGTCTAGAACTCTACAATAATTCATAGGAGTTTCTAGAAAAGGAAATTGGCATACAAGTAAAAAAGAACGATCATTTTCTCCAACCACATATGACAGTAAGCGACACCATGGAAAAGAAATGAATCTGACTTATAAGGAGGAGAACCATAAATATCTAAGGACCTGTTTGGTTTGAGTTACTTATTTTTAGTTGTTTATTTTTAGCCATAGGTATTTGGTTTGAGTTGCTAAACTGCATTGAATGAGGTTTGCTTTGGACATGTTTGCCCCTAATAATTACATGCCATCCCATTTCTCACTCCTGATTTTATAACATGATCTTCTCACCAGGGGCTGTTAGCGCCAATTGATGTTGGCACCAAAACCACGAGCTGGCGCCTAGCGCCATTTTTTTCACCATTATTTTTTTGGCTGCCACGATGTTGGCAGCCATTTTTTTTTATTCAAAGCAAATATTGTTCAAGATTTCACAAATGTCATCGTTACAAAGCAATAAAGCTACGATCTATTGAACAGTCCATCGGCTATCCAATCCCTATCCAATCCCTAAAATGGTTCATGTCCTGATCTTCATCCCCGTGTTGAGTAGTACCTGCAATGGTTTGTGACGACGATGCTTCCGAAGGTGCCACATAGCATTCATTATGATCCGCCCTCTCAAAGTCCACATCAGCAAGTGCACTCTCTCTAATAAAGTTATGAATTGCCATGCAAGTGATAATTATGTTGCTTTGCTTTGCCATTGGATAAGTCGGTAAATCACGCAAAATACACCATTTCTTCTTCAAAACTCCAAAAGACCTCTCAATCACATTCCTTAGTGATGAATGGGCATAATTGAAAAGCTCCTTTTTACCTCTTGGAAGTGGTTCTTGTCGAAACTTTGGGAGATGATATTTCGTACCCTTGTATGGTGAAAGATAACCCGATCTATTTGGGTACCCAGAGTCCACAAGATAAAACTTTGTTGCACAATCATTTAAATTGTGTTATATTCAAGCAAAGGATTGCTACTGTGTCAAGTATTGGATCATAGAATAGGGAAGCACCTTGAGGCGGATGAAGAAACTTGTCGCCGTACTTGGTCAATGCATCTTTGAAGACTCTCATGTCATGGACCGACCCAGGCCCTCCCGCAACAATAAAAGTAAATCTCATGTCGAAATCACATATAACTAACACATTCTGGTTGGTGTACCCATGTCGTCCCATATGTTGGACAACCTTGTCAGTTGGCACAACAACAGGCACATGTGTTCCATCTATTGCTCCAATGCAATTATCAAAGTAGGGAGAGAACCGTGGTAATTGCAATCTATGATGCACGGTACTAAATGTTGGGTCCACTGGTCTAATGATATCCCTGCTAGCTTGCAAACACTACACAATACTTTGTCAAACATTCTACTACATGTTTCAGTTGACCTAACAAAACAATCTTCAGCTTGCCTCATGCTTTGAGGGGCACCACAAATCCACACAAACATAGCTAAAGACTCTACTGATGTCATCCTCCTTATTGACTTTAACCCATAAGATTGGACTAGGATATTGTGTAGCCTATCAAACACATCCCTACTCATCCTGAACATGTTGTAGCAAGATGCCCTATTTCCTAGTGTTTTAATAACCCATTCATAACCAGTTTCTAAAGCAACCCTATATTTAGCTTTTGTCTAGGTATGTGTCATAATAGTACATACCGAAATAGCACAAACAGCAGCAAGTTTTCTCCTCCTCCTCCTCCTTCTTTTCAGCCACTCTTCATCAGAATCAGATGATGATGATGAATGAGCCATCAGAATCTGTAGAAACATAACAAAAATGATCAGACTTCATGTACAAAAATAACAAACATAACAAACATAGATGGGTTTACAAATAGAACAGGTGACACATAAATGGGTTCACAAACAAAACATGTGACACATAAATGGGTTCACAAATAGAACAGGTGACACATAAATGGGTTCACAAACCAAATAGTTCAAACATAACAAGGGTTCACAAGTCAAATAGCTCAAACATTATTTTGGGGCCGACTCAAGCAACTTCAATCTACATGTTCAGTACCTTGACTTGTTCCTGCTGCACTTCATTTTAAGCCACGTCAACCTAGCTTCATTTGTATTTATGTTGGCAAAAATAGTTCAGCTGTATCTTGTGGCAAACAACTCAGTGGCCATGAAAAACTCTTTTGTACCATCTGTTGCTCCACATTCCCTTGCCGTCGAGGATGAAGCCCCCTGCGAAAAAAAGTCACGGTATCCGTCCATGGTTTGTGGTTTGGGGATAGGTTGCGGAACAGGGATGGCGGAAGATTGAGATGTGGCTGGAGGACCAGGGCTGGCAACGGATGGAGATTTACTTGGATCGGGATTGAATAGGGGGTGGGGCGGCTTGGATGCGTAGGGCCCGTTAGTAGTGTGGATGCGCAAGGGGGTGGCAGCTTGGATGCGCAAGGGGCCGTTGCCAGCTTGGATGTGCAGGGCCCGTCGGCGGCGTGGATGCGCAAGGGGGTGGCGGCAGGCGGAGATGAACAGTGAGGGGTGATGGTGGCGGGGACAGTGCACGGGAGGGCGGCGGCGGGTATGGCACTGTGGTAGGGTTGTCGCCGGCGAGACGGAGGGATGACGCAGGGGCGGAGGGAGTGCTTCGTCCGAAGGAGGGATGACGCAGGGGCGCTGCCGCTAGGGATGGCGCACGAGACGCGGGGGAGAGAGGTCTGGGGGAGAGAGAAAGGGGATCGGTGGGGAGAGAGAGGGGGGTGGGAAGGAGAGAGAAAGGGGAGTCAGCAAGACAATAAATGAGGGCACAGGTATAAAGACCACCTTTTAGCCCCCATAAGCAACCCTTGTGTTGCTTATGAGCTAAAAATAAGCAACCCCATAAGCAAGGGTGTTTGGTTTCTTTGGGCTATAAGTTGCTTAGTTTTAGCTGCTTATGCATAAGCAACTCAAACCAAACACCCCCTAAATTGTAGCAACTAGGGACATGTTTACACTTGTCTATGATAAGCTCCAAGTGCTCCTCCACATAGACGTTGAGACCTTTAACATCCCTGCAGCCATGACACTTGCAGGTGTTCCAAAAAAAGTCACATACTTTAATAATCCAACAGGGAAAGGCTCTGTGCTCTGCACTACAACAAGAAAACTGATCAATTCCTAATCAAAGAGGTTTAAGGCAATATAGGCATGAACGCCAACAGATTTACATGTTTGACTTTACAACTTGTTCAACAAGAACTAACTCTATCTCTAACTCTATCTCAGAATTATAGAGACCTATTCTATCACGATACATACGTGATCTAGAACAAGAACCGTGTACCACATTATCAATCCGTGTGTAACACATTTACATGAGTTTATCAACATCTTTAACAGCCTTCCTCAAATCTTAACCAGGTTCTCTAACCAGATTAAGATTGTCTCTGAATTCTTCAAACTTTTGAGTTGCCAGGGCATTAGTAAACCCATCTGCTAGCTGATCCCGATAGGGAATAAACCTAATTTGCAATTGTTTCCTTGCTACTATTTCTAGTACAAAATGAAAGTCAATTTCAATGTGTTTAGCTCTTGCATGGAACATTGGATTAGCTGATAGATATGTGGCATCAAGATTATCACACCACAGATAAGGTGTTTGATCCAGCTCAACACCCAATTCTTTTAACATAGCCTCAATCCATATCATCTCAGCAGTAGCATTGGCTAAGGATTGTAATCAACTTCTCTACTTGACCTTGAAACAATTGGCTACTTCCTCGCACTCCATGATATCAAATTTGGTTTGAGGAATACTGAAAACCCATCTGTTGATCTTCGATCATCTATAGAGCCGGCCCCATCAACATCTGTAAATGCACCCCATCAAGATCTGTAAATGCGCTTACTGTTGGGTATTTTAACAAATGTGAATAAATCCGCAAGCACACATGACGGGTTCCTGTACCAGAGGTACCCCCACGGGAGGAACTAAAGACAGGCCCGGGGCCCATCAGCTTGAAGAACCCTGAAGCGGTCCATATGGTGCCACTGCCCATCCCCCGACCTCCCAAGGTTGGTAGAGATGGACTGCAACCCACCATGCCACTCAACTTGAGGGTAGGACCAGTGTGGGGGCTCGGAGCGCTCCACCTACCCTCTAATCAAGGGTGACCGACGCCACACCCCAGGGCATTAATTGCTAGCCAAGGCACCCATGATTGCTCCACGCCAGCCTGCATACGGGGACATGACCGGCCAGGGGGGCAGACCTTTAACCAGGGGGTCCAAGGGTGAGGCTGCATCTTTTGGATCACACTAGGACAACCTGAGGAAGGAGGCCACGTGGCCCGTACGCGACCACAGGGTGCCTAGACATCATCATGACCCACCCACTGTAATGGCCGATCGGGGACAGGGCAAGGCAGCCGTGGTAGGCCTGGTACGGGCCTAACGTACGAGGCGGGGCCCAGGACAAGTCCTCATGGTATTGAATGGACGTGACAATGCCTAGCAGGTCGGGAAATGCTAGGACGAGTTGCACGCCTCATACCAGCTGTTGACTCAAGGCTCATTGGCTTGCCCTAGGTACGGACATCAGCAACAGTGCCCGTCCTGTTCCCTATCATGGGGTTAGTGGACGGGACTGAAGCACGCCATGGAGTGGGCCAGATCGCACGTAAGCAACCCATGTCGCACAGGGTGTGCTATACGAGTCGTATGGGCCACTAGCAACGAAGGAGAACTAGACAAGAAGGCCCCAACAGTAGGGCCCCACGCCACCAAACTGGGCTAGTGTCTTGGACCATCGCATGGCTCTCGACCTCCGAGGTCAGGAGACCCCTTCGTTTCTTCAAACTGTCATCCGGTCCCTAGTCTATATAAAGGGAACCTAGCCTTCTTTCACATTCTCTCTTGATTCCACGACTCACACACCCACACACACGCTCATCACACCAACGCTTGCTTGGAAGCACCCCATTGTAAGCCCCAGTGCACTGAAATCTAAGGGACACGATTCCCCAAAAATTGGACGTAGGGATCTTCCCAAACTAGTATAACCCCTTGCTCTTGTGTACTAGCCATCGAAAGTGAGGAGAGCGTGGTGTACAATCACTAGTCGATGGTACAAAACACCGACAGTTGGTGCATCAGGTAGGGGAAGTCACACATTCCCCGCTAGCTTTCGAATGGCTTCCTTCAGTTTTAGCACCGGTGGCGGCACCATCCTTGGTGACACCATTCGTTTTGGGAGCCTCGAGTTCACCATCATTGCCAAGGGTAAGCTGCAGCTCATCCCTAGTTTCTTCCTGGCCCAGACTTTCTACTTCGGAAGTTTGGACTCTATCACCGACCAGTTCGGTCACCTGCGCCTCCACGAGGAAGGGAGCCCTGCTCAACTTGAGCTGACAGAGGTGCCACCTTGTGGCAAATCCACCATGCTACCCACCAACTATGATGCCCTAGCGTGTCAGATCGACGTGCACCTCGAGGCGAACCCCAAGCCGAAGGCCTGCTAGCGCACCCTCGATGCTTTGGCCAACATCTTCACCCAGCTCTAGGGGGATGCCCCACAACCACTTGAGAATGAATTTTGGGACCCTATGGTTGAGTTGTTGTACGGTCTCCGGAACGCCGCCCAGCTCTTCCAGTTGGACCACGAGCGCCGGCTCTGCCCTACCCCTGCGAACCCAATGTTCATGGGAGCAGCGGAGTACACGCCCGCGTCCTTCCACGATCTGATGGAGGTTCACTCCACGAGCAACTCCTCATCAAAGGTGGAGGTCGTGCACTGCGACAACCTGTCGAGGGAGTGCTTCATGGCGGGGCTCATTGAGCACACGCCCCAGTGACCAACATCCGCAACTGCACCAACGCACGCCAAAGGAGTAGGAGGTGTACCTCCACGAGAAGGCGGAGCACCTCACCACTGAGGCGGCGGAGTTGGATGGCCAGCATGCATAGTTGGAGTGTGATCATGCTGAGCTGAACAAGCAACATGGCGAGCAGATGGGCGGAATGGCCCATGATCGTTCACGTCACGTGCGTGAGCAGATCATGCATGATGAGAATGACGTCCACCACTTTGCCCGATCTAGCCAAAACATGGCTGCCGTTGTGATGATCCCACACTCGATCCCCGAGCCGCACGACCCCAAGGGCTTACGTATCCACCACGAGCTCAAGGGCTTGCTCGAGGCAGCGACGGTCCAGCAAGCTGAAAGCTCCCTCCAGCACAGGAAGGAGGTGAGCAGTAGCCACCGCGGATGAAACGAGGGTGGCCCCCAAGCTTCCCACGCACCCGCCACTTGTTGGTATAATTACGATGCGAATAAATCCGCAAGCGCACGTATACCGTTGTAGTCTTTATCTCAGAGTATTCCAAGGGTATGGAATCCAATAGAACGTGTGTGTATAGTTACGACTCTAGTTTCCAAGGATAACCAAATAGGTAAGGTAGGCAAAGGGTAGAGAGGATTCCTAGGGATAGCACTAGATAAGATAAAGGTGGACCTCTCAGGTAAAATCCTCACTTCGGGCACTGGCTTACCCTGAATGAGTTAGGTGCCTCCGGCCAATGGCTCTACTCTATATCCGAATGTGGAGGATTACAAAGGATGGACATGGCTGTCACCACCTGCCGCCTACCTCTAGCAGCCCGTGGGATATAAGGCAAACAAAGGATAACCCTTAGCCTAGACTCCACGTCTACACTATGCCTTCTATAGGGAGTCGACGCACATGCCTTCTATAGGGACTCGACACGCACGCCTTCTATTTTGGTGTTTTCTTGGGCGAGGGTGAGTGCGCGGTCGAGCGGGAGGCTGAGGTGGCCTGGGCCTGCTTTGGCTGAACTGGGGGTTCAGTTGAACCCCCAGTGGAACCTCTCATGCCCCTAAGGGGTCCCTATTGATCTGAAGGCCCTTCGTGAGATGAAGAGTTATTCTCCATTTTAGGCTTTGCTGGTAGGTGGTAGTTGGTGGGGTCGTACCCTGGTACGCCCATGCTGTTTGCCCAGGTCCGCACAAATACCGAAGGATGAGTTAATTGCGGTGGCGGCGGCAGCGGCGGTAGCTGTTGCATAGATGGACGAAATAGTTGTTCTGGTAGGAAAGGCTGCATCATGTAGGGATGAGGTGGATATATGAAGGGCTTTGGTGCCTGCATTTGCCCGATAGCTGCGACGTGATTAACTGTGTTTTTTGCTAAAGACTCTTTCTGCTCATCCTCATACTCCTTCTTCTTTTGTATAGCGGCAGCACACTGATGCATGTGGTGCCCTTTGTTCTTGCCATGAAGCCAACAATAATACGACTATTGATGTCCTTTGCCTCCTCTTCCTCCTCGTCCTCCTTGTTGCTCCTACCACCCTGTCAGTTGTAATTAAAGCTTTGACTTGATCCTTCGTTTGGTCCCTTGGAAACATTATTAACTGGTCTCCCCTATTGCTTCGGGGCCTTATTTTGCCATGGCCTCTGATGCCCCCACTGATTATGTGTTTGTCTCTGCTTCTTCTGGGTGACGAGGTTATCAATTCTTCACCTTCATCCCTTATCTGACTTGCAGTATTCTTGCATTACTTCGAACAACTCCTGGACGTTGTTTGGCCACTGCCTATCCAAAAGATCCTGGTAGGGTCCTACATTCAAGCCTCCTATTGTGGCATCAATTATGCTATCCTCTGACACCCTCAGAGCTCTAGCTGTCATTCTAACAACTCTGTGCATGTACTCCTACAAAGTTTCCTTCTCCCCTTGGATACAAGTGTGTACGAAGTCATTGGAATTGAGCTCTTATATCTGCATCCCCTTGAAACTTGACAACAATCTGTTCCGAAGCTAGAACCATGAGGTTATCTGTCCCTTTAGAATGTTTGTGTACCAATATTGTGCAGGTCCTTTCAAAGCCATCACAAAGGCTTTTGCTTTCGTTGTTGAATCACCACCGTTGTATTCTTTGATCGCTTCGTACTTCATGAGGAACTCCTTCGGGTCGGATTCACCATCGTATTGTGGCAGGGTCATTGCGTTAAACCACGGAGGCCATGGGGTTTCCTCCAATTCAAAGCTAACGGAGTGGTAAGTGTTAACATGTACCTATGCTATGCCCTTGGCTGCATTCTTGCATGAGGATGGGGGAACTGATTCTGCTCTTCGGGAACATAATTGTGTTGCTGCACCTCGTTCATTCTAGGTTGCATCTCTTGTTTGGCTCGGAATACTAATAAAAAAATATGCTAAATTGACCCTCTCTGGGGCAAAGGGCATCGTTCTTGGCTTCGGCACCAGCTAGATAAAGTAATAGGTTTCGGGAATCGGTTAGTCCATTTCCCTAGCCTAGCAGTGCTAGTAGATAATTCCTTTTCTTTAATCCCTAGCTTAATCTCTTATTTCATTCAATTGCCTAAAACTTCCATAGCTGTGCCTTGGACATGGGCTCCGAAGGATGATGTAGCACTAACCCGATCTTCCGATAGGTATGGATAATTCAATTGGTGGAGAACTCATCGTTGACGATCCGGGCTTCTAATCAGACACGATTCAAACCCCTGCAACCGCTACACCGCTGCTCTATCGGTTATCAACCAAGCACAACTCGATTGACCTCACCAAGAAGGCTTTCACTGCAAGCGAATCGAAGAACACAAGCAAGAAAGTATAAACATGCAATCTAAAATTGCAGATGTATATGAAATAGATCTGAGAGAAAGGTTGTGTGACATCCCTAGTGTTTAAAAGAAAAAAACAAGAAAAATTAAAGATAAGATTAGGAACATACCAAATTTGCCAAGTGTCAAATTCAAAAACACTTCAAATGCTTCGAAGTGTTGAAAATACCCCTAAAAGGCACTCATTTGGGTACGATTTAAAAATAGATTTTTATATATGAACTCAACTTTTGGCCAATATAAAAGTTGTAGAACTTTTCAAACTAAACAACTTCCATAATCTGCACTTTCTCTGATTTTGAGTGGAAGGCATTCAAAAACTAGGTCAAAGTTTGATCAAAATCAAGTCAAATTCAAACCAACTTTGCCGGCGTTCCACCAATGTTCCAGCAGCGATATCTCCAAAACTAGCACGATTTCCACCTGTCCAATTTTGTAGAACTTGTAGTCCATAGTTCAAACTACAACTTCTACATTTGAATTTTTCAAAGTTCAGTTCAAATTTTTGGTGAAATTTTCCTTGAAAGCTGCTGCCCTCGCGCGCCACGGCAAGGCCACGTGCGCCTAGATCCGCAGTGATCATGCACTCTGCGTGCGATGTTGCAGGGTCACGCTGCCCGGCTGGCCTCCGCCGCTCAGCCAACCCCCGTTGGCAACAAGAGGGGACGAGCGCGGCCGCTGCCCACTCCGACAAGAGTAAATCATAGAATGCTCTGAAAATATGAGACCACTTTTGTTAGTTTCCTTTTGACATGTAGGTTCTGGATCTGTAAGTTGTGCTACTGGAATCCATGATGTTCCTGCTATTTTAAATTCAAATGCTTAATTGTTGTTTTAATCTCGTTATTCGAATATTAAATAGTGGATAGTAGATAAAAATGCAAGCTAAATTTTTCTAGAATCTTGATGTCCATGTCTGACTAGTAAAAATTCTTTCTCTTGTAAAATATGTGTTTTCCATTGCTTAAGAAAATACATGTTGTTTAATCTCCTTATTTTGTGATAAATAGTTTTCATGCTGATAAAACCCTGAAAAATTTACAGTAGCATATGTTAGCGTTGCTAACCCTTCTCTATAATTTGTGGAACCAAACTAATGATGAAACTTAGGTTAAAAATCATTCTTTATGTTCTACAATTTAACACTATTTGAAATTTAATAAATTTTGTAGATGTCAAATGCTGCTCAAGTTTTTACAGTAGATCACTTGTGTAGAGGAAAAGCTTTTGTAAAAATTTCATATTTATATCTTAACAGATGCTTCCAGAAACTTTCATTCATGTTAAGTGCTAGTTTATTTATGAATGAAAATTGCTACTAGAAATGGTAGACTAGCAAAATGATTAATTATGTTTTTATTCAGAAAAAGGATAACTTTTGAAATGATTGCTAAATAGTACCAACATGACACCACCTTTCTTTTATGAGTTCTAAGCTGTTAGAATCTTATATGTGTACACAATCACCATTAAAGTAAAACCTAGGTTTTATTCACAACCCACCTTGTTTTACGAATAAAAAATTTGTTAAAGTCTTTTCTATGTGAATATGGCCAAAACGAAAGAAAGGGTTAAAATCTTGTCTAGGTGATTGTGGTCGAAAATGCAAGCTACATCATGAATAGTTACAAATGAAATCTTATGCATATGCATCTTGTGTAGAAGCTAACCTCGCTGATGAGCACTTACGAGTTGGTTCCGGACGCTGAAGAGGAACACTCGGCTGCTGCGTTGAACCTGATCAAGACCGCTCATGACCCGAGCCAAGCTTCGGAAGATCCACAGGCTAGCGTAGGACAAGAAGGCAAGCCTCGAAGCATAACCTTGGTTTCTAAAATTATGCAATACTTATGTTACTTATGTTTGTGCATTAAGTTCATAGGAGTTGCTTGAAACCTTAGTTGCATTCTCCTATTACCCATGTTTTGAATACTAGCATGATAAGTCATT
The DNA here is from genome assembly GCF_005286985.2 of Setaria viridis. Classification (NCBI taxonomy): domain Eukaryota; kingdom Viridiplantae; phylum Streptophyta; class Magnoliopsida; order Poales; family Poaceae; genus Setaria; species Setaria viridis. Next base: position 17,362,870 of record NC_048263.2, on the reverse strand, counting down.
TAGTTGCTATGCTAAATAGGGACACGGTAAAAGTCAAGTGATTTCCCTTCACTCACGAGCTATAGGAGTTGTCTGTTTACTTATGTTGAAATCATAAGGTTGATGGCAAGGCTTGGTAATATGTTTTGGATTTGGTGGATGCCCCGTCTGTTTAGAGGAAAACTGCTAAGGTCAAAATGTGTCAGAGTTGTGGTCAAGTGTTTGAAAGTACTAAACACATACCTAGTATGGGATTGAGAAGCCTAGTACCTGATTGAACCGGGGGGTGGACATACTGCTCGCTCTCTCTGGAACCGGGTTCCCCTGATGCATCATGTGGGTACAAGTGCAGCCTTGGTACGGCATCGTTCCAGGACCGGTGGAGCCTTGTATCCAAGGGAAGTGGGACCTGAACACGTGCCGGGGATCGATGGAAACAGTTGATATATGTGAACCCGACATTGTGACGACCGACCCCAAATCTCGTGAGTTAATCTCAATCCGAGTCCCTAATCTCCCTATCTCAGCTTTACCAAGTTTAAGTGCTCAACCTCCAGTCCGGTCCCGACCCCTGAGATCCGACCCCTCTCCGCTGGCCCCCAGCTCTGACCCCTGCCGACCCCAAACCCATACCGCCAGATCTCCTAAGTCTTCCAACAGCTGTCTCCTTTCAATCTGAGCAGTGGACCAACCGAGACTGACCGGTGGACCCACAAAATCTTTCCCCAGATCTCCCGCGACAGACGCACTCGAGTGGCATGCCCGCTCCAGAGTTCCTCCGCCGCGTGGCTCAACTTCACCGACCCCCGCCACTCCGCCCCGTCGCCGGCCGCGACCGGATGGATTCCCGCGCCCTCTTCCCCAATCGCAGCGGAAGATCCTCTGCTACCCTTTCTGCAGTGTCTCGTGGCTCGCGCCCATCATCACCCCGACGGACCCCAGCTGCAGAGCCCGATGCCTCCGTCTTTTCCGCCGCCTCTCCACCGTCGCGCCGCCCCAGATGCGCTACGCGACGATTCCTCCTCCTCCAACCCCGACCCCGGATGCAACAGTCCCTTTCCCACCTTGTCAGAGCTGCGCCTCGACAGTCTGTTGCTTCGCGCTCGCCCACGCGACTGCAGCCCGCCTGTCTTCTCACCTATGCACCCTCGCTTCTAGCGCCATTCCCTCGGTCACGTCCATCAGATCCGTCGCACGACGACGCCTGCCTCTGCCAAATCTCAACCATCGGCAAAACCGCGCCTACGCCGCCCGGTCTCTGGTGCCCAATGGCCGACGGTGTCGTCCCCGAAGTCCTGCTCCGCCGCCCCGCTGCTCAATCGCCGCCCCGGCAGCGCACTCGATTGCCTCTTCCTAGTCTTCGCGCCGCTCCAACCCTCTCTCTTCCGCGCAGCTATAAAAGGGAAGGCCCGAGTCCTGCCGGAGTCCCCTTCGCCATCGCTGCCCTCCCGCCTTGCTCTCTGTTTCGGGCTCGAGCGCTACAGCCTAAGTCCCTGAGGAACTCTCCTCTCCGCTCCACGTCCGCCCTTCCAATCCACCCAGCCGCTTGCTCCTCTGTGCTGCGCAAGAGCTTGCCTATGGTCCCAAACAAGCACCGCCGCCGCCGGAGCACCGCCGGGCATCGTCGCCGGCCCAAGTCTTAGTGCTCCAGTTCTTCCACCCAAGTCTGCTCCCTTCCGACCCCAAGCTTCACCTGCCGACCCCTTTTCCGCCTCGTCCGACCCCTTCTGTTCGTCTGACCTTTTTCTGCCTCGTCCGACCCCTTCTGTTCGTCCGACCTTTTTCGGCCTCGTCCGACCCCTTCTGTTCGTCAGACCCCTTCTGTTCATCTGACCATTTTCCGCCTCATCTGACCCCTTCTATTCGTCTGACCCCTTGTCCGCCTCGTCTGACCCTATCCGTTCGACCGACCCCTTTCTCCGTCTCGCCCGACCCCGTCTGTTTCGCCGACCCTTTCTCTGCCTCGCCCGAGGGCTCGACTGTATTGTTTTTCCTTAACCCGAGGGTATATGTGTAAAAATCGAGGACTTCTCTGCGTTAAGTCTGAGGACCCCCAGCACATCTATTCCTCTAGTCTAAGGGTCAGATCATAAGTTCCTTCCCATCCGACCCTTATATCTTGATCTCCACCAACTCAAGTGAACTTCCCTACCTTTTCTGTAGCTTTGCTACTAGTGTCTGAGCCTTAACTCACAAGTGTTGCTGTTGTTTAAACCGACTAAAAGTGCTAACTCTTGCATTTGCATTTCGTGTAGAGTTGCATCTCGCCGACGGTGACTACGAGCTGTACCCGGCACCCAAAGAAGGAGTTGCAGCCGAGCTCCCGCCTCTAGAAGCCGGAGCCGCCCCCGCAGAAGAGCAGTTTCCCTCCTCCTCGTTTGAAGGCAAGCCCCGAAGCATGAACCCAGTTTTTCCCAAACTTGCGCATGCCTTCTCCATCTTGTTTTGTGCATTTACGTATAGGTGTTGTTTGAAATCATAGCTTGCATGACTTAGTTTCCCTTGAGCTGAACACTAGCTGTTGGACCAAGTAGATGCTTTGCTTAAATAGGAAGCGGTAAAAGTCGAGTGATTCCCTGTCACTCGCGAGTTGTAGGAGTTGGTTGCTTTCTTCCTGTCACAACTATAAGGACGATGGATGGGGCAGGGTTTTGGTTAACTCTTTGGTGGTCGGCTGATCGCCCTTTCTATCTATGGAACTAGTTAAGGCCCGACAGTGGTGGTGTTCGTGATCAAGTCTTTGAAAGTACTAACCTCATACTCAGTATGGGATGAGGAAGCCGAGTACCGGATTGAACCTAGATGTGAGCGGTCGCCCCATTGTCCTTGGAACGGAGTTCCCCTGCGGCCGCACGTGGTGGCAAGTGTGGTCACAAAACGGCAGAGGCCGGGTCTGTGGAACATTGCACCAAAGGAAATGGGCCCGACATGGGTTAGGGAATTGATGGGGAAGGCCGACACAGGAAGCGACCCTCGGTGGTGCGCGGATGTCGTGAGGTTAGGTTCGCCATGCATGGTTAAAGAGCTCGAATCGATTCGTCTGCCTCTCACAGTTTGAGACTACTTGATTGCTATGCTACACTGAGTAACAATGAAATATGATGATGACATGGTCTTGATGATGTTATATCTACCCTTTTGGTTGGTTCTACGCTTGCTTAGAGTAGGTTGCTAACTTAGACCGGATAAAGAACTTAGAATCTGAGCTAAAATTTTGAAAATAAGGATCTACATAGTGCTTTTGGCAAACAAACCCCCTCAGCCAAAGAGCCGTCATGTCTAGAAGTGGTGGAGTAGCTTACTCCCGTCGGTTAAGTCTTGTTGAGCTTAGTAGCTCAGCCTTGTTGTGGCTTTTCTTTTTCAGGTGAAGTTGCTGCTCCCGAGTCCTCCCCTATTGGCACTTGGCCGCCCCAACTCCCTCCGGGTTGGACGGTCAAGTGGGATCCTTCCTCGGACGGTGAGGAGAGGGATCACTGACATCTTGGCAGGCCTCACCAAGGACGTCCGACCCCGACGAAGTAGCTTCCGCTCATTTTTGTCTTCTGTCTGTTTCGTTTGAACCTTTCAAAACTCTGATGTTGTTTGATGTTGAACTAAAATGGTCAATTTGTTTAACTCGGTGGACTTGTTGTATTCTCTGGAACCACTCACCTTCGTGTGGGTTTTGCTAAACTCGGTCGTGTCAAAGTGGTTAAATCGGAGGAAATCCGACGGCATCTCTAGTTAGCCCGATTAAGGCCGAGTGTCGCATGTTAGGCGACTTAACCGTGCCTTGATTTTGCTAATCCGAGGTGGTTCCGCCACAATTGGTACCAGAGCCAGGTTTAGCAAGACAGAGAACACAATAAGGCCCCAAAACACTTCTTTTCAATAAAAGTTGCCAAGAAAAATTTTGAAAATCTCGTTCGATCGTTAAGGATGACCTTAGTACAAGAGGCCCTAGGGGATTTTGGGGTTGTTTTAGGTGGCTAATATTTATTGGGTATCTTGCTAACCTTCCAGCACTTCGCCATGTGTATCATACGTGTGCCGAGTCCGCATCACGAGTATGCGAGGGTTGATAGGGAGTTCTATTCAAAGGACCCTATCATCGCGGTTGTTTCGCCCACATTTATCATACCTGCGCAGGTTCCGTATGTTGATTCATACGAAGGGTGGTATGGCTCGAGCCTATCATCACGGTTGTTCGCCACGTCTATTATACGTGTGCTGATTCCGCATCACGAGTATGCGAAGGATTATACGGTTCCATTCAAAGGGGACCTATTTCCACGGTTGTTGTGCTATCCATGCAGCCTTGAACGCATGGGTGCCGTTCCTATAGTGAACGGTAATGTTTGGGGACGCTTTCGTGGGTGCTGGCACGAAAGGTTCATGTGGTTGTGTTTTCTGCAGGTACACTAACCGCATTCGCTTAGGAGACGTTCCTAGACCCGACTAGCTACTATAGGGAGAGACGTAATTGTTGCCTTGCCACCGGCACTAACCGCGTAAGACCAAGTTTTGGCAGTTGTTTTGGTTGAGAACCGAGGGAGGCCGTGCATGCGACATAAACAAAAATATGTGAAACCACCCTCCCTAAAGCAACCTTGCTCGGAAAAGCTCTCCTTCGGTTCTAAGGACTTCTAGTTTCTTCCAGCTTGTGTTCGGTCAAATCCGAGTGCTTTTTCTGTCCGACCCCCTTTCTTCTTAGAGTTCTATCTCATGTTGTTTTGGTTCTTGGTTCCAGATGGCCGCCCCCGGACACGTTCTGTACGGCGCCGATGGCATCTCCCACTCGACGTGCTTGCACTTCGAGGGTTTTCCCGCTATTCTGTGGGACACCTTGAAGTGGTTCAGGTCCAGTCTCCACCCTTGTACGTGGGACGAATGTACCTGGAGCACGGCATCCAGAGGTGCAACGTGCAAGCGGTGGTACCTCCACCTCTTGTGCGGCCCGAGTAGCCCCAGCTCGGAATCTCGACATACGGGCATGCCCTGGAAGATACATGGGAGTCGGCCGCTCTACAACTCCTCACTCAGTTCTGTCAGCTGCACCCGCTGGAGGTCACCTTGGACCCAATCGGCCTGTTCCCTGCCAGGGATCGGCTAGACCCAGCATGGCTCGACCGTGTCAACAACATCGAGGTGTTGGCCACATCCCACTCGATGGTCACTATCTCCACCAACGTCAGATGCATGTCGGCCCTGTATAGGCTGATCGAGCTTCAAGGCCGAGCCATGGCGGTCTTGGCTCGGATCGCCGTGGACACCCAGGGACACCTCAACGCCACCAAAAGAGACATGGTGGGACAAACCTATCAACTTATCCAAAGAGGCATCCAAATCCACGACATGCAAGACCGAATCTCTGAACTTGAGGGAGAAGTAACCGATCTGGTGGATGGCATGATCGAGCTGTCCGAGGAGAAGATGGACGTAGAGATGGAGCTGGCAGTGGCTAATGCCCATCTGGACGAGCACCACACCGAGCTCGACGACATGCATGCCCTCCAGATGCAGTTGGAAGAGCAAGAGGACCCTAAGGAGGTTGAGGGAGTGTCCAGCATGGACATTGAGGATGACGGCGCCCCTTCTCCGACTCACAGTGTTCCCTCGTAGATGGAGAGATGTAGGGAGCTAATCTTTTGTTGGACTCCTCGGCAACCTAAATTTTGGATAGTCATGTAATAGTTAGCCTTGAGTTGAGTATTCCCTGTGTTTTGGGAACAACCATGTACTAATCTCAGTTGAAATCAGATCTTAGTTTGACCTTTGACTCTTTTGCAACACGTTTGGGATGCCAGACTGTGTGAGTTTGTGCTGTGACCACACACTCATTTCTGTGGGTCTGTCCAAGTTTGGCCGACCCCGGGTCGCAAGGTCGGATGCGCTCGACCCCTCGAGGCGATTCTCCGCCTCGCCCGACCCTTTCCTGTGCGGTTTGCTTCTCCCGACCCTTTCCTATGCGGTTTGATTCGCCCGACCTTTCTTGTGCTGTTTCGCCTAGCTCGACCCCTTGGCCTAAGGTCAGATATAATGGAACTCCTAAAATCCGGTTATGGTTCGCTTGAAGTCGTGTGCAGAACTAAGATAGTTGCTAACTAAGATGGCAATAGGAAGTGTGTGTCTCCTTTATAAAGCTGTGTTGTGTTGCATTGTCGGCAAGAGTCGCATTTGAGGATTTAACATGTGCGTTCCTATTTGGTTGGAATACTTTTGAGATTATGGAATTAATGGAACGTTGGCTCTTGCAGATGGCGCATCGCACCAGGTCTGGCTCTGTGCCCAGTAGCAGTGAGCAGAGGCAGGATCTTCCTCCGTCCCCGCCCCCGTCTCCGCTGGAGGCGATCTTAGCGGCTCAAACCGAGCTGCTGAGGCATCTTGTACAGGGGCAACAACAGCAGCAGCCCCATGGGGGAAGGGCTCATCAGCAGCCTCATGTCGCTCGCTATGAGGACTTCTTGGGGACGCAGCCCCCTTTGTTCCAGAAGACGCAAGACCCGCTCGACGCCGACGCCTGGGTTCGCACAATCAAATCCAAGTTCGAGCTTCTCACCGCCCTGTGCCCCGACCATAACAAGGCCCGGTTTGCGGCTCAGTAGCTACGTGGTTCCGCCCGGCTCTGGTGGGATCACTACCATGCTATGTTGCCGGCCGACCATGTTGTTAGTTGGAACGAGTTCAAGACCGCGTTCAGAGCGCATCATATTCTGGAAGGTCTCCTGGAGTGCAAGCTCAACGAGTTCCTGGCTCTTACCCAGGGAAACCAAGATGTCCTGCACTACGCCCAAGCTTTCAATGACTTGTGCTGTTATGCCGGCTACCATGCGGACACAGACAAGAAGAAGCGGGACAGGTTCCGCCGAGGGCTAAGTTTGGAGCTCAGAGAGGACACCTATAACGAGTTGGTCAACCTGGCCATCTCAAAAGAGGATTGCATGCAGGCTCTGAAAGCCTACCAAAAGAGAAAGGCCTCTGTGGCATATCGGAGCCCGCCCGCTCGAAGGTTCAGGATGGTTCCTCCACAGGTGCCCAGCCAACCCCAGCAGTCGGGAAGATGGGTTGCCCGACCCCCGCTAGTGGCAGCGCCTCGTTTTCCCGGTTTCCAACCACAGGCGCCCTGGCCGACCCTACCGCCACCACCGTGTCCTGCAACTGGTAACTGCTGTTTCACCTGCGGCAATGAAGGGCATTTTGCTAAGGACTGCCCCAGGAACAGACATCAGCAGCCTGGCTAGAACCCCATGGCGAACAGAGGAGGAAGACCCAAGGTGCAAGTCCGCCAAGGACGGCTCAACTACACCAGCTTGACCGAGCTCCCCGAAGGTGCGCCAGTAATGATGGGTACTTTCCTTGTCTTAAATCAAGCTGTTGTTGTTTTGTTTGATTCGGGAGCCTCCCATAGCTTCATCGGGAGTAAGACTAGAGAAAGATGTGAGCTGAGTATCGGTCACACTAAAGGATCATATGTGATCTCCACTCCGGGAAGGAAGATAGCCTCAGACCAGATCGTTACCCTTGTACCTATCCAGCTAGGCCATACCCTTTTCAAGAAAAATCTCATCATCCTTGACCTGGAAGGAATAGATATCATCCTTGGGATGGACTGGATGACCAGACACCAAGTGGTTCTAGATACATCTGCCCGAACTCTCCACATCAACTCACCCTTTCATGGCAGTTCTACCCGACCCTTGAAACACCCTAAGTATGCACCTCCCTGTGCGTACCCTCTATCGAAAGCCCAGCTAGAAAGCCTCCCTGTTGTCTGTGAATACCCGGATGTGTTTCCAGAGGACTTGCCCGGCATGCCGCCCGTTAGAGATGTGGAGTTCTCCATAGAGTTGATCCCCGGCACCGCTCCGATATCCAAGAGACCCTATCGGATGCCACCTGCTGAGCTGGCCGAGTTGAAGACCCAGTTGCATGATCTGTTGGAAAAGGGCTTCATCCGACCCAGTACATCACCCTGGGGTTGCCCAGCCCTGTTTGTGAAGAAGAAGGATGAGAGTCTACGCATGTGTGTTGACTACCAACCCCTCAATACGGTGACTGTCAAGAACAAGTACCCACTCCCCCACATCGATGTCTTCTTTGATCAGTTAGCTGGAGCAAGAGTGTTCTCCAAGATCGATCTCCGATCAAGTTATCACCAAATCAAGATCCGACCATGCGACATCCCCAAAACTGCCTTCTCCACAAGATATAGACTATATGAGTACCTAGTCATGTATTTTGGACTCACCAATTCACCTGCATACTTCATGTATCTCATGAACTCGGTGTTTATGCTCGAGTTGGACAAGTTTGTAGTGGTGTTCATTGATGATATCCTAGTGTACTCGAAGAACGAAGAAGAACATGCCGAGCATCTTCATGTAGTTCTCCAACGGCTGAGAGATCATCAGCTCTATGCCAAGTTCTCCAAGTGTGAATTCTGGTTAGACAGTGTCAAGTTCTTGGGACACACTATCTCTCGGAATGGCATAGCCGTCGACCCCAGCAAGGTACAAGAAGTCATGGACTGGAAACCTCCCGCCTCGGTGCACCAGATCCGAAGATTCCTTGGACTAGTAGGCTACTATCGGCGTTTCATACCGGACTTCTCCAAGATAGCTAAGCCGATGACTGAGCTGCTGAAGAAAGAGGTTAGATTCGTGTGGAACGACAAGTGTGAAAAAGCCTTCAAGACCCTGAAGCACTTGCTGACCACAGCCCCGGTTTTGGTTCAACCCAACCCCTCTAGGCCGTTTGATGTCTACTGTGACGCCTCTGGCACTGGACTTGGGTGTGTTCTTATGCAAGACAACCGAGTCATTGCCTATGCCTCACGGGCGTTATGACCTCATGAGCTGAACTACCCGACCCATGATCTTGAATTGGCAGCAGTGATTCATGCCTTAAACATATGGAGACACTATCTGATGGGCACCCACTGCAACATCTACACCGACCACAAGAGCCTCAAGTACATCTTCACCCAAGCCGACCTCAACATGTGCCAAAGAAGATGGTTGGAGTTGATAAAGGACTATGATTTGGAAGTGCACTATCACCCCGGCAAGGCCAACGTGGTGGCCGATGCTCTTAGCCGCAAGGCCTTTTGCAACTCCTTGTCGGCAACAACCTTCACCGAGACTCTGTGTCATGAAATGGGAAAACTTAGTTTGGAAATTGTTTCCCATGGAACCCTCGGCCACATATCTCTTGAGTCTGTTTTGGAACACCAAATTGGATCAGCACAGTTAGAGGATGAGGAAGTAAGGCGGATCATAAAGAAGATTTCATCGAAGGATGAAGGGTATAAGCAATTCCGACAGGATGAGACCGGGAAAGTGTACTATGAAAACCGACTTGTTGTCCCAGCCGACCCCAATCTGAGAAAGCAAATCCTAGATGAGGCTCATCTCTCTAAGTTCTCACTCCATCCTGGCAGCAATAAGATGTACCATGATCTCCATCAGACCTTCTGGTGGAGTGGAATGAAGCCAGAGATCGCCCGGTATGTTTCAGAGTGTGATACCTGCCAACGCGTCAAGGCCAACCATCTAAAGGTAGCAGGTACCCTGCAGCCCCTACCCATTCCCTCTTGGAAATGGGAAGAGATCAGCATGGATTTCATTGTGGGACTACCCCTTACCTCGCAACGACATGACTCTATCTGGGTGATCGTGGACCGCCTGACTAAATCTGCCCACTTCCTTCCTGTCCACACCACCTACACGGCCAAGAAGTATGCGGAGTTGTACCTTGACCGCATTATTTCCCTACACGGTGTGCCTAGGACGATCATCTCTGATCGAGGAGTTCAGTTTGTAGCACGCTTTTGGGAACAGCTACAAGCATCAATGGGCACCAAGCTCATCCGCAGCTCAACCTATCACCCTCAAACCGACGGTCAGACCGAAAGAGTTAATCAGATTCTTGAAGACATGTTGAGAGCTTGTGTCATCCATTATGACAAAAATTGGGACAAGTGCTTGCCCTTGGCAGAGTTCTCCTACAACAATAGCTACCAGACTAGCTTGAAGATGGCACCGTTTGAAGCCTTATATGGCCGGAGATGTCGGACACCTTTGAATTGGTCACAAGTTGGAGAAAGACAAACCTATGGTCCTGATCTTGTGGTAGAAGCCAAAGAACAAGTGAAGGTAATTCAAGCAAATCTCAAGGCCGCCCAATCTCGACAGAAGAGTTACTCCGATAGGAGAAGAACACCCTTGCAGTTTGACCTTGGTGATCATGTGTATCTTCGAGTCTCCCCGACCAAAGGAGTGCAACGGTTTGGAGTAAGAGGGAAATTGGCTCCCCGTTACATTGGCCCATATGAGATTGTGGAAATTTGTGGACCAGTTGCTTACCGGATCCGACTCCTAGAACAGCTCTTGGCCATACATGATGTTTTCCATGTGTCTCAATTGAAGAAATGTGTCCAAGTTCTAGCAGAGATCTTAGAGCAAGAGCAACTTCAAATCGAACCCAACTTGACCTATGCTGAGTACCCAGCCAAAGTTCTTGACCATAAGGAAAGGCGCACCCGACGCCAAGTGGTTAAAATGTACAAGATCATATGGAATAACCACACCGAAGATGAAGCAACATAGGAAACAGAAGAGTACTTGAACAAGCTTTTCCCAGGTTTCCTTTCCAACCAAGGAGGTAAGGACTGCACACCCCCACCGGTTACTTTTACATCCGAATCTCGGGACGAGATTCTTTTTAAGGGGGGTAGGCTGTGACGACCGACCCCAAATCTCTCGAGTTAATCTCAATCCGAGTCCCTAATCTCCCTATCTCAGCTTTACCGAGTTTAAGTGCTCAACCGCCAGTCCGGTCCCGACCCCTGAGATCCGACCCCTCTCCGCTGGCCCCCAGCTCCGACCCCTGCCGACCCCAAACCCATACCGCCGGATCTCCTAAGTCTCCCAACACCAGTCTCCTTTCAATCTGAGCAGTGGACCAACCGAGACTGACCGGTGGACCCACAAAATCTTTCCCCAGATCTCCCGCGACAGACGCACTCGAGTGGCATGCCCGCTCCAGAGTTCCTCTGCCGCGTGGCTCAACTTCTCCGACCCCCGCCGCTCTGCGCCGTCGCCGGCTGCAACCGGATGGATTCCCGCGCCCTCTTCCCCAATCGCACCGGAAGCTCCTCTGCTACCCTTTCTGCAGCGTCTCGCGGCTCGCACCCATCATCACCCCACCGGACCCCGGCTGCAGAGCCCGATGCCTCCGTCTTTTCGACCGCCTCTCCACCGTCACGCTGCCCTAGATGCGCTACGCGATGATTCCTTCTCCACCAACCCCGACCCCGGCCGCAACAGTCCCTTTCCCACCTTGTCAGAGCTGCGCCCCGACAGTCTGTTGCTTCGCGCTCGCCCACGCGACCGCAGCCCGCCTGTCTTCTCACTTGTGCGCCCTCGCTTCTAGCGCCATTCCCTCGGTCACGTCCATCAGATCCGCCACACGACGACGCCCGCCTCTGCCAAATCTCAACCACCGGCAAAACCGCGCCTGCGCCACCCGGTCTCTGGTGCTGAATGGCCGATGGTGTCGTCCCCAAAGTCCTGCTCCGCCGCCCCGCTGCTCAATCGCCACCCCGACAGCACACTCGATCGCCTCTTCCCGGTCTGCGCGCCGCTCCAACCCTCTCTCTTCCGCGCAGCTATAAAAAGGAAGGCCCGAGTCCCGCCGGAGTCCCCTTCACCATCGCTGCCCTCCCGCCTTGTTCTCTATTTCGGGCTCGAGCGCTACAGCCTAAGTCCCTGAGGAACTCACCTCTCTGCTCCACGCCCGCCCTTCCAATCCACCCAGCCGCTTGCTCCTCCGCGCTGCGCAAGAGCTTGCTTGTGGTCCCCAAGAAGCACCGCCGCCACCAGAGCACCGCCGGGCATCGTCGCCGGCCCAAGTCTTAGTGCTCCAGTTCTTCCGACCAAGTCTGCTCCCTTCGGACCCCAAGCTTCACCTGTAAGATAAAGGTAAGCTGCCGAGCCCTTTTCCGCCTCGTCCGACCCCTTCTGTTCGTCCGACCTTTTTCCACCTCATCTGACCCCTTCTGTTCGTCCGACCTTTTTTCGCCTCGTCCGACCCCTTCTGTTCGTCCGACCTTTTTCAGCCTCGTCCGACCCCTTCTGTTCGTCCGACCTTTTTCCACCTCATCCGACCCCTTCTGTTCGTCCGACCTTTTTCCGCCTCGTCCGACCCCTTCTGTTCGTCCGACCTTTTTCAGCCTCGTCCGACCCCTTCTGTTCGTCCGACCTTTTTCCACCTCATCCAACCCCTTCTGTTCGTCCCACCTTTTTCCACCTTGTCCGACCCCTTCTGTTCGTCCGACCCCTTGTCCGCCTCGTCCGACCCTATCCGGTCGACTGACCCCTTTCTCTTTCTCGCCCGACCCTGTCTGTTTCGACGACCCTTTCTCCGCCTCGCTTGAGGGCTTGGCTGTATTCTTTTTCCTTAACCCGAGGGTATATGTGTAAAAATCGGGGACATCTCTGTGTTAAGTCTGAGGACCCCCAGCACATCTATTCCTCTAGTCTATGGGTTAGATCATAAGTTCCTTCCCATCCGACCCTTATATCTTGATCTCCACCAACTCAAGTGAACTCCCTACCTTTTCTGTAGCTTTGCTACCAGTGTCCGAGCCTTAACTCACAAGTGTTGCTGTTGTTTAAACCGTCTAAAAGTGCTAACTCTTGTATTTGCATTTCGTGTAGAGTTGCATCTTGCCGACGGTGACTACGAGCTGTACCCGACGCCCGAAGAAGGAGTTGCAGCCGAGCTCCCGCCTCCAGAAGCCGGAGCGGCCCTCGCAGAAGAGCAGTTTCCATCCTCCTCGTTTGAAGGCAAGCCCCGGAGCATGAACCCAGTTTTTCCCAAACTTGCGCATGCCTTCTCCATCTTGTTTTGTGCATTTACGTATAGGTGTTGTTTGAAACCGTAGCTTGCATGACTTAGTTTCCCTTGAGCTGAACACTAGCTGTTGGACCGAGTAGATGCTTTGCTTAATTAGGAAGCGGTAAAAGTCGAGTGATTCCCTGTCACTCGCGAGTTGTAGGAGTTGGTTGCTTTCTTCCTGTCACAACTATAAGGATGATGGACGGGGCAGGGTTTTGGTTAACTCTTTGGTGGTCGGCTGATCGTCCCGTCTGTCTATGGAACTTGTTAAGGCCCGACAGTGGTGGTGTTCGTGATCAAGTGTTTGAAAGTATTAACCTCATACTCAAAATGGGATGAGGAAGCTGAGTACCGGATTGAACCTAGACGTGAGCGATTGCCCCATTGTCCTTGGAACGGAGTTCCCCTGCGGCCGCACGTGGTGGCAAGTGTGGTCATAGAACGGCAGAGGCCGGGTCTGTGGAATATTGCACCAAAGGAAATGGGCCCAACACGGGTTAGGGAATTGATGGGGAAGGCCGACACAGGAAGTGACCCTCGGTGGTGCGCGGATGTTGTGAGGTTAGGTTCACCATGCATGGTTAAAGAACTCGAATCGATTCGTCTGCCTCTCATAGTTTGAGACTACTTGATCGCTATGCTACACTGAGTAACAATGAAATATGATGATGACATGGTCTTGATGATGTTATATCTACCCTTTTGGTTGGTTCTACGCTTGCTTAGAGTAGGTTGCTAACTTAGACCGGATAATGAACTTAGAATCTGAGCTAAAACTTTTAAAATAAGGATCTACATAGTTCTTTTGGCAAACAAACCCCCTCAGCCAAAGAGCCATCATGTCTAGAAGTGGTGGAGTAGCTTACTCCCGTCAGTTAAGTCTTGTTGAGCTTAGTATCTCAGCCTTGTTGTGGCTTTTCTTTTTCAGGTGAAGTTGCTGCTCCCGAGTCCTCCCCTGTTGGCACTTGGCCGCCCCAACTCCCTCCGGGTTGGACGGTCGAGTGGGATCCCTCCTCGGACGACGAGGAGAGGGATCACTGACGTCTTGGCAGGCCTCACCAAGGATGTCCGACCCCGACGAAGTAGCTTCCGCTCATTTTTGCCTTCTGTCTGTTTCGTTTGAACCTTTCAAAACTCTGATGTTGTTTGATGTTGAACTAAAATGGTCAATTTGTTTAACTTGGTGGACTTGTTGTATTTTCTGGAACCACTCACCTTCGTGTGGGTTTTGCTAAACTCAGTCCTGTCAAAGAAGTTAAATCGGAGGGAATCCGACGGCATCTCGAGTTAGCCCGATTAAGGCCGAGTGTCGCAAGTTAGGCGACTTAACCGTGCCTTGATTTAGCTAATCCTAGGTGGTTCCGCCACAGGCATGGTACGCATATGTCGTGTGTTTAGGTCCACCTTGCAAGGTTAAGAAATTCGATTCGAATCGTCTGCTTCTCACAGTTTGGGACTGCTTGATCGCCTTTCTGCATTGAGTAAGAAGAGAAACAAGGATGATGTTTAATTTTGATGCTTGATTAAATTGCTTGTTCTACCATGCTTGTTTAGAATAGGTGCTTACCTAGAAAGTTTAATCAACTAGAACTTCATGCTAAAACTTGAAAGTAAGGATCCACTTTAGAAGCTTTTGGCAAAAAAAACCCCTCAGCAAAAAAAGCCTTGCATATCTAGGAGTCGGTGGATCAAATACCACCTGATGGGTAAGTCTTGCAGAGTATTAGTATACTCAGCCTTTCTTGCGGCTATGTTTTCAGGTAATGTTGATGTTGAGGATATGATTGCTAGTGTGACTTGGCTGTGCTAGCTCCCTCCGAGATGGACAGTTGAGTGGAACCCGTCCTCGATGGGCGAGGATCATGGTGAGTGATATCATGGAAGGCTTCACCATGGTATCGTGTATCGACGTTAGAACTTTCGCTTATTTCCACTGCTTTGAACTCTGAACACTCTTTATGCTTTTGAAACTTGGTTTGTAATAACTTAATTTGGAACCTGTAATATGTTATCTAGATTGTTGTAATCTCTGGACTCATCTTCATACGAGGTTGGTGTGCTTGTTTCGATCAGAAACATGTGGTTTTATCGGGTGAAACCTGACATACTACCAATTTAATTCGATTAAAGTGTCTATTCACTTTTGAGGCGACGTTGAGTACACTTTAGCCGAGTTATCTGAGCCAAAAGCATACACCAGAGAAAGCAACAAGCCCTAAACACTCAATTTCGATAAAAAATGCCTAGGAAAATCATGTTTGAAAAACGCGTTGGTATGTTAAGGATGAAAGTTAGTCGATGAAGACCTAGGGGATTATGGGTTGATCAGGAGGCTAACTACCTTATTGGTTATACTATACTGACTTCCAACACATTTACTTTCTGTCAAAACTTACTTTCTTGCACAACGGTTGGTGCAAGGGCATGGCGATTGCTGTAACGTACCCACGGCACCATATGCAAATATGGTGGCGGTACCCAAAAAGTAATGGTTGGCACAGGGATACAACGATTGCTGTAACGTACCCACGGCATCATATGAAAATATGATGGTAGCACATAAAAAGTGAATACGCTATCTCAGCGTATGAATGTTGTCTGTATAGCAGAAATCGTGCGGATGCCGTTTCTATAGTGAACGGTAATGAATGGAGACACTTTCATGAGTCCTGGCACGAAAGGTTCAATTTATACAAAATGCTCTTCTGTAGGTACACTAAGCGCGATTACATTAAGTTAATGAACGGTTAGAAATTCGACTAGCTGTTATAGGGAAAGCCGTAAATTGTTGCCTTGCCACCGGCACTAACCCCATAAGTCCAAGTATTTGGCAGTTGTTTGATTTGTGAGGACGCATAGATCGTGCATGCATCATGTTTAAAACTTGCAAATTAGAAATTTGAAACAACCTTTGCATGGATAACATGTTAACCTAATGAGGTAAAATTTGGGAATTTTGGATGAGTACTTCTCGAGTTATAGCCATTTTACCATCTATCCAGATTCTATCATTTTTCGGATAAGTGACTTTCTAGCTCTCACACGCTCCCTTGGTTTTTGTTCTTCCAGATGGCTGACCTAGTATACGTTGTGGTGGATATGGATGGATGAGTTCACTTGGACTGCCTAAACTGGGAGGGTTTTCCTTCCATACTATGGGGAGTTTTAAGCTCGGCTGGGTATACCAGTCCTCCCCGTTACACGGGCAAGGAGTACGGCGTACCCCGTTGCTGTGTGCACCTCACCCTTTTTTCCCACCAGGCGCACCTTGAGTGGCCACCTTTGGAGGTTGAGGCACTTGGCTACCACCATGACGATACTTGGGAGGCAGCTGCTCTCCAGGGGCTCACTACTTTTTGTAGTCAACACCCCGAGGAGGTCATCTTGGCTCACATAGGGCTATTTCCGACACCTCAGGCTGACGACCCTATGTGGATTGTGGATGGAGAACATGGGGCTTTTAAGATTTGTTTGCCCCCAGGAGACTATCTTCACTACAATCAGTGCATGAATGCACTGTACTGGCTGCAGGCTCTTAGGGGTGAGGCAATGGCCAAGTTGACCGATCAGGCACAGGCAAATCAGATCATGTTCAATGAAAGGAACAGCCAGATGATTGACCTCTCGCTTGAGATAGTCAACAAGGACATACAGATTGCCCAGATGGAGACTTAGATGGGAGAGCTTCAGTAGGAGTTAGATGACAGAGGGGCCGATATGGACATCTTGATGGATCAGATCCATGATCTTAACATGGAGTTGGAGGATGCTAATGATCATATCAAGATGCATCATGAGTAGGAGGCCGCTATGCAAGCCTCTCCCACAGTCATGGATGAGGAAGAGGATCCTGAGGAGATAGAGGGTGTTTCCGGCATAGAAGTAGAGAACGGAGCACCATAGCTACCACTTTGGGGAGCTCACTCTCCGATGCTTAGCATCTCCTCAGTTAATGACTTGGATGATTTTTAGATGTTAGAGATGGTTTGTGTATACTCCTCGGTGTAGCCTAATTTTGGACATGGATGTAATAGGCTAACTTAGAGTCGAGTATTATTTTACGTAGTGGATGCTATGGATGTGACCCTTGGTATTGGGGGTTTGTTTCCAAAAACTTGATGATGATGTAACCGGCATGTTAATGACCAACTTTCTATGGCAGAAATGTGTTTGAATTTTTGCCCTAGATTCCTTCCATCTATGAGCTGTTTGATGAATACCAAAGTTTTTGGTAATTTCATAACCTAAATTCTCACAAAATTTCAGCATCATTGGACCTTTCTAACTCGAGTTATGAGCAAAACATCACAGCTCGGCCTGCTGAAAAACAGCTAGGAGATAGATGCAAAGATGAAATTTTTCGACCTAGATAACACTTGAATTAGTCTCTGAGCTGAATACCAAAGTTTTAGTACACAAAATTTCCTATGCACTGACCAAATATGTGAATTTATGAGTGCTTGAGTCAGGAGATATGAATTTTCTCCTAAGAAACAGTTTTCTGCCCGCAATGTTTTGACTGCATGATGAACTTTAACATTCCGCACATGATTTACCTTGTTTCATCTTCTTATGAGCAAGCTTCAAAATTATGTGACTAGTGGGACCCTTGCAGATGGTGCAGGGAATGCACTAGAACCCCAGTGGATTTGCACCTAGCGGCAGCAAGCAACAAACACTACCACCACCCCCTGCCTTCTATGGAGGCAATACTGGCTGCTCAAACGGAATTGCTGCGGCATCTTGTTTAGCAGCAGCAACAACCTCTGGGTGGGCGGAATGTCCCCCAGCCTTGGATCACAAGCTACAAGGATTTCTTGGGCACCCAACCCCCGCTGTTTCACACAACAGAGGAGCCTCTGGATACCGACGCCTAGATTCGTACCATCAAATCCAAGTTCTCGCTCCTCATGGCACCTTGTCCAGACGAGAATAAGGCTAAGTTCATGGCACAACAGCTTCATGGTTCCACCGGCTATGGTGGGACCATTACCATGCCATGCTCTCAGCTGACCACGTGGTTTCATGGGACGAGTTCAAGGTTGCCTTTAGGGGCCATCAGATCCCCGAAGATTTATTGGAGAGGAAGTTGAACGAGTTCTTGGAACTCACTCAGGACATGCGCAATGTGCTCCAGTACACTCAGACCTTCAATGATTTATGTCAGTACTCGGGTTATCATGCTGACACAGATGAGAAGAAAAGGGACCACTTCCGTAGAGGTCTCAATACCAAGCTTAGGGAATGGCTAAATCCCATCAAGGTGAATAGTTATAATGAGCTGGTAAACTTGGCGATCACGTAGGAGGATTGTATCTTGGCTCATCATGCAGACAAGAAGAGGAAGGCTCCAATACCATCAGCTAGTGCCCTGAGCTAGAAATTTTGGCTAGTTCTGAATGCTCTACCCCGAGTTCCTTAGAGAACTCCTCAGCCTGGACGTTGGGTCATCAGACAGCCTCAGCAGCAGGGAGCTCAACATTTCCCTAACTTTCAGCAGCAAGGCCTAAGGCCAAATGCCCGCAGCCAGCTCACACTAGCAATGGGAACCGGTGTTTCATCTATGGGAGACGAAATCATTTTGCTAAAGAATGTCCATAGAATAGGCTCCAGAACTAGGGACAGAGCTCAAACAAGAACAAGGGCAAGAGGCAGAAGGTCCAGATCAAGCAAGGGAGGCTTAACTTCACCACTGTCGCCGATGTTCCTGAGGGTGCACCGATCATGACATGTATTTTCTCTATCCATAACTGGCTTACGGTTATATTATTTGATTTTGGTGCATCACATAGCTTTATTGGAACACAATTCAATACTAAATGTGGATTGGATTTCTTTCATACAAAAGGGTCTCATATGATTTCAACACCTGGTGGTAAAATTGCTTCTGACCAAATAACATGTCGTGTGCCACTCAAGTTGGGTATTAAAATTTTCAAAATGAACCTTATTATCTTGGGTTTGGAAGGCATAGATATAATTTTGGGGATGGATTGGATGACTCAGCACAAAGTCACGATAGACATTGCAGCACGGGCCATCCAAATAAATTCACCTACACATGGATCTTCCACATTTTACTTGCTAGCCCGAGAGTGCATAAATTCGTACGCTTATCCGGCAATAGAGTCCCAATTAGAGGATATTCCTGTGGTATGCGAGTATGCCGATGTTTTTCCAGATGACTTGCTAGGAATGGCACCAGATAGGGACATTCAATTTGCCATTAATCTACAACTAGGCATGACACCTATATCAAAGAGACCTTATTGAATGCCGCCTATGGAGTTGGCAGAATTAGAAACCCAACTTCAAAAGTTACTAGATAAGGGTTTTATTCGCCGAAGCACATCATCTTAGGGCTTCCCAACTCTCTTTGTAAAGAAGAAGGATGATAGTCTAAGGATGTGCGTAGATTACCGACCTCTCAATGTGGTGACTATCAAGAATAAATATCCGATACCCTGTATTGATGTCCTCTTTGATCAACTCACCGGAGCTAGAGTATTATCCAAGATTGATCTCCGCTCTAGCTATCATCAAATTAAAATCCAGCCAAGTGACATCCCTAAGACCCCCTTCTCTACCCGATATGGATTATATGGATTTTTGACGTTTACTATGACACCTCTGGCACTGGTCTCGGATGTGTTCTTATGCAAAAAAAAATTGAGTCATTGCCTATGCTTCACGTGCTCTTCGGCCTCACAAGCAGAATTACCCGATGCATGATCTTGAGCTAACAGCGGTGATTCATGCTCTGAAGATCTGGAGACATTATTTGATGGGTACTCATTGCAATATCTACACCGATCATAAAAGTCTCAAGTACATCTTTACACAGGCCGATCTGAATATGCGTTAAAGGAGATGGTTGGAGATGATTAAGGATTATGATCTAGAGGTGCATTATCACCCCGGGAAGGCTAACGTGGTTGCAGATGCATTAAGCCGCAAGGCTCATTGTGATTGCCTTTCCGCAGAAAACTTCACAGAAACCTTGTGTCATGAGATGAGGAAACTTAATTTGGAAATTGTTCCTCAAGGCACACTGAATCACATCTCTATTGAACCTACCCTGCATGATCAAATCAATATGGCATAGCTATGGGACGAAGAGATAAAACTCATTAAGCAAAAGCTTTCTCAAAGGGACAAAGGATATAAGAGTTTCCACCAAGATTGGAAAGGAGTTGTATGGTTTCAAGACTGCTTAGTTGTTCTAGTAGATCACGATCTCCGAAAATAAATCCTGGATAAGGCACATCTCTCCAAGTTCTCTATTTACCCGTGTAGCACGAAAATGTACCAAGACCTCAGGCAAAATTTTTGGTGGACAGCCAAAGGGTAAAAGCAAGCCACTTAAGAGTAGCCGGTATTCTTCAACCATTACCTATACCATCATGGAAATGGGAGGATATATGTGGTGGATCCACTTCGAATTAGCTTGATTTAACAGGGTTAAGCCGCCTAACATGCGACACTCCTGCCCTAACCAAGTTAACACGAAGTGCCGTCGGATTTGATCCGATTTAACCACTTGAACAGGATCGAGTTTAGCAACTCACACGAAGGTGAGTGGTTCCAGAGAATACAACGAGTCCACTGAGTTAGACAAATTTACTTATTTAGTTCGACCATAAAATCCAACATCAGAGTTTTACAAGATTCAAAGGAAACAACAGAGAAAAACACTAGCGGAAGACTTCGTCGGGGTTGGACATCCCTGGTGAGGCCAACCGGGACATCACTGGTTCCTCTCCTCACCGTCCGCGGAAGAATCCCACTCGACCGTCCAGCCTGGCGGAAGCTGGGGCGGCCAGGCGCCAGCAAGAGAGAGGTCGGGCGCAGCAACCTCACCTGAAAAACAGGAGCCACAACAAGGCTGAGCTACTAAGCTCAACAAGACTTAACCGATGGGAGTAAAACTACTACTCCATCTAGACATGCAGGGCTTTTTGGCTGAGGGGTTTGTTTGCCAAAAGCACTAAGTAACCCTATTTTCAAGTTTTAGCTCCGGTTCTAGGTTCATTTACCAGTCTAGGTTGTGCAACCTATTCTAAGCATTCATAGAACCAAACAAGAGGTATAGATATATCAACAAACATGCCATCATCAGATTCCTCATTTACTCAGGGTGACATAGCGATCAAGCAATCTCAAACTGTGAGAGGCAGACGAATCGATTCGAGTTCTTTAACCATGCATGGTGAACCTAGCCTCACGACATCCGCGCACCCGGAGGTCGCTTCCTGTGTCGGCCTTCCCCATCAATCCCCTAACCCGTGTCGGGCCCATTTCCTTTGGTGCAAGGTTCCACAGACTCGGCCTCTGCCGTTCTGTGACCACGCTTGCCACCACGTGCGACAACCAGCAGGGGAAACTCCGTTCCAAGAACAATGGGGCGACCGCTCACGTCTAGGTTCAATCCGGTACTAGGCTTCCTCATCCCATACTAAGTATGAGGCTAGTACTTTCAAACACTTGATCACGAACACCACCACTGTCGGGCCTTAGCAAGTTCTCATAGACAGACGGGGCTAACATCCGACCACCAAAGAGTTACCAAAACCCTGCCCCGTCCATCGTCCTTATAGTTGTAACAGAAAGATAGACATCCAACTCCTACAACTCGCGAGTGACAGGAGATCACTCGACTTTTACCGTCTACTAGTTAAGCAAGGCGACTACTCGGTCCAACAGCTAGTGCTCAGATCATGGGGACAACTAAGTCATGCATCTAGGGTTTCACACAACTCCTATACGTAAATGCACAAGCATGTTACAGAAGGCATGCGCAAGTCTGGTAAAACAATCAAGGTTTTCATGCAACCGGGGCTTGCCTTCAAGCAAAGAGGACGGGAACTGCTCGACTTCGGGGGCGACTTCGGCTTCAGCGGGCAGGAACTCAGCTACAGCTTCTTCTTCTGGTGCCGGGTGAAGCTCGTAGAAGCCGTCGGCGAGGTGCAGCTCTACATGAATGCAATGCAAGAGTTAGCATAGACAGTTATTTCAGCAGCAACACTGGCTCGCCTGAGCCCAGAAACTCGCGACAAGGAGCAGGAGGGTAGGGAGGTTCAAGAGAGCTGATGAAGACCAAAAGGCAAGGGTCGGGAAAGAACTTATGCTCTGATCCTTGAACTAGAGGATGTGGGAAAACTAGGGATCCTCAGACGCAAGCGCTGAAGGGTTCCTAAATTTTACATATACACCCTCGGGTTGAAGAAAAAGATCACAGCCGAACCCTCGGGCGAGGCGGACAAGGGTCAGCGGAACAGACAGGGTCGGGCGAGACGGAACCGGGGTCGGGCGGATAGGAGGGGTCGGGCGAGGCGGACTGGGGTCGGCAACTCACCTTCTTCCTGAAAGGAAAGCTTGGGGGTCGGGAAGAAGCAGACTTGGGCGGAGGGACTAAAACTTGAACAACGGCTACGACTAGGAATGCTACGGCGGCGGTGGGGCTTCTTGTAGATCACAAGAGAGCTTTTAAGCAGCAAGGAGGAGCAAGCTGCTGGGTGACTTGGAGAAAACTGAGAGAATCTGAGAGCAGAGCTCCTCAGGAACTTGGTGTGTGGCGCTAGGAGCTTGAGCAGGGAGCGAGAGAAGGGCTGAAGGCAACAAGGGCGGAGGGAACTCCGGCGACGGGGCATTCCTTTTATAGCTGCTGGAACGGAGAAAGGAAGCGGCGCGGGAGAGAGAGAAGGGGAGCGGCGCGAAGGCCGGGAAGAGGCAATGGAGTGCTCTGCCGGGGCGGCGATTGAGCGAAGAGGGCGGTGGTGCAGGACTCCGGGAGTGACGCTAGCGATCATTGCGCTCTGCCGTCAGGGCGGCGTAGGAGCGGGTAGACCGGTGGTTGAGATTTGGCGGAAAGCGGGCGTCGCCGTGCGGAAGATTTGATAGAAGCGACCGGTTTAACGGCGCTAGAATCGAGAGCGCACAGGTGAGAAGACAGGCAGACGCGGGCGCGCGGGCGAGCGCGGAACAATAGATTGTCGGGCGGCTTCTGACAGGGCGGGGAAAGGAGCTGTCGCGGCCGCGGTCGGGGTTGGCGATGGGGAATCGTCGTGTAGCGGAGACCAGGCGGCGCGACTGTGTCTGAAGCGACGGAAAAGACGGGCGACATCGGGCTTTGGGGCCGGGATCTGGCAGCGTGATGATGGGCGCGGGAGGCGAGGTTGTGCAGAAAGGGTGCAGAGGGCTTCCGCTGCCATTGGGGAAAGGGGCACGAGAACCCACTTGGTCGCGGGCCAGAGACAAAACTGAGCGGCGGGCGTCGGAGAAGACGAGCCACGCGGCAGGAAGACTCTGAAGCGGGCATGCAACTCGAGTGCGCCTGTCGCGAAGGATCTGGGGAAAAGATCTCGCGGGTCCACCGGTGGATAGAACGGACGTTTGAGGAAAGCTTAACAGGATCCGACGGTGGGCTGAGCTCGCCGGGGTCGGGAGAGGAGCGAAACGTGAAGGGGTCGGATCTCAGGGGTCGGGATCGGGCTGAAAGCTGATCACTCAGGCAGGGTAAGCAAGAGAGATGACTAAGGTCAAGGGCTCCGATTAAGATTAACTTGGAAGGTTTAGGGGTCGGTCGTTACAGCCTACCCCTCTTAAAAAGAATCTCGTCCCGAGATTCGAACATCAAAAAGCGGGATGACATTTTTACCTCCTTGACGAGATAGAAAACCTGGAAAGAGCTTGTTCAGATATTCGTCTGTTTCCCACGTTGCTTCATCTTCGGTGTGGTTTCTCCAGAGGATCTTGTACATCTTTACCACCTGGCGTCGGGTGTGCCTTTCCTTCTGGTCAAGAACTCGATCTGGGTACTCGGCGTAGGTCAGGTCGGGCTCTACCTGAAGCTGTTCTTGCTCTAAGATCTCTGCTAGAACTCGGACACATTTCTTCAGTTGAGACACATGGAAAACATCGTGTATAGCTGATAGCTGTTATGGGAGTTGGATCCTGTAAGCGACGGGTCCACATATCTCCACAATCTCATAAGGGCCAACATAACGGGGAGCTAACTTGCCTTTTACTCCAAACCGTTGTACTCCTTTGGTCAGGGAGACTCGAAGGTACACATGATCACCAAGGTCGAACTGCAGGGGTCTTCTTCGCCAGTCAGAGTAACTCTTCTGTCGAGATTGGGCAGCCTTGAGATTAGCTTTAATTACCTTTACTTGTTCTTCGGCTTCTGCCACCAAGTCAGGGCCATAGACCTGTCTTTCCCCTGGTTGGGACCAGTTCAAGGGTGTCCGGCATCTTCGGCCATACAGGGCTTCGAACGGCGCCATCTTCAAACTGGCCTGGTAGCTGTTATTGTAGGAGAATTCTGCTAAGGGCAGACACTTGTCCCAATTCTTGTCATAGTGGATAACACAAGCTCTTAACATGTCTTCGAGGATCTGATTGATTCTCTCAGTTTGGCCATCGGTTTGACGATGATATGTTGAGCTTCGGATGAGCTTGGTGCCCAGGGATGCTTGTAGTTGCTCCCAAAAACATGCCACAAACTGAACTCCTCGATCAGAGACGATGGTCTTGGGTACACCATGTAGGGAAACTATGCGGTCGAGGTACAACTCTGCATACTGCTTGACGGTGTAGGTGGTGCGAACAGGAAGGAAGTGGGCGGTCTTGGTCAAACGGTCCACTATAACCCAGATGGAATCATATCGTTGCGTTGTAAGGGGTAATCTAACTATGAAATCCATGCTGATGTCTTCCCATTTCCAAGAGGGAATAAGTAGCGGTTGCAGGGTACCTGCTACCTTTAAATGACTGGCTTTGACGCGTTGACAGGTGTCACACTCTGAATCATACCGAGCTATTTCCGGCTTCATTCCACTCCACCAAAAGGTTTGACGGAGATCATGGTACATCTTAGTGCTGCCAGGGTGGATTGAGAACTTGGAGAGATGAGCTTCATCTAGGATTTGCTGCTTCAGCTCGGGTTCAGCGGGTACAACTAGTCGGTTTCCATAATGCACACCTCCTGTTTTGTCCTGCCAGAATTGCTTATATCCTTCATCCCTTGCTGAGATCTTACTGAGGATCCGTTGTATTTCCTTATCTCTTACTTGTGCTGACCGGATTTGGTCTTCCAAAACTGAGTCAAAGATGATGTGACCAAGGGTTCCTTGAGAAACGATCTCCAAACTGAGCTTAGGAAGGTGGATTGCCCGACCCCCGCCAGTAAGAGCGCCTTGTTTTCCAGGCTTCCAACCGCAAGTGCCCCGGCCGACCCTGCCAACGCCACCCCGCCCGGCAGCTAGTAACCGTTGTTTTACCTGCGGCAACGAAGGGCATTTTGCAAAGGACTGCCCCAGAAACAAGAATCAACAGCAAGGTCCAAACCCCATGGCAGCCAGAGGAAGAAGGCCCAAGGTGCAAGTCCGACAAGGCCGACTCAACTACACCAGCTTGACCGAGCTCCCCGAAGGTGCGCCAGTAATGACGGGTACTTTCCTTGTTTTAAATCAAGCTGTTGTTGTGTTGTTTGATTCGGGAGCCTCTCATAGCTTTATCGGGAGTAAGGCTAGGGAAAGATGTGAGCTGAATGTCGGTCACACTAAGGAACCCTATGTGATCGCCACTCCTGGAGGAAGGATAACGTCGGATCAGATCGTTATTCTTGTACCTCTCCAGCTACGCCCCACCCTCTTCAAGGAAAACCTTATCATCCTTGACCTAGAAGGCATAGATGTCATCCTTGGTATGGATTGGATGACCCGACATCATGTGGTTCTAGATACATCAGCCCAATCCCTCTGCATCAGCTCACCCTCCCATGGCAGTTCTACCATATCCTTGACCCATCCTGAGTTTGCACTTCCTTGTGCCTACCCTCTATCGGGAGCCCATCTAGAAGACCTCCCTGTTATCTGTGAGTACCCTGACGTGTTTCCAGAAGACTTGCCGGGTATGCCACCTGATAGAGAAGTGGAGTTTTCCATAGAGTTGATCCCTGGCACAACCCCTATATCTAAGAGACCCTATCGGATGCCGCCCACTGAGTTAGCCGAGTTGAAGACCCAGTTGCATGATCTATTGGAGAAAGGCTTCATCTGACCCAGTACCTCATCTTGGGGTTGCCCTACCCTGTTTGTCAAGAAGAAGGATGGCAGTCTACGTATGTGTGTGGATTACTGACCCCTCAATGCTGTGACGGTCAAGAACAAGTACCCACTGCCCCGCATTGATGTCTTGTTTGATCAGTTAGCCGGAGCAAAGGTGTTCTCCAAGATCGATCTTCGCTCTGGTTATCACCAAATCAAGATTCGACCCTGCGACATACCCAAGACAGCTTTCTCTACCAGATATGGACTGTACGAGTACCTAGTCATGTCCTTTGGACTCACCAATGCACCCGCCTATTTCATGTACCTCATGAACTCGGTATTCATGCCCGAGCTGGACAAGTTCGTAGTGGTGTTCATTGATGATATCCTAGTGTACTCGAAGAGCAAAGAAGAGCATGCCGACCATCTACATATAGTTCTCCAATGGCTAAGAGATCACCAACTCTATGCTAGGTTCTCCAAGTGTGAGTTTTGGTTAGATAGTGTCAAGTTCTTGGGACACACTATCTCCAAGGATGGTATCGCCGTTGACCCCAGTAAGGTGCAGGAAGTCATGGAATGGAAGCCCCGTGCCTCAGTGCACCAGATCAGAAGTTTTCTTGGACTGGCTGGTTACTATCGGCGTTTCATACCGGATTTCTCTAAGATAGCTAAGCCGATGACCGAGTTGTTGAGGAAAGAAGTCAAATTTGTGTGGGACAACAAGTGTGAAGAAGCCATCAAGACCCTGAAGCACTTGCTGACCACAGCCCCAGTTTTGGCTCAGCCCGACCCCTCTAGGCCGTATGACGTATACTGTGACGCCTCTGGCACTGGACTCGGATGTGTTCTTATGCAAGACAATCGAGTCATTGCCTATGCCTCACGGGTGTTATGACCTCATGAGCTAAGCTACCCAACCCATGACCTTGAGTTGGCAGCAGTGGTACATGCCTTGAAGATATGGAGACACTACCTAATGGGAGCTTACTGCAATATCTACACCGACCACAAGAGCCTCAAGTACATCTTCACTCAAGCCGACCTCAACATGCGCCAGAGAAGATGGCTGGAGTTGATAAAGGACTACGAATTGGAAGTTCACTATCATCCCGGCAAAGCCAATGTGGTAGCCGATGCCCTCAGTCGCAAACACCATTGCAACTGCTTGTTGTCAGCAGCCTTCACCAAGACTCTGTGCTACGAGATGGGAAGGCTCAGTTTGGAGATCGTTTCTCAAGGAACCCTTGGTCACATCATCCTTGACTCAATTTTGGAAGACCAAATCCAGTCAGCACAAGTAAGAGATAAGGAAATACAACGGATCCTCAGTAAGATCTCAGCAAGGGATGAAGGATATAAGCAATTCTGGCAGGACAAAACAGGAGGTGTGCATTATGGAAACCGACTAGTTGTACCCGCCGAACCCGAGCTGAAGCAGCAAATCCTAGATGAAGCTCATCTCTCCAAGTTCTCAATCCATCCTGGCAGCACTAAGATGTACCATGATCTCCGTCAAACCTTTTGGTGGAGTGGAATGAAGCCGGAAATAGCTCGGTATGTTTCAGAGTGTGACACATGTCAACGCATCAAAGCCAGTCATTTAAAGGTAGCAGGTACCCTGCAACCGCTACCTATTCCCTCTTGGAAATGGGAAGACATCAGCATGGATTTCAAAGTTGGATTACCCCTTACAACGCAACGATATGATTCCATCTGGGTTATAGTGGACCGTTTGACCAAGACCGCCCACTTCCTTCCTGTTCGCACCACCTACACCGTCAAGCAGTATGCAGAGTTGTACCTCGACCGCATAATTTCCCTACATGGTGTACCCAAGACCATCGTCTCTGATCGAGGAGTTCAGTTTGTGGTCTTTGGGAGTAACTACAAGCATCCCTGGGCACCAAGCTCATCCGAAGCTCAACATATCATCCTCAAACCGATGGCCAAACCGAAAGAATCAATCAGATCCTCGAAGACATGTTAAGAGCTTGTGTTATCCACTATGACAAGAATTGGGACAAGTGTCTGCCCTTAGCAGAATTCTCCTACAATAACAGCTACCAGGCCAGTTTGAAGATGGCGCCGTTCGAAGCCCTGTATGGCCGAAGATGCCGGACACCCTTGAACTGGTCCCAACCAGGGGAAAGACAGGTCTATGGCCCTGACTTGGTGGCAGAAGCCGAAGAACAAGTAAAGGTAATTCAAGCTAATCTCAAAGCTGCCCAATCTCGACAGAAGAGTTACTCTGACCGGCGAAGAAGACCCCTGCAGTTCGACCTTGGTGATCATGTGTACCTTCGAGTCTCCCTGACCAAAGGAGTACAACGGTTTGGAGTAAAAGGCAAGTTAGCTCCCCGTTATGTTGGCCCTTATGAGATTGTGGAGATATGTGGACCCGTCGCTTACAGGATCCAACTCCCAGAACAGCTATCGGCTATACACGATGTTTTCCATGTGTCTCAACTGAAGAAATGTGTCCAAGATCCAGCAGAGATCTTACAGCAAGAACAGCTTCAGGTAGAGCCCGACCTGACCTACGCCGAGTACCCAGATCGAGTTCTTGACCAGAAGGAAAGGCACACCCGACGCCAGGTGGTAAAGATGTACAAGATCCTCTGGAGAAACCACACCGAAGATGAAGCAACGTGGGAAACGGACGAATATCTGAACAAGCGCTTTCCAGGTTTTCTATCTCGTCAAGGAGGTAAAAATGTCATCCCGCTTTTTGATGTCCGAATCTCGGGACGAGATTCTTTTTAAGAGGGGTAGGCTGTAACGACCGACCCCTAAACCTTCCAAGTTAATCTTAATCGGAGCCCTTGACCTTAGTCATCTGTCTTGCTTACCCTGCCTGAGTGATCAGCTTTCAGCCCGATCCCAACCCCTGAGATCCGACCCCTTCCCGTTTCGCTCCTCTCCCGACCCCGGCGAGCTCAGCCCACCGTCGGATCCTGTTAAGCTTTCCTCAAACGTCCGTTCTATCCACCGGTGGACCCGCGAGATCTTTTCCCCAGATCCTTCGCGACAGGCGCACTCGAATTGCATGCCTGCTTCAGAGTCTTCCTGCCGCGTGGCTCGTCTTCTCCGACGCCCGCCGCTCAGTTTTGTCTCTGGCCCGCGACCAAGTGGGTTCTCGCGCCCCTTTCCCCAATGGCAGCGGAAGCCCTCTGCACCCTTTCTGCAGAACCTCGCCTCCCGCGCCCATCATCACGCCACCAGATCTCGGCCCCAGAGCCCGATGTCGCCCGTCTTTTCCGTCGCTTCAGCCACAGTCGCGCCGCCTGGTCTCCGCTACACGACAATTCCCCATCGCCAACCCCAACCGCGGCCGCGACAGCTCCTTTCCCCACCCTGTCAGAAGCTGCCCGACAATCTATTGTTCCGCGCTCGCCCGCGCGCCCGCGTCTGCCTGTCTTCTCACCTGTGCGCCCTCGATTCTAGCACCGTTAAACCGGTAGCTTCTATCAAATCTTCCGCACGGCGATGCCCGCTTTCCGCCAAATCTCAACCACCGGTCTACCCGCTCCTACGCCGCCCTGACGGCAGAGCGCAATGATCGCTGGCGTCACCCCCGGAGTCCTGCACCACCGCCCTCTTCGCTCAATCGCCGCCCCGGCAGAGCACTCCATTGCCTCTCCCCGGCCTTCGCGTTGCTCCCCTTCTCTCTCTCCCGCGCCGCTTCCTTTCTCCGTTCCAGCAGCTATAAAAGGAATGCCCCGTCGCCGGAGTTCCCTCTGCCCTTGTTGCCTTCAGCCCTTCTCTCGCTCCCTACTCAAGCTCCTAGCGCCACACACCAAGTTCCTGAGGAGCTCTGCTCTCAGATTCTCTCAGTTTTCTCCAAGTCACCCAGCAGCTTGCTCCTCCTTGCTGCTTAAAAGCTCTCTTGTGATCTACAAGAAGCCCCACCGCCGCCGTAGCATTCCCAGTCGTAGCCGTTGTTCAAGCTTTAGTCCCTCCGCCCAAGTCTGCTTCTTCCCGACCCCCAAGCTTTCCTTTCAGGAAGAAGGTGAGTTCCCGACCCCAGTCCGCCTCGCCCGACCCCTCCTATCCGCCCGACCCCGGTTCCGTCTCGCCCGACCCTATCTGTTCCGCCGACCCTTGTCCGCCTCGCCCGAGGGTTCGGCTGTGATATTTTTCTTCAACCTGAGGGTGTATATGTAAAATTTAGGAACCCTTCAGCGCTTGCGTCTAAGGATCCCTAGTTTTCCCACATCCTCTAGTTCAAGGATCAGAGCATAAGTTCTTTCCCGACCCTTGCCTTTTGGTCTTCATCAGCTCTCTTGAACCTCCCTACCCTCCTGCTCCTTATCGCGAGTTTCTGGGCTCAGGCGAGCCAGTGTTGCTGTTGAAATAACTGTCTATGCTAACTCTTGCATTGCATTCATGTAGAGCTGCACCTCGCCGACGGCTTCTACGAGCTTCACCCGGCACCAGAAGAAGAAGCTGTAGCTGAGTTCCTGCCCGCTGAAGCCGAAGTCGCCCCCGAAGTCGAGCAGTTCCCGTCCTCTTTGCTTGAAGGCAAGCCCCGGTTGCATGAAAACCTTGAGTGTTTTACCAGACTTGCGCATGCCTTCTGTAACATGCTTGTGCATTTACGTATAGGAGTTGTGTGAAACCCTAGATGCATGACTTAGTTGTCCCCATGATCTGAGCACTAGTTGTTGGACCGAGTAGTCGCCTTGCTTAACTAGGAGACGGTAAAAGTCGAGTGATCTCCTATCACTCGCGAGTTGTAGGAGTTGGATGTCTATCTTTCTGTTACAACTATAAGGACAATGGACGGGGCAGGGTTTTGGTAACTCTTTGGTGGTCGGATGTTAGCCCCGTCTGTCTATGAGAACTTGCTAAGGCCCGACAGTGGTGGTGTTCGTGATCAAGTGTTTGAAAGTACTAGCCTCATACTTAGTATGGGATGAGTAAGCCTAGTACCGGATTGAACCTAGACGTGAGCGGTCGCCCCATTGTTCTTGGAACGGAGTTTCCCCTGCTGGTTGTCGCACGTGGTGGCAAGCGTGGTCACAGAACGACAGAGGCCGGGTCTGTGGAACCTTGCACCAAAGGAAATGGGCCCGACACGGGTTAGGGGATTGATGGGGAAGGCCGACACAGGAAGCGACCTCCGGGTGCGCGGATGTCGTGAGGCTAGGTTCACCATGCATGGTTAAAGAACTCGAATCGATTCGTCTGCCTCTCACAGTTTGAGATTGCTTGATCGCTATGTCACCCTGAGTAAATGAGGAATCTGATGATGGCATGTTTGTTGATATATCTATACCTCTTGTTTGGTTCTATGAATGCTTAGAATAGGTTGCACAACCTAGACTGGTAAATGAACCTAGAACCGGAGCTAAAACTTGAAAATAGGGTTACTTAGTGCTTTTGGCAAACAAACCCCTCAGCCAAAAAGCCCTGCATGTCTAGATGGAGGAGTAGTTTTACTCCCATCGGTTAAGTCTTGTTGAGCTTAGTAGCTCAGCCTTGTTGTGGCTCCTGTTTTTCAGGTGAGGTTGCTGCGCCCGACCTCTCTCTTGCTGGCGCCTGGCCGCCCCAGCTTCCGCCAGGCTGGACGGTCGAGTGGGATCCTTCCTCGGACGGCGAGGAGAGGAACCAGTGATGTCCCGGTTGGCCTCACCAGGGATGTCCGACCCCGACGAAGTCTTCCGCTAGTGTTTTTCTCTGTTGTTTCCTTTGAATCTTGTAAAACTCTGATGTTGGATTTTATGGTCGTACTAAATAAGTAAATTTGTCTAACTCAGTGGACTCGTTGTATTCTCTGGAACCACTCACCTTCGTGTGAGTTGCTAAACTCGATCCTGTTCAAGTGGTTAAATCGGATGAAATCCGACGGCACTTCGTGTTAACTTGGTTAGGGCAGGAGTGTCGCATGTTAGGTGGCTTAACCCTGTTCAATCAAGCTAATTCGAAGTGGATCCGCCACAGCTGGTATCAGAGCGAGGTTTAGCAATACAGAGAACACAACAAGCCCTAACACTTCTTTGAAAGAATAAAAGTTGCAAGAAACCTTTGAAAAATCTCGTACGATCGTTAAGGATGGCTTAGTGCGAGAGGCCCTAGGGGGTTTTGGGGTTGTTTTAGGTGACTAATAATTACTTCATTATTTTGCTAACCTTCCAGCACTTCACCACGTCTATCATACGTGTGCCGAGTTCCGCATTGCGAGCATGCGAAGGTTGATAGGGAGTTCTATTCAAGGGACCCTATCTTCGTGGTTGTTTTCGCCCACGTCTATCACACGTGCGCAGGTTCCGTATGTGTTCCATACGAAGGTTGGTACGGTTCGATTCCAACGAACCTATCAGCACGGTTGGTTCGCCACGTTTGTCATACGTGTGCCGATTCCGCATCACGAGTATGCGAAGGGTTATATGGTTCCATTCAAAGGGAACCTATTTCCACGGTTGAGTGCTGTCCATGCAGCCTTAAATGCATGGGTGCCGTTCCTATAGTGAGCGGTAATGTTTGTGAACGCTTTCGTGGGTGCTGGCACGGAAGGTTCGTGTGTGGTGTTTTTCTGCAGGTACGCTAACCACGTTCGTTTAGGAGACGTTGTAGAAATGACTAGTTACTATAGGGAGAGACGTAATTGTTGCCTTGTCACCGGCACTGACCGCGTAAGACCCGAGTTCGGGCAGTTGCTTTGGTTGTGTGTAAGGTAGGCCGTGCATGCGTCATGTCTAAAAATGTTGTAATGTTTCCCTCTCAACAGCAACCTTGTTCGGAAGAGTTCTTTTGGATCTAAGGATTTCTAGTTTCTTTTAGTTGCTCTCGGTTAAAACCGAATGCTTCTCTATCCGACCCCTGACCCTTGGAGTTTATCTCACGTGGTTTTGGTTCTTGGTTCCAGATGGCTGTCCTCGGACATGTTC
The DNA here is from genome assembly GCF_005286985.2 of Setaria viridis. Taxonomy (NCBI): domain Eukaryota; kingdom Viridiplantae; phylum Streptophyta; class Magnoliopsida; order Poales; family Poaceae; genus Setaria; species Setaria viridis. The sequence continues at coordinate 17,330,067 of NC_048263.2, read as the reverse complement.
TTTTTGGAGCGGACGGTACTTTCCAGTCGACGTGTCTACATTTCGAGGGATTCCCTGCGATTCTGTGGGATACGTTGAAGTGGTTTGGGTACCAGTCCCCACCCTTGTATGCCGGACGGTTATATCTGGAGCAGGGTATCCAGACGTGCCAAGTGAAGGCGTTGGTACCTCCTCCCCCTGCACGGCCCGACTGGCCCTCTTTCGGCATAATAGCCTATGGCCTTGCTCCTGAGGATACATGGGAGTCTGCCGCCCTCCAGCTCCTCACCCAGTTCTGTCAGCTGCATCCCGTGGAGATCACGCTCGACCCGATCGGCCTTTTCCTCGTCAGGAACCGGCTGGACCCAGCATGGCTCGACCACGTCGGGAACATCGAGGTGCTAGCCACCACATGCGCCATGGTCACCATCTCCACCAATATCAGGTGCATGGCAGCTCTTTACCGACTGGTAGAGCTTCAGGGGAGAGCCATGACCCTCTTCGCCCGGACAGCGGTAGATGTTCACGGGTACCTCCAGTCAGCAAGAAGAGATATGGTAGGCCAAACCTACCACCTTATTCAACGGGGTATCCAGATCCACAATATGCAAGACCGGATCTTTGAGCTTGAGGGAGAAGTCGCCGACCTCGTGGACGGCATGATAGAGCTCTCGGAGGAGAAGATGGAAATGGAAATGGAGTTGGCAGTTGCCAATGCCCATCTGGAGGAGCATCAAGCTGAGCTCGAAGATATGCATGCCCTCAACATGCAGCTCGAAGCTCAGGAGGACCCTGAGGAATACGAAGGAGCGTCCAGCATGGATATCGAGGAAGATGGCGCCCCTTCTCCTACTCATAGTGTCCATTGGTAGATTGAGGGTTCTCAGGGAACCATTCTTTTGTTGTACTCCTCGGCAGCCTCAATTTTGGAAGTTGTAATGGGTTAGCCTTGAGTCGAGTACTCCCTGTGATTGGAACACCGTTGTATATAAAGTTGATTCTGGTGCCTGGCTTTTTCATCTTTGTATGGTGTGGATGCTAGGTTACGTAAGTTGCGCCATATGCTGTTTTCGGGGAGCCTGTTCAGTTGGCCGACCCCAGTTTGCGAGACAGAGTGCGCCGACCCTTGAGGCAGTTTCCGCCCCGTCCGACCCTTTTTTAAAGTGTAGGGATTGTTGCCGACCCCTTGTTCTCTCGAAAGGATCGCCTAGCCCTACCCCTTGGCTTGAGTTGGATTATAGGAGTCTGTATATGACCTGTTTTGCCTGAAGTTGAGTACCAGGTCAAGATCGATGTTGTCTCACCGGAGAGTGAGAAAAGTGTGTTTTCCCTATGAGGACGTGTGTTGCACCATTGGCAAGAGTCGCATTGAAGGATTTAATTTATACGTTCCATTTGTTGGAGTACACCTAAGGTTATGAAATTAATGGGACGTTAACTCTTGCAGATGGCGCATCGCACTAGGTCTGGTTCTGTGCCCGGCAGTAGCGATCAGCGACAGGATCTTCCCCCGCCCCCGCCCTCATCGCCACTGGAGGCAATCCTAGCAACTCAAACTGAGCTGCTAAGGCATCTGGTACAAGGGCAACAGCAACAGCCATATGGTGGAAGAGCTCAACAGCAGCTGCATATCGCTCGGTATGAGGACTTTCTGGGGACACAACCCCCTTTGTTCCAAAAGACACAAGAACCGCTCGATGCTGACGCTTGGGTTCGTACGATCGAATCCAAGTTTGAGCTTCTCACCGCTCCATGCCCTGACAACAACAAGGCTCGGTTTGCAGCCCAATAGCTGTGTGGTTCCCCACGGCTTTGGTGGGATCACTACCATGCCATGCTGCCGGCTGGCCATGTAGTCAGTTGGAATGAGTTCAAGACGGCGTTCAAGGCGCATCATATTCCAGAAGGTCTCTTGGAGCGCAAGCTCAACGAGTTTCTAGCTCTCACCCAAGGAGCCCGAGATGTGCTGCACTACGCCCAAGCTTTCAACGACCTGTGCCGTTATGCTGGCTATCATGCAGACACAGACGAGAAGAAGCGGGACAGATTCCGCCGAGGACTGAGCTTGGAGCTCAGGGAACCGTTGAACCCCATCAAGGTGGACACTTACAATGAGTTGGTCAATCTGGCCATCTCTCAGGAGGACTGCATGCAAGCTCTCAAGGCCGACCAGAAGAGGAAAGCCTCTGTGGCATTTCCGAGTCAGCCGACTCGAAGGTTCCGGATGGTTCCTCCACAAGCCCCTGGCCAACCCCAGCAGTGAGGAAGGTGGATTGCCTGACCCCCGCCAGTAACAGTGCCTCGTTTTCCAGGCTTCCAACCGCAAGTGCCCCGGCCGACCCTGCCAACGCCACCCCGCCCGGCAGCTAGTAACTGTTGTTTTACCTGCGGCAACGAAGGGCATTTTGCAAAGGACTGCCCCAGAAACAAGAATCAACAGCAAGGTCCAAACCCCATGGCAGCCAGAGGAAGAAGGCCCAAGGTGCAAGTCCGACAAGGCCGACTCAACTACACCAGCTTGACCGAGCTCCCCGAAGGTGCGCCAGTAATGACGGGTACTTTCCTTGTTTTAAATCAAGCTGTTGTTGTGTTGTTTGATTCGGGAGCCTCTCATAGCTTTATCGGGAGTAAGGCTAGGGAAAGATGTGAGCTGAATGTCGGTCACACTAAGGAACCCTATGTGATCGCCACTCCTGGAGGAAGGATAACGTCGGAACAGATCGTTATTCTTGTACCTCTCCAGCTAGGCCCCACCCTCTTCAAGGAAAACCTTATCATCCTTGACCTAGAAGGCATAGATGTCATCCTTGGTATGGATTGGATGGCCCGACATCATGTGGTTCTAGATACATCAGCCCGATCCCTCTGCATCAGCTCACCGTCCCATGGCAGTTCTACCATATCCTTGACCCATCCTGAGTTTGCACTTCCTTGTGCCTACCCTCTATCGGGAGCACGTCTAGAAGATCTCCCTGTTATCTGTGAGTACCCTGACGTGTTTCCAGAAGACTTGCCGGGTATGCCACCTGATAGAGAAGTGGAGTTTTCCATAGAGTTGATCCCTGGCACAGCCCCTATATCTAAGAGACCCTATCGGATGCCACCCACTAAGTTAGCCGAGTTGAAGACCCAGTTGCATGATCTGTTGGAGAAAGGCTTCATCCAACCCAGTACCTCATCTTGGGGTTGCCCTGCCCTGTTTGTCAAGAAGAAGGATGGCAGTCTACGTATGTGTGTGGATTACCGACCCCTCAATGTTGTGACGGTCAAGAACAAGTACCCACTGCCCCGCATTGATGTCTTATTTGATCAGTTAGCCGGAGCAAAGGTGTTCTCCAAGATCGATCTTCGCTCTGGTTATCACCAAATCAAGATTCGACCCTGCGACATACCCAAGACAGCTTTCTCTACCAGATATGGACTGTACGAGTACCTAGTCATGTCCTTTGGACTCACCAATGCACCTGCCTATTTCATGTACCTCATGAACTCGGTATTCATGCCCGAGCTGGACAAGTTCGTAGTGGTGTTCATTGATGATATCCTAGTGTACTCGAAGAGCAAAGAAGAGCATGCCGACCATCTACATATAGTTCTCCAACGGCTAAGAGATCACCAACTCTATGCCAAGTTCTCCAAGTGTGAGTTTTGGTTAGATAGTGTCAAGTTCTTAGAACACACTCCAAGGATGGTATCGCCGTTGACCCCGGTAAGGTGCAGGAAGTCATGGAATGGAAGCCCCCTACCTCAGTGCACCAGATCAGAAGTTTTCTTGGACTGGCTGGTTACTATCGGTGTTTCATACCGGATTTCTCTAAGATAGCTAAGCCGATGACCGAGTTGTTGAAGAAAGAAGTCAAATTTGTGTGGGACAACAAGTGTGAAGAAGCCTTCAAGACCCTGAAGCACTTGCTGACCACAGCCCCAGTTTTGGCTCAGCCCGACCCCTCTATGTTGGGATACAAGGTAGGCTACACTAGCGCAATTCAAAATTCTACCGCGTATAACCAGGAAGAACTGCCGTATAAGGATCACGGGATTACCACTCGACGCACTACTGGTGCGGAAGATGTAGATATGCGTCGGTGCAGTGAAGACGATCACGTAGTCGTACGTAGTCGATCACGTCAACGTCCAGCAGCTCCTCAGCAGCTCGTCCACGTGCAGCAAGATCGCCTCCGGTACCGCGGCTCGTCGTCGGCTCATCGGCGGCTCGTCGGCAGCTCGTCCAAGTGCTGCAGGCGCAACACCTCCAAGGTATTCACACGTGCAGGGAGGAAGCGTCGCAAGGCGGACTGCTAGATCCGCGAGTTGCAACAGGCGAGGGCGTGGGAGGCGCGGCAGGTGTGTTTCGCCAAAAGGTGTAAACCCTAGGGCGCCCCCACCCCTCTATTTATAGAGGTTCCTGATGGGCCTCTGGATCCGAGGCCCATTAGTACTCCTAAACCTAATCCAACTCGGATCTGATCCGAATTGGGCTTCCAGCCCCTTAAGTGTTTGACCCTATGGGTTCGGATACGTATAGACATGGCCCGAGTACTCCTACTCGGCCCAATAGTCGGTAGCGGCCTCTAGCAAGACGTGCCAACTCCTATACGCATACGAAGATCATATCAGACGAACCATCACAACATAATATACATGCTATTCCCTTTGCCTCACGATATTTGGTCTAGCTTCAAGCCGACCGCTCTTTCTCGATCCTGTGATTCGGAATCCCTTTTGTAGGTTAACTCTTAACCGTACGTAGCATGGCCATGCATTTTCGGATCCGATCACTCGAGGGGCCCAGAGATATCACTCTCAATCAGAGAGGGGCAAATCCCATCTTGATTGACCATGTCTCATAGCATGCTTCTTGACAAACCCGAAAGCTACCTTTATAACTACCCTGTTACGGCGTAGCGTTTGATAGCCCCTAAGTAAGTCGATCCACATCTAGAATACATGCGACAATCTCAGGTCTAAGGACAAAGCGTATATGTTGTTTAAAGAGAGAACTACTTCTCGTGTTAGGTCAGTCCTAACACATGTCTCCACATGTGTCCACATTATTAGTTCAACATCTCCATGTCCATGACTTGTGAAACATAGTCATCAACTAATACATGTGCTAGTCTAATATTCATGTGTGTCCTCACATGAACTCCGACTAGGGACAACTTTAGAATAACCATACAAGTAAAGAGTTTCACATACAATTCACATAATTGCAAATCAATTCAAGTAGCCTTTAATGGATATTCAATGAACACAATATACAAATCATGGATACAAATGGAATATCATCATCTCTATGATTGCCTCTAGGGCATACCTCCAACAGTCTCCCACTTGCACTAGAGTCAATCTAGAAGGTACCTAATACCCATAGCTCTTACATGCGCATCATGCTTAGCCTGCGGGAGTGGTTTTGTCAACGGATCAGAAATGTTCATATCCGTGTGTATTTTGCATATCTTGATCTCACCCCGGTTAACGAAGTCTCGAATGAGATGAAATCGCCGCATTACGTGTTTGTTCTTCTGGTGGTTCCTTGGCTCCTTTGCTTGCGCAATTGCCCCATTATTATCACAGTAGAGATTCAATGGGCTGGACGCATTCGGGAACACACCAAGCTCAATGAGGAAATTCCTTATCCAAACACCTTCCTTCGCGGCTTCCGAAGCCGCGATGTACTCGGCTTCTGTCGTAGAATCGGCCACCGTCTCCTGCTTGGAACTCTTCCAACTAACAGCACCACCATTCAGTGTGAACACAAATCCTGATTGTGACTTTGAATCATCTCTGTCGGTTTGGAAACTAGCATCGGTGTAACCTGTTACAACGAGCTCCTCTTCACCTCCATAGACGAGGAACATATCTTTAGTCCTTCTCAAGTACTTAAGAATGTTTTTCACCGCTGTCCAGTGACTCTCACCTGGATCAGATTGGTGTCTGCTTGTCATACTTAGCGCATATGAAACATCTGGGCGAGTACTTATCATTGCATACATGATATATCCAATAGCCGAGGCATATGGCACTCTATTCATGCGATCCCGCTCATCAGCAGTCGAAGGACACTGAGTCTTGCTAAGATGTATGCCATGTGACATAGGCAAGAACCCTTTCTTTGCCTCTTCCATGCTGAACCGCTTCAACACTTTGTCAATGTAAGTATCTTGGCTTAAACCTATAAGCCTTCTCGATCTATCTCTATAGATCTTAATGCCCAGAATATATGCCGCTTCCCCTAAGTCCTTCATCGAAAAACTATTTTTTAGTGAAGTCTTTACGGACTCAAGCATAGGAATGTTATTTCCAATCAGTAATATGTCATCCACATATAAGATTAGAAATACTACAGAGCTCCCACTAACCTTCTTGTAAACACAAGACTCTTCTTCGTTCTTGGTGAAGTCAAACCCTTTGACCACTTCATCAAAACGAATGTTCCAACTCCTAGATGCTTGCTTCAATCCATAAATGGATCTCTGAAGCTTGCATACCTTTCCAGCATTTTTCGGATCGACAAAACCCTCGGGCTGTATCATATACACGTCCTCAGCTAGGTTTCCATTCAGGAAAGCTGTCTTGACATCCATCTGCCATATCTCATAATCGAAATATGCAGCTATAGCTAGAATAATCCGAATGGACTTAAGCATCACCACGGGCGAGAAGGTCTCGTCGTAGTCAACTCCTTGAACTTGTCGAAAACCTTTTGCGACAAGTCGTGCTTTATAGATGTGAACATTTCCATCCATGTCCTTTTTCTTCTTATAGATCCACTTGCACTCTATGGCTTTAACACCATCAGGCGGGTCAACCAAGTTCCAAACTTGATTGTCTCCCATGGACTCTATTTCGGATTGCATGGCACTCTGCCATTTTTCGGAGTCTGGGTCCATCATTGCTTCTGCATATGTCGCAGGCTCATCATTGTCCAACAATAATATTTCCCGCATTTCGCGGAGCCTTGCCGACCTTCGTGGTTGTGGCGGTGCTTCTCTTGCCATGGGTATCTCAACTTGTTCTGCTACGTTAGCATCACTCATTGATTCTTGCCCGATCGGCTCATCTTGAACTTTTTCAAGATGCACTGTCTTTCCACTCTTTTCTCCTTTGAGAAACTCTTTCTCTAGGAAAACCCCGTTCCGAGCGACAAACACTTTGCCTTCTGATCGGTTGTAGAAATAATATCCCAAAGTTTCCTTTGGATATCCCTCGAAAATGCACTTATCCGACTTGGGTGTGATCTTGTCCGACTGAAGTCGCTTGACAAACACTTCACATCCCCAAATCTTTAGAAAAGACAAACTAGGAACCTTTCCAGTCCATATCTCATATGGTGTCTTAACTACGGATTTAGATGGTACCCTATTAAGTGTGAAAGCTGCTGTTTCTAGAGCATATCCCCAAAATGACAACGGTAGGTCCGACTGGCTCATCATTGATCGAACCATGTCTAACAAAGTTCGATTACGTCGCTCGGACACACCGTTTCTCTGAGGTGTTCCAGGCGGCGTAAGTTGTGGAACAATTCCGCAACTCTTTAGATGATTGCTAAACTCGTGGCTCAAATACTCGCCTCCACGATCAGATCGTAAGGCCTTAATTTTCTTGCCACGCTGATTTTCAACTTCATTCTAAAATTCCTTGAACTTTTCAAAGGTTTCAGACTTGTGCCTCATCAAGTAGACATAGCCATATCTACTAAAATCATCAGTGAAAGTTATGAAGTATTGGAATCCTCCTCTAGCCGTCGTGCTCATTGGTCCGCATACATCACTATGTACGAGTTCCAACAAGTCTACTGCTCTCTCAGGAAATCCTGTGAAAGGCGTCTTGGTCATCTTGCCTAGTAAGCAAGCCTCGCATGTCTCGTATGATTCAAAATCAAACGAGGTTAGAAGTCCATCAGAATGGAGCTTCTTCATGCGTTTTTCACTTATATGACCCAAACGACAATGCCACAAGTAGGTAGGACTCAAATCATTAGGCCGAGGCCTTTTAGCACTTACATTACAGACAGGTGAACCATCAAGATTTAAAACAAATAATCCATTAACAATGGGTGCAAAAGCCATAAACATATTATTCTTAGAGATCACACAACCATTGTTTTCACTCGCAAATGAATAACCATCCTTCATCAAGCATGAAGGAGACAAAATGTTTCGACTTAAACTAGGAACAAAATAACAATTATTCAACTCCATAATAAATCCTGACGGGAGGTGGAGTTGCATCGTCCCGACGGTCAAAGCAGCAACTCTTGCATTATTGCCCACGCGGAAATCAACTTCTCTTTCCACGCTTCTACTTCTTATCATTCCCTGCATCGAATTGCAAATATGAGCAACCGATCCGGTATCAAATACCCAAGAATTAATAATTGTATCAGCGAGAAATATGTTGTCTATAACATTAACAACAAGCGTACCTGAGGTAGAAGTACTCTTACTTCCGCCGTTCTTCAACGAAGCTAGGTACTGCTTGCAGTTTCTCTTCCAGTGACCAAGTTCATGACAGTAAAAGCACTCTTTATCTGGAGCAGGTCCAGCTTTAGCCTTGGGCGCTGGGTTTGGCTTGGACACTCCAGCCTTGCCCTTCTTCTTCCAAGAATTGCCCTTCTTCTTGAAGGTAGGCTTGTTCTGTACAGCCATCACATGGCTGGTACTAGCGCTTTTCTTAATGTCTACCTCTGCTGTCTTGAGCATACCACACAATTCATTCAGACCCTTCTCCGTCCCATGCATATGGTAGTTCGAGATGAAGTTCCCATAGCTAGGCGGAAGAGATGAAAGAATGAAGTCAGTGGCCAACTCTTTGCCCATTGGGAAGCCCAGCTTCTCCAATCGCTGAGTGTAACCAACCATCTTGATTACATGTGGTCCTACTGCTGCGCCTTCTGCTAACTTGCACTCCAGAAAGGCTTTGGACACATTGAACCTTTCGGTCCTAGCCTGTGTCTGGAACATGTCCTTGAGCGCCACGATCATATCGTGTGCCTCATGATTTGTTTCGAACTGCATCTGCAGCTCAGGTTCCATGCAAGCAAGCATAAGGCAGCTTACCTCAAGATTAGCATCAAATGCCTTCTTGTAAGCAGCCTTAACGGCAGCAGATGCATCATCAGTAGGTACTGGGGGTAGTGGGGTGTCTAGAACATCTTCCTTTTTCTCAGCCCTGAGAACAATTCTCAGGTTACGGATCCAATCCGAGTAGTTTGTTCCATTCAACTTGTCCTTCTCAAGGACCGAACGCAAAGCAAATGATGCGGTGGTGTTGCTAGGTGCCATTTAATCTACAACAAAAGTAATGCAAAATACACTAAGACAAACGTATCCATGATAGAGCAAATTACATTAAACTATTTTAACAGAATCTACTCCCACTAAAATCAATATCCCTCTATTGAAACTTAGTGATTCAGGATCCACAACTAACAAGTCCACTAGTGAGCTTTAGCATCACCGCTAGCAAACGAGGTAGATCGGTAAGCAACTTTTGCTAATCATATCACATATGACTCCTGTTGTTGGGTGACATCTCTATGTCTCGGCGCCCAACCTTAATGCCCCAAGGTCCTTAACCGTTAAGATAACCTTGTTAAGTAAACCAACCCTTATGCGTGTAAGTGTCCGACACAAACCCGTCTAGTCAAGGAAAACTAGTGGCACCCTAATTTCATAGACCCACCACTAATTGTACAAGACATGGGACGGTGCAAGTTTTAGTTGGGAGGGCATACTAACTTAAACTTTGTGAGGGATCGTTCTACTTCTAACATCACAGCATGCAGAAAGTAAAACATAAAGAGAATAGCATTCACACAGTTGTGACACAGTATGGCCCGTTTTCATATGGTGATCTCCATCTCCATAGAACCTGTTCACCATGGTGATCTCCATCTCCATGTTCCATGTGCGCCATCCTCCTGGTGATGAGTCCTCCAAGAACTAGAGCATGCTATTACGCCTAATAGCTAGTAAAGAATCTAGTAATGAAGATTACATAGTTGCTTGGATCATCACAGATTGGTACGCAGACCATTAAATACAATAAAGTGACAACACATATGGCTCCTGCCGTGTTGCCGTACGCGTGACACGCAGGTCATGAATGAGTTACACACATGCATCACATACACAAGGGGGCCATACTGATCACAAGATACATGCATACATCCTGCAAAACAGAGTTAGGCGTCCTAACGTTCCAAACTTCGGAGGCCCGAAACTCCATCTTCCAAGCCGAATTTGGGGAAATTCATGTGTAACTTTTTCTGTAGATCAATTTTCGTATAAAAATCGCCCCGATCCGAGATCGTACCGAAAAGTTACGGCTGATTTACCGAAGCATACGCATACGGCAAAATCCCGACCCCGGCAGTAGATCCCATCTACTATTGCACATCTAATGCGCCTGGCATATGACCCTGGATTTCGATTTGACCAATCATATTGATCTTCCCTCACTGCTACTGGATTTACGTGTATCACTTAACTCCGATAGCGGAAACCGACCTGTAGGAGTATGTTGTTACACTACCATTGCAGCAAGGGCACGAAACCAGGACATAGATCAAACGGAAAACTCGCATATCTCCATATGCACACATCCCGAATCCAAAACTAAGCAGCTACGGCTCTTGATACCACTGTTGGGATACGAGGTAGGCTACACTAGCGCAATTCAAAATTCTACCGCGTATAACTAAGAAGAACTGCCGTATAAGGATCACGGGATTACCACTCGACGCACTACTGGTGCGGAAGATGTAGATATGCGTCGGTGCAGTGAAGACGATCACGTAGTCGTACGTAGTTGATCACGTCCAGCAGCTCCTCAGCAGCTCGTCCACGTGCAGCAAGATCGCCTCCGGTACCGCGGCTCGTCGGCGGCTCGTCCAAGTGCTGCAGGCGCAACACCTCCAAGGTATCCACACGTGCAGGGAGGAAGCGTCGCAAGCCGGACTGCTAGATCCGCAAGTTGCAACAGGCGAGGGCGTGGGAGGCGCGGCAGGTGTGTTTCGCCAAAAGGTGTAAACCCTAGGGCGCCCCCACCCCTCTATTTATAGAGGTTCCTGATGGGCCTCTGGATCCGAGGCCCATTAGTACTCCTAACCTAATCCAACTCGGATCTGATCCGAATTGGGCTTCCAGCCCCTTAAGTGTGTGACCCTATGGGTTTGGATACGTATAGACATGGCCCGAGTACTCCTACTCGGCCCAATAGTCGGTAGCGGCCTCTAGCAAGACGTGCCAACTCCTATACGCATACGAAGATCATATCAGACGAACCATCACAACATAATATACATGCTATTCCCTTTGCCTCACGATATTTGGTCTAGCTTCAAGCCGACCGCTCTTTCTCGATCCTGTGATTCGGAATCCCTTTTGTAGGTTAACTCTTAACCGTACGTAGCATGGCCATGCATTTTCGGATCCGATCACTCGAGGGGCCCAGAGATATCACTCTCAATCAGAGAGGGGCAAATCCCATCTTGATTGACCATGTCTCATAGCATGCTTCTTGACAAACCCGAAAGCTACCTTTATAACTACCCTGTTACGGCGTAGCGTTTGATAGCCCCTAAGTAAGTCGATCCACATCTAGAATACATGCGACAATCTCAGGTCTAAGGACAAAGTGTATATGTTGTTTAAAGAGAGAACTACTTCTCGTGTTGGGTCAGTCCTAACACATGTCTCCACATGTGTCCACATTATTAGTTCAACATCTCCATGTCCATGACTTGTGAAACATAGTCATCAACTAATACATGTGCTAGTCTAATATTCATGTGTGTCCTCACATGAACTCCGACTAGGGACAACTTTAGAATAACCATACAAGTAAAGAGTTTCACATACAATTCACATAATTGCAAATCAATTCAAGTAGCCTTTAATGGATATTCAATGAACACAATATACAAATCATGGATACAAATTGAATATCATCATCTCTATGATTGCCTCTAGGGCATACCTCCAACACTCTAGGCCGTATGACGTATACTGTGACGCCTCTGGCACTGTACTCGGATGTGTTCTTATGCAAGACAATCGAGTCATTGCCTATGTCTCACGGGCGTTACGACCTCATGAGCTAAGCTACCCAACCCATGACCTTGAGTTGGCAGCAATGGTACATGCCTTGAAGATATGGAGACACTACCTAATGGGAGCTCACTGCAACATCTACACCGACCACAAGAGCCTCAAGTACATCTTCACTCAAGCCGACCTCAACATGCGCCAGAGAAGATGGCTGGAGTTGATAAAGGACTACGAATTGGAAGTTCACTATCATCCCGGCAAAGCCAATGTGGTAGCCGATGCCCTCAGTCGCAAACACCATTGCAACTGCTTGTTGTCAGCAGCCTTCACCAAGACTCTGTGCTACGAGATGGGAAGGCTCAGTTTGGAGATCGTTTCTCAAGGAACCCTTGGTCACATCATCCTTGACTCAGTTTTGGAAGACCAAATCCGGTCAGCACAAGTAAGAGATAAGGAAATACAACGGATCCTCAGTAAGATCTCAGCAAGGGATGAAGGATATAAGCAATTCTGGCAGGACAAAACAGGAGGTGTGCATTATGGAAACCGACTAGTTGTACCCGCCGAACCCGAGCTGAAGCAGCAAATTCTAGATGAAGCTCATCTCTCCAAGTTCTCAATCCACCCTGGCAGCACTAAGATGTACCTTGATCTCCGTCAAACCTTTTGGTGGAGTGGAATGAAGCCGGAAATAGCTCGGTATGTTTCAGAGTGTGACACCTGTCAACGCGTCAAAGCCAGTCATTTAAAGGTAGCAGGTACCCTGCAACCGCTACCTATTCCCTCTTGGAAATGGGAAGACATCAGCATGGATTTCATAGTTGGATTACCCCTTACAACGCAACGATATGATTCCATCTGGGTTATAGTGGACCGTTTGACCAAGACCGCCCACTTCCTTCCTGTTCGCACCACCTACACCGTCAAGCAGTATGCAGAGTTGTACCTCGACCGCATAGTTTCCCTACATGGTGTACCCAAGACCATCGTCTCTGATCGAGGAGTTCAGTTTGTGGCACGTTTTTGGGAGCAACTACAAGCATCCCTGGGCACCAAGCTCATCCGAAGCTCAACATATCATCCTCAAACCGATGGCCAAACCGAGAGAATCAATCAGATCCTCGAAGACATGTTAAGAGCTTGTGTTATCCACTATGACAAGAATTGGGACAAGTGTCTGCCCTTAGCAGAATTCTCCTACAATAACAGCTACCAGGCCAGTTTGAAGATGGCGCCGTTCGAAGCCCTGTATGGCCGAAGATGCTGGACACCCTTGAACTGGTCCCAATCAGGGGAAAGACAGGTCTATGGCCCTGACTTGGTGGCAGAAGCCGAAGAACAAGTAAAGGTAATTCAAGCTAATCTCAAGGCTGCCCAATGTCAACAGAAAAGTTACTCTGACCGGCGAAGAAGACCCCTGCAGTTCGACCTTGGTGATCATGTGTACCTTCGAGTCTCCCTGACCAAAGGAGTACAACGGTTTGGAGTAAAAGGTAAGTTAGCTCCCCGTTATGTTGGCCCTTATGAGATTGTGGAGATATGTGGACCCGTCTCTTACAGGATCCAACTCCCAGAACAGCTATCGGCTATACACGATGTTTTCCATGTGTCTCAACTGAAGAAATGTGTCCGAGTTCCAACAGAGATCTTAGAGCAAGAACAGCTTTAGGTAGAGCCCGACCTGACCTACACCGAGTACCCAGATCGAGTTCTTGACCAGAAGGAAAGGCACACCCGACGCCAGGTGGTAAAGATGTACAAGATCCTCTAGAGAAACCACACCGAAGATGAAGCAACGTGGGAAATGGACGAATATCTGAACAAGCGCTTTCCAGGTTTTCTATCTCGTCAAGGAGGTAAAAATGTCATCCCGCTCTTTGATGTCCGAATCTCGGGACGAGATTCTTTTTAAGAGGGGTAGGCTGTAACGACTGACCCCTAAACCTTCCAAGTTAATCTTAATCGGAGCCCTTGACCTTAGTCATCTGTCTTGCTTACCCTGCCTGAGTGATCAGCTTTCAGCCCGATCCCGACCCCTGAGATCCGACCCCTTCCCGTTTCGCTCCTCTCCCGACCCCGGCGAGCTCAGCCCACCGTCGGATCCTGTTAAGCTTTCCTCAAACGTCCGTTCTATCCACCGGTGGACCCGCGAGATCTTTTCCCCAGATCCTTCGCGACAGGCGCACTCGAGTTGCATGCCCGCTTCAGAGTCTTCCTGCCGCGTGGCTCGTCTTCTCCGACGCCCGCCGCTCAGTTTTGTCTCTGGCCCGCGACCAAGTGGGTTCTCGCGCCCCTTTCCCCAATGGCAGCGAAAGCCCTCTGCACCCTTTCTGCAGAACCTCGCCTCCCGCGCCCATCATCACGCCGCCAGATCCCGGCCCCAGAGCCCGATGTCACCCGTCTTTTCCGTCGCTTCAGCTACAGTCGCGCCGCCTGGTCTCCGCTACACGACGATTCCCCATCGTCAACCCCGACCACGGCCGCGACAGCTCCTTTCCCCGCCCTGTCAGAAGCCGCCCGACAATCTGTTGTTCCGCGCTCGCCCGTGCGCCCGCGTCTGCCTGTCTTCTCACCTGTGCGCCCTCGATTCTAGCGCCGTTAAACCGGTCGCTTCTATCAAATCTTCCGCACGGCGACGCCCGCTTTTCGCCAAATCTCAACCACCGGTCTACCTGCTCCTACGCCGCCCTGACGGCAGAGCGCAATGATCGCTGGCAACACCCCCGGAGTCCTGCACCATCGCCCTCTTCGCTCAATCGCCGCCCCGGCAGAGCACTCCATTGCCTCTCCCCGGCCTTCGCGCCGCTCCCCTTCTCTCTCTCCCGCACCGCTTCCTTTCTCCGTTCCAGCAGCTATAAAAGGAATGCCCCGTCGCCGGAGTTCCCTCCGCCCTTGTTGCCTTCAGCCCTTCTCTCGCTCCCTGCTCAAGCTCCTAGCGCCACACACCAAGTTCCTGAGGAGCTCTGCTCTCAGATTCTCTCAGTTTTCTCCAAGTCACCCAGCAGCTTGCTCCTCCTTGCTGCTTAAAAGCTCTCTTGTGATCTGCAAGAAGCCCCACCGCCGCCGTAGCATTCCCAGTCGTAGCCGTTGTTCAAGCTTTAGTCCCTCCGCCCAAGTCTGCTTCTTCCCGACCCCCGAGCTTTCCTTTCAGGAAGAAGGTGAGTTGCCGACCCCAGTCCGCCTCGCCCGACCCCTCCTATCCGCCCGACCCCGGTTCCGTCTCGCCCGACCCTGTCTGTTCCGCCGACCCTTGTCCGCCTCGCCCGAGGGTTCGGCTGTGATCTTTTTCTTCAACCCGAGGGTGTATATGTAAAATTTAGGAACCCTTCAGCGCTTGCGTCTGAGGATCCCTAGTTTTCCCACATCCTCTAGTTCAAGGATCAGAGCATAAGTTCTTTCCCGACCCTTGCCTTTTGGTCTTTAGCAGCTCTCTTGAACCTCCCTACCCTCCTGCTCCTTGTCGCGAGTTTCTGGGCTCAGGCGAGCCAGTGTTGCTGTTGAAATAACTGTCTATGCTAACTCTTGCATTGCATTCGTGTAGAGCTGCACCTCGCCGACAGCTTCTACGAGCTTCACCCGGCGCCAGAAGAAGAAGCTGTAGCTGAGTTCCTGCCCGCTGAAGCCGAAGTCGCCCCCGAAGTCGAGCAGTTCCCGTCCTCTTTGCTTGAAGGCAAGCCCCGGTTGCATGAAAACCTTGAGTGTTTTACCAGACTTGCGCATGCCTTCTGTAACATGCTTGTGCATTTACGTATAGGAGTTGTGTGAAACCCTTGATGCATGACTTAGTTGTCCCCATGATCTGAGCACTAGCTGTTGGACCGAGTAGTCGCCTTGCTTAACTAGGAGACGGTAAAAGTCGAGTGATCTCCTATCACTCGCGAGTTGTAGGAGTTGGATATCTATCTTTCTGTTACAACTATAAGGACGATGGACGGGGCAGGATTTTGGTAACTCTTTGGTGGTCGGATGTTAGCCCCGTCTGTCTATGAGAACTTGCTAAGGCCCGACAGTGGTGGTGTTCGTGATCAAGTGTTTGAAAGTACTAGCCTCATACTTAGTATGGGATGAGGAAGCCTAGTACCGAATTGAACCTAGATGTGAGCGGTCGCCCCATTGTTCTTGGAACGGAGTTTCCCCTGCTGGTTGTCGCACGTGGTGGCAAGCGTGGTCACAGAATGGCAGAGGCCGGGTCTGTGGAACCTTGCACCAAAGGAAATGGGCCCGACACGGGTTAGGGGATTGATGGGGAAGGCCGACACAGGAAGCGACCTTCGGGTGCGCGGATGTCGTGAGGCTAGGTTCACCATGCATGGTTAAAGAACTCGAATCGATTCGTCTGCCTCTCACCGTTTGAGATTGCTTGATCGCTATGTCACCCTGAGTAAATGAGGAATCTGATGATGGCATGTTTGTTGATATATCTATACCTCTTGTTTGGTTCTATGAATGCTTAGAATAGGTTGCACAACCTAGACTGGTAAATGAACCTAGAACCGGAGCTAAAACTTGAAAATAGGGTTACTTAGTGCTTTTGGCAAACAAACCCCTCAGCCAAAAAGCCCTGCATGTCTAGATGGAGGAGTAGTTTTACTCCCATAGGTTAAGTCTTGTTGAGCTTAGTAGCTCAGCCTTGTTGTGGCTCCTATTTTTCAGGTGAGGTTGCTGCGCCCGACCTCTCTCTTGCTGGCGCCTGGCCGCCCCAGCTTCCGCCAGGCTGGACGGTCGAGTGGGATCCTTCCTCGGACGGCGAGGAGAGGAACCAGTGATGTCCCGGTTGGCCTCACCAGGGATGTCCAACCCCGACGAAGTCTTCCGCTAGTGTTTTTCTCTGTTGTTTCCTTTGAATCTTGTAAAACTCTGATGTTGGATTTTATGGTCGAACTAAATAAGTAAATTTGTCTAACTCAGTGGACTCGTTGTATTCTCTTGAACCACTCACCTTCGTGTGAGTTGCTAAACTCGATCCTGTTCAAGTGGTTAAATCGGATGAAATCCGACGGCACTTCGTGTTAACTTGGTTAGGGCAGGAGTGTCGCATGTTAGGCGGCTTAACCCTGTTCAATCAAGCTAATTCGAAGTGGATCCACCACAATATAAGCATGGATTTCGTTGTTGGTTTGCCCCACACCTCCCAAAAGAATGATTCCATATGGGTTGTAGTTGATAGACTGACCAAAACCGCACATTTTATTCTGGTGCAAACAACCTACACAGCCAAGAAGTATGCTGAGCTATATCTTGATCGCATTGTTTGCCTGCATGGAGTACCCAAAACGATCATCTCAGATCGAGATGCTCAGTTTGTGGCACGCTTCTGGGAACAGTTGCAAGCTTCTCTTGGCACTAAGCTAATTCACAACTCAACCTATCACCCTCAAACTGATGGACAAACTAAAAGGGTGAATCAAATCCTTGAAGATATGCTTTGAGCTTGCATCATTCACTATGATAAGAACTGGGACAAATACTTGCCTCTAGCAAAGTTTTCTTATGACAACAACTATCAAGCTAGTTTGAATACGGCACCATTTGAGCCTTGTATGGTCACAGGTGTCGAACTTCGTCGAGTTGGTCCCAAACCGGAGAATGGAAAGTATGGGCCAGATTTGGTAATTGAGGCAGAAGAGAAAGTAAGGATAATACAAGAAAACCTTAAAGCCACCCAATCTAGGCAAAAGAGCTATTTTGACAAGAGGATGAAACCATTACACTTCGAGGTTGGTGACCATGCATACCTTCGGGTTTCACCAACCAAGGGTGTGCAAAGGTTCCGAGTAAAAGGAAAACTAGCTCCTCGATATATTGGTCCTATGAAATCATGGAAATTTGTGGACCCGTTGCCTATCGAGTGAAACTTCCACCTAGACTCTCAGCTATCCACGATATGTTCCATGTATCTCAACTCAAGAAATGTGTTCGAGTTCCAACCGAGATTATCAAACAAGAGGAGGTATGGGTAGAACTGGATCTTTCCTATGTTGAATTTCCCATCAAGATTCTTGATCGTAAGGAAAGAAGAACTAGGTGACAAGTAATAAGAATGTTTAAGATTCAATGGAGCCATCATACTAAAGATGAGGCAACATGGGAACCGAAGAATATCTCAACAAAAATTTCCGCGGTTTCCTATTCGAACAAAAAGGTACACGCACACCCCCACTAGTTTTAATCACCCGAATTTCGGGATGAGATTCTTTTGAAGGAGGGTATGCTGTGAAATCTCTAGTGTTTAAAAGAGAAAAACAAAAGAAATTAAGGAGGAGATTAGGAACAAACCAAATTTGCCAAATGTCAAATTCAAAAACACTTCAAATTCTTCTAAGTGTTGAAAACACCCCTAAAAGCCACTCATTTGGGTAGGATTTATTAGAAGATTTTTATATAGGAACTCACCTTTTGGACAATATAAAAGTTGTAGAACTTTTCAAACTAAACAACTTTTATAATTTGCACTTTTTCTGATTTCGAGTAGAAGGCATTCAAAAACCAGGTCAAAGTTTGGTCAAAATCATGTCAAATTCAAACCAACTTTGCCGGCGTTCCACCAATGTTCTAGCAGCCATATCTTCAAAACTAGCACGTTTTCCACATTTGTAGAACTTGTAGTCTGTAGTTCAAACTCCAACTTCTACATTTGAATTTTTTTAAGTTCAGTTCAAATTTTTTGGAGAAATTTTGCTTTAAAGCTACTGCCCTCGCGCGCCACGGCAAGCCCACGTGCGCCCGGATCCGCTGTGATCGTGCATGGCGCGTGCGATGTCACCACGTCACGCCGCCCGGCCGGCCTCCACCGCTCGGCCAACCCCGCCGGCGACAAGACGGGACAAGCGCGGCCGCTACCCACTCCGCGCCCGAGCTATCGCCCCCTCCCCATGCCAAATCGCCTCCGGCCAACCACCGAACGCGACCCACATGCGCGCATGCCACATTCCACCGACGGCCACTCCTGGCGCTGCTCCACCTGCCGCCTATGCCCGACCACCTCCGGCTTGCCCAATTGCGCCGCGAGCTTATCTTGGCGCTCGCTAGCTCGCCCATACCGTCAAGGGCCAAGCTCGGCTGCCGGCACCACTCCCTCTACTTCTCCCCTCTGCCGCGAGCGCTACTGCCACCTCACCGTCGAGCTCACCTTCCCGAGCCCCACCAGCACCCCCTAACCCTTCCAGTGCACCACCCACACCTCGCAGCACCTTCCCGAGCACTTCCCCAGCCCTCCCCGCCACCACCATCACCGGAGATGATGCCTCCACAAGCTGCACCCGAAGCCTCACCGCCAAGCGTCGCTGCCGAAGCTTCTCCACCCACAAGCCCCATAGCCAAACGACCACAGGTGAGCCCCTTGTCATGCTCGAGCCCTCACCCCGCACCCCATCGCCGAAGCTCACTCGATTTTGCCGGAGTGCCGCCGGCCGAGCCCCCAAGGGTGACATTGCAAAGCCCACATATTTCCAAGGTCCTTAGCGCAAGAATGTAGGGGCCTTCTTGTGAATGTTCAAAAACTTCAAGGGTCGCTCTGTAAAACGTGAAACTCATATTTGACTTAAAATCCATTTAAGCGGCTAAAACTTTGAAAATGTGTAGGAAAATGTAGAAAAATAGGAAAAATGTAAAACTAGCATTGCTAGGTTCTTGATGATGTCTAGTTTAACTTAAAAATATTCATGTGCATGCTACTGTCCTGTATCTGACACTAGAAATTATTTTGTATAAAAGCCATTAAAGGCTTAGTAAATCATAGGATGCTCTGAAAAATATGAAACCACTTTTGTTGGTTTCCTTTTGACATGCATGTTCTGGATCTGTAAGTTATGCTACTGGAATCCATGATGTTCCTACTATTTTAAATTCAAATGCTTAATTGTTGTCTTAATCTTGTTATTTGAATATTAAATAGTGGAGAATAGATAAAAATGCAAGCTAAATTTTGCTAGAATCTTGATGTCCATGTCTGACTAATAAAAATACTTTCTCCTGTAAAATATGTGTTTTCTATTGCTTAAGAAAATATATGTTGTTTGATCTCCTTATTATGTGATAAATAGTTTTCATACTCATAAAACCCTGAAAAATTTATAGTAGCATATGTTAGTGTTGCTAACCTTTCTGTATAATTTGTGGAACAAAACTAATGATGAAACTCAGGTTAAAAATCTGAAGGATCAGAAAGGTGACCAGAGGGGGGTGAATGAGAGCCGATTCAAATTTTCTTCAAAAACCTCGGCTAAAAACCCCAAACCCTCTCCTCTAGAAAAAGGAAGTCCACTTAGCTATGAATGAGCTAATGGACCTAGGAATGATGCTAGAAACCCATATTGACAGTAACGGAAGTAAGAAAGAGTCCAAATGAGTCTCGGAAGAAGAAATTTGAAAACCAACACCTCTGCGTGGAAAAATCCGGAGAAACCTAAATTCCGGACTTGCGGAGATTTCCAGAAAAACCTCCGGAGATTTCTGGAATTAGTTCCGAAATATTCCGGATTTCAGATTTCAGCTGCGTGAAGATGGTAGAAAAATCCAAAATAGGGTCAAACGACCTCCAAAAATCATAAAATTTGAACCATAGCTTCAAAATACAGTAAAGAAGCTTATACTAAGAAATCATCCCCAAAAGATTTAGCAATCAAGGGAAATTCCAAATCTTGTGAAGAACTCTATTTTCTCAACCCCAAAACTTGAATCGACCCGATACATGAACTCGTGAGATTTCAATCAAATCCCTTTGGTGGAAAAGTTCAACTCATGTCCTAGTTCATCTCCAAACAATCAGTTTGACTCAAAACACCCCACAAGTCATGAATCGAACAAAAACGTGAAAGGGGTGAGAGGGAAGAAACGAAGAACGCGAAGAACAAAATCAGAAATTGCAAATCCAAACACGATGGAACAAGATGGCACGAATTGATCCTTCGATTACTCCATCATGTCCGGTTACAAGCCACTCCTTAGCACAATCAAAGCTAGGATGACGAAAAGATCAAACAAAGATCCACTCCACTCTCTCCTCACCTCTCTCCCAAAGCCTCTCACAAACAAATGAGTAGCAACCACCAACTAGCCCCCAAGGAGATGGCTACACCAACAGCCCTCCTACACATATATAGGTATTTGGAAAATGTCCAAAACGCCCTTACATTAAGCATACATCCCAAATACCCCCCAGGGGTAAACTCGTCCAACTTTTTCTACGCTCATCGGACCGACATGCCACCTTCACGACTTTGCTTCGCCTCGACGCAAGCTTCGTGATGGTGCCACGCGTCCTCTGACTGAATGTCATCCGGCCGCACCGAACTCGCCCCTGGTTCTGAGGCCCAAACTGACAAACCTACCTGCATGGTGGTTTTAAGGCCAAACCGGTCAAACCCTCTCGCACGCTTCGCAAGGCGTGACTCACCGATGTCGACGCATGTTCGGCCTCCGCCAAGCCTCCGACGCGTCTAAGTATTTCGCTCCCGGCACCCGGGCCACCTACTCAACTTGCCTCCGTCCTGCTTGACTCGACCGAGGCCGTCTCCATCACAGTTCGTGTACTCTTGCTCTTCCGTGCACCATGTGGATCGCCCATGACTCTGCCCAGACTCCTCAAGTCCCTCAGTCCAAGCCTACTTGTGTCCACCCTTCATAGCCCTAGTACATCAGCATGGACCTTTCACTTGACCTTCACCACATGCCGACGGCCGCCACACCGCATCCAACACCTGCACATCACAAGCCAAGAGATACAACACACAAGATATGTTTTGTACGAACACCACAATACAACACAACACATACGGTTAACCGTTAGGATAATCATGCACATATGAAGTATGGACTCAACCGGTAAAGCCTCAAATCATCTAGTCAATCACTCATCACACATAGACGAAGGCACATCTCAACTTGGTAAAAGCAAACACAAGGCAACTTGATATGAGAAAGGATCATGCAAGCTCCAAACAAAAATTCTAGGTTGCCATCAAAGCCATTTCTCAATCTCCCCCTTGATGAATCCCACAAGACAACCAAAGAGTCAAGCGAAAGACACAAGAGCTATAAAATGCCGTCAAAGCCATTTCAACAATCCATTTCAACATTTGTCAAACGCTCATCACTATAAAATCAAGGTTCATATCAACTTGATTTCTCAATCTCCCCCTTGATGAGTGTGTTCACAACATTAAAGCACAACGAAATGGTTTGGGAGGCAAAAGCCAAAAATCTTATCCAAGTGATCAAAAAGTTAGGAAAAGCTAAGTTCAAAGTCAATTGCGATGAGAAGAATCACAAAAGCCAAAATGTGAAACCAATTAGGCAAAACTCTCATCTATGTGATCGAAAGCCATGTAAAGGCAAGGATTAAAGTCACTCGGCGTGAGAAACATCACAAAGGCCGAATCAACATGGAAAAGTCTCGGCCCCCAAAGACATGGGCGATGGCTCAACACAACCGAGACAAAGAACACATGATTCCTCAAGAAGAGGTAGACATGGCTCAACACCAATCATGTGAAGATCGAAAGCATATGATCCCTCAAGAAGAGGTAGAAAAGGGCTCAACACCAATTATGTGACGATCGAAGCTCAAATTTAAACACTGGCTCCTCAAGAAGAGGTAAATAGCTCAACGCCACCAGCAAAATAGCAAAAGAGAGCACAAAACAAGCACAAAGCTCAGAAGCTGCCACTAAACACAAGAAACATAGCAAAAGAGCACACAAAGCTCACAGGCTCCCCCTAAACACATGCACTCCCCCTGAGAACATGCCATAGTGAAATGCATGCACAGGAGCCAAAGAATACATGCTCCCCCTTAAATGCAAAACTCCCCATTAAATGCAAGACTCCCCCTTAAATGCAAACATCAAGATCATATGAGAGCACAAAATGCATACCATGGGGTTTAAAACCTACCAAGCTTCTCAAATATATCACAAAGCACATACAAAGGCTATAAGTGAGATAATGCACAAGCAGGTAGATCATAAAGAGCAATTGCATCACCATCAAGAGGATATTATGATATAAGCAAAAGACGAAGCAAGTTATCAAGTTTTGCAGTTTACAAAAGTATCACCACATGAGCAAGCACCTAGTCATGAATTACTGAAGCAAGAATTAAACTAGGTCATCAGAGCTCATACAAGGAAGATACATTCTCAATAAGAGATCATTGCAAACACCCACATATGCATCACAAGTCATGTCAAGGCTTGTCGAAGTCATGTGCCTACTTCTTTTGGCAGACATCATGTAACAACTAAGCAAACAAAGATATGAACATTAAGCATAAACACTCGGTGAATTATTGAATTTCTCTTTTCATCATTTTTTCATTATTCACATAAAACAAGGGACATGAAGTGCCTTTGCGGCACAAAGAAGCCATGCTTCTCCAAGGAATGCATCATGGGCTAAACATTTGCAATGATACCTAGATCTTTGATGCAATTGAAAAGAACTAATTCCAAGTAGAAGCTAAACATGGAGCTAGCTTTCAAGCAAGAAGAATGCATAATCAGGTAGCTACTCATGGGTGATAAGCATTTCAGAATTCATTATTCAAGATTAACATTTGATTCAGAAAAGCATTTAGCTCAACATGGTTACATGACAATATCATCAAGAGCATATGCTGCACATGCTAACACAATCACCAACAATGCACTATTTCACAAATAGCATAAGTAAACGCTAAGGATATATAGGAGAAGCTCATCTAGTGCAAAGTGTACAAGGTGTAATATGGTACAAATGCAATGCGATGCTAAACTAGCATACTACAAAGATGCTAACAAGACAAAAAGGCTATACAGGTATAATACAAGACAAGCTCCAAAGTCCAACTTAGAAAGGAAAGCCGACACCCAACTCCCCCAGCAAACGAGTAAATGTGGCTTGATCTAGGGGTTCGACTCAAAATGAAGAAAGCTTGTGAGGTTCAAACCAATATAGCAAAAACTATATGGCAAAAGAAGAACCGCCAATGATCCCAATTGAGTACCATAAAAGGGGATATCAATTGAAGGATAAAAAATTTATATCACTTGATACCAATTGAAGAATATGGAATCCAATTGATAGATCAAATGTGATACCAATTAAAAGATCGAAAGCAGATATAAAAAACAAATCAAGTCTTGGTCCAAACTCCTCCTCGAATGAAGCCGAACTCCCCCTCAACCAAAGACACCTCGCAAACAAAAACTAGGAAAAGAAGGGGGCAAAAATAAAAACTTCAACACCAATTAAAAAGAAGAGAAATCAAAAGAAGGAGCATAATGCAACCCAATGACAAAGCAAGCCCAAAAGTAAGATAAAGCTCAATTCATGTCACACAATGTAATGATGATACTAATGAGATGAATTTAAGCATTGTAACATGATTCCACATTTATGAATAAAAGTTTGGGCAAGAAAACATGTCAACAAGGTGCAAAGTATTATACAAAGATACTAAGCTAAAAAGATATCAAATGAACAACATGCCATACCCAATACGAAGACTAAGCTAAATCATGGCATGATGTTCATGTGGATCATCCACCAAGATATATTACAAAGCTAGCTGACAAGATATACATGAAGATCACACATGCTAACATGAAAAGGTGGCTAGCATACCATGGTATATTCACAGCATGATACAAGGATAAAACATGCGAATAGTATACAAGTGAGCACAAGAGTGTGAAAGAGAAAACTCACTATACAAGTGTGCAAAGGCCTCTCGACGACAAACCAAGCAGTGTGGAGAACCATCAAGCCTTGATCACCTCAAGCAAAAGATCATGTCACTTCGAGCTCATGTTCTCCACCCGTATCCCCGTACCTACACATGAGGGGACAAAGAAGACCGAGTCTTGGATCCCA
Source organism: Setaria viridis (assembly GCF_005286985.2). Taxonomy (NCBI): domain Eukaryota; kingdom Viridiplantae; phylum Streptophyta; class Magnoliopsida; order Poales; family Poaceae; genus Setaria; species Setaria viridis. Next base: position 17,305,180 of record NC_048263.2, on the reverse strand, counting down.
AAGGGTTAGCAAGCATATACTTGGGAATCCAAAACTTAGTCGCACGGGTAAAAGATGCACTCAACTTATCATGTAGGTTAGCATGATATAAATGTCGGTTCAAATGAGATGATTTTGAAACACCCTTGGAACCATGCCTCAAAGGAGCAACTTGTGAAGAAGAACGAGTGCTACCACTAGAAAAAAGGCAATGATCCCCCAAGGTCTTAAGAGGAGAACCAACACAAGCACCATGAGAACCATGTCGTGGACCAACATAAGAAGAACTAGAAGCATGTCCACATGCATGACCTAACTCACTAGAAAAGGAGTCATAAAACCCATCAATGAAATGTGGCTTCTTACTAGGCTCACAAGTGTTCATGCCATGAGCAGGGCTATGAACAACCAAAGGCCTAGAAGCACGAGCTCGCCGCATTTGTCTTGCATGATGATAACAAAAGCTCTCTTGATGCCCATCTTTCTCACAATAAGAGCAATGGTACAAAGGTCTTTTTGGAGGCATGGTCCAAGAGGACGAATCACCATTCTCATTCAAGTGAGAAGTCCCTTGGGACTTAGAGCACGAAGCATCAACATCACCAGTTAACTTGGTGCCCACATTAGGTTCACATGTGCCATGGGAAAGGCTACATGGCTTCCTAAAAGCTTTGGCATGCACACGTCGCTCATGCTTGACATGGTGAAAGCAAAACTCAACGGTATGCCCATCTTTATTACAAAAGGTGTAATGGAACTTCAGTTTGGGAGTATGAGTTCCAAAAATATGAGAAGCATCCTTGCCACTTGAATTGTCTTGGGCAATACTAGAACAAGCAACAAGCTTAGGAGTACCAATAAAGAGCTATCCAAAGCACTAGCACAAGTGCTATCATCCAAAAACTCATGCTCAACACAAGAAGCCAACTCCGATTGGGAAGAAGCAATTTTGGAAACAACAACATTGGAGTGACAAGAATTGCGAGAATCAAAAGATTTAGCACAAAGAGTCTTTGCATATTGTGGCCAAAAGCTCATTTTCATGCTTGAGGCGATCACAAGTACCACATGGAGCATTTCTCAAATTATCCATCTCCTTTTTAATGCACTTAGCATATGTGGTACGTAAGAATTCATTTTCTTTCTCAAAGTTGGCACTCATCTCAAATTGCTCAACCAACTTGGCGCTCATATCATCACGCATTTGTTTCAAAGCCAAAACTTCACTTTCCAATTCAATGCATGATGTGCAAATAAGACCGCATGAAGAAACATCATTATTCACATCAAGCAAAACATTATGATTATCACAAGAAGTAAGGCAAGCATCATCATCAAGAACCAAAGAGCACATGCTACAAGGCATAAACTTCATTTCATAAATTTCAGCCCTAGCATGCTCAAGTTGTTCAACATTTGTGGTGTGAGTCAATTTTAATTCATTAGTTTTAGCAGGCAAAGACTCACATGAAACACATGGTAAAGAAGCATTCGACTTCAACAAAGAGATTTCATCTCTAGCTTTATCAAGATCATTATTTAAAGCAACACATGAATTACATTGTAGAGAGGCATTAGATTTCAACATTTCATTTTCAGATTTTAAGGAATCAAGAGAAGAGTTCAATTCATCACTCTTTCTAAGAAAGGCATCACAAGAATTGTAAGGATTTAAAGCATGTGACATCCAATGAGCAATTCCACATTGAATCTAGCAAGAGAACATTTCATCTTCTTATTCTTCCTACACAAAGCATCACAAAGCTCTATGTTTCTCTCATTTTCATCTTCACAAACATCAACACGATTGCTTAGAACCATGATGCATTTTCCAAGCATACCTGGGCTCATGTCTCTTAGCCCGCGGTAGAACTCGCCCTTTGTGAAATCACCATCCTGGTAGTTCTCGAGGAGATCCATCACTGCCTCCACTTCTGGTTCCAACTCAATCTCCGAACTCCTCCTACCTGAGGATAATGAAACACAAGAAGAAGAGCTTGGTGCCATAGCTCAAAGCACCGGTTAGGATTAGCCGAAAGCAAGCTCAACTCTCGAAAACCAAATCCGCAAGCAAAAACACCCTTTACTTTGTCGCCTCGTGGATCACAAAGCCAATTAAGGTTGTGTGATCCTTAACCAAGCTCTGATACCAATTGAAGGATCGGAAAGACGACCAGAGGGGGGGTGAATGGGAGCCGATTCAAATTTTCTTCAAAAACCTCGACTAAAAACCCCAAACCGTCTCCTCTAGCAAAATCAAGTCCACTTAGGTATGAACGAGCTAATGGACCTAGGAATGATGCTAGAAACCCAAATTAACAATAACGGAAGTAAGAAAGAGTCCAAATAAGTCTCGGAAGAAGGAATTTGAAAACCAACACCTCTTTGCGGAAAAATCCGGGGAAACCTTTGAAAAATTCCAAACTTGCGGAGATCTCGAGAAAAACCTCCGGAGATTTCCAGAGGTCCAGAATTAGTTCCAGAATATTCTGGATTTTAGATTTCAGCCTGCGTGAAGATGGTAAAAAAAATCCAAAATGGGGTCAAACGACCACCAAAAATCATAAAATTTGAACCATAGCTTCAAAACGTAGTAAAGAAGCTTATACAAAGAAATCATTCCCAAAAGATTTGCCAATCAAGGGTAATTCCAAATCTTGTGAAGAACTCTATTTTCTCAAGCCCAAAACTTGAATCGATCCGATCTATGAACTCGTAAGGTTTCAATCAAATTCGTTTGGTGGAAAGGTTCAACTCACATCCTAGTTCAGCTCCAAATAATAGATTTGACTCAAAACACCCCACAAGTCATGAATCGAACAAAAACGTGAAAGGGGTGAGAGGGTAGAAACGAAGAACGCGAAGAACACAAACGGAAATTGCAAATCCAAACGTGATGGAACAAGATGATGCAAAATTGATTCTTGGATTACTCCACCATGTCTGGTTACAAGCCACTCCTTAGCACAATCAAAGCTAGGATGGCAAAAAGATCAAACAAAGATCCACTCCACTCTCTCCTCACCTCTCCCCTAAGGCCTCTCACAAACAAATGTGTAGCAACCACCAACTAGCCCCCAAGGAGATGGCTGCCCCAACAGCCCTCCTACACATATATAGGCATTTGGCAAATGTCCAAAATGCCCTTACATTAAGCATACATCACAAATACCCCCCAGGGGTAAAGTCGTCCAACTTTTTCTGCGCTCATCGGACAGACACGCCACCTTCACGACTTTGCTTCACCTCGATGCAAGCTTCGCGATGGTGCCATGCGTCCTCCAACTCGACATCATCCGGCCGAACCGGACTCGCCCCCGATTTTGAGGCCCAAACTGGCAAACTTACCTGCGCGGTGGTTTTGAGGCCAAACCAGTCAAACCCTCTCGCACGCCCCACAAGGTCCGACTCACCGATGTCGATGCGTGTCCGGCCTCCGCCAAGCCTCCGACACCCCCAAGTCTTTTGCTCCCGCCTCTCAGGTCGCCTTCTCGACTTGCCTCCGTCCCGCTTGACTTGACCGAGGCCGTCTCCATCACAGTCCGTGTACTCTTGCTCTTTCGTGCACCATGTGGATCGCCCATGACTCCACCTAGACTCCTCAAGTCCCTCAGTCGAAGCCTACTCATGTCCACCCTTCACAGCCCTAGTACATCGGCATGGACCTTTCGCTTGACCTTCACCACATGCCGTCGGCCGCCAAACTGCATCCAACACCTGCACATCACAAGCCAAGAGACACAACACACAAGATATGTTTTGTACGAACACCACAACACAACACATTCTGTTAGCCGTTAGCATAATCATGCACATATGAAGTATGGACTTAACTAGTAAAGCTTCAAATCATCTAGTCAATCACTCATCACACATAGACCAAGGCACATCTCAACTTGGTCTCTCAATCTCCCCCTTGATAAGTGCCTTGATAAAAGATGATTTGAAAGCAAAAGAAAAACTCATTCAAGTGCCCAAAAGCCAAGTAAAAGCAAACATAAGGCAACTTGATATGAGAAAGGATCATGCAAGCTTCAAACAAAAATTCTTGGTTGCCATCAAAGCCATTTCTCAAGGCCCTTACATTGAGCATGCATCCCAATACCCCAGGGGTAAAGTCATCCAACTTTTTTTGCGCTCATCGGATGGACACGCCACCTTCACGACTTTGCTTTGCCTCAACGCAAGCTTCGCGATGGTGCCACACGTCCTCCGACTCGACATCATCCGACTGCACCAGACTCGCCCCGGTTTTGAGGCCCAAACTGGCAAACCTGCCTGCGCGGTGGTTTTGAGACCCAAACCACCCAGACCGTCCATCTCCGCTTGGCTGCCACGCGACCTCCAGGGTTTCGACGCCATCCAGCAGCACCGGACTCGTCCCCCAGTTTTGAGGCTAAACCGGTCAAACCCTCTGCACACGCTCCTGGCGTGACTCACCGCCGGGTTTGAGGTCAAACCGGTCAAACCCTCTCGCACGCCCCCGTAAGGCGTGACTCACCGATGTCGACGCGTGTCTGACCTCCGCCAAGCCTCCGAAGCCTCCAAGTCTTTCGCTCCCAGCTCCCGGGCCGCCTACTCGAGTTGCCTCCAAAAAAATTTCATATTTATGTCTTAAAAGATGCTTCTAGAACACTTTTATTCATGTTAAGAGCTAGTTTATTTATTAATAAAAATTGCTATTAGAAATGATAGACTAGCAAAATGATTAATTATGTTTTTATTCAGAAACATCATAACTTTTGAAATGATTGCTAAACAGTACCAATATGACACCACCTTTCTTTTATGAGTTCTAAGTTGTTAGAACCTTATATGTGTACACAATCACCATCAAAGTAAAACCCAAGTTTTATTCACAAGCCACTTTGTTTTATGAAGAAAAGATTTGTTAAAGTCTTGTCTAGGTGAATGTGGCCAAAAAGAAAGAGAAGGGTTAAAATCTTGTCTGGGTGATTGTGGTCGAAACTGCAACCTACATCATGAATAGTTACAAATGAAATCTTATGCATATGCATCTCATGTAGAAGCTAACCTCGCTGACGGGCACTTACGAGTTGGTTCCGAACGCTGAAGAGGAACACTCGGTTGCTGCGTTGAACCTGATCGAGACTGCTCAAGACATGTAGCCAAGCCTCAAAAGAGCCATAGGCTAGTATAGGACAAGAAGGCAAGCCTAGAAGGATAACCTTGGTTTGTAAAATTATGTAATACTTATGTTATTGTAATACTTATGTTATTTATGTTTGTGCATTAAGTTCATAGGAGTTGCTTGAAACCTTAGTTGTATGCTCCTAGTACCCATGTTTTGAATACTAGTATGATAAGTCGTTTAGTTGCTATGCTAAATAGGGACACGGTAAAAGTCGAGTGATTTCCTGTCACTTGCGAGCTATAGGAGTTGCCTGTTTACTTATGTTGGAAGCATAAGGTTGATGGGTGGGGCTTGGTAATATGTTTTGGATTTGGTTTATGCCCCATCTGTTTAGAGGAAAACTGCTAAGGTTGAAATGTGTTAGAGTTGTGGTCAAGTGTTTGAAAGTACTAAACACATACCGAGTATGGGATCGGGAAGCCTAGTACGTGATTGAACTGGGACGTGGACATACTCCCCGCTCTCTCTGAAACCGGGTTCCCCTAATGCATCATGTGGGTACAAGTGCAGCCTCGGTACGGTGTCGTTCCGGGACCGGTAGGGCCTAGTAACCAAGGGTAGTGGGACCTGGACACGTGCTGGGGATCGATGGAAACGGTTGATATATGTGAACCCGGCGTGGAAAGCATATGTCGTGTGTTTAGGTCCAACTTGCAAGGTTAATAAATTTGATGTGAATTGTCTACTTCTCACAGTTTAGGACTGCTTGACCGCCTTTCTGCACTGAGTAAGAAGAGGAACAAGGATGATGCTTAATTTTGATGCTTGATTAAATTGCTTGTTCTACCATGCTTGTTTAGAATAGGTGCTTACTTTGAACGGTTAATCAACTAGAACTTGATGCTAAGACTTGAAAGTAAGGATCCACTTTAGAAGCTTTTGGCAAAACAAACCTCTCAGCCAAAAAAGCCTTGCATGTCTAGGAGTCGGTGGATTAGATACCTCCTGACGGGTAAGTCTTGCGGAGTATTACTTACTCAGCCTTGCTTGTGGCTATGTTTTTAGGTAATGTTGATGTTGAGGATATGATTGCTAGTGTGACTTGGCTGTGCCAGCTCCCTCCGAGATGGACGATTGAGTGGAACCCATCCTCTATGGGCGAGGATGGTTGTGAGTGATATCATGGAAGGCTTCACCATGGTATCGTGTATCGACGTTAGAACTTTCACTTATTTCCGCTGCTTTGAACTCTGAACACTCTTTATGCTTTTGAAACTTGGTTTGTAATAATTTAATTTGGGACCTGTAATATGTTATCTGGATTGTTGTAATCTCTAGACTCGTCTTCATGCGAGCTTGGTGTGCTTGTTTCGATCAGAAACATGTGATTTTATTGGGTGAAACCCGATAGACTACCATTTTAATTCGATTAAAGTGTCTATTCGCATTTGAGGTGATGTTGAGTACACTTTAGCTGGGTTAACTCGGGTGGATCTGCCATAGGTTCAAGCTCTCGATTTGAAAGGACTAATCGACACAGTCAAGGAGAGCAAGAATAAGGGCTTGGATCACAGTAAAAGGACTTATCACCATAGTGCCATAGTTACAATGAATCAATCTTAGTTTCTCAATGGAAAACTAGAACTATACAAAACCCAAGTCTCTCAGGTGGCGGCTACTGAGTTTATATGAAAAAGGGCAAGCTAGGGTTGGTGGCAACCTGGAGGGGGGGGGGCAGAACATGGGCTTAAGGTCCGACATGATACAAGGCCATCTTGGCCCAAAACTGGTGATACAACACATTGTCATGGTCACACAGAATGATCCATGATGCTTCTAGAGCTAGGAACAGAACCAAACAAAAGTTTTCGTCGTCTTCTTTCCAACGCATCAAAGAACACCTTGTCTCGATGACGTATGAAGGAGATATCACTGTTTCCGTTCAGGGTGGTTGGCTGAATCCGAACCGAACGTGAAGACCAAATTGGTGACGACTTGTAACTTGGAGAAAGCCAAGGCTCATGTGTATCCAACATGGTGAAGTCCTCATCATCATCCCCTTCTTGAATTGGAGTCGTCCTCGACTCCATATCATCATCAAACTCCTGCAAAAGGTTAGTGATAGCAGTATGCAAAGTACGAGATATACGATCATGGGAAAAACACACATCTCGACAAAGCATAGTATAGCAAGGTGCATCATTATTATCACATAGCACAGCAGCAACAGAAGTAGATGCAAGAAAAGCACCGCCTTTTAATTTAATCTCATTGTGTTTATCGCCAGGTGATTCTAATGCAGGTTCATTCTTAGCAATTTTAGCAAGCTCTTTATCATGGTTCCTAATATCTGCAAGACATAAAGGAAGCAAAGTAATTTTTTTATCCTTATGCATGAAAAAATATATATTAGTTCTACCATGGTGTAAAGCATCAGTACTATATTCCCATGGTCGGCCTAATAAAAGCGAACATGCTTGCATAGGTACAACATCAAAATCATTATAGTCATGGTATGAACCAGTGAAAAAGTGTACGCGCGCTGATCTAGTTACCATAGTCTTACCACTATTATTGAGCCGTTATAGGTGGTAAGGTTGAGGATGTGCACGTGTGGTCAAGCTATGCTTCTTGACCAGATCTGAACTAACCAAGTTGTTGGAACTCCCACTATCAATTATAGTGCAAACATGGCAATCCTTGATGATGAGAAATATGTGAAACAAATTATGGCATTGTAGCTTGTCCACTTCCTGTCCCACCTGTGTACTCAACACACGCTGCACAAGAATGTTCTTGTAACCCACCGTGGCAACAAATGGATCAAGGGCCTCACCCTCATTCTCTTCCAAATCTACAACAAAGTTAGCAGCAAGAGCCAAATCCTCTTCAACATCACTAGCACTTACATATTCTCCATCAGCGCTAGCAATTTAAGCATGATGATTGGGCAATCCTTCATGACATGTCCCATGCCCTTGCAGCGGTGGCACATGATGTTGGTGGAGCTACTCGTTGTAGCATCAGCAGAAATAGTCTTCTTCTGCACGTGGGACTGCACATTAGACAAATTGCTCTCCTCGGAAGCATGTGTACTACCAAGCAGTGTTGCTAGTGGCTTAGCAATAGGGGTCTTGGGCTTGTCGAGGTTGGAGCGTTATGGAAAAGATCTTCCAGTGTTTGATCTGAAAGTCTATTGTTATCATCGTCCCTGTACTTCCCTTTCAGCTTTAAGAGCAAGATGATATAAGTGGCTAAACTTGGTCCAATCTTTATAATCAAGAATATCATGTATATCATGATGCAAATGACCAAAGGATCTAGCACAAGTATCCTGATCATCTTCATGTATATTACAATGTGCTAAACCAATAATGAGCTCCTGATAATATTCCTCTACTCCCTTGTCACCCTGAGTTAAAGTTTGCAACTTCAATCGCAAGTCACGTTGATAGTAAGGAGGCACAAAGCGAGATTTCATCGTTGTTTCAAAACATTCTAAGTCTGAGGTATAGCATTTGCATTGTTATTGTCATTTTGAACTAAATGAGAATTAAACTTTTGTTCAACAGCAAGTTCCCAATCTAAATATGCCCCTGGATCAGCATTACCAACAAAAGGAATCATGGTAAATTCTATTTTAGCAAAAGGATCATTATTACCACGATTATGATTACCTCCCATACCTCGACGATGGTGGCAAAGACGGTCCTCGTCGCGTGTACCATCATCAAAACCAGCATCATCGTCACCATCCTCATCATGCACCTCACCATCAAAATTGGGTTGGCGATGTCGTGGCTGCTTTGGGGGAGTGTCGGTGTTTAAACCCGATAACCTACCGAGGGGGTACCCAAGGTAGTGTTCTATGCGTGGGACTCGCCAAGATCAGGAACTCAAAGGTGAACTCAAACACACAATTTAGACAGGTTCGGACCACTTATGTAGCGTAATACCCTACGTCATTTGTGTTGGTTGGATTGTATTGATTGATGTTGTTTGGAGGGGGTCCCTGCATCGCCTTATATTGCTGGAGGCATGGCTATAGGTCGGTTGTTTACAAGAATACTAGTTGGATTCGACTAGAGAGTCCTACTCTAATTGCTACGAGTAGTTTCTCATCCTCGACTAGTTCCTATCCTCCATGTAGACCACGCCGTCCTGCATCGTAGTCTCCATGTCTGACATGTCTCGGTGTACAGCCCCATATCTAGGACTGTCCATGCCTCCCGGTGGGCCCATAGATGTATGGCCGACAAGCCCCCGAGTACTTTTTAGTCAAATACAGTAGTCTCGAGTACTTCTGTAGACGTCTCCGACTAGTTTGGGGTGCTCCTTTGACTGCTCCATCGGATTGGGTCTTCGAATGTGCTTGAGTACTACCATGCGGCTAGAAGGTGCTCAAGCCTCATTTAACTTGGTCTCGAATCTTCAACCTTGAATCTTTATATGGAAGTGCGATGAAAATTGCACTATATATGGAGTAGCCTCTAAGCCTTAGGTTGAATTGAAGAATCAAGTTGAGGGTCAATCTTGTAATTTCACACCTTTTTTTCCCTTAAAACTCGAAGAAAATACTTTCCGTCCAACGGGCACATGGCACATAGCCCCCGAGCCGTTACACGACTAGTTTGGGTATACGGGTCAACTTTGGTCAACGTGACCGTTCGGCTTCAGTAACCTTATCTCGTCTGCGAAAATTGGAAGCCATTCCAGCGATAGCTGAGGGCTTTTAAAAATGGAATATTGCCCGTAATTTTTGTCGTTCAGTGTAACAACACTAGTTAAACTAAACTTGGCTAAGCTGGATAGGAGGCTTAGACACTAATCTAGCAAGAGGAAGGTCATTTTTGCCCTTGAAAGATCAAATTGGGGTTAAATTGATCTAAACAAGGTTCTAAACTTTCATTATCTTCATGAAGTAAGGTGTGTTGTGGTGTAAAACTCGGGGTTAACTTTGATGGTGATTGTGTACACAGTTAAGGTTCTTACAACTTAGATCTTCACAAGGAAGGTGGGGGTCACCTTTAGGATTGTTCAGGGTTCATTTGGAAAGTCATTTGTTTCTGAATGTTTTTCTGTACCTCTTCCAAAAATTACCATTTAAGCTTACTAGGACTTAACATTTTCTTTATTCATTTAAACCAGTTCATCTTCCAAAATTTGTTTCCATATTCAAATAGTACCATATGACACTGACAGTTTAGCAGTATCTCACTCATGTTATCAGTGAGTTACTGTACAAAATTTTGGATCTGCTGGATTTGTACAAAAATAATTAAAATTATTTTATTACCCAAAGGTAGCATGCACTTAACCATTTTTGTCTTGATTTACTCAGAGAGTTTGTGGCTGAAAACTTAACAGTGAGTTACATAGGTGCAACAGAGGCTTTGGTGATTTTTTCATAATTTTTAGTGAAGGACAACTATTTTCCACATTTATCTTCTATTTATCTTTCTACAAATAGAAAGGCATGTCTCATCAAGTTCCATTTAGAATTTCATACTTTTCCTAAGAACTACTCTTCAAAACCAAGGTACTCCAAGTGGTTTCACCTTTTTTTCTGCTCTGGATTAAAACTTATGAAAAAAGAAAGATTTAACCCTAGATTTCAAAGATAAGGCTAAAATAGTGATATAAAGTTTTACACCAGGTTCCTAACTATTTTTTCCAAGCTTCTATTCAATGAAACAAACACTTTAGAAGTGTATTTGTCAATATTACATTTTTCTATGATTTACCATGATTTAAAAGGTCCAAGCAAGAGATAAAACTATAGAGCATTATTTCTAATAGTAACATGGGCAAGATTATTTTTCCATGAAACAATTTTTCTCACTGAGTCCAACAAAAGTGATAAGAATTTTTTCTAAATTTTCTACGATTTTTGGTGTATTTCCAAAGTTCATTCATTTTTTTGCCAAAACAAAACACATAAACCGAGGTAGTTTTACACTAGGGCCCTTAAGGTTTTCAAAATGTCGCAGATAAGCCCTTAACTCTAACAACTAGGTCCCTACAAAGTTTTAAACTTCACAACCATAACCCTATGGCGGCCGGCGGTGGGGCAACGGTGATTCTGGCGATGGCCAACCTAATCGCGGAGAAGAAGTAACAGGGGAGGTGCCCTAGCTCACCGGAGGAGGCTCAACGACGGTTGGGGGTGTGGAGACGGCGTGTAGACAGCGGAACGGCGTGGGGATGAAACACGGGCGGTGGCGGAGGATTCTCCAGTGTTCTAGCGTCGGCGGTACTTCGGGCGGCCAATGGAGGGGGTTGTGAGCTGTGCGTGGTGGTGGCGGAGCTTGCGGAGGTGCTGGCGAGGCGCGGGGTGGTGCAAAGCAGCGGGCTCCATGGCGGGGTGGTGCGGCAGCACTTTAAACATAGGGGCGGCTTTGCGAGTTTGGGGAGCTGCCCAGGCGGCCATTGACCCCTTTTATAGGGTTGGGGAGGTGCGAAGGGTGAGGGTGGAGCTAACGAGCGGCGCTGGCATGGCCGGAGGGGAGAGGGGAGCGACTGCTGCTTAGGGGATTGGGTGGCGGCGGCATTGGCGAGGGGCGCGAGCTCTGGGATAGGATCTCTCGGCCATTGGCCAAGAAAGATAGCAAGCGTGCGGATCCAGTTTGCCGGGCAGGTTGATTGGCGAGCGGGGAGCCTCGTGTTGTCGCGGTCGCAGTCGGGGTTGGCGGAGGCGGCTTGGCCTAAATTTTGAACGGTTTTCCGATTGAATTAAGCAAAGGCGTTATTGACAAAGTTGTTTTACGGACTGGGTACTAAAACTCTTATACAGGGTTTTTCTTAAGTTTAGTGTAAGTTTTATGAGTAACTTGCTTGCCAAGATACAAGCTCTGAAATGCTCTTAGACCTGGGTTTTTCTTAAGTTTAGTGTAAGTTTTGTGAGTAACTTGTTTTGGCTGGGTTGACCATTTTGATCGACTTTGACCTAACTTTTGAAGGGTTTTTGTGCAGATTTTGGCCAAACTTCAGTAATCAAAGTTGTCAAAGACTTGTAGAGCTAAAACTTTTAGATAAGGTTTGACTTGAGCTGACATTAGAAATTTTGACAAAAAGGGCTGCAAGGTTGAAGAAATTCACGGCTTTCACCACTTAAGAGTTTTTGAAGAGAGTTTGAAAAGCTACTTATTTTGATTCTAGTTTTTGAACCTCTTCCAGCCCAAACAAGCAAAAGTGAGCATTCGAAAGTTAGCTTCAAGTGGCTTGCTTTAACTCGTTGACAGGTATCATATTCCGAGACATAACGTGCGATATCTGGTTTCATCCCACTCCGCTAGAAATTTTGCTAGAGATCATGGTACATCTTGGTACTACCGGGGTGAATTGAAAACTTAGAAAGGTTTGCATCATCCATAATCTGTTTCTGGAGATCAGTAGCATTCGATACGACCAATCTATCATGGTACCATACAACTCCTTGCCAATCTTGGCGGAAATATTTATAGCCCTCATCCTTTTGTGCTTGCTTTTTCTTGATGAGCTTAACTTTGTTATCCGTTAACTGGGCCATAATTATTTGATCATGCAGTGTAGGTTCAATGGATATATGACTCAATGTGCTATGGGAAACAATTTCCAAGTTGAGTTTTCCTATCTCGTGACATAACGTTTCGGCGAAGTTGGTTGCCAACAAGTAGTTGCAATGGGTCTTGCGGCTGAGAGCATCCACAACTACACTGGCTTTGCTAGGGTGATAATGCACTTCTAAATCATAATCCTTGATCAATTCCAACCATCTTCATTGACGCATATTAAGATCAGCTTGAGTGAAGATATACTTCAGGCTCTTGTGATCCGTATAGATATCACAGTGAGTCCCCATAAGATAATATCTCCACATTTTCAAAGCATGAACAACCGCTGCTAACTCAAGATCATGAGTAGGATAATTCATCTCATGTGGCCATAACACTCATGAGGCATAGGCAATGACTCGGTTGTCTTGCATAAGAACACATCCAAGTTCAATGCCAGAGGCATCACAATAAACGTCGAATGGCTTTGTTGTATCCGGCTGAGCTAGAACTGGTGCAGAGGTCAATAATCTCCTCAATGTGTGGAAAGCTTCTTCACATTTGTCACTCCACACAAACTTGACTCCTTTCCTTAGTAAATTAGTCATTGTCTTAGCTATCTTCGAGAAATCAGGAATAAATCACCGATAGTAGCCTGCTAGATCGAGAAAACTTTGAATTTGATGAACTGAAGTGGGTGGCTTCCAGTCCATTACCTCTTGTACTTTGCTTGGGTCTACTGCTATGCCATCGCTGGATATATTATGTCCCAAGAATTTAACACTATCCAGCCAAAATTAACACTTGGAGAATTTGGTATACAGTTGGTGATCCCTCAAGCATTGAAGAACAATGCGAAGATGCTCTGCATGTTCCTCATTCTTCGAGTATACCAGGATATCATCGATGAATACCATGACGAATTTGTCAAGCTTAGGCATGAACACCGAATTCATGAGATACATGAAATAAGTTGGTGCATTAGTGAGCCCAAATGACATAACCAGGTACTCGTAGAGTCCATACCGTGTAGAGAAAGCAGTCTTGGGAATATCGCACGGTCGGATCTTGATCTGTTGGTAGCCGGAGTGAAGATCAATCTTGAAAAATACTTTGGCTCCAACTAACTAATCGAACAAAACATCAATGCGGGGCAACGAATACTTATTCTTTATTGTCACCGCATTGAGAGGTCGGTAGTCCACACACATGTGCAGACTCCTGTCCTTCTTTTTCCTAAACAAAGCTGGACAGCCCCAAAGTGATGTACTTGGGTGAATGAAACCCTTTTCCAACAATTCATGTAACTGGGTTTTCAGTTCTGCCAGCTCTACGGGTGGCATCTGATATGGCCTCTTAGAAATCGGTGTCGTGCCTGGTTGCAACTCAATAGCAAACTCGATATCTCTATCTTGCGGCATACCCGGCAAGTCATTTGGAAACACATCGGGATACTCGCATACCACCGGAATGTCCTCCAATCGAGCTTCAACCATTGCATAGGCACAAGAATTTTCGCACTCTCGGTGGGAAGTGTATGGTTGAGCTACCAAATCTGGGTGAATTTATGTGGACTGCTTGGGCAGAGTGGTCTAGTGCCACTTGATGCTGAGTCATCCAATCCATACCCAAGATAATATCTATCCTCTCTAAACCAAAGACATGGAGGTACATTGCGGTTCATTTGGTATGAAGCTACTTTCCCACCCGGGGTAGAGATCATATATGACCCTTTTGTGTGACAGAAACTCAACCCACACCGAGCACCCATTTTAGTCCCGATGAAACTATGAGATGCTCCTGAATCAAACAGAATAAGGACGGGTTCGTTATGGATAGAGAATGTACCCGTCATTACTAGTGTGCCTTCTGGGAGTTCTGCAATGTTGGTGAAGTTCAACCTGCCATGTCAAACCTGCACCCTAGGCTTCTTCCCCTTGTTGCCCATCGTATTACTCTAGCTAGGCTATTGATTCTTGTTGCAGGGGCAGTCCTTGGCAAAGTGTCCCATATTCCTGTAGGTGAAACAACGGTTTCCAGTGGCAGAGCGCGATAGCATTGGAAGGGTAGGCCGTGGCCCTTGCGGCTGGAATTCGAGGAAACGGGGTGCTACCTGCGGTGGAGGTCGAGCAACCCATCTCCTAGGCTGCACTGGCTTGCGAGGTGCTGAAGGGGGAATCATCTGAACTTCTGAGCAAGCGTGCTGGGTGACAGCATTGGAGCCTTCTGCTTCATGTCGGCCTTGAGGGCCTTCATGCAATCCTCCTGGGAAATTGCTAGGCTCACCAGCTCATTGAAAGAATCCACTTTGATGGAATTCAACCTTTCCTTGAGCTCAAGACTCAAGCCTCTGCGGAATCGGTCCCTCTTCTTTTCATCGGAATTCGCGTGATAGCCTGTGTAGCGACACAGGTCGTTGAAAACCTGTGCGTGTTGCAGGACATCACGACATCCCTGGGTAAGAGCTAGGAACTCATTGAGCTTGCGCTCCAAGAGACCGTCAAGGATATGATGGCCCCAGAACATCATCTTAAACTCCTCCCAACTGACGACGTGTCGATTGGCAGCATGACGTGATAATGGTCCCATCAAAGAAGGGCAGAACCACGCAGCTGCTGTGCTACGAACTGGGCCTTGTTCTCGTCTAGGCAGTGCGCGGTGAGGAGGGAGAACTTGGATTCGATGGCACGAATCCAGGCGTCGTCGTCGAGCGGATCCTCCATCTTATGGAATAGAGGAGGATGCGTCCCCAAGAATCCTCATAGCGAGCAACATGAGGTTGCTGAGGAGCTCTTCCTCCCTGAGGCTGCTGCTGCTGCCCCTGGGCTATGTACCTCAGCAGCTCAGTTTGAGCAGCCAAGATCGCTTCTAGCATGGGCGGAGGAGGCGGAGGCGGTGGAGGCACCTGCCTCTGCTCGCTACCACTGGGGACAAAGCCAGAGCGTGTGCTGTGCACCATCTGCAATATTTTATCTTCCCATTAGTCATATAATCCAAAAGCTTGCTTAATCACAAGTAAAAATTATGTGCTGAATCATAAGTGTTTATCTTGCCGATAGTGATAAAACAACAATTATATCTTTTATTGAGTAGGTGCATATCTCTTCTTCGAAATGCACAAAGTTTCTCATCCTTGGTCAATGGTTAGGACATGTTGCACGTAACAACTGTTATTTTACACTTGCTGACCAAAAAGGAAGGAAAAGGGGTCGATTGGTAAACTTAGCGAGTCGCTGTCTGGGCTGTTTTTCAGCAAGCTGAGTGGCGGAGTTTTGGTTCTAACGCGGGTTTGGCAAATCCAAAGGAGCTCAAATTTTATAAGCAGTTAGAACACAAGTTTTTGCACAACTTTGGTATTCAAACCTAAGTTCAAAAGTGAGTGGAGATAGGGTTAAAACTGAGGAGAAACAGCCACTGAAATTCTGCCAAAATTTTCAAACATTACAACTAACCCATGATAATGGCAAGCCCGTGCTTGCAACAAGTTTTTCAACACAAAGGATACTCAACTCATGGCTAACCTATTACATCACTGGCCAAAAATATAGGTCGCTGAGGAGTAAAACAAAAAGAAACTACTCACGATGTGACAACACATCTAGAAGTCGTCGAGGTTGCCTACTGAGGCAAAGCTAAGTGCAGGAGAGGGAGCGTCGCCAACTCGGGGCTGTGGTGCGATCTCCACGAAATCCATGCTTGAAAAGCCCTCGATCTCCTCGGGCTCCTCCTCCTGAGCCATGGGCTCATCCTGCTGCACCTCTAAGGCGTGGATAGCATCAAGCTCAGCGTGGTGCTCCTGTAGATGCTCATTAGCATCCGCCAACTCCATGTTCACATCATAGAACTCCATGTCATGCTCCATGTCCTCTATTTCCTCCTCTAACTTAGTAATTCGGGTCTGCATATCAGAAATCTGGATGTCCTTCTGCACCAACTCGAGTGACAAATCCACCATACCGTTTTGCACGATGGTGAGAGCAACCTGATTGGCCACTACCAATCCAATCAAGGTGGTCATAGCTCTACACTGCATCTCGATCATCCGGTAGAGCACATTCATGCAGCGGGCCGAAGTAAAGATCATGCACTATGGATCCAAGATACCCAACAAATCCATGTTATCCATGCGGTCCAACCAATCCGCATCCTTCTTGTCCCTGGCGGGGAACAAGCCAATCGGGTCCAACACGATCTCAAGAGGATGCTGCCTTCAAAACAGTGTCAGTGCCTATAGCGCTGCAAACTCCCACGTGTCCTCAAGCGTATGCCCATTAGCCATGACCTCCAAGGGTGGCCACTGCAGCTGCTTAGGGGGTGGGGGCACCTTTACGTGCACGTAGCTCTGGGGTATCCCGTGGTCCTAGTACACTCGTCCCGCATAAATGGGCGGTGATGGGTACCCAAATGAACGCAAGGTATCCCACAATATGGTAGGGAAACCCTAAAAATGGAGGCACGTTGAGAGCGAGGTGCCGTCCATGCCAACAGCGACATACACAGGGTCGGCCATCTGGAACAAAAGGGACAAGTGAGAAATGGAACCAATACTCGGAAATCAAAACAGATTTCTTGTAAGTTAGAGAAAAACTCATAACTCAGCAAGTATTCATCCAAAATTTCTCAAATTTTACCAGCATGTTCTTTAGGTAGTGTGTGACAAGTTTGGTATTCAAGTGTGAGCTAAAACAGATCTAAACAAGTGGTACATGCTGGAATTTTCAGGAACAGAGCTGAAGTACACTTAGCACAACTCTCAAACCAGAGACCCAGCAAAATTAAAAACTCCAACAATGCACAACTAACTCCTCAGTAATAGAGGTTCACTTAGGCTGAAAAGAACTCACAACTTACTTGGGCAAACTTCATCCAATTTTATCAGCGTTTTGTTTAGGAAGTTTTTTAACAACTTTCTTATACCCAATTTCTGGAGAAGACTTAAGGAAACAACTTAAACAAATTTTGACAAGTTTGGGCAGCGGAGCAAGACAGCTAGAGAATCCTTATCATGCTTAAGGATTGTAGAAGATGTCACAAGCGAGTTCAATTTGTGTCTTCTAGGTTGCGAATTGTATTCATGACGCATGCATGTCCTAGTCGGCCTCACAACTGAAATAATTGCCAAAAAACTTTGGACTTACATAGTTAGTGCCGGTGGCAAGGCAATCAATACGGCCCTCACTATAGTAACTAGTCGAGTTGCTAATCATTGTTTCCTACGTAAACACGATTAGTGTACCTGCAAGAGATTTCAACCTGAACCTTTCGTGCCAGCACGTCACAAAAGCATCCACAAACATTACCGTTCACTATAGAAATAGCACTCATGCGTTTAACGCTGCATGGACAACGCAACAACCATGGAAATAGGTCCTTTTGAATAGAACCATATAACCCTTCACATACTCGTGATGCAGAATCTTGCACACGTATAATAGATGTGAGCGAACAACCGTGATGATAGGATCATTGGAATCGAACCATACCACCCTTCGCATGACTTAACATACGGAACCAACTCGACTGTCCAACTTGGCGGGAGCTGGGTAGGCCAAGTGGTGCTAGCAGCCAAACTAGTGACATTACCTGAAAAGTTATGCCACAAGCAAAGTTGAGCAACTAATTCTCAGCAAGAATGACCCAACAGGTGATAACTACTTCACCGACTCCTAGACATGCAAGGCTTTTTGGCTGTGGGTTTGTTTTTGCCAAAAGCGACTAAAGTTGGTCCTTACTTTCAATATTTTAGCTTAGGTTCTAAGTTCATTAACCAGTCTAAATTAGCAACTTATACTAAGCAAACATAGTTTCCAAACAATTAGAGGACAAGCATCAAGATTAACATCATCCTCATGTTCCATCTTTACTTAGTGCGGAATAGCGATCAAGCAGTCCCAAACTGTGAGAGGTAGATGAATCGATTCGAATTTATTAACCATGCATGGTGAACCTGATCCCACGACATCTGCGCACCACGAAGGGTCGCTTCACTTGTCAGCCGTCCCCATCGATCCCCAGGCACGTGTTAGGGCCAAACTTCCCTTGGCATGGAATGCTCCACAGTCCCCAACTCTGCCGTACTGTGACCGCACTTGCACCCACATGATGCACCATGGGAACCATGTTCCAGGGACAATAGGAGTATAAGCCACGTCCTAGTTCAATCAGGTACTAGGCTTCCCTATCCCATACAAGGTATGAGATTAGTACTTTCAAACACTTGATCACGAACGTTGAGACGTTTCGACCTTAGCAAGTTCATTACTAGACAGACTGTGCAACCACCACATTGGAACCATTCCCGGTCCCGTCCGTCATCCTTATAGTTGTAGTATTAGTAAACAAACAACTCTTATAACTCGCGAGTGACAGGCAATCACTCGACTTTTACCGAGTCCTATTTAGCATTGCAGCTACTCAACTTTTGCAACTAGTGTTCAGATCAAGGTACTAAGTTTCAAGCATCTAGGGTTTCAATCAACTCCTATAAACGTAAATGCATAATCATAAGCATCAACATATTGCAAAATTTTAAAACAGGGTAGCATGCACGGGGGCATGCCTTCAGGTTTAGAGAAAGTTAGTTGGTCTTTGGGGTCTTGATCTAGCTTGGGCTTAGCTTCCGCATAATGTAGCTTTGCGGCGGGTTCCTCTTCCGATGTAGGCTGGAGTTCGTAGGTTCCTTCGGCGATATTAGCTTTTACACGATATGCAAATGCAGGTAGTTCAAAATTTCCATGCTCCCACATGAAGGATGCAAGACATAAATTATTGTTGAAGTGTAAGTTGCATTTCGACCACATTCACCTAAACAAGGTTCTAAACTTTTATTATCTTCATGAAGTAAGGTGTGTTGTGGTGTAAAACTCGGGGTTGACTTTGATGGTGATTGTGTACACATTTAAGGTTCTTACAACTTAGATCTTCACAGGGAAGGTGGGGGTCACCTTTAGGATTGTTCAGGGTTCATTTGGAAAGTCATTTGTTTCTGAATGTTTTTCTATACCTCTTCCAAAAATTATCATTTAAGTTTACTAGGACCTAACATTTTCTTTATTCATTTAAACCGGTTCATCTTCCAAAATTTGTTTCCATATGCAAACAGTATCATATGACACTAAGGATTTAGCAGTATCTCACTCATGTTATCAATGATTTATTGTAAAAAATTGGGATCCGTTGGATTAGTAAAAAAATAATTAAAATTATTTTATTACCCAAAGGTAGCATGTAATTAACCATTTTTATCTTTATTTACTGAGAGAGTTTGTGGCTGAAAAGTTAACAGTGAGTGACATAGGTGCAACAGAGGCTTTGGTGAATTTTTCATGATTTTTAGTGAAGGACAACTATTTTCCACATTTATCTTCTATTTACCTTTCTACAAACAGAAAGGCATGTCTCATCGAGTTACATTTAGTGTTTCATATTTTTCCTAAGAACTACTCTTCAAAACCAAGGAACTCAAAGTGGTTTCACCTTTTTCTCTACTATGGATTAAAACTGATACAAAAAGAAAGATTTAACCCTAGATTTCAAAGATAAGGATAAAACAGTGATATAAAGTTTGACACCAGGTTCCTAACTATTTTTCCAAGGTTCTATTCAATGAAACAAACACTTTAGAAGTCATTATTACATTTTTCAATGATTTACCATGATTTAAACAGCCAAAGCAAGAGATAAAACTATAGAGCATCATTTCTAACAATAACATGGGCAAGGTTATTTTTCCATGAAACTATTTTGCTCACTAAGTCCAACAAAAGTGTTTTGACATTTTTCTGAATTTTCTAGGATTTTTGGTGTATTTCCAAAATTCTTTTTTTTTCTGCCAAAACAAAACACATAAATCGAGGCAGTTTTACATTGGGGCCCTTAAGGTTTTCAAAGTCTCGCAGATAAGCCTTGAACTCTAACAACGAGGTCCCTACGAAGTTTTAAACTTCACAACCATAACCCTATGGTGGCCGGTGGCGGGGCGACTGCGATTCCGGCGATGGCCGGCCTAATCGCGGAGAAGAAGTAACGGTGGAGGTGCGCTAGTTCACCAGAGGAGGCTCGGCGGTGGTTGGGGGCACGGAGAGGGCATGTGGATGGCGGAATGGCGTGGGGACAAAACACGGGTGGCGGCGGAGGATTCTCCGATGTTCCGGTGCCAACGGTGCTTCAGGCGGCCAACGGAGGGGGCTATGAGCTGCGTGTGGTGGTGGCGGAGCTTGCGAAGGTGTTGGCGAGGCGCGGGGTGGCGCGGAGTAGGGGGCTCCACAGAGGGGTGGTGCGGCGGCGCTTAAAACAGAGGGGCAGCGGAGCTTTGCGAGTGCGGGAAGCTATGCAGGCGCGGCATTGACCCCTTTTATAGGGCCGGGGAGGTGCGGAGGGTGAGGGCGGAGCCAACGGGTGGCACTGGCGTGGCCGGAGGGGAGAGGGGAGCGACTGCCACTCAGGGGATTAGGTGGCGGCGCCATTGGTGGAGGGACGCGAGCTCTGTGGATAGAATCTCTCGGCCATTGGCCAAGAAAGATAGCAAGCGCGCGGATCTGGTTTGCCCGGTAGGTTGATTGGCGAGTGGGGAGCCTCGTGCTGTCGCGGTCGCGGCCGGGGTTGCCGGAGGCGGCTTGGCCAGTGCTTGGCGGTGGTGTGGCGTGCCGGGAATGGTAGGGCTTGCTCGGGATAGGGCGAAGGGGATGCGCGGCCAGAGGGGAGGATAGGGTTGGGCGCTTACTGGGTAACCAGGCGAGCGAGTTGTCCTGTTGTGGTCGCCGGTTGGCCGTCGGCGAGCTCACCGATGAGTGAGAGCCACGCGGTGGGCGGTGCACGGGCGAACATGCTGGGTGCGCTTTGGCGCCGGGTGTTTGTGGGGCAGGCCAAAGGGCTGAGGTTTAGGCCGAGCTTAAGCGAGATTTTTGAACGAAACTTTAACTTTTCCCTTTCTAAGATTTGTAGCCCTTAAGTTAAAGTTTAAAACTTACAAAAGGTGTCACTTCCAAAATGGAACAGATTTAAAGTTATGAGGTTCCAAAGTTTGTTAGAACGCCAGTCATCCAGACTTGGCAGATTTCCAAGTTTACTGATTTTCAGGGTCTTATCTATTTTTGACCTGAATTTTGAACGGTTTTCTGATTGAATTAGGCCAAGGCGTTATTGACAATGTTGTTTTACAGACTGGGTACTAAAACTCTTATAAAGGGTTTTTCTTAAGTTTAGTGTAAGTTTTGTGAGTAACATGCTTGCCAAGGTACAAGTTCTGAACTGCTCTCAGACCTGGGTTTTTCTTAAGTTTAGTATAAGTTTTGTGAGTAACTTGTTTTGGCTGGGTTGATCGTTCAGACCCGGCCGTTTTCCACTAGTCTTGGATCCAGTTGTGGCAGGTTCAAAGTTAACCAAAGTACTCATCGATGGCGGGAGCAGCCTCAACGTCATCTTTGCCAAAACATTAAGGAAAATGTGCCTCGACGTCACGGACATGCTTACTCCAATGGATTCACCTTTCTACGGCATTGTGCCTGGAAACGCAGCCATACCATTGGGACAAGTTGTCCTCCCAGTCACCTTCGGAACTAAGGAACATTACCGCACTGAGTACATCAGATTCGAGGTCGCCGACTTCGAGACTTCTTATCACGCCATACTCGGACAGCCAGCACTAGCCAAATTTATGGCCATACCACATTATGTCTACCTGGTACTCAAGATGCCAGGTCCCAAAGGAGAGCTCACGCTACGAGGAGATCTCCGGAGATCCTACGAGTGCGACATCGAAGCCGTAGAAATTGCTGCGACTACTCAATCTCCTAGTCCCATGCAGCAAGTCTTCACAGCTTCAAAGAAACTCCATCCAACTGAACTCGAGATCCCGAAAAATAAGTCGAGCTCCACAAAGGTGAAACCCGCCAGCGAGCAAGACATCAAATTGATCGACCTCCAGACCGGTGATCCTTCCAAGACAGCCGTGATCGGAACAGGGCTGGATCCTAAATAGGAATTCGCGCTCGTCAGTTTCCTCCGGGCTAACCACGATATCTTCGCTTGGAAGCCGGCCGACATGCTAGGTGTGCCCAAGGAACTGATCGAGCATTCCGTCAACATCGATCCCAAAGCTAGTCCAAAACGGCAACGACTACGCCAGTTTGCTCAGGACAGACACGAAGCCATAAAAAAAGAGTTAGCCAAGCTACTCACGGCAGGATTCATCAAGGAAGTCTTCCATCCTGACTGGCTCGCCAATCCTGTGCTCGTTCGTAAGAAAAACAACGAATGGAGAATGTGTGTCGACTACACCGACCTCAACAAACACTGCCCCAAAGATCCTTTCGGGTTACCCAAGATCGATCAAGTGGTCGACTCTACTGCTGGGTGCGCCTTGCTATGCTTCCTCGATTGCTACTCCGGCTATCATCAGATAAGCCTCAAAGAGGAAGATCAAGCCAAAACAGCGTTCATAACACCCTTTGGATCTTTTTGCTACAAAACAATGTCCTTCGGACTCAAGAACGCAGGAGCAACTTACCAAAGGGCAATGTCGAAGCTTCATCGCAATGTCGAAGCTTATGTTGACAACGTCGTCGTCAAAACAAGACACCGGGAGGAACTCATCGCCGACTTGGAGGAAACTTTCTCCAGTCTCCGCGCTTTCCGATGGAAACTCAATCCTACTAAGTGCGTATTCAGAGTACCTTCCGGCAAACTACTCGGGTTCATCATTAGCCATCGCGGCATTGAGGCCAACCCGGAAAAGATATCTGCCATCACAAACATGCAGGCACCAGCCAGCATTAAGGATGTGCAGAAACTCATAGGCTGCATGGCCGCTCTCAACCGGTTCATCTCGAGACTTGGAGAACGGGGACTACCCTTCTTCAAGCTTCTCAAACACCAGGACAAGCTCAAGTGGACAAAAGAGGCAGATAAGGCTTTCACACAACTCAAAGACTTTCTGTCAAAGCCTCCTGTACTCACCGCTCCCTCGTCGAACGAAGACTTGCTCCTATACATTTCCGCTACTACTCACGTCGTCAGCACGGCAATAGTAGTCGAACGGTCTGAACCGGGCCACGCTTACAAGGTCCAACGACCTGTCTACTTCGTTAGTGAAGTACTCTCGGACTCCCAAACTCGGTATTCACCAATACAAAAGCTATTATATGCTATTCTGCTCACCTCCCGGAAGCTGCGCCATTACTTCCAAGAGCACAACAGCACAGTCATCTCCGACTTCCCTCTTGGCGAAATTCTCCATAACAGAGATGCCACGGGTAGAATCTCCAAATGGGCAGTCGAACTCGAAGCTCTCACTTTGACCTTCAAGCCACAGACAGCCATCAAGTCCCAGGCTTTGGTCGACTTCATAGCCAAGTGGACCGAAAATCAAGTTCCTACTCCAGTCGAACGACCAGAGCATTGGGTAATGTACTTCGATGGATCCCTCAAACTTGAAGGGGCCGGCGCAGGCGTCTTACTCATCTCCCCCAAGGAAGACCAACTCAAGTACGTGCTGCAGATATTCTGGGAAGCATCCAATAACGAAGCCGAGTACGAAGCACTGCTACACGGCCTTCGCCTTGCAATCTCCCTCGGCATCAAACGACTACTGGTGTACGGCGACTCCCTAGTCATCATAAACCAGGTCAATGACGAGTGGGACCGAAACAAGGACAACATGGACGCTTACTGCAAAGAAGTCCGTAAGCTGGAAAACAAATTCTTCGGCTTGGAGTTCCATCACATCGTCCGCGACAACAACGTTGCCGCCGACGTCTTATCCAAAATGGGCTCAACTCGTGCAGAAGTTCCAGCAGGAATTTTCGTACATGAACTACGCAAGCCATCCATACCTGAACAGGTCACACCGCTAGTAGTCCCGACTACTGACGCCTCTCGAGAGATCATGATGATAGAAGTCGACTGGAGGACACCCTTCATTGACTACATCAAGGATCACCATCTACCATCCGACAAGAATAAAGCTGAGCAAATCTCCCGACGAGTAAAGAATTACGTTCTAGTCGGAGACAAGCTCTACAGGAAAGGTGCATCATCTGGAGTACTCATGAAGTGTGTCACCAGAGAAGATGGCTAAGAAATCCTAGAAGAGATTCATAGAGGGATCTGCGGCAACCACGCCTCTTCGAGGACACTAGTCGGCAAGGCCTTCAGAGCAGGGTTCTACTAGCCAATGGCTCTGGCCGACGCCAAGCAACTAGTCCAGAAATGCAAAGGTTGTCAATTCTTCACAAAACAGCAACATGTGCCGGCTTACAGGCTAGTCACAATACCTCCAACATGGCCATTTTCCTGTTGGGGGCTCGATATGATTGGCCCGTTACCAACTGCGCTAGGAGGATTCAACAGAGTACTCGTGGCAATTGACAAGTTCACCAAGTGGATCGAGGTCAAACCAGTCACTTGCCCAAAGGCAAACCGAGTCCTCGACTTCTTGGATGAAATCGTCCATCGCTATGGTTTTCCCAATAGGATTATCACAGATCTCGGGTCAAACTTCAACAATCACGACTTTTGGGAATATTGCGAGAACAGCGGCATTGATGTCCGCTATGTCTCGGTTGCTCATCCGCGAGCCAACGGTCAAGTCGAGCGTGCTAATGGCATGATACTCGATGCTCTGAAGAAACGACTGCATGACGTCGGCAACACCAAAGGCGGCTGATGGCTCAAAGAGTTACCCAATGCCTTGTGGGGCCTACGTACCCAACCATGCAAGACTACGGGACTATCACCCTATTTCCTAGTATATGGCTCAGAAGCCATACTACCTGCCGACATCATGTGGCAATCACCATCTGTTGAACAATATGACGAAGAGCTTGCAATAGAAACGTGACAAATGGATATCGACAGTTTGGAAGAAACAAGATGTGTAGCACTAGTGCAATCTGCCAGATACCTTGACGGTTTAAGGCGTTATCACGATCGCAACGTCAAGGAAAGATCTTTCAACTCGGGCGATATGGTCCTTAAGCGTATCCAAGACACATCAGGA
This sequence comes from Setaria viridis, assembly GCF_005286985.2. Taxonomy (NCBI): domain Eukaryota; kingdom Viridiplantae; phylum Streptophyta; class Magnoliopsida; order Poales; family Poaceae; genus Setaria; species Setaria viridis. Next base: position 17,279,577 of record NC_048263.2, on the reverse strand, counting down.
TTGCATAAACTCAATTCACCATGGGAAGGTCCTTACATCGTATCAAAGGTTACAGGACCTGGATCTTACAGACTCCAAGAGCTCTCAGGAGAACAGGTGCCGAACTCATGGAATATAGAACACCTCTGTCGCTATTACCCATAGCAGCACTCGAGTACTCACTTCAAGATAACTACTCGGGACGACTACTCGACTACCGACTTCAAGGGGTGTTCATTTCAACGCGCTATCAATACAACAAAGAAACTTGCCCTGATACAAACTTCATATCAATCTTTACTAAGACAAGAGTACATCAAGTTACATCGAGTACGAGGACTCGGCTCAACAAAGACTCCAAGCAACTGCCTACTGGCGGGCTGCATTTAAGCCTCAGGCTTTTACTATATCACAAGGCCACTCAGGTCTGCCGACCGCAGGAAGGGCCTACATGCAAGGAAGCTACGCAAAACGTAGGCACACCCAGGTATCCTACCCAAGGCACGTCCAGGTACTCCATTACTGCCATCACCAGGACAGCGGCAACGCCAAATCTGGCAAGACGCACCTAGAGGGAACCAAGGCTGCTCTTTTGCTAGCCTTGCGAAGCCTACCTACTCTACGGCCACACCTCCACCATCTTTCAGAGCGGGATGAAGACCACGGCACTCATCACCCATCACTCGCTGCGAGTTCCAGCGCGTACTCTGTTGGATCCGTAGCTGCAAGATGAGGTAATTGATGAACCCTCCTACGAGGATTCTTCTAGCATCGCGGCTATCCCTACGAGCGCAAGAGTCTGTGGGGGCAAGGTGGCTTTAATCTATGAGGAATCTTCTAGCACCGGTGCGCTCTTTGCTGGCTCTCTACACTCAAACAGAAGCAACCGCAGCCAATCCATTATTACTCAGAAGCTTGAGTTGGCTCGCCAACCAGATGGCCCTATTTATAGCCGAAAGCCACAACTACCACCGGCCCAAGAGTTACTATGCACCCGTGATCAATGAGCCTGACAACTCCTGACTCTGCCCATGTGACTGCACTCATGCCGCAACGGACAAAGGAGCACAGTACACCCGTACAACAAAAGACAGTCGAGTACAGTACACCCGTGTTCCTCAGAAGACAAGTACTCCAACAGCATTACGACTACTCGACACTCGGGACTACTACAAGCCAAGTTTAGCCTACATGATGGGGGCTCCGACTACTCCGACCCTGGGACCTAAGGTTGGGCAAGGCAGAGTTCCACCCTCGAAGGGTCGGGCGCCTCCGACCTCAGGACTCGGGGTCGGGCGAGGCGGAGTTCCACCCTCGAGGGGTCGAGCGCCCCCGACCCCAGGACTCGGGGTCGGGCGAGGCGGAGTTCCACCCTCGAAGGGTCAAGTGCATCCGACCCCAGGACTCGGGGTCGGGTGAGGCGGAGCTACTCCCTCAAAAGGTCAGGCACAGCAGAGTTGCAATACTTCGGGATTCAACAACATTCTTCGCAAGACAACGAACTCCAAAATCCAAAAAAAAGTATCAACATACTCGGTACAAGAACAAGGGTACACACAAAAATCTCAAAGTTCTTCTAAGGAGACGAACTCTGACATCTTGGCTGCAATGGGCTCCGCCTCCTCAAGGTACTGCGCATAGGCCTCCTCTGTGCAGTTGCGAGCCACGCCATCACCAGCTGCCGTCAAATCTGCCCTCGGGTAGTAGGACTTCACAACTGCAAGAACCTGTTTGCAAACAGTCTTGCAAAGTCCCACTACTTTACTCGGGGCAGCTCTTAGTCGCTCTACTAGCGATTGCGGTTCTACGCCTTCCTCCACGGGGGCTATGGCATTCACCAAGTCTTCGGCCGCTCTAGACACCTCTCGGAGTTCGTCCTAAAGTCTTCCCAAGGTCTGGGCATGATCTCTACATGCCACCATGGCCATGGCGAGCTCACGCCATTCTGCATCTTTCGGTCCCGCTGGTGCTCGCACGCGGCTTCTGCTTCAGTGAGCGCGGCCCGAAGATGTTCGGCTTCATCTGCCACTCGGTCATGAGCGTTCCTCAAATCAATAACTTGGTTCCTTGCAGACGCCTCCTGTTTCTTGAGCTCTACAAAGCAAAAGAACTCAAGCCACAGCCAACTACAGTTGGACACACCCAAAGTAGTCGCAATGCTTACCTTGATACTTCTTGTTCAAGGATTTATAGCGGCTCTCCAGTTTCTCCTGCAGAACGGCGTGATCCGCACGTTCCACGGCAAAGGATTTTGCCCCGACTTCATGAATTCGAAGCGCTTCTGTCAGTTGGGCGCATTCCTACTCCAGCTGATGGTTTCTTTCCTGAAAAGATCCGAGTATGCTGTGGTGAGTTTTTACGCCTCCCGACTACTCGGGTCATGCAGTAACATCAGCAATATCTACCTGGACGCCCCGGAACACATCCATGGCCCTCTGGAGCTCCAAGTCAGAAGGTGGGCTAGGTACTAGCCTTCGGGTACTCTCCACAAGATGAGGAATCGTACCCAGAGAAGCACCTACAAACATCTTCCATATCAGCTACCGACTACGACTACAATAACAAATTACAGGCACTTACCTAGAGAAGTCATTTGTTTGGATTTCTCAACAACAGCCAGCGCTCCGCCAGAGGATGAGGATAGGCCGGCACTCCCCGAGCCTGATGCTGCAGCAGGTTCCTCCACTGAGCGAATCACGTCTTGAAGCATCGACATCGTAGCTCCAAGACAACCAGGGTCAACCTCGGGTACCTCTTCAACAATGAAGTCCTTCAGAGGAATAGATGCTGTAGTCAAAGGTTTCGGCTCTATCCCTGTCTCTCCAGGGATAGTCTCCTCTGCATCCCTGCACCAACAAAGTGTCACTACATGATTTTAGAAAATTCAATGGCACCCAACAAGACAAGGAGGCTCACCGGGTTGAACGCGGCGGCAGTCACACACGTTTCTTCTCGGCGACAAGCGGCCGAGTACTAGGAGCCGCGGGAACAGCCGCCGGCACCGTCTTCTCACCAAGACCTACAAAAACAAGGAGTCAAGACTACAGTACTACTCCCATAACTACAATCGGAAGGGACAACGCTTACCACTGGCGATCACATTGGACAGCAAGATGCCAGTAGCAAGTACTGGTGACACCTCCTTCACTACTCCAGCAGGTAGCCCCAGAATCGCCTGGTCGGCAATGGGCGGCATGGCAGCCGGAGGAGTTGGCGCAGTTAACTCGGGGGCTACCACAGCTTCTGTTGATGGTACCTTCTCCGGCACCGTGTCAACAGCCTCATCACCGACTTCAGGGTCGGACGCGGCTATTTCTTCAGAAACAGCCTCATCTACAGCCTTCGCGAACAAAGACAAGATTCACCACATCAATAACGCATTTCAAGCTCCTCAGTACCATACAAGTTCTCGACTACATACCTTGGTACCCCGAGACTTCTCAGTGGTTGAAGTAGACTTAGCAGTAGCCATCTTGCAGACAACTCTGCGTCTCTTAACAGGGGGAGAAGGCTCGTCCTCCGACTCCTCGACGACGGCTTCCGACTGTGCCACGTGGTCGTCAAGTACTCGGGACTTCTAAAAAACAAATCGGTGTCAGCAACGAGAATCCCAAAGTCAAAGAAGAACAAGTCAGGAGGAAAAACTTACCACTTCTGGCTCATACCAGGATTCATACTGACGAAGGGCTGTAGGGATTACTGGTACTCCCTGATAGTTCCTAAAAAACTTAGCCAGTAGCACCTCCACGTCATCATCAGATATGTCCTCCTCAGACATACGCGACGGATCCTTCAGACCCCTGTACTCACTTCCCGGGTGAGCACATTTTTGAAGTGGCTGGACCCTTCTCTTCAGGAAGCTGGCTGCCACGTTGATCCCAGTCAGACCGAGTGCTTTCAACTCGGTGATCTGCTGTATCTAAAGATCAAGCTCCGGGGTGTCCTCAGGCTCGCTTATCCAATTTTCCGCATGCTTGGGCGCGTGACCAGTCACCACAGGCAAGCGAGGATCATGGTTCCCGATGTAGAACCACCTTTTCTTCCAATCCCCATGGGAGTCGGTCAGATTATACTCAATATATGCATTCGAGTTCCTGAGTTGGAACCCGGCACCTCCAAAGACTTCCATCCGCTGGGCACTCGGCTGAGGCTTGCAACGAAACAGTTTTCTAAATAGCTCAAGACTTGGAGGTACTCCTAGAAACACTTCGCACAGATGTACAAATATAGACATATGCAGTACTCCATTGGGATTCAAGTGGACGAGCTGAAGGTTGTAGTACTCAAGAATACCTCTGAAGAAGTCGGAGGTGGGCACGGCCAGTCCCCTTTCCACGAAGTGAGCAAGCATCACTGTCTCCGCCGGATGTTCCTCAAACTGCCACGCATTGGGAAATGCGGGGCGCCACTGCACGATTTCCTTCGGCTGAAGGAGCTTGGCATTGACTAGTGCTTGGACTGCTTCTTCCTTCATCACCGAGTGTTGCCAAGTTGCCCTAGGTGGCGGCGGAGCAGTCTGGTTTGTCGGCCCACCTTCGGCGCCGGCAGCACCAACTTCTTCCCCTTCTTGGATCTGACCTTGCCCATCGCCGGAGCCTTGCTTTGGATCTTCTCAGGTTTCTTGCCCATCTTCTTGGAGCGCATTCGATGGATTCAACCTCGACTTAAGGAAGAGGTTTCCACTCGGATCTAACTCAAAAAAGTGGCAGTGGCGGAGGCGGCGGCACTGGCACCGGCGAAACAGCGAGCGAAGGCGCAGAGGAGGAGGAAGAACAGATCTAATGACCATGTGGCGTCACAGCAACCGAAAAGGGCCTTTCCAGATTTATCTCTGCCGGCTCCGGATTCGACGCGTCAGCGCAACGGATAGATTAACTCGCGTATTAATCGCAATAAACACCCAACGGCTACTGCATTCAACGGATTGATGACCACTTCAACGACAAGAATCGCCTAAGTGCTCGGGGGCTGCGGGTACCGTACCTGTTGGTCAGTTTTTTCTTTTTCAAGATCTCCGAGGGTAAAATGGGCAAAAGCTAGTTTGACCCTAAGCCTAATTCTTCGACTCAACCTAAGGCTCGAGGGCTACTCCATATGGAGTGCGATTGACATTGCACTACCATATAAAGACTACTCGGGGCGGACACAACTCGAAGCTGTAGAAAGAGTACCTTCCAGCCACGCGACAGTACTCGAGCACTTCAGTCTACAAAAACTACTCGGGTAGTGCCTGCAGTGCCCAAGACTATGGCGCACGACTACAAAGTACTCGGGGGCTTGTCGGGACTACTCCCCAGACCCACGAGTAGGCCTCGGACGGCCCACTAAGGGACGTACTCGGACTTGATCAGAACAAGGATGGGCGTATCCCACTCGGACTAGTCTTGTATGTTTATGGAAAACTACTTGGACCGATACCGAGTAGAACTCTGTAATAGTACCCGACTAGGACTCAGACTTGTAACCCTACCCTCCCGTTTATATAAGGCCGGGCAGGGACCCCCGTCAAACAACAATCCCCAGGACCAGAACATACATCAATACAAACCAACACACAGGACGTAGGGTATTACGCGATCTAGCGGCCCGAACCTGTCTAAATCGTGTTCCTTGCGTCACCATTGATTCCTTGATTCTCGACGACCCTTACCGCACAAAAGACCACCTAGGGTACCCCTAGGCGGGCTGCCGGTCTAAAACACCGACACATGGCAATTTGATATGGATTCTATGCATCATGGTAGATCAAATCAGTATTCTCTTTTGCACCATGATAAGAATTTTTTTTGCTTTCTATGTCTCTTGAAGCTATTGTGCGTGATGATGTTGCTAAAGCTACAAAAGCCAAAACTGAGAGTGATAAAAATGCCAAATCTGTTAGTACTAAGAAAAATAAGATAAGATTGAAAGGAGATTACTTGCTTGCTACTAAATCTGATATTAATGAATTGGTTGCTTCCACTTCTATTGCCTATGCTTTGGTATGCAAGGATGCTTTGATTTCATTCACGATATGCAGCATCTCTTTGCCCCCTGCTGTTGCTAACATTTTGCAGGAGTATTCTGATGTTTTTCCAAGTGAGATATCATAGGGGCTGCCACCAATACGAGGGATTGAGCATCAAATTGATCTTATTCCTGGTGCATCTTTGCCAAACCATGCGCCATACAGGACAAATCCGGAAGTGTAAGAACTACTCGACAAAGGTTATGTGCATGAGTCTCTTACTCCTTGTGTTGTTTCGGTTATTTTAGTACCTAAGAAAGATGGAACATGGAGTACGAACTACTCGACAAAGGTTATGTGCATGAGTCTCTTACTCCTTATGTTGTTCCGGTTATTTTAGTACCTAAGAAAGATGGAACATGGCGTATGTGTGTTGATTGTAGAGCTATTAATAATATCACCATTCGATATCGACACCCTATTCCACATTTGGATGATATGCTTGATGAATTGAGCAGTGCTGTTGTGTTTTCCAAAGTTGATTTGCGTAGTGGGTACCACTTCATATGAAATTGGGAGATGAATGGAAAGCTGCTTTCAAAATTAAATTTGGTTTATATGAGTGGTTAGTCATGCCTTTTGGGTTAACTAATACACCTAGTACTTTCATAAGATCAATGAACGAGGTTTTGCGTGCTTTCATTGGAAAATTTGTTGTAGTCTTCTTTGATGATATATTGATTTACAACAAATCTATGTATGAACATCTTGATCACTGACGTGCTGTTTTTAATGCTTTACGAGATGCACGTTTATTTGGTAACCTTGAGAAGTGCACCTTTTGCACCGATCGAGTGTCTTTTCTTGGCTATGTTTATACTCCACAGGGAATTGAGGTTGATCAAGCCAAGGCAGAAGCTATACAGGGATGGCCTGTACCAAAGACTCCACAAGGAATTGAGTTTCCTAGGACTTGCCATTTTGTGATGGACTTCAGCACCATTGCTCCACCTTTGAATGAGCTTGCAAAAAAGGGAGTGCCTTTTAGCTGGGGCACAATACAAGAGAACTCCTTCAACATGCTGAAAGATAAGTTGACACATGCACCCCTCCTCCACCTTCCTAATTTTAATAAGACTTTTGAGCTTGAATGTGATGCTAGTGGAATTGGATTGGGTGGTGTTTTGTTACAAGAAGGCAAACATGTTGCATATATTAGTGAAAAATTGAGCGGGCCTATTCTGAATTATGCTACTTATGATAAGGAACTGTATGCTCTTGTTCGCACATTAGAAACATGGTAGCATTACTTGTGGCCCAAAGAGTTTGTTATCCATTCTGATCATAAATCTTTAAAGCATATTCGTAGTCAAGGAAAATTGAACTGTAGACATGCCAAGTGGGTTGAATTTATTGAATCTTTTCCTTATGTTATTAAGCAGAAGAAAAGGAAAGAGAATATTATTGTTGATGCTTTGTCTAGGAGATATACCTTATTGAATCAACTTGATTACAAAATCTTTCGATTAGAAACAATTAAAGATCAATATGTTCTTGATGCTGATTTTAAAGATGTGTTGTTGTATTGTAAAGATGGGAAAGGATGCAACAAATTCCTCATTAGTGATGGGTTTGTGTTTAGAGATAAAAACCTATGCATTCCAGCTAGCTCCGTTCGTTTGTTGTTGCTGTAGGAAACACATGGAGGTGCCCTGATGGGGCATTTTGGAGCAAAGAAAATGGAGGACATACTCGCTAGTCATTTCTTTTGGCTAAAGATGAGAAGAGATGTGGAGAGATTTGTTGCTCGTTGTGCGACATGTCAAAAGGCCAAGTCACGATTAAATCCACACCATTTGTATTTGCCTCTACCTGTTCCTAGTGCTTCTTGGGAAGATATTTCTATGGTTTTTGTGTTGGGATAGCCAAGGACTAGGAAGGGATGTGATAGTGTGTTTGTGGTTGTTGATAGATTTTCTAAGATTGCACATTTCATACCATGTTATAAAACTAATGATGCTACTCATATTGCTGATTTGTTCTTTTGTGAAATTGTTCGTTTGCATGGCGTGCCCAACATAATTGTTTCTGATCGTGATGCTAAATTTCTTAGTCATTTTTAGAAGACTTTATGTGCAAAATTGGGGACTAAGCTTTTATTTTCTACTACATGTCATCCGTAAACTGATGGTCAAACTAAAGTTGTGAATAGAACTTTGTCTACTATGTAAAGGGCTGTTTTAAAGAAGAACATTAGGATGTGGGAAAATTATTTGCCTCATATTGAATTTGCTTATAATTGCTCGCTGCATTCTACTACAAAGATGTACCGATTTCAGATTTTTTATGGTTTCTTGCCTTGTGCTCCTATTGATTTGATGCCTTTGCCATCTTCTAAAAACTAAATTTTGATGCAATGAAATATGCTGAATTGATGTTAAAACTCCATGAAACCGTTAAAGAAAACATAGAGTGCGTGATTGTTAAAGGAAGAAGGCAACTAATTTTTGAACCTGTAGATTTAGTTTGGTTGCACTTGAGAAAGGATAGGTTTCCTGAATTGAAAAAATCAAAACTGATGCCAAAGGCTGATGGACCATTTAAAGTGTTAGAGAAAATTAATGATAATGCATATAAGCTAGATCTGCCTGCAAATTTTGGGGTTAGTCCCACATTTAACATTAAAGATTTGAAGCCATATTTGGAAGAAGAAGATGAGCTTGAGTCGAGGATGACTCAGTTACAAGAAGGGGAGCATGAGGAGGACATCAATACCGTCGATACCTCCACGCCGACACAAGTATTAATTGCTAGTCCTACACAAGTACCATTTTTGGTCCTGTTACTCGTGCCTGTGCTCGTCAACTTAATCATTAGGTGAGTTCATTTTTGAGTTCATGTCCATCATATTTAGACCATGGAGACACGTGCACTCTTGTTTTGCTTAGGAATCAGGGAGAAGACCGAAAGGGAAAAGGATTCGCGCAGGCTCGATTCGGACTGCAGAACAACACCAATTTGTGACGGTTACCATAGTCTCATACGGACTCAGATTGGAGCATTCAAGTACTTCATGGAATCCTTATGAAGTCTATTTTCATATGGATCTAGACTCAAGTCTATATCTATTCCGAGGTGGTCATTATGATCGAATTACTACCGAGAGGTTTTTCTGTCCAAGGTGTTGTGTCGCCTTATTTTGGCCCAATGGGCCGTGTATCAAGTTGTGTCCATTAAGGACACGTCCTAGGGTTGGAGCACGAAGCAAACACCCTTGTGGTTTCCCTCCCATGTTCTTAACCCCTTAGCCGCCACCAGGAAGACTCAGGTTTTATTTAGATTAAGTTTAGCTTTTGCTACTTGCTTGTAAGCGCGCATGCTGGATCAGTCACCCATCTTCTTATCTTCGGAACCCCACCATAATTGAGGTTGAGTTTGAAACATTCATTTACATCTAGTAATTTAGTACTTGTTATACTTGTCCTAGCTACTTTTTTGATTCCTTGCAGGACGAGTGTCCTAGTGGCCGAGTGATGCGCTCCACAAGATCGCAACAGTCATTGGAGGTGGTGTACCGTTTGCTAAGGCGCAGCATCCTTGGAAGGCTGTAGTCGGGCCGTGAACATCGTCTCCATCCACCAATCGAGTTATTCGCCCTCTCTCATCGAAAGATCGGGTCACAAACGCTAGCGGGTTCCTATCACATATATTTGTTTATTGCTCTCTTTTTTAAATCGATCGAAGGCTCTTTTATTTTTTGTTACAACTCATGCTGACCTTGTCAATAATACTTTTTGCAATTGCTCTACCCATCCAAGGCCAAATATTTATGAGCTATAGATGGCAAAATTTATTTTTGGGTGAATTGATTCAGGATCTACTTCCGTGGTATGAGATTTAGAAGCTGGTCATTCCTTTTTGTGTAACCTCTTCTTGCTAGCCTTTCTGTCCATGCATTGTGAATTTCTACACTGGAAATTTCACAAACTTCGCTGGGCATCCAAACCTAAACCCAAATATCATTTTTGTGACTATCTCCATGATCACAACTGTGGCACCACCATCCAAATTAATCCGACTAAGCTGTGCTAATCGTCGCCTCAAATGCGATCAGACACTTTAATCGGATCAAAATGGTAGTCTATCAGGTTTCACCCGATACAACCACGTATTTGTGATTGAAACAAGCACACAATACTCGTACGAAGATGACCCCAAAGATTACAACAATCCAAATGTAAACATTACTGAGGTCTCAAATTATTTGTTAGAAACCGAGTTCAAAACATAAAGAAGTTCAGAGTTCAAATACAGTGGAAAATAAACGATAAGCTACCGACCATACATGATACCATGGTGAAGCCATCCATGACATCACTCACCACGATCCTCACACATCAAGGACATGTCCCACTCAACCGTCCATCCCGGAGGGAGCTGGTACGGCCAAGTCACACTAGCAACCACATCATCAATGTCATTACCTGAAAATATAGCCACAAGCAAGGCTAAGTATACTAATGCTCCGCAAGACTTACCCGTCAGGTAGTATCTACTCCACCAACTCCTAGATATGCAAGACTTTTTAGCTGAGGGGTTTGTTTTTGCCAAAATCTTCTAAAGTGGGTCCTTGCTTTCAAGTTTTAGCATCAAATTCTAGTTGATTAAGCATTCTAGGTAAGCACCTATTCTAAGAAAGCATGGTAGAACAAGCAATTTAATCAAGCCTCAATATTAAGCATCACCATTGTTCATCTTCTTACTCAATGTAGCATAGCGGTCAAGCAGTCGCAATATCTGCGAGAAACAGACGATTCGAATCGAATTTCTTAACCTTGCAAGGTGGACCTAAACACACAACATGTGCGAACCGCGACGGGTTCATACATTATCAACAGCTCCCATCGATCCCTAGTGTGGGTCCAGAGCCCACTTCCCTTGGATACAATGCCCCACCGGTCCTTAGATCAATGCAGTGTTGTGGCCGCACTTGTACCCACATGATGCACCAAGGGAAACTATTTCCAGAGAGAGCGGGATAAAGGTCCATGCCTGGTTCAATTAGGTACAAGGCTTACCGAGTCCCATAGTATCAGCATGTGTTTAGTACATTCAAAAACATGACCACGAACACCGACATGGTTCGACCTTAGCAATTTTCCTCTATACAGATAGGGCATCAACAATTTCAGGAACACTGCACCAAGCCCCATCCGTCAACCTTATGATTCCAACGTAAGTAAATAGGCAACTTCTATAGCTCACGAGTGACATGAAATCACCCAACTTTTACCGTGTCCTTATTTAGCATAGCAACTAAGTGAGTTAACATGCTAGTATTCAAAACATGGGTACTAGGAGCATGCAACTAAGGTTTCAATACAACTCCTATAGACTTAATGCACAAACATAAGTAACAAGGATATTGTATACATTTAGAAACAAGGGTTATGCTCTGGGGCTTGTCTTCCTGCCCTAAATCAGCCTTGGGCTCTTTTGAACTTTGGTTCGGGCCTTGGGTTGCCTCGATCACGTTCAGCTCAGCAGGAGGGTGTCCTTCTTCGCATTCCAGGATGAGCTCGTACGTTCCGTCGGGAAGGTTAGCTTCTACACGAGATGCATATGCATAAGATTTCTTTGATAATCTTTCATGACGTAGGTTTTATTTCGTTAACCATTAAAAAAGCATGGGGTGTATTTTTGCCACATTCTCCTAGATAAGTTTATAAACATTTCTTTTCTTCACAGAACAAGCTTGGTCGGAAATAAAACATAGATTTATTTTGATGGTGATTGTGTACACATATAAAATTCTTAGGAATTTATTATTCAAAAGACAACAGGTGTGGTGTTTTGGTACTGTTTAGCAAACCTTTTAGGGATGATCATGCTACTGATGAAGAGCATAATAATCATTTGTGAGCCTACAATCCTAGTAATAATTATTATTTTTATTAATTAAACTAGCTCTTAAAATGAATAATGCTTCAGAAAGCATCTGCTAATATATAGATATGAATTTTTTTCAGGAGCTTCCCCCCTATGCAAGAAATCTACTGTAAAAATATGAGATAGATTCGACAACCACCGAATTTACTAAAAATCAAACAGAGTTATATTGCTGATTTGAAGGATGATTTATAACTAGAGTTCTATCATTAGTTTAGTACTATAAATTTTACAGAAGGGTTCTCAACATTAACATATGCTACTGTGAATTTTTGAGGATTTTGTGAGGATGAGAACTATTTATTCCACAATAAGGGGATTAAACAACATGCATTTTGTAAGCAACAAAAGCACATATTTCACATGAAAAAGTATTTTTACTAGTCAAATATGAGCATCAGGAAACTAACAAAATTAATTTCGCATTTTACCCTTTTTCTATGATTTTCTACGGATTTCCAAATTTTTGGCCATTTTAATGCATTTTATTCAAATTTGAATTTCCCTTTTTACCGAACAACCCTTAGAACTTTTCAAGGTTCACAACCATGTCCCTACATTTTTCACTAACCGTGAAACCAAAACATAAATTATAATCAAGTCCTTGGTCGGCTGGTGGCTCGGGGAGCTCAATTTCGGTGATGTGGGGCCACTATGTCGTGGGTAGGGTCACGAGAGCGACGAGGGACTCACCGACAACTGGTTTAGTGCAGGACTCGGGGTTCGAGGTTTGCAAGTGATGGCTCGCGGCGGAGCAGTGGCGGCGCGGCAGCGTCAGCTTCGGCTTAAGGGCCATGTTCTCCGGCAAATCGCTCTCTAAAAGAATGAAATGCGTGCATGCATTAGAGATGATGCTATGAGTGCAAATGCTCATGAGATGCATGGAAAATAAAAGAAATAATAAGAAATCAATTGTTAACAGAACAATCTAGCTAAAAACAATACATAATTATACAAGAATGATAAGAGAAACTATTTTGCACGATAAGCCAAGCAAGCACGAAATTGCAAGATTAAAAACTTCCATTGAGAAACAATTATAAAATAAATTGCACAGATAGAAGACAACAATACAAAATCATGAGAATTGGATTCACATAAAAATAAATTTTTAATGTGGAGATATAAAATAAACAATATAAACTACTATTAAGCACATTAAATCTAAAAAGCCTTGTAAATCAACCAGAAAAGTATCAACATCATTTTTCCTGGATTCTATGTGGAAAACAAAGACTAATAGAAGTGATTTCAACATTTAATCAATTTTCCACTAATTATCATGCAAATAGCAAAATTAAGATAGCAAACAAGAATTATATTTAAAACTGCATGAAAAACATAGATTCCACTAACACAAGTTGCAGATCTGGAACATAAATGATAAATAGAAGCTAACAAAATTGGTTTCACAATTTGTGGACCACCACATGATGTATAAAGCATTTAACAAATCTTAGAGCAAAATAAATCATATCACCAGACACAGAATAGGAACATGCACATAAACATTTTTCAAATAAACTAGATATTGTTAGAAACTCAACAAAATAAGAATCACATTTTTTGCATTTTTCTACACATTCCTATGCATTTTCCAAGTATGCAGCTATTTAAATCTAGGAAATAAAACAAAATCAAGATCATCTTGTAAAACAACCCTCAGGTCTAAAGATTCCTCGCATAGAGGTCCCTAAAACTTTGCCATAACCTCCCTCTCTTTCTTCATTCTTCCCACAACACACGCTTCACTCACACACAGGACGGCCGTGGCCTTGCTGGCGGCGGCGGGGTAGATGGCACAGCGCCGGTGGGAGAGCGGCGGGGCCATGCCCCAAGCCCAAGGGGCTCACCAGCGGTGGCATAGGTGGTGAGGAGGAGGTGGCGTAGGAGCTCCAGGAGCGGTGGCAGACCAGCGGGCGGAGGCGGCCGGCGGGTGGCCTGCACGGCGGAGGAGGAAGAAGGGCGAGCAGCAAAACAAATGCGGGAGCTCTAGGGGAAGCCGTGGGCGCAAGGGATTGGCGCGGGGCTCACCAATAGTGACGAATTGGACCGGCGACGGTGGAGAGCATGGAGCTTGGGTGGCACGAGTGGCGGCGGTAATGGTGGATGGAGGTACCTAGGGTTTCGCGGAGCGCCGGTGCGGCTTATAAAGGAGCAGCGGGGTGAGGGCACGACCGGGATTTCATGTGGCCTCAGCCACGGTGGCCAGTCTGGCCACGGCAGCACGGCAGGCACCATCGGCACTGGCCAACGGGCGGGTGTGCAGGCGCGGGAGAGGAGGAAGGAGACGCTGACGCGTGGGCCCAGCCAAGTTTAAACAGCTCAACTTTCCTCACTCAAACGACCCAGCTACAGGCACCCAAAAATCTCACAAAAATACTCATTTGAAAGATAAAATCGCAATGAACACAATGCCATAAGAATCACCTCTAGAACTTCTCTGGTTTTAACACAATTGACAAAAGAAAATAGCCAAAACTGAAACTTAAATGAATTTTTAACACAAGGAAACATCACTGAAAAATTAAGTAAAAATATTGTATAATCATCAAATTGCATCTAGTATTTAAATAAAATAACAAGAGGCATAGTTACATAGCAGAAATTGGAGTTTCTTCACAAGTTTGAATTTCAACAATAAACAACAATTACGTGAACTTAAACAATGCATGATCAGGATGCTCAATTATGCACAAATGATGCTCATGATGCGTGGCGTGCGAAGGTGTCATTTTCAACATGAATTTTCACACAAATTTTGAACTACGTGTTTGAATCTCCAAATATAAAATTTGGAGTTCAAAGTATAGGCTACAACTTTTGTAAAATCAGACATATGAAAAACTTGATGGATTTGGAGATAAACTTAGGAGAAGTTTGGTGGAACGCCGACCAAAACTGGGTTTGAAAATGATTTGATATTCGGCCGAACTTCTACTCAATTTTTGAACAGGCTCAAAATCAAGAAAAGTGCCACTTATGAAAGTTGCTCCATTTGAAGGGAACTATCACTTTTATATTGGCCAAAAATTGAGTTCTTATATAAAATTTGTTTTTTATTTTCTTCTGAAGTAAGCATCATTACAGTGGTGTTTAACACTTAACCATTTTGATTTTTATTTAATTTATTTCTTAATTTCTCTTGATTTGGCTCTTAATTACTTGAGATGTCACAGCAACCCAATTTGAGAATGGAAAATATTTCGACGAAGATTCGGAAGATTATTTAATGCCTTGTCATGAAGATCAAGACCTGGAGGCAACCATCAATGCATGGAAAAAATAGGTAGAGGAACAAAGGCCAGAAGAGGCCAGGCCACCCTCAGGCCGATCGGCCTGGGGTGTTCCCTTCCTCTGTTGCCTCTAAAATTTGACGTGGACATCCCTCCAGTGGAGTAGGATAATTTTTTTCCTGGAGGATCGAAGATTTTGGTCCTTTTCATACTCAAGGACGAGCATCGTCTAAGCATTGGAGGAGAGTCATCGCATTATCTGTGACTACTGCTGAGTAAGTAATATGTTGCAAAGAGTTCTGAGGAGAAAAAGAAAAAATATATATATTGTGGAAAAAGAAAGAAAGAAAGAAAAAGGAGAAAAAGAAATAAAATACTCCTAAGTTCTTTGAGCTTCATAAAGATCCTAAGTGTTTTCAAGAATAAGGATTACTCCATACTCATTATTCTAACCATGTGCAATCTGATTTGTGCCTTGTGATCACTCTTTGCCCTTGCACATGTCCACTATCTAAATGTGTGTGTTCATTCTCTCCCTCTCCAAAAAAATTATTTTCCATGACCTTTTTGACAAGTATCAGTAAGATCCATCTGAAATCTTTCTTTTTTTTGATAATATCATGATTATAATATTTTTACTAGGACTAACCTTGCCAAAGATCCAGATAAAGCCTTACACATATTTTATGAGTGATGACAGGTTAGAGAAGTTCTAGCATAGGTTTGAGAGACTTAATGAGCTGAGAGAACAAGAGCAATTGCAATGAAGTTTAAATTGTTGATCTCAGTTCAGTTTCTTTTTGAAATTTTTTTTATTGAAAATCTTCTGATGTTTGTTTCAAATTGAGACCAAAAGAATAAATTTATTATGGGATGTGCTTTAAATGATATCTATCCTCCATACTAGAGAAGGCTAGTTGCAACTTGAATATTAATTGAAAAATTCTATGTGAGCATTATGTTTTCTTATGTGTGATCAAGTGCAGGATTGAACACCGAAAGGCAACACTAATCGATCTAAGTATCTCCTTTGATGGTTTTATGGTTTATCGGGTTTGCTTGCTTTTGAATCTATGAATCAATGATAGATTGCCTAGCATGTTCTTGTGGTCATGGTGACCAAATTTGCATGCGTGATCGACTGATGAGTTCATGTTCTTATGATCATGCCCTTAACCTACTTACGCTGATAGAGGTGATTGTGCTAGGATCTTTCTTGTGTAAGGTGGGGAGTTTCGGGATCCGGACTAGATGTTTTAGATTTAAAGATGCTTAATAAGATCATATTTGTATTGCTTTGCTATCCATGCTTAGAATTACAACATATGCATAGTCTAGGTTGCTCTAGATTGGTTACCTTTGCTCTATCTATTATCTATCTGTACAAGCTTAGTAGATTGGATTTGAATCTTTCATATAAACACCAAGTTAATACTAATAATGCTAGTTGAAATAGATCTTGTGCTATAAGCTCCACGAATTGATAAACCTTGGGGGAATACTCTGAGGAAGAGCTACACCTGATCCGTATGCTTGCGGTTCACAATTGGCATGCTAACAGCCATTAACAGCAACCTGCCCCTATCCTTCTCCCTTGTGACATGTCCTCACCGCCGCACCCTGTGTTGGAGGTATGCCCTAGAGGCAATCATAGAGATGATGATATTCCATTTGTATCCATGATTTGTATGTTGTGTTCATTGAATATCCATTGAAGGCTACTTGAATTGATTTGCAATTATGTGAATTGTATGTGAAACTCTTTACTTGTATGGTTATTCTAAAGTTGTCCCTAGTCGGAGTTCATGTGAGGACACACATGAATATTAGACTAGCACATGTATTAGTTGATGACTATGTTTCACAAGTCATAGACATGGAGATGTTGAACTAATAATGTGGACACATGTGGAGACATGTGCTAGGACTGACCCAACACGAGAAGTAGTTCTCTCTTTAAACAACATATACGCTTTGTCCTTAGACCTGAGATTGTCGCATGTATTCTAGATGTGGATCGACCTACTTAGGGGCTATCAAACGCTACGCTGTAACAGGGTAGTTATAAAGGTAGCTTTCGGGTTTGTCAAGAAGCATTGCTATGAGACATGGTCAATCAAGATGGGATTCGCCCCTCTCTGATTGAGAGTGATATCTCTGGGCCCCTCGAGTGATCGGATCCGAAAATGCATGGCCATGCTAGGTACGGTTAAGAGTTAACCTACAAAGGGATTCCGAATCACAGGATCGAGAAAGAGCGGTCGGCTTGAAGCTAGACCAAATATCGTGAGGCAAAGGGAATAGCATGTATATTATGTTGTGATGGTTCGTCTGATATGATCTTCGTGTGCGTATAGGAGTTGGCACGTCTTGCTAGAGGCCGCTACCGACTATTGGGCCGAGTAGGAGTACTCGGGCCATGTCTATACGTATCCGAACCCATAGGGTCACACACTTAAGGGGCTAGAAGCCCAATTCGGATCAGATCCGAGTTGGATTAGGTTTAGAAGTACTAATGGGCCTTGGATCCAGAGGCCCGTCAGGAACCTCTATAAATAGAGGGGTGGGGGCGCCCTAGGGTTTACACCCTTTTGCGAAACACACCTACCGCGCCTCCCACGCCCTCGCCTGTTGCAACAAACGGATCTAGCAGTCCGGCTTGCGACGCTTCATCCCTGCACGTGTGGATACCTTGGAGGTGTTGCGCCTGCAGCACTTGGACGAGCCGCCGACGAGCCACGACGAGCCGACGACGAGCCGCGGCGAGCCGACGACGAGCCGTGGCACCGGAGGCGATCTTGCTGCACGTGGACGAGCTGCTGAGGAGCTGCTGGGCGTGATCGACTATGTACGACTACGTTGATCGACTACGTACGACTACGTGATCGTCTTCACTGCATCGACGCATATCTACATCTTCCGCACCAGTAGTGCGTTGAGTGGTAATCCCGTGATCCTTATACGGCAGTTCTTCCTGGTTATACGCGGTAGAAATTTTGATTTGCGCTAGTGTAGCCTACCTCGTATCCCAACACCCTGCTCCACCTATAAACGGCGCCCCTACCCACGCCCCCTCCCTCCCTGTGCTCACTTCACCAAACCGCCGCGGACACCCCATCTCCAGCTTCTGCCTCATCTCCCTAACATTCTAAGCATGTTCCCTATTGATGGTCCTTATGACTGAAATCCGACCATCACACTACTCAAACAATAAAGGAAAACTAACATTTCTTACTACCATATTGTTATCAATAAACTAGTTCCACATGTATCAGCAAATAAGTGATTTCAGGGACACAAGTCTACCTAAAGAGAGAAACATGCGCAAACGCCAGAGAAACACACCGAAGATCATTCTTCGCGAAGCATGATTACCAAAGGACCCACATTCCAAGGCAAATCAGCCCAACTCATAAGCAACCCACAAGGGAAAGTGCCAAGACCCATCCAGCAGCACACCAGACAAAGGCGGTGGCGAGGCGGCCAAGTCAAGGGTTCGGCCGAACCTGGACAAGCCCCGCTTGTCCTCATCCTCCACGTGGCGCTTGCTGGTTGACTTCCTAAGGAAGTGTGAGGAATCCCCTAGAATATTCACCTGGGAACCGCCCTCTATTAGCAATAAGAAGAGGATGAGACCACCCTCACAACACACACCACACTTGAAGCCTCTCTCTCCCTCTCTCTAGTTAGACTTCTAATCCATAGGCTAGAACTGAAACTCTTGTAGTGTTAAGCTAGTCTTCAGGTCAGTTGGGGATGTAATCTCCAGCTCTCGGTATGGCTTTGTACTCGACTTGTTGGTATTCTATCTATAAAAAGTATGGTTGTTATGCTATTTTAGTAGTGCTATGCCATGTCTTGTGCTCAATTAAGTTATACTCATATGCTTAGGCTGAATCTTTGTTACCGCATCAGTTTGTTGTGCCTTCGGGCTTGTTCTAGTTCTATGCCTGTCGATCATCATGGTCGGGGTTCCGGAGGGGCTAGAGTAGTGATCACGTATACGAGCATGGAGCTTGGGCGCGTTGGGATCCTTCGAATATGACTATGCTCCACGGTCTGTAAGCGTAGGCGGCATGTGGTGACATCCCTATCCATCACTTATAGTCCCCCATGTGGGGATGATGTAGAGGTTCTGAAAGATGTCTTGCCCTGGCAGACCAAGGAGCGATATTCTTCTTATAATGTTTTATGCTTAGATATAGTTCTCATCATGTGCCTGTATGACCCTTGCTAGTATGGATAGATGCTACTACGATCTCTTGTATGCCTTGCTCCTACTAACCTTAGGTTTGTTCATTTATTCTTTATTCATGAGATTGGCTTGTGTGTGTGTCACATTACCCATATATCTATATCATGGTGTGGCGGAACACCTCGGATTAACTCAACTAAAGCACGGTTAAGTTGCTTAACATGCGAATCTCATGCCTTAATCAAGTTAACTCGACGATCCGTCAGATTTCATCCAATTTAACCACTTAACAGGACCGAGTTAGCATGGCTCACACGAAGGTGAGTGGTTCCAGAGAATACAACGGATCCACAATTAGTTTAACAATTCATTACACACACCGGTTTGAAATTAGTGTTTTACAAGATTCAAAAACAATGGAAGGCAAAACATAGCGGAAGCTAGCGCCGGGGGTCGGATATCCCTGGTGAGGCCAAACAGGACATTAGTGATCCCACTCCCGCCGTCCGAGGAAGGATCCCACCCGACCGTCCACCCAGGAGGGAGCTGGGGCGGCCAAGTGCCAACAGCAGCAAGCTCAGAAGTTTCAACTTCACCTGAAAGAGATGCCACAAACAAGGCTGAGCTTCTAAGCTCAACAAGACTTAACCGACTGGTGGGAAAAACTACTCCACCACTTCTAGACATGCAAGGCTCTTTGGCTTAGGGGTTTTGTTTGCCAAAAGCGACTATGTTAGGTCCTTACTTTCAAGGTTTTAGCTCAGATTCTAAGTTCATTAACCGATCTATAATGGCAACTTATACTAAGCAAGCATAGATCCCGACATTATGTATATAAGCTCATCATCAAGACCATGTCATCATCAGATTCCTTCTTTACTCAGTGTAGCATAGCGATCAAGCAGTCTCAAACTGTGAGAGGCAGACGAATCGATTCGAGTTCTTTAACCATGCATGGCGAACCTAACCTCATGACATCTGCACACCACCAAGGGTCGCTTCCTGTGTCGGCCTTCCCCATCAATTCCCTAACCCGTGTCGGGCCCACTTCCCTTGGTGCAAGGTTCCACAGACCTGGCCTCTGCCGTTCGATGACCACACTTGTCACCACATGCGGCCGCAGGGGAAACTCCATTCTAGAGACAGTGGATCGAACCCCTCACGTCCAGGTTCAATCAGGTACTAGGCTTCCCCATCCCATAATGGGTATGAGATTAGTACTTTCAAATACTTGATCATGAACACCACCACTGTCGGGCCTTAAACAATTCCAAGTAAACAGACAGGGCGATCAGCGGACCAACAAAAGAGTTCACCAAAACCCTACCCCGTCCATCGTCCTTATAGTTGTAACCAGAAGGAGAACAGCCAACTCTAATAACTCGCGAGTGACAGGAAATCACTCAACTTTTACCGAGTCCTATTAAGCATTGCAACTACTCGGACCCAATAGACTAGTGCTCAGATCAAAGGAACTAAGTCATGCATCTATGGTTTCAAAAAACTCCTATACGTAAATGCACATTCATAAGAAGGAAGGCATGTGCAAGTTTAGAAAGTTGGGTTCATGCTCTGGGGCTTGCCTTCAAGCGGGGTGGAGGCAAACTGGTCCTCAGCGGGTTCTGCTTTGGCTTCTGCGATCGGTGACTCAGCTACTGCTCCGTCTTCTGGCGCCGGATGCAGTTCGTAGGTGCCGTCGGCGAGATGTAGCTCTACACGAATGCAAATGCAGGAGTTAGCACTTAGACGGTTATTTCAACAACACTTGCAAGCTTTAGCCCAGGACTTGTAGCAAAGCTACAGGAAAGGTGGGGGAGTTCAACTTCAGTTGGGGGAGAACAGGATAAAAGGGTCGGATGGGGATAAACTTTTGATCTAACCCTTAAACTTAAGGAATAACTGTACCGGGGTACTCAGACTTTGCACAGAGAAGTCCCCAAAATTTTACACAGCTACCCTCGGGTCAAAGAAAAAGATACAGCCGAGCCCTCGGGCGAGGTGGATAAGGGTCGGCGAAACAGACAGGGTCGGGCGAGACGGAAAAAGGGGTCGGGCGAACCTGATAGGGTCGGCAGTTTACCTTTAGGTCTACTGGTAAAGTCTTGGGGTCGGGAAGGAACAGACTTGGGCGGAAGGACTAAAGCACTAAGGCTTGGGCAGCGGCGAGGTTCGACGGTGCTCCGGCGGTGGCGGTGCTTCTTGTGGACAACAGCAAGCTCTAGCACCGTGCGGAGGATCAGGCGGCTGGTGGGTTGGGGAGAAGCGGGTTTGCGCGGAGAGTGGAATTTCTCAAGAGCTCAAGCGGCAGTGCTCAAGTGCGAGCAGAGTATGGGGTGGTGAAACAGCGATGGTGAAGGAAACTCCGGTGGGGGCTCTGGTACTCCTCTTTATAGCTGCGCGGAAGAGAGAGAGAGTTTGAGCAGCACGAAGATCAGGAAGAAAAGGATGGAGTGCGCTGCCTTGGCGGCGATTGAGCGGCGATGGGCGGCAGAGCAGAGCTTTGGAGACAGGGTCTTTGGTAATTGGGCACTGGAGACAAGGCCGGCACAGGCGCGGTTTTGCCAGGATTAAGATTTGGCGAAGGCAAGCAGGGTCTGGTCGCGTCAAGCGGCGGATTATGGGCGGCGACTTGACTGGTGTGACAGGAAGGAAGGCTCTGCAAGCGAGGTCGCAGCAGGTGTGGTGACAGGGCAAGCGGCGGCGCGAGCGAGCGCAAAACAGCAGCTTGCCGGGGCACATCACTGGCGAGGCAGAAAAAGGAGTTGTCTCTGCCGGAGCCATGGTTGGCGGGGGCAGTATTGTCATGGAGCGAGCTCGTGGGCGGCGCGACTGTGGAGAGGCGGGAAAGCCGAAAGACATCGGGGCGCGTGGCCAGGGATCCGGACGAGGTGAAGGGTGCGGGATGCGAGGCGGTCTGGCGCGGCAGCGGCAAAACTTCTGCCACAGTGGTGACAGGGTGCCTTGGCGCGGCAGGCAAGGGTGCGAGCGAGATGAGGTGAGGCAGAAAGGGTTGCAGGGGCTTCGACTATGATTGGGAGGAAGGCGCGCTTATCTATCTTGTCACGGCCGGCAACTGGGCGAGGCGGCGCACGTCGGAGAAGTTGAGCCACGCGGCGAGGAAGCTCTGAAGCGGGGCGCACACTGCTCGGGCGCGTTTGTCTCGAGAGAACCGAGGAATCTGTTTGTGGGTCCACCATTTAGTCTCTGGTTCTCCACAGCTCCAAGATTTTGAAGGAACACTATCTTTGGGACTTAGAGGAGAACTAGCAATTTTTGGGTTGGGTTTCAAGGGTCAGGGCTGAGAACCGGACCTTAGGTGCTCAAGCTCAGGAAAGGCTGAGTCAGCTGGATTAGGGACTCATCTTAAGATTAACTCGGCTGATTAACCAAGGTTGTTACAGCCTACCTCCCTTAAAAAGAATCTAGTCCCGAGATTTGGGTGTAAGGGCAACCAGTGGGGGTGTGCGGTCCTTACCTTCTTGGTTGAAAAGAAAACCTCGGAAGTGCTTGTTTAGATACTCCTATGTGTTCCTAGGTTGCTTCTTCCTCCGTGTGGTTGCTCCATAGTATCTTGTACATTTTCACAGTTTGCCATCGGGTGTGTCTTTCTTTACGGTCGAGGACTTTTTCCGGGTACTCGGTGTAAGTCAGGTTGGGCTCGATTTGAGGAGGCTCCTATTCCAAGACCTCAGTTGGGACTAGGACACATTTCTTCAGTTGGGATACATCGAAAACATCATGAATGGCCAAAAGTTGTTCTGGTAGCTCGATCCGGTAAGCAATGGGTCCACAAATTTCCACAATCTCATAAGGACCAATGTAACGGGGAGCCAATTTCCCTTTTACTCCAAACCGTTGTACTACTTTGGTCGGGGAGATGCGAGGATATACGTAATCACCAATATCAAACTGGGTTTCCTCCTCTTGTCGGAGTAACTCTTTTGTCGAGATTGGGCGGCCTTGAGATTTGCTTGAATTATCTTAACTTGCTCTTCTGCTTCTACTACTAGATCAAGACCATAGGTTTGTCGTTCTCCGACTTGTGACCAATTCAAAGGTGTCCGACACCTCTGACCATATAAGGCTTCAAACGGTGCCATTTTCAAATTGGTCTAGTAGCTATTGTTATAGGAAAACTCTACCAAGGGTAAGAACTTATCCCAATTCTTGTCATAATGGATGATACAAGCTCGTAGCATATCTTCAAGGATCTGATTTACTCTCTCGGTCTGACCATCGGTTTGAGGATGATAGGTAGAGCTACGAATGAGCTTGGTGCTAAGTGATGCTTGTAGCTGTTCCCAGAAATGTGCTACAAACTGAACTCCTCGATCAGATATGACCGTCCTAGGCACACCATGCAGAGAAACAATGCGGTCAAGATACAGCTCTGCATATTTCTTGGCCGGGTAGGTGGTGTGAACAGGAAGAAAGTGGGCAGGCTTAGTAAGGCGATCCATGATAACCCAAATGGAGTCATGTCGCTGCGATGTAGGGGGCAGTCCAACAATTAAGTCCATGCTGATGTCTTCCCATTTCCAGGATGGAATAGGTAGTGGTTGCAGGGTACCTGCTACCTTCAAATGGCTGGCCTTGACACGTTGGCAAGTGTCACATTCCGATACGTAGCGTGCAATTTCTGGCTTCATTCCACTCCACCAGAAAGTTTGACGGAGATCATGATACATCTTATTGCTGCCAGGATGGATTGAGAACTTGGAGGATGGGCTTCATCTAGGATTTGCTTCTTAAGAGTAGGGTCGGATGGTACAAGAAGTCGGTTTCCATAGTACACTCTCCCATTCTCATCCTGTCGGAATTGCTTGTACCCTTCATCCTTCCATGAAATCTTCCTTTTGATTTGCCTTATTTCCTCATCCTCTAACTATGCTGACCCAATTTGGTCCTCCAAAACAGACTCAAGGGATATATGGCCGAGGGTTCCATGGGAAACAATCTCCAAGCTAAGTTTTCCCATCTCCTGGCACAGGGTCTCGGTGAAGTTGGTTGCCGACAAACAATTGCAATGGGTCTTGCGGCTAAGAGCATCTGCCACCACATTGGCTTTGCTGGGGTGATAATGTACTTCTAGATCATAATCCTTTATCAACTCCAACCATCTTCTTTGGCGCATGTTGAGGTCGGCTTGAGTGAAGATGTACTTGAGGCTCTTGTGATCGGTGTAGATGTTGCAGTGGGTGCCCATCAGATAGTGTCTCCATATCTTTAAGGCATGAATCACTGCTGCCAACTCAAGATCATGGGTCGGATAGTTCAGCTCATGTAGTCGCAACGCCCGCGAGGCATAGGCAATGACTCGGTTGTCTTGCATAAGAACACACCCAAGTCCAGTGCTAGAGGCGTCGCAGTATACGTCAAACGGCCTGGAAGGGTCGGGTTGAGGTAAAACCAGGGCTAAAGTCAGCAGGTGTTTCAAGGTGTGGAAAGCTTCTTCGCAGTTGTTGCTCCACACAAACTTGACTTCCTTCTTCAGCAGCTCAGTCATCGGCTTAGCTATCTTGGAGAAATTCGGGATGAAATGCCGATAATAGGCTACTAGTCCAAGAAAACTTCGGATCTGGTAAACTGAAGTGGGTGGCTTCCAGTCCATGACCTCCTGTACCTTGCTGGGGTCCACTGCTATGCCATTCCGAGAGATGGTGTGTCCCAAGAACTTGACACTCTCCAACCAGAATTCACACTTGGAGAACTTGGCATAAAGCTGATGATCTCTCAACCGTTGAAGAACTACATGAAGATGCTCGGTATGTTCTTCTTCGCTCTTCGAGTACACCAGGATATCATCAATGAACACCACCACAAACTTGTCCAGCTCGGGCATGAACACCGAATTCATGAGATGCATGGAATAAGCGGGTGCATTAGTGAGTCCAAAAGACATTACCAGGTACTCGTAGAGTCCATATCTTGTGGAGAAAGCAGTTTTGGGAACATCACAGGGTCTGATCTTGATTTGGTGATAACCGGAACGAAGATCAATCTTGGAGAACACTCTGGCTCCAGCTAATTGGTCAAACAGAACATCAATGCGGGGAAGTGGATACTTGTTCTTGATAGTCACCGTATTGAGGGGTCGGTAGTCGACACACATGTGTAGACTTTCATCCTTCTTCTTCACAAACAGGGCTGGGCAACCCCAGGGTGAAGTACTGGGTCGGATAAAGCCTTTCTCCAACAGACCATGCAACTGGGTTTTTAACTCGGCCAGCTCGGTGGGTGGCATCCGATAGGGTCTCTTCGATATCGGGGCGGTGTCTGGCTGTAGTTCAATGGCGAACTCGATATCTCTATCTGGCGGCATGCCAGGCAAGTCATATGGAAACACATCGGGGTACTCGCGGACAACAGGAAGGTCTTCTATCCAGGCTTCCATTACAGGGTACGCACAAGGAGTTGCGTACTCAGGGTGGGTCAAGTGTAGGGTAGAGTTGCCATGCAAGGGTGAGTTGATGTGGAGAGTGTTGGAGGTATGCCCTAGAGGCAATCATAGAGATGATGATATTCCATTTGTATCCATGATTTGTATATTGTGTTCATTGAATATCCATTAAAGGCTGCTTGAATTGATTTGCAATTATGTGAATTGTATGTGAAACTCTTTACTTGTATGGTTATTCTAAAGTTGTCCCTAGTCGGAGTTCATGTAAGGACACACATGAGTATTAGACTAGCACATGTATTAGTTGATGACTATGTTTCACAAGTCATGGACATCGAGATGTTGAACTAATAATGTGGACACATGTGGAGACATGTGCTAAGACTGACCCAACACGAGAAGTAGTTCTCTCTTTAAACAACATATACGCTTTGTCCTTAGACCTGAGATTGTCGCATGTATTCAAGATGTGGATCTACCTACTTAGGGGCTATCAAACGCTACACCGTAACTGGGTAGTTATAAAGGTAGCTTTCGGGTTTGTCAAGAAGCATGCTATGAGACATGGTCAATCAAGATGGGATTTGCCCCTCTCTGATTGAGAGTGATATCTCTGGGCCCCTCAAGTGATCGGATCCGAAAATGCATGGCCATGCTACGTACGGTTAAGAGTTAACCTACAAAGGGATTCCGAATCACAGGATCGAGAAAGAGCGGTCGGCTTGAAGCTAGATCAAATATCGTGAGGCAAAGGGAATAGCATGTATATTATGTTGTGATGGTTCGTCTGATATGATCTTCGTGTGCGTATAGGAGTTGGCACGTCTTGCTAGAGGCCGCTACCGACTATTGGGCCGAGTAGGAGTACTCGGGCCATGTCTATACGTATCCGAACCCATAGGGTCACACACTTAAGGGGCTGGAAGCCCAATTCGGATGTGATCCGAGTTGGATTAGGTTTAGAAGTACTAATGGGCCTCGGACCCAGAGGCCCGTTAGGAACCTCTATAAATAGAGGGGTGGGGGCGCCCTAGGGTTGACACCCTTTTGGTGAAACACATCTGCCACGCCTCCCACGCCCTCGCTTGTTGCAACTCACGGATCTAGCAGTCCGGCTTGCGACGCTTCCTCCCTGCACGTGTGGATACCTTGGAGGTGTTGCGCCTGTAGCAGTTGGACGAGCCGCCGACGAGCCACGATGAGCCGCCGACGAGCCACGACGAGCCGCCGAGAAGCCGCCGACGAGCCGCGGCACGAGGGAGATCTTGCTGCATGTGGATGATCTGCTGAGGAGCTGCTGGACGTCGACGTGATCGACTACGTACGACTACGCTGATCCACTTCGCTGCATCGACGTGAATCTACATCTTCCGCACCAGTAGTGCATCCAGTGGTAATCCCGTGATCCTTATACGGCAGTTTTCCTGGTTGACGCGGTAGAAAATTTTATTTTGCGCTAGTGTAGCCTACCTCGTATCCCTATAGTAGTATCAGAGCTGTAGCTGTTTAGTTTTGGATTCGGGATGTGTGCATATGGAGATATGCGAGTTTTCAGTTTGATCTATGTCCTGATTTCGTGCTCTTGCTGCAATGGTAGTGTAACGACATACTCCTACCGGTCGGTTTCCGCCATCGGAGTTAAGTGATACACGTAATTCCAGTTGCAGTGAGCGAAGATCAATATGATTGGTCGAATTGAAATCCAGGGTCATATGCCGGGCGCATTAGATGTGCAATAGTAGATGGGATCTACTACCGGAGTCGGGATTTTTGCCGTATGCGTATGCTTCGGTAAATCAGCCATAACTTTTCGGTACGATCTCGGATCGGGGCGAATTTTATATGAAAATTGATATACAAAAAAAAGTACACATAAAATTCAATCACTTTGCCATTTTTGACGAAATTAGATTTCCCAAATTCGGCTTCGAAGATGGAGTTTCGGGCATCCGAAGTTTGGAACGTTAGGACGCTTAACTCTGTTTTGCAGGATGTATGTATCTTGTGATCAGTATGGCCCTTTGTGTATGTGATGTATGTGTGTAACTCATTCGTGACCTGCGTGTTGCACGTACGGCAACACGGCAGGAGCCATATGTGTTGTCACTTTATTGTATTTAATGGTCTGCGTACCAATCTGTGATGATCCAAGCAACTATGTAATCTTAATTACTAGCTTCCTTACTAGCTATTAGGCGTAATAGCATGTTCTAGTTCTTGGAGGACTCATCACCAGGAGGATGGCGCACATGGAACATGGAGATGGAGATCACCATGGTGAACAGGTTCTATGGAGATGGAGATCACCATATGAAAACGGGCCATACTATGTCACAACTGTGTGAATGCTATTCTGTTTATGTTTTACTTTTTGCATGCTGTGATGTTAGAAGTAGAACGATCCCTCACAAAGTTTAAGTTAGTATGCCCTCCCAACTAAAACTTGCACTGTCCCATGTGTTGTACAATGAGTGGTGGGTCTATGAAATTAGGGTGCCACTAGTTTTCCTTGACTAGACGGGTTTGTGTCGGACACTTACACGCATAAGGGTTGGTTTGCTTAACAAGGTTATCTTAACGGTTAAGGACCTTGGGGCATAAAGGTTGGGCGCTGAGACATAGAGATGTCACCCAACAACAGGAGTCATATGTGATATGATTAGCAAAAGTTGCTTACCGATCTACCTTGTTTGCTAGCGGTGATGCTAAAGCTCACTAGTAGACTTGTTAGTTGTGGATCCTGAATCACTAAGTTTCAATAGAGGGATATTGATTTTAGTGGGAGTAGATTATGTTAAAATAGTTTAATGTGATTTGTTCTATCATGGATACGTTTGTCTTAGTGTATTTTGCATTACTTTGTTGTAGATTAAATGGCACCTAGCAGCACTACACCGTTTGCTTTGCGTTCGATCCTTGAGAAGGACAAGTTGAATGGAACAAATTACTCGGATTGGATCCGTAACCTGAGAATTGTTCTGAGGGCTGAGAAAAAGGAAGATGTTCAAGACAACCCACTACCAGAAGAACCTGCTGATGATGCACCCGCTGCTGCTAAGAGTGCTTACAAGAAAGCATGTGATGCTAACCTCGAAGTAAGCTGCCTTATGCTTGCTTGCATGGAACCCGAGCTGCAGATGCAGTTCGAAACAAACCATGAGGCGCACGATATGATCGTGGCGCTTAGAGACATGTTCCAAACACAGGCCAGGACTGAAAGGTTCAATGTGTCTAAGGCCTTTGTTGAGAGCAAGCTAGCAGAAGGCGCAACAGTAGGACCACACGTAATCAAGATGGTTGGTTACACTCAACGGTTGGAGAAGCTAGGCTTCCCACTGGGCCAAGAGTTGGCCACTAATTTCATTCTTTCGTCTCTTCCGCCTAGCTATGGGAACTTCATCTTGAACTACCATATGCATGGGACGGAGAAGGGTCTGAATGAGTTGTGTGGCATGCTTAAAACAGCAGAGGCTGACATCAAGAAAAGCGCTAGTACTAGCCATGTGATGGCTATACAGAACAAGCCTAGCTTTAAGAAGAAGGGCAATTCTTGGAAGAAGAAGGGCAAGGCTGGAACGTCCAAGCCAAACCCAGCGCCCAAGGTTAAAGCTGGACCTGGACCTGCTCCAGACAAAGAGTGCTTTTTTTGTCATGAACTTGGTCACTGGAAGAGAAACTGCAACCAGTACCTAGCTTCCTTGAAGAATGGCGGAAGTAAGAGTACTTCTACCTCAGGTACGCTTGTTGTTAATGTTATAGACAACATATTTCTCGCTGATACAATTATTAATTCTTGGGTATTTGATACCGGATTGGTTGCTCATATTTGCAATTCGATGCAGGGAATGATAAGAAGTAGAAGCGTGGAAAGAGGAGAAGTTGATTTCCGCGTGGGCAATAATGCAAGAGTTGCTGCGTTGACCGTCGGGGAGATGCAACTCCACCTCCCGTCAGGATTTATTATGGAGTTGAATAATTGTTATTTTGTTCCTAATTTAAGTCAAAACATTTTGTCTCCTTCATGCTTGATGAAGGATGGTTATTCATTTGCGAGTGAAAACAATGGTTGTGATCTCTAAGAATAATATGTTTATGGCTTTTGCACCCATTGTGAATGGATTATTTGTTTTAAATCTTGATGGTTCACCTGTCTGTAATGTAAGTGCTAAAAGGCCTCGGCCTAATGATTTGAGTCCTACCTACTTGTGGCATTGTCGTTTGGGTCATATAAGTGAAAAGCGCATAAAGAAGCTCCATTCTGATGGACTTCTAACTTCGTTTGATTTTGAATCCTACGAGACATGTGAGGCTTGCTTGCTAGGCAAGATGACCAAGACGCCTTTCACAGGATTTCCTGAGAGAGCAGTAGACTTGTAGGAACTCGTACATAGTGATGTATGCGGACCAATGAGCACGACGGCTAGAGGAGGATTCCAATACTTCATAACTTTCACTGATGATTTTAGTAGATATGGCTATGTCTACTTGATGAGGCACAAGTCTGAAACCTTTGAAAAGTTCAAGGAATTTCAGAATGAAGTTGAAAATCAGTGTGCCAAGAAAATTAAGGCCTTACGATTTGATCGTGGAGGCGAGTATTTGAGCCACGAGTTTAGCAATCATCTAAAGAGTTGCGGAATTGTTCCACAACTTACGCCGCCTGGAACACCTCAGAGAAACGGTGTGTCCGAGCGACGTAATCGAACTTTGTTAGACATGGTTCGATCAATGATGAGCCAGTCGGACCTACCGTTGTCATTTTGGGGATATGCTCTAGAAACAGCAGCTTTCACACTTAATAGGGTACCATCTAAATCCGTAGTTAAGACACCATATGAGATATGGACTGGAAAGGTTCCTAGTTGGTCTTTTCTAAAGATTTGGGGATGTGAAGTGTTTGTCAAGCGACTTCAGTCGGACAAGATCAGACCCAAGTCGGATAAGTGCATTTTTGTGGGATATCCAAAGGAAACTTTGGGATATTATTTCTACAACCGATCAGAAGGCAAAGTGTTTGTCGCTCGGAATGGGGTTTTCCTAGAGAAAGAGTTTCTCAAAGGAGAAAAGAGTGGAAAGACAGTGCATCGTGAAGAAGTTCAAGATGAGCCGATCGGGCAAGAATCAATGAGTGATGCTAATGTAGCAGAACAAGTTGAGATACCCATGGCAAGAGAAGCACCGCCACAACCACGAAGATCGGCAAGGCTCCGCGAAATGCGGGAAATATTATTGTTGGACAATGATGAGCCTGCGACATATGCAGAAGCAATGATGGACCCAGACTCCGAAAAATGGCAGAGTGCCATGCAATCCGAAATAGAGTCCATGGGAGACAATCAAGTTTGGAACTTGGTTGACCCACCTGATGGTGTTAAAGCCATAGAGTGCAAGTGGATCTATAAGAAGAAAAAGGACATGGATGGAAATGTTCACATCTATAAAGCACGACTTGTCGCAAAAGGTTTTCGACAAGTTCAAGGAGTTGACTACGACGAGACCTTCTCGCCCGTAGTGATGCTTAAGTCCATTCGGATTATTCTAGCTATAGCTGCATATTTCGATTATGAGGTATGGCAGATGGATGTCAAGACAGCTTTCTTGAATGGAAACCTAGCTGAGGACGTGTATATGATACAGCCCGAGGGTTTTGTCGATCCGAAAAATGCTGGAAAGGTATGCAAGCTTCAGAGATCCATTTATGGATTGAAGCAAGCATCTAGGAGTTGGAACATTCGTTTTGATGAAGTGGTCAAAGGGTTTGACTTCACCAAGAACGAAGAAGAGTCTTGTGTTTACAAGAAGGTTAGTGGGAGCTCTATAGTATTTCTAATCTTATATGTGGATGACATATTACTGATTGGAAATAACATTCCTATGCTTGAGTCCATAAAGACTTCACTGAAAAATAGTTTTTCGATGAAGGACTTAGGAGAAGCGGCATATATTCTGGGCATTAAGATCTATAGAGATAGATCGAGAAGGCTTATAGGTTTAAGCCAAGATACTTACATTGACAAAGTGTTGAAGCGGTTCAGCATGGAAGAGGCAAAGAAAGGGTTCTTGCCTATGTCACATGGCATACATCTCAGCAAGACTCAGTGTCCTTCGACTGCTGATGAGCGGGATCGCATGAGTAGAGTGCAGCCACGATGTACTCGGCTTCTGTCGTAGAATCGACCACCGTCTCCTGCTTGGAACTCTTCCAACTAACAGCACCACCATTTAGCGTGAACACAAATCCTGATTGTGACTTTGAATCATCTCTGTCGGTTTGGAAACTAGCATCGGTGTAACTTGTTACAACGAGCTCCTCCTCACCTCCATAGACGAGGAACATATCTTTAGTCCTTCTCAAGTACTTAAGAATGTTTTTCACCGCTGTCCAGTGACTCTCACCTGGATCAGATTGGTGTCTGCTTGTTATACTTAGCGCATATGAAACATCTGAGCGAGTACTTATCATTGCATACATGATAGATCCAATAGCCGAGGCAGGTGTTTGGATAAGGAATTTCCTCATTGAGCTTGGTGTGTTCCCAAATGCGTCCAGCCCATTGAATCTCTACTGTGATAATAATGGGGCAATTGCGCAAGCAAAGGAGCCAAGGAACCACCAGAAGAACAAACACACAATGCGGCGATTTCATCTCATTCGAGACTTCGTTAACAGGGTTGAGATCAAGATATGCAAAATACACACGGATCTGAACATTTCTGATCCGTTGACAAAACCACTCCCGCAGGCTAAGCATGATGCACATGTAAGAGCTATGGGTATTAGGTACCTTCTAGATTGACTCTAGTGCAAGTGGGAGACTGTTGGAGGTATGCCCCAGAGGCAATCATAGAGATGATGATATTCCATTTGTATCCATGATTTGTATGTTGTGTTCATTGAATATCCATTGAAGGCTACTTGAATTGATTTGCAATTATGTGAATTGTATGTGAAACTCTTTACTTGTATGGTTATTCTAAAGTTGTCCCTAGTTGGAGTTCATGTGAGGACACACATGAATATTAGACTAGCACATGTATTAGTTGATGACTATGTTTCACAAGTCATGGACATGGAGATGTTGAACTAATAATGTGGACACATGTGGAGACATGTGCTACGACTGACCCAACACGAGAAGTAGTTCTCTCTTTAAACAACATATACGCTTTGTCCTTAGACCTGAGATTGTCGCATGTATTTTAGATGTGGATCGACCTACTTAGGGGCTATCAAACGCTACGCCATAACAGGGTAGTTATAAAGGTAGCTTTCGGGTTTGTCAAGAAGCATGCTATGAGACATGGTCAATCAAGATGGGATTTGCCCCTCTCTGATTGAGAGTGATATCTCTGGGGCCCTTGAGTGATCGGATCTGAAAATGCATGGCCATGCTACGTACGGTTAAGAGTTAACCTACAAAGGGATTCCGAATCACAGGATCGAGAAAGAGCGGTCGGCTTGAAGCTAGACCAAATATCGTGAGGCAAAGGGAATAGCATGTATATTATGTTGTGATGGTTCGTCTGATATGATCTTCGTGTGCGTATAGGAGTTGGCATGTCTTGCTAGAGGCCGCTACCGACTATTGGGCCGAGTAGGAGTACTCGGGCCATGTCTATACGTATCCGAACCCATAGGGTCACACACTTAAGGGGCTGGAAGCCCAATTCGGATCTGATCCGAGTTGGATTAGGTTCAGAAGTACTAATGGGCCTCGGACCCAGAGGCCCGTTAGGAACCTCTATAAATAGAGGGGTGGGGGCACCCTAGGGTTTACACCTTTTTGGCGAAACACACCTGTCGCGCCTCCCACGCCCTCGCCTGTTGCAACTCGCGGATCTAGCAGTCTGGCTTGCGACGCTTCCTCCCTGCACGTGTGGATACCTTGGAGGTGTTGCTCCTGCAGCACTTGGACGAGCCGCCGATGAGCCACGACGAGCCGACGACGAGCCGCGGCACCGGGGGCGATCTTGCTGCACGTGGACGAGCTGCTGAGGAGCTGCTGGACGTTGATGTGATCGACTACGTACGACTACGTTGATCGACTACGTACGACTACGTGATCGTCTTCACTGCATCGACGCATATCTACATCTTCCGCACCAGTAGTGCGTCGAGTGGTAATCCCGTGATCCTTATACGGCAGTTATTCCTGGTTTTACGCGGTAGAAATTTTGATTTGCGCTAGCGTAGCCTACCTCGTATCCCAACATTCGGACGTTGGTGAAGTGCCTGAAGGTGCCGCCATTGGAGAAGTAGGAGGGAATGCGAAAGGAAGGAGGCGCCGGAGAGCTGGAGGACTAAGGAAAGTGTTGGAGGGAGAAGAAATCCTGTGCGCTGAGGAAGAAGGACGTGAGCTCGTAAGGGAAGTACGGGATGTGTTGATATTTGAAGGAGGTCTGAGAAGGGGTAAAGGTGTAATTTTTACCGCGCCGACGTTTCAAGTTTTTCGGGAGTAGTGGTTGTCGTGGGCGCCCGTTTCAAAAAGATTGCAATCATCAGGTTAGAGACCGTGAAACGGAAGGATATTTTCATTGCGTTTGTTTCGGAAGGGAAGTTGAAAA
Source organism: Setaria viridis (assembly GCF_005286985.2). Classification (NCBI taxonomy): domain Eukaryota; kingdom Viridiplantae; phylum Streptophyta; class Magnoliopsida; order Poales; family Poaceae; genus Setaria; species Setaria viridis. The sequence continues at coordinate 17,245,306 of NC_048263.2, read as the reverse complement.
GAATTTCGAAGTAAAGACTATGTTTTACTCCGAAACTGGGGGGCATGTGTTGACGCCAGATTTCAACACGAGTAAAATCGGCGTTAGGAAAGGAAGAAATTAGAAGATGTGGCGAGATGCAAAGGTGACGATTGGAAATCGGCCGATTGGTGCTACAGTCAAGGGTCGGTTGATTGATGCTACAGTTGAGGATCGACCGATTAATGCTACAGTCCAGGATCGGCCGATTGACCCTTGGAGCTCCGCCTCGCCCGATCTTAGTTTCCAGGGTCGGAGTAGTCTGAGCCCTGACGTGTGGGTCCTAATCGGTTGTCCCTTGCTGATGAGATGATCGGCCGATTAGGAGGCTGGAATAGTTGGGTCGGTGTGGGCCTAAAAAGGATTATGAAGATGAAGAGGGAATCAGCCCATGAAGCGCGTGATAATCGACCTAGTACGAATCGTACATGTAAATATTCGTTTTTTGTTTAAGTTTAGGGATAGAGTTCTAGTCGGATAATAAGGCGTTTGTACGGGGCTATAAATAGCCACCCTTGTAGATCTGTAATCATCATCAACTCAATACAACAAACTACTATTTCCTCGTACTTACTTTCAAGCAGGCGACTTCGCCAACACTTTTCTTCTCTTTTCACGAGTTCGTACGGGTTGGCGGGGCTGCATCAACTTGACCTCCGGCCGATCTTGTAAGTTCCGCTTATCGAGTAAATTCTAAGCTTTAACTTCGGGCGCATCACTATCGTTTCGTTTAGATTTATTCATCAGTTATCGATATTTACTAGAATTCTAGGTTTTACCTGTTGTTCTAGTTTTATCACTAGTTATCCAGCTAGGAATCGGCAATTTCGGTTTTTCTTGTACTTCGTTGTTTAATCTATTTTACGCATAGCCGATTAGATCTGTTCCTAGTGTTGCTACTATAGCGTTGTTTAGATTACTCTAGCAGTCTTCTTCATTAACGTTGCCCGATAATCGGCTGCATCATAGCCGATTTCTTTATTACGGCAAATCGGTCGATTCGCTGATAAGCTTTCTCGAGATCGGAACCTTAGCCGATCGCAATCTCTGGGAACTGACACGTTTCTTTCCTTGCCAATCAACAGGTCAGATTGGCTGGCACGCCACGCGAACCGCACCAGGGCAATCACCCGAATAGGAGCTAAGTAGATTCTCCCGGGTCGTGTGTCCGACGCTGGGAATTCGATCAGCCGATTTCTAGCACCAACAATATCACAACGTGCTAGACCAATGAGCAATTCCTAATAATATTCTTCTACTCTTTTTTCACCTTGTTTTAAAGTTTGCAGTTTCATATGCAAATCACATTGGTAATAAGGAGGAACAAAATGAGATTCATATGTTATTTTAAAACATTCCAAGTCTGAGGTACAACATTGGCATTATTATTATTGCAAAGATCATTCTACCAAAAGAGAGCAAAACCAGTAAACTCACTAGTAGCAAGCCTAACTCTATGCTCAACAGGAACTAAATGAGAATTAAATTTTTGTTCAACAGCAAGTTCCCAATCGAAATAAGCCTCAGGATCAACATTACCCGCAAAAGAAATCATGGTAAATTTAGTTTTAGCAAAAGGATCATTATTACCACGGTGATGATTATTACCTCCCATACCGCGACGATTACGCCGAAGACGGTCCATGTCACATGCATGATCATTAAGAACAGTGTCATCATCATCCTCCAGACAATCATCATGAGGGGTGGGTCGGCATGGCAGTACTGGAGGAGGTCGTTGCTCAACATGTTCAATCCGCGTAACTAGAATGTTAATGTTGCGCATCAAGTCATCAAACTTCCCATCGATGTAGGTGCGCTGGTCAGCAAGAAGTTTCATAAGCTCATCCTTGGACACACACTCATTGAAGGCCGAAGGGGACTCCACTCCTTTCCCTTTCCCTAACATGGTTAGAAGACAGCAAAAGACAACACAAAAGTATCCCTATCAACTAGCAACTACTGGGTGGTGGTGAAAGTGGAAAGCAATATCTCAAACAGCTTACTACCGTCTTGCAAGTGTTCTTACCAAAGCCAACCGGGTGGTACAATCCATTATCAAGCTTGGGTGTAATAGTTGCAAGGACAATATGGTAGCAATTTAAAACAATAGCAAAAGCAAATTAGCAAAGTTCAATAAGTATCCAAATTACAAGTCACAATTGCTGGCTAAGACATGTCCCTAGACGTAGCACAACAAGTTGGAATGAAAGACGGTGGATAGAACTCAAAGAACAAGCAACCAGCAACTCATGCAATTGTTTTAATTCTTTTCCTTGATTTTCCCTCCAGGACAATTAGGAATCCACTTTTTTATTTGTCTCAACTATTTTTTTATATTTTTCTCTAGATAGGGATCACACAAGATGGAACCACAAAAATTTGCACCTTAAATAGAGGTGTGATGTGGTCTACAGAACAACAAGCACGTTTGTTGAAAACCGTGCAACAACTTAGAGGCTTGAAACTCCCACTTCCTGATATTTTTTTGGAAAGCTGAGAATTGCAAAAATGCTGAAGGGGTTCAATTGAATGTGTAACTTTTTATTCTGAAAAATTGAAAAAAAAATCACCTCAATCGGAGTGCTGAGCAAAAAGTTATGCCTGTTTTAAGGAAGGTCGCCCAAATCAGGGTTTTCGGAGAGGCACAACACGGCTGGTAGGGTGGCGGCGGCTAGGGCAAAGCTTCCCCATCCTTGCAATGCCAATCATGGCTGAGCAAAACTTCTCAGCAAGCAATATAGGGGCACAAACTTCCCTGGTATGCAGCAATAGGTATTGGCCAGATGAATCAAGAAGGGTTGTGATGCAAAGGCGACACAATGCGGCTTGCAACCTATCTAGGGTTTGTGCGGCGAGAGTTCACACAAGGCGGCTAGTGGGGCAAGTCAAGTAATGTAGGGGCTTGACTTGTTGTTTGGGTAAAGGTGGATGGGATAGCGGCAAAAATAATCAAACAGCAGCGGGCGGTTGAAACTACGACCACGAACAACCTAAACCAGCAACAAGACTCAACTACGGACACAAACTCAACAAAGCGAATCTAAAACGAAAATTGCAAAGGCTAAAAAGGCAATAGGATAGCGGAAAGTGTAAATATTTTTGGACTTTTTGTGGACTATAGGTGATGACACGAACTGAATCTAAAGGGGAAACATGATAGTATACCTCACAGATAATCTGGAATCCTGATACCACTTGATGAAGCACTAGCCCGATCTTCCGAAAGGTAGTGATAAATTCGATTGGTGGAGACTCCACGTTGATAATCTGGGCTTCTAATCAGACATGATTCTAATCCTTGCAACCGCTATATCGTTGCTCCGTTGGTTATCAACCAACCACAACTTGATTGACCTCACTGAGAAGGCTTTCCCTGCAAGCGAATTGAAGGACACAAGCAAGAAAGTATAAACACGCAATCTAAAATTGCAAATATGAATAAAGTAAAGAAAGGTTCAACCTCTCAATTCAAAAGAACTAATCGACACAATCGAGAAGAACAAGAACAGGGGCCCTGGATCACTGTAAAAGGACTTGTCGCCACAGTTACAACGAATCAATCTCAATTTCTCGGAGGAAAACTAGAACTAAACAAAACCCGAGTTTCTAAGATGGTGGTTACTAAGTTTGTTTATATCAAAAGGGGCAAAACTAGGGTTGGGGGCGACCAGGGAGGGGGCGCCCACAACTTGGGCTTAAGGCCCAACACGATACAAGGCCAAGTTGGCCCAAAATTGGGACGCAGCACCTTGTCATGGTCACATAGAATGATCCATGAACCTTAGCTAGGACCAGAACCAAAAGAATGGCGTTGTCGTCCCTATTCCAACGCATCAAAGAACGACTCATTTTGATGTCGTATGAGGAAGATATGGCCGAAACCGTGCAGGGGTGTCGGCTAAATCCGAACTGAACACAACGACCGAGTTGGTGAAGATTTGTAACTTGGGGAAGACCATGACTCATGTTGTCTAGCATGGCAATGTCCTCATCACATTGGTTCCTACCCTGGTTTGGGCCAATTTGTTCTGTCTTGTGGACCTTTCTTCCCCTTGGACTTGTGTAGATTGTTGTGTAGTGTGTTTCTTCTTCATTTAAGCCCATTTTCTCCCTTCATGCACCTATGGGTTCCTACATACAACATTTCACCAAAGCTTGTGGAAATAGTTAGAGTAAAACATCTATATCTACATCAATCATAACAATGTTGTTTGATACATAAGTTGATGGTTGGATTTGGTGATAAGGGCTGTCAACAACACCCCCACACTTAGCCCTTTGCTCGTCTTCGAGTAAACGTTGAGGACTAAGGTGGTTGCAACTCCTTGAAGGTGAACCTACATACAAGTTATTCCAAGCTTATCCCAATCTTGTGAACTTTTGAGTGTCTACCATGCTTATCTTGGGTAATTGAAGAATGGAACAATGCAGACTTTAGGCTCCTAGCTCTTTCTGCTTAGAAACTTTGGTTTTGATTTATTTTCAAAACAATGAATAGACTTGCTCCTCAAATTATTCTCTCGGATCATTTTTTTGTATTTTGAATCCTCACCAAGGCAAAGTTGTTGCCATCTTTTCTCCTATCATCTAAACAGGCTTATATGGAGCTCAGGGTAGGAGTAAAGAGGCATACTTGCTTTGCATATGTTGCCAAGTCAAAGACTGGATCCAAGAAGAAACAAGTCATGCAATTTGATCAAGATGTGCAAGTGTGTGGAAATTTTGTGAACTTTTTGTACGAACTCCTCTTTTGTATGACTCTCTCTTTGCTTTTGATATTTTGGATATGGGCTATCTTTCTTTTTCTTTTCTTTTCCTTGGACTTGCATATGTCCAAACCATGCTTTTGAACATGCTTTTATGTCTTTGTTTATTTTCTTTTGTATAGCCCATATCTTTTTAAAAAGGTGTTTTGAGAGAGTCTTAAAGTGTATGGAGTATTTATTTGATAAATGGATGGATGGCATGTTTTTTTGCGCAACTTCCAATGTAGAAGCCAGCATATGTTGGTGGAGTGTACATGATCTTGATCATGGAAGCATGAAAGGTTTCTTCCAAGGGCCACAGAATTTGACAAACCTCAAAGCAAAGACAAGTTGCATGTTCATAAGGTTTTGTAAGATGCTCATACTTTGGCTCTGGTAGGAATTTGTTTTAATTTGAGGAGTCAAGCTATTGTATTTTTGATTTTGTGAAAAGAAAATCCCAAGTACTTTGCAAGGAAGAGCATGGTTCCATTCAGCCAATCATATAACATCAGTCAATTACTGAGATAAGCATGCGTTCCCTATGAATGAATTGTTCACAAGAGCACGAAGAAAAGTCAAGGAATAAAGAGTATGGAGTGCATAAGACATTTTATTTGAGAATAGTTTTAAATCTTTATTTGAATATGAGAGGTGTGTGAGAGGACTGCGCAAACCAGTGCATAGGAGAAAGTCGGGGCCTTGTGGGACTTAGGGTGGTTCGGCCAATCCACTGGTGGGCCCCCAAACCCTAGGCTTCGACGTGCTGCTCTGTTCTAGTCTGTGCAGTGTGTTGGGGGAGGCCACCCCCCACACTTATTTATGTACCTACTTCTTATTCAAAGACAAAAGACAACAAGTGGAGTTTGAATCTCGGGGAGTTCAAATATTTATTGAATTCAAATGGAGGGCGCATTACAACTGAATTAAAATTTTAAAATAAATGAAGGGAAATAAAAGAGCCCTAAGGATAAAGCGGGGAAGGCTTAAGATCAATCTAGGTGTTGTCCTTCCCTATGGTTTTCTCCAAGCGTTTTACCTTGGAGTAAACACCACGGCGGTGAGTGTTGTACTCATCCTTGAGATTCGCGAGCTCAAGGCTAAGTTCCGCCACCTGGTCGCTCATCTTCTTATGCTATTTATGCATCTCAAGGATGGTGAGAAAGAGCATAGAAGTGGTTGGTCCTTTGGGGACCTTCTCCTCACTACTCGTGTATTGCCCTGCTGGTTATTTGATTGGAGGCAGCGAGAGGTGCCTATCACCTTGCTAGGCCTAGGTGACGATTCTACCGATTCGGCTTGTCTCTTTTTTCTTAGGAGATGGGCCGAGCATCAAGCCTCCGCTATCTAGATGGACGCCATGCCTTGGTGAGGACTATACACATTGAGTGATCAAGAGCATCATATGAGGAACTTGTTTTCATTTCAAAAACATATCAAAAACCTTCTAAAAGATAGTTAAACAAGGAATAAGTGAATGGTGAATTTACAATTTCCCAAAAAATGATCAATTTATACAACCATTCTATCTTGCAACCGCCCAAGACAAGGAAAAAGCCAAAAGCCCCATGGGACTAAGGTAAAAAGGGTGGACAATGCCAACTTATACAATTCAAGGAAGAATCCTTTGTCTTGTACACATGGTACAGGGAAGAAAGAAGGTATTGTAGCAACTCCTGATCAACAACCTAAGTCTTAGCCTTTACTCGGGATGAGGAAAGGGCAAGCTTCGGGGAGTTTGTTGACGGTCCTCATGATAGAAATCCGACCGTCACACTACTCAAAGAAATAAGGAAAACTAACATTTCTTACTCGCATATTTGTTATCTATAACCTACTTCCACATGTATTGGCAAATAAGTGATTTTAGGGACACAAGTCTACCTAAATAGATAAACGTGCGCAAACGCTAGAGAAACACATCGAAGATCATTCTCCGGGAAGCACAAATACCAAAGGATCCACATGCCAAGGCAAATTAGCCCAACTCAAAAGCAACCCACAAAGGAAAGTACCAAGGCCCATCCAGTAGCCCAGTAGACAAAGGTTGTAGCAAGGCGGCCCAGTCAGGGATCGACTGAACCTGGACAGGCCCTGCTCATCCTCATCCTCCACGTGGCGCTCGCTGGTTGACTCCCTAGGGCGGTGGAGAGGGATCCCATAGAATATTCGCCTGGGAACTGCCCTCTACTAGCTATAAGAAGACGAGACCACCTCACAACACACACCACACTTGAAGCCTCCATCTCCCTCTCTCTAGTTACACTTCTAATCCTTAGTCTAGTGGAGCTAGGCTAGAGTTGAAACTCTTGTAGTGCTAAGCTAGTCTTTGGGTTGGTTGGGGATGTAACTTCCGGCTTTCGGTATGGCTTTGTACTCGACTTGTTGGTATTCTATCTATAAAAAGTATAGTTTTTATGCTATTTTGGTAGTATGTTATGCCATGTCTTGTGCTCTATTAAGTTATACTCAAATGCTTAGGCTTAATCTATGTTACCACATCGGTTCGTTGTGCCTTCGGGCTTGCTCTAGTTCTATGCCTCTCGATCATCATGGTCGGAGTTTCGGAGGAGCTAGAGTAGTGATCACATATACGTGCATGGTGCTCAAGCATGTTGGGATCCATCGAATATGATTATGCCCCATGGTCTGTCGGGGTAGGCGGCAAGTGGTGACAGCCCTGGCCATCCCTTGTAGTCCCCCATGTTCGGGTATGATGTAGGAGTTCTGAAAGATATCTTACCCTATCATACCAAGGAGGGATATTCTCCCCGTAATTTTGTATGCTTAGATATAGTTCTAATCATGTACCTGTATGACCCTTGCTAGTATAGGTAGATGCTACTAGGACCTCTTGTATGCCTTGCTCCTGCTAACCTTAGGTTTATTCATTTATTATTTATTCATGAGATTGACTTGTGTGTGTGTCACATTACCCATATATCTATATCATGGCTTACCCCTGTATGAACTTTGGTCTATTACTTAAGCATATTATCCTGAATATGTATCTGATAAATTTACACCAATGCCATCCTTTGGGAAAATATAAATAACGATACCCTGAATACTCTCCAGGTGAAATGCTACAACGGTATATCCGTGCGCTTGTGGATTTATTCATAACATTAAGAAATACCAACATTCAACTCATTCCCATCTCCATTTTGGAACTAGCCTCGAGGCTGGCGGTGATAGGGAGCGCCTTTCCAACGTGCTCCCGGCGAGCCGCACAGTGGCGCCTATGGCGTCCCGGTGGCACCACCTAACCCCGGCATGAACCGGCTGTGTGCCATCTCCCACCTTCACCCTTCCATCCGGGTACTCTCCCTTCCACCCGACCTAACGTGCGGGCCTGCGACCAACGCCCACTCCTCCCTGGACACGGTCTAGTGGACTGCACGTCCTCCTCCACCAGTCCACAAAGTCCACCAAGCCAGCTCTTGGCACAGTGCGCTAGCAGCCCTCCCCCCCCCTCTCCGTCAGTCGTTGTGTAATTGCTAGGTACACCCAATTTAGTGCACCCCAAACCTTATTTCAACCCCTTCCCAAACTCCAAAAATTCCCAAAATTTCTCCAAAACTACTAAAAAATATTCTAAACCTGTCCATGCCCTCCTTTTCCATTGTTCACTTCATATAGACCCATTTCTAAATTGTCCATGCTACACATGATAGAAAAACCCTAGTTAGTGTACACCAAAAATCGCATTATCATTTCTTTCACTTCCAAAAACCCTACAAAAATTTCAAAAAAATATCTTAGATCCATCCAAGCCTATTCCCATGCCCATCCTTTGTCACTTTGCCCAGGCTCCGCCCTAATGGCTAAAGTGAGTTTGTCGAGCAAGCTTTGACTTCCATCCATCTGATCTTGTCCAAGCTCCACCCTAGTGGTCGAAGTGAGTTCGTCGTGCAAGCTCTCTGGCTTCCACTTGACCTTGCTCGGCTCCACCTGTCATTGAGTAGCTAACCTCTACCACCAGGTCAGGTTGAAGTGATGCTCGTCGTGCAAGCTCTTAAGCCTGACATCAAAACAACACCCAATTAGCCGAACCCTAGCCCAAGGAAACTTGACCAGCTCCACACGCTGTAGGGTCGAAGCTAAGCTTGTCATGCAAGTTTCCTAGCCTTGAAATCCATTCACACCACCTAGCACCCGAATCATACTTAGGGTCCATTCCAAAACCTAGTCGATATGCTACCCAATTCAAACCTCATACGTTGACCAAACCTAGTCGTTATACCGCCCAACCAGAAACCCAACCCTCGTCCAAGCACAACTGTTACGCTGTCTGATTGAAACCCCAATGCTCGTCCAAACCTAGCCATTGTGCCGTCTAACCAAAACCTCATAAACCCCTAGAAAACTATTCATTATTTTCCTAGGATTTTCCTTAAAATCAAGCCATCTAATTCATTAATTATTTTAAAATCTATTTCTAAGTGATTAATGAACTATCCATCGAATATCCGAAAATTCACCTTTAAATGCCAGGTTATTCCCAAAATGCCCATCATCCTTTTTCCTTCCCATTTCTTAGGTATTTGATTGATGTATTGTTAGAATTGATTGTTATTTTATGTGGCATTTGTAGCCAGTAGATGACTAGACTTTCCTCCGAAGTTGAATATCCAGAAGACATGAGGTCAAGACCCTGGTCAACCTTGGAAACGTTAAGGAAGCGTCAATGAAGGCAACTCCTACCACCAACCTCCTTAATCATATTTTCATCCTATTTTTATAGATAATAAAATATACCAAGATAATGAATTGACTTGCATATTTTATACAACGACAAGGACAACCTAGCTCTATTTTCTTCCTCGCCTTGACTTGAAGCCATCTCTAACAAAAAATCCTATTAACGACCCTAGTCATGACTAGGTCGATGATTGAGCGTCATTTAGAAATAGGTTTCTTGGGATTATCACCAATACAATGTTTTTTATGGAAAACCCTAAATGCATGAGTTTTAGGATAAATATAAAATGAACCAACTAAAGAGATAGAAACCATTAAGGCCAAGACATGGAAGTAAGAGGGGAGTGTTGGCGCTAAAAGTCAGCCGATGACCTTCAGCGTCGGACACACGACCCGGGAGAATCTGCTTAGCTCCTGTTCGGGTGATCGCCCTGGTGCGGTTCTCGCGACGTGCCAGTCAATCTGACCTGTTGATTGATAAGGAAAGAAACTGTTGGTGCTAAAAGTCAGCCGATTGACCCTCAGCGTCGGACACACGACCCGAGAGAATCTGCTTAGTTCCTGTTCGGGTAATCGCCCTGGTGCAGTTCACGTGGTGTGCCAGCCAATCTGACCTGTTGATTGGCAAGGAAAGAAACGTGTCAAATTCTAGGGGTTCCGATCGGCTAAGGTTCCAATCTCGAAAAGCGTATCAGCGAATCGGCCGATTTGCTATATAAAGATAATCGGCTATGATACAGCCAACAATCGTGTAGCGATTGCGAAGAAAACTACTAGAGTAAACTAGACAATGCTACGAAAGCAACACTTGAAATGGATCTAATTAGCTATGCGATAATAATGAATGAAAAATAACAACAATAGAGCCGATAGTTCAAATCTCAAGCTGGATAACTGGCGATAAAACTAGAATAGTAGATGACACCTATAATTCTAGCAAATATCGATAACTGGTGAATAAATCTAAACAAAATGACAGCGATGCGCTCGAAGTTAAAGCTTAGATGTTACTCGATAAACGGAACTTACAAAATCGGCCGGAGATCGTGTCGATGCAGCCCTGCCAACCCGTACGAACTCGTGAAAGAAGGAAAGTATTGGCGAAGTTGCCGACTTCAAAGTAAAGTATGAGGAAATAGTAGATTGTTGTATTGATTGATGTGTTCTTTACAAATCTCTGAAGATGGCTATTTATAGCCTATTACAACCGATTTCCTAACCGACTAGGATCTATCTCTAATTTTAAACGAAAACGAATATTTACAAACACAACTCGTACCGGAGTTGGTTATTGTACTCCCACGGGCCAATCTTTCTCTCTTTCCTTTCTCAGACCCACTTTATGCCCACATTGGCCCAATCGCTCCAACCTTCCAATCGGCCGATCTCCACCAACTCTGTCCGTCAAAACATTGTAGCGCCAATCGGCCGATCCCCAACTGTAGCACCAATCGGCCGATTCCCAGTCATGACCTTTGAATCTGGCGCATCGGCAAATCTTTTCTTCCCTTGACGCCGATTCCATACGTGTCAAAATCTGGCGTCCACACTGTTGGGATACGAGGTAGGCTACGCTAGCGTAAATCAAAATTTCTACCGCGTAAAACCAGGAAGAACTGCCGTATAAGGATCACGGGATTACCACTCGACGCACTACTGGTGCGGAAGATGTAGATATGCGTCGATGCAGTGAAGACGATCACGTAGTCGTACGTAGTTGATCAACGTAGTCGTACGTAGTCGATCACGTCAACGTCCAGCAGCTCGTCCACGTGCAACAAGATCGCCCCCGGTGCCGCCGCTCGTCGTCAGCTCGTCGTGGCTCGTCGGCGGCTCGTCGGCGGCTCGTCCAAGTGCTGCAAGCGCAACACCTCCAAGGTATCCACACGTGCAGGGAGGAAGCGTCGCAAGCCGGACTGCTAGATCCGCAAGTTGCAACAGGCGAGGCCGTGGGAGGCGCGGCAGGTGTGTTTCGCCAAAAAGGTGTAAACCCTAGGGCGCCCACACCCCTCTATTTATAGAGGTTCCTAACGGGCCTCTGGGTCCGAGGCCCATTAGTACTTCTAAACCTAATCCAACTCGGATCAGATCCGAATTGGGCTTCCAACCCCTTAAGTGTGTGACCCTATGGGTTCGGATACGTATAGACATGGCCCGAGTACTCCTACTCGGCCCAATAGTCGGTAGCGGTCTCTAGCAAGACGTGCCAACTCCTATACGCACACGAAGATCATATCAGACGAACCATCAAAACATAATATACATGCTATTCCCTTTGCCTCACGATATTTGGTCTAGCTTCAAGCCGACCGCTCTTTCTCGATCCTGTGATTCGGAATCCCTTTGTAGGTTAACTCTTAACCGTACGTAGCATAGCCATGCATTTTCGGATCCGATCACTCGAGGGGCCCAGAGATATCACTCTCAATCAGAGAGGGGCAAATCCCATCTTGATTGACCATGTCTCATAGCATGGTTCTTGATAAATCCGAAAGCTACCTTTATAACTACCCTGTTACGGCGTAGCGTTTGATAGCCCCTAAGTAGGTCGATCCACATCTAGAATACATGCGACAATCTCAGGTCTAAGGACAAAGCGTATATGTTGTTTAAAGAGAGAACTACTTCTCGTGTTGGGTCAGTCCTAGCACATGTCTCCACATGTGTCCACATTATTAGTTTAACATCTCCATGTCCATGACTTGTGAAACATAGTCATCAACTAATACATGTGCTAGTCTAATATTCATGTGTGTCCTCACATGAACTCCGACTAGGGACAACTTTAGAATAACCATACAAGTAAAGAGTTTCACATACAATTCAAATAATTGCAAATCAATTCAAGTAGCCTTTAATGGATATTCAATGAACACAATATACAAATCATGGATACAAATGGAATATCATCATCTCTATGATTGCCTCTAGGGCATACCTCCAACACACACATGCCCCCCAGTTTCGGAGTAAAACGTAACTTTTACTTTGAAATTCTTTTTTTTTAACTTCTCCTCCGAAACAAACACGTCAAAAAATCTCCTTCCGTTTCGCGATCTCCTACCTAATGATTGCAATCTTTTCAAAATAGGCGCTTGAGACAACCGCTCCCCCAAACTTCGTGTAGATGGCGCGGTAAAAATCCTGCCTTTACCCCTCTCGGACCGCCTTTTAAATACTGGCATGCCCTGCACTTCTTCTTCACAAGCCAGTAACTTCCTTCCTGACGCATTAGTTTCCATCTTCTTCCGACGCCCTTTTGGCTTCCAACCGCATTCTCCGGCGATCCCCCTTTCATCTGCATTCCGCTTCATCTTCCCAATGGCGGCACCATCAGCAACTCCACCAGCAACGGAGGCTCCGCTGGCAGCTCCATCAGCGGCGGCAGCAGCTCTATCGGCGACAGAGGTTCCACCGCCGACTCCATCAGTAGCGGCAACTCCACCAGCAGCCTCATCGGCAATGATGACTTTCATTCCAGATGTACTCATCTGGAACTTTTCCTTTTTACTTTTACCATCCACACATCTTTATAGATCCATTCTTAGTTCTTCCCTTTTTTTTCCTTTTTTAGGCAGTCAGACACCAAATAACCATCCGTCTTTTCGAAGCCTCTGGTCTCATCTGTTTAGGTCCCATGGGGAATCCAAACCCAACCAATATGATTAATTTAGAAACCTAGAGGATTTCGTTTAAACAATCACCCATGGATTTGGACCAGTGGTCGGGCACCTTTAGATCTTGGCCGAAAGAAACCCCCGGTTGGAAAGAGTGGTACCAAAGACTAGCCAACTCCAAGAGAGTTCAATGGGATGAGCGAAAAATCAGCCAGTGCATCAATCTTTCTCTGTCCCAGATGGAGAGAAATGAACCCTTGGTGATAATAGCCTCCTATTTCTGGTCTGACGCTCTCAACGCGTTCCTTTTCGGACATGGGCCCATGACCCCCACTCTGGCTGATGTTGTGATGTTGACCGGCTTTGACATTTCTTCCCGCGATACTCCCTTCCATTATCTGGTCAAGCCGACCCATCGGCTGGAGACAAAAGGAATCGGCGGGTGGAAGGGGTACATTAAAAACAACATGAAGATCGGGACCCTTCTTGATGATGTGGCTGGAGAAACATCTTCTCTGCGGCGGGGCAGTCGGCCCTTCTTCCAATACACAAGCTCTGGCCGAAGCACTATCAAGAGGAGCCGTCGTCCCCCTCGGGAAGCATCTACTAGGATCGGCCTATCACATGTTGCACCAAATCGGCGCCAAACTATCAAAGGGAGAGCCGATTGGAAATCCAGGTGGCCCTTGGTGGTTCATCAATCTCTGGCTCAATTTGTATATGAGCAAGATCTCCCAGCAGCGGGTAGAGCACATGACATTCCCCAATATTGAGTCAGAAGAAAACCCCACCGTACGGCGCCGATGCACCTCCTTCGGCGAAGCAGCGTTAGTCTTCCCTGGTTGCTAGCTCACCACCACCAAAGTAGCCAAATACTTCAGATGTTTTTACAATGGCTTTAGCAAAGAAACTACCAACTGGTACCCGTACCAGAGATCAGAGCCACTTTTTGAGCTCCCCTTTTGTTATGATTTGACGTCCAACACCTTTGACAATGATCTCACAGACGTCTTCATCAAGCCAGGGATCTTACCAGAGAACTTTTTCTCAAGGAAGGATGCCCCTACTTATGAGTTTTATAATCCATCAGTTACGACACGCAGTTCAACTTAGGTCACCTGCCGATTCAAGTCTCATTCGCTGGCCGCGTGAAATTCCGAGACGAGCTCATGAAGGGTCTTGACTACAGTCAGTTGTGCGACCGAGTGCCCGATTCCAGTACCATCAATTTGAACAACTGGATAGTAGCTCCTTTTGTTGTCCAACCATTCAAATTATGGTGGGCAAAATGGAAGCAGCATCTCTTTTATGCATCTCCCACGATATACTGCAACATTCTAGATCCTGACAACCTCGACCCGAATGCAGCGGTACTGCTTTTCTCTCAACTGATTTCGATGTCATTTTCTTTCTTATGCTACAAATTTTGTCGCTAACTCTTACTTTCTTTTACAGTCCGAGAGTCGACTTCCTCCAACACGCAGCCGGAGTGGCAGGCCGATCGAGAATCATGATCCATATACGGAATTCCCAGTCATCGGCCATCATGCCCCAACCATTGATGACATCACCAACGGCCGACTGAAACAGACGCTGAAGAAAACCTTAAAGAAGACGACCCGCCGAGTGCGCGCCCGCACGGAATCGGCCGATCAGTCGGCGGCGGCATTGGCTGAATCTTTAGCTACGCCGATTCTCCGGGTCATCAAAGAAGTTGACCCCCAAGCTGCTACAGAAGCCGGAGCGGCCGCTGCATCATTGCAAGTAGAAGCCATTCAGGTAACCTCATGTTCACATCCTCTTGAGTATTCTCCTGATACTGACTTCTTCTTTATATTAGGCTACACAAGTTGCCCTGGTGCAATCTCCGTAGCAATCGGCCACACCCCAAGCAGAAATCGGAGCGCCAGTAATTCCTCCCACCGAGGTAGAGAATCCTTTAACTCAATTTTTCGATACTTAATCAAAAACTTGATCGATTCTGATGTAGGCTACCCTTGGCACGTCAATTGTACCTTTCCATTAGCCATCGGCTAGGTGACCCATGGAGGTACGGCAATCATCACATATCATCAGACTTAATCATTCGTATTATACTGATAAAAATCTGCTTCTCGCACCTTCCCAGGAGGCTGGTCCGAGCAAGGCACCAATAATCATCGAATCTTCCACCTCTGATGAGCCGGTCGCACCAGTTCCTGAGCCGAGGGTAGCACTCCCGTCGGTGCAAGCAGAAGAAATCCGCCTCAAAGAGGTAAGAGACTTATCACCCAAATCAGCCGATTTCCCAATGCCATCGGCTAATCTGTATTTATTATTTTTTACTCTTCCACATGAACAAGATACTCCCAATAATAGTCTTTTCTCTTTCGTGGTCGCACTTTCTGATGACGAGGAGGTTGCTTCACATCAAGTCATTCTGAGCTCAATCCCCGATGATGTCCGCGCCAAGCTCGAGAGCATACGGACCCTCCTCCAAGATGATATCGGCCGATTGGTGGAGGACGCCTCGCCGATTCGGCAGCTCTACAGCGATATTAGAGGTTGAGTCCCAGAAGAGGCGGAAGAAGCTCTGGTGCCTACAGCATACATTGAATCAATGCGGATCCCAGTGTTCAGAGCTTTGCGCCACATGGTCGATTGCGCCAAGCTGGCTAAAGCTCGCGAGGAGGAAGATTCCTACAAACATCGAGCCTAAGAGGTACATCATCAAATCAACTTCCTCGAAAGCTCCCGCCTGGATATTGTCGGTGCAATAGATCACCTTAAACGCCAAAGGGCAGAGCTCGCCAAGGAGATGGAGCAGGTGACCAAGGACATAGCCATTGAAGAGAAAAGACTCCAAGACCTCCCTTCTGTCATCGCCGAGCTGAAGCAAGAGAGACAAAGTCTGGCCCACGAAGCAATAAAGCTCCATTGCCACATGCCAGAAGTCCCAGGATCGGCCAACGATGACCAGCGAACCTTAGACTCGGCCGATCAGGTTAGGCAGCAAGCGATTGCGGCTATTAATGCCCTCCTTGGATGAACTGTAAAAGTATTAACTGCTCTGTAAAAACATTAATGTCTTTTGACCGTTGATGTGTGGATCCAATCCTGACCCGTCCTTCGTGGTGGCCTTTCATTTATTACCCATTTTTACTCCGATGGGACGTGTCTTACTAAACTCTTGCCCCTTTTTCCTTCTATAAGTATGAGGCCCCGTATTGTTTTCAAAGGCATTCGCACCGTTCATCCTCTTCTCCTCTAGTAGTTCATACCATCGGACTATTCACCAAGATGTCTTCTTTGTCTTCCTCCTTCTCTTCCTTTTTCGTCAACCAGGTACGAAATCTTCCTTCGTCCTCCGTTCCCCCGTCTAACATTTTGATCGATCTGACGTCGAGCGGTTATTTGTTGATTCTCAGCCGAGATGCCTTAGTCCTGAACTAGAACGGGTGAGATCATGCACTCCGATGAATCATTATCGCAAGCGGACAAAGATCTGATCAGAGCTCATCGCGAAGAACTCAGGGATCACGTTCCTGCTGAAGTCCAGAAGATCTGGGATCACATCGACGCCAACTGCTCCAGGCGGCCGCCAATCAAAAGGAGTCATCCACTCCCTCGCCCAGTCGCCCTTGAAGATGCTGCAGCGGGAACGTCTCAACCACCACTTGATCGGAGCCACCCCCTTCCTCATCAAGTTGAGGCTGAAGCCGCGATGAAGGACTTGGAGGAAAAGAGCATCCGCCTCTTGATAGAATTAGGTCGGGTAGAGAGGGAGATTAAGAAAAAGCATGGTCAATAGATGTGTTGGTACTTTTGTTCTAAGGGTGACTTGTGCCGTGTCGGCCATGTACCCTGTCGTGCGTACCGAATAATAAATCGGCCAGATCAGACGAATGTTTTGTTCTTAAGGCGATGTTATCTTTGCATCGGCTATAAGATCTAATAGGAGTTGGCTGCGCCATCTCGATACACTCCATCATCAGTTAAGCATCGACCCATATACTAGGATAGTACCTCTTCAGATATCTTCGGTTCAAGGCCCTTGTGAACTCCTTTCCTTCGATCGTTTCCAGTATATATGCGTTTCCCGGGGCGCATCGGCTGATTTTATACGGCCCTTCCCAAGTGGGCGACCATTTACCGAACTTGGGATCCTTGGACCCTATCGGCAGTACCAACTTCCATACCAAATCTCCTTGGGAGAATTGCTTGACCTTGACCTTCTTTTCGTACCACCTGGCCACCCTCTTCTTGTTCTCCTCAATGCTGATCAAGGGCCTGCCAAATCGTCGAGCTCTCCTTTCATGAGGAGGGAATAGTCATCGGCCGTCAACTGATCTTGAAGCGATGTGCGTCTTGATCCTATCCTTCATTCCCAAGGCAACACTGCCTCGTGACCATATACCAATTGATAAGGAGATATTTTAGTGGCCCCGTGACAGGCCATCCTGTAAGCCCATAAAGCCTCGGTCAAACATAAGTGCCACTTTTTAGGTTGTTCCTCAATCTTCCTCTTTATCAACTTGATTATCCCCATATTGGACGATTCGGCTTGGCCGTTAGCTTGAGCATAATACGGAGAAGAATTCAACAACTTGATTCCCATATCGGCAGTGAACTCCTCAAACTCTCCTGAAGTGAACATCATCCCTTGATTAATTGTGATGGTTTGAGGGATACCAAAACGATAAACAATGTGGTCCCTTACGAAATCGACCATAGCGGCCGATGTTACGGCCTTCAATGGGATTGCCTCCACCCACTTGGTGAAATAATCAGTGGCTACTAATATGAACTTGTGTCCCTTGCTTGATGGAGGATAAATCTGTCCGATGAGGTCTATTCCCCAACCCCTGAACAGCCATGGCTTGATTATTGGATTCATAGCCGATGCTGGCGCACGTTGCACGCTGCCAAACTTCTGACAGTCTTGACAACCTTTATAATATTTAAATTAGTCTTCGAGTATCGTCGGCCAATAATCTCCGTTATTCCTAATCATCCACTTCATTTTATGAGCCGATTGGTGAGCTCCGCACATGCCTTCGTGGATTTCTCCCATCAGGATCTTTGCTTCTTCCGTCCCCAGGCATTTGAGCAGAACTCCATCAATCGTCCGGTAAAACAAATCATCTTCGAGTAGTACATACTTTGTGGCTTGAAAACGCACTCGCCGATCCACTTTCTTGGACAAATCCTTCAAGTAATTGGCGATCTCCTTTTGGCAATCGTCGGCCGCGAGTTCCAGAGTCATGGCACCTTGAATCGGCCGATATCCGGACGCGTGTTGGGCAAGCCTATTGGCCTCTTCATTATAGTCTCTGGGAATATGCTCGATAACCGCGGACTTGAATTCCTTTAAAAGTTGGAGGCAATCCTCGTAGTAAATTTTCAAGACATCATCTTTGCATTCAGATCTTCCCGTCAATTGGTCTATGATGAGCATGGAATCCCCAAAAATCTCCACAGCGTTGGCTTTGATCTCTCTCAATAATTGAATGCCTTTTAGGACAGCTCAGTATTCCGCCTGATTATTGGTCACGGATGCTTCTATCGACAGAGAGAAATCATAACTTGCCCCCCGAGGCGATATGAGAACGATGCCAATTCCTGATCCAGCCCCACATGACAAACCATCAAAGTATAGAGTCCATGGAACTGGCTCAACGACAGCGATTTCCGGTCTGCAGTGCTGAGCCACGAAATCGGCCATGACTTGACCCTTGACAGCTTTGGTCGATTCGTACCTTAGGTCAAACTCTGACAGAGCTAGGATCCACTTCCCAATCCATCCTTTCAAAATTGGTAATGATAGCATGTATTTCACTACGTCATCTTTGCACACGACTATGCATTCTGCTGATAACATGTAGTGCCTGAGTTTGGTACATGAGAAATACAGACATAGGCATAGCCGCTCTACCAGGGAATATCTTGTTTTGGCGTCCAGAAGTCTTCTGCTAACATAGTATATTACCCGTTCCTTCCCTTCGAACTCCTGTACCAGTGCTGATCCGATAGCCATTTCATCGGCCGATAAGTACAGTCTGAACGGCTTGTCCGCTTGTGGTGGGACTAATACAGGTGGCGAGATCAGATATTGCTTGATGTCTTCCAGCGCTTTTCGCTGTTCTTCTCCCCACACGAACTCTTGGTCGGGCTTCAACTTCAATAACGGCGTGAAGGCTTGAATATGCCCGGACAAGTTGGATATGAATCTTCTGATAAAGTTGACTTTGCCGATTAGAGGCTGCAACTCAGTTTTGTTCTGTGGGGCCACGACTTTATTGATGGCCGTTATGATTTTCCGGTTGACTTCAATCACGCGTTCATGAACCATGAATCCAAGGAATTTCCCGGCCAATACGCCGAACGCACACTTGTTCAGGTTCATTTTCAACCCGTGCTTCCTCGTGCACTCCAACACTTCTTGCAGATCAGCCAGATGCTCTTGATGCCCTTTTAATTTGACTACGACGTCGTCGATGTAGATTTCCATTAGGACGCCAATGAGCTTGTGGAAGATGTAATTCATAGCCCGTTGATACGTAGCGCCGGTGTTCTTTAATCCAAAGGTCATTACCACCCACTTGAATAAATCGAGGTGGCCCAGACACATGAAAGCTGTTTTCGAAATATCTTCTTTGGCCATTAATATTTGATTGTACCCAGCATTACCGTCCATAAAACTGATGACTTTATGTCCTGCGGCGGCATCTATCAACACATCGGCTGTCGGCATTGGATACCCATCCATCGGTGTAGTTTGATTAAGGTTCCTGAAGTCAATGCATACGCGCAGCTTTCCGTTTTTCTTGTATACGGGTACAATATTAGAGATCCACTCGGCATAACGGCACTGCCGAATAAATTTCGCTTCAATCAGTCTTGTAATCTCGGCCTTTATATCAGGTATAATTTAAGGATTGCATCGTCGTGCGGGCTGCTGATACGGCCGATATCCTGGTTTTATAGGCAACCAGTGTTCAACAATGGACCGATCTAGACCAGGCATCTCATGGTATTCCCAAGCAAAAAAATCTTTAAATTCTTTAAATAAATTTGTCAATTTACACTTGTATTCGGGATCCAGGTTAGCACTAATGTACGTCGGCCTTGGTTTGGTGCCATCACCTAAATCTATCATCTCTAATGAATCGATCGATGTAAACCCATGCCCCAGCTTCCCATCTTCTCAGATGAACCGATCCATCTAATCTGAATCTTTAGAGCCGACTGCTCGGATCGGCTGTAGGCCAAAATCAGACACTCTCAGGAAATTGGTGTCCCAAGTTCTTCTGGATATGCACTTGACGTGTTCGCAGCTCCACTGCTGCATGTCGGCCGCAGCAACATTGTAGGCGGAATCGTCGGTGACTATCTCGATGTTGTCGCCAACCCATTGTACGAGGCACTGATGCATTGTAGACGGGACGAAGCAATTTGTGTATATCCAATCGTGACCGAGCAACATATTGTAGGACCCTTTGCCATTAATAATAAAGAAAGTAGTGGGAAGGGTCTTACTGCCGATGGTGAGGTCGACGCAAAGTGCTCAGTGGGCAGGAGACACGTTGCCTTCAAAGTCCTTGAGCATCATGTTCATCTTGGTCAGATCTTCATCGCTTTTACCCAGTTTCCGGAACATGGCATACGACATGATGTTGACTACAGCGCCTCCATCTACTAGTAGCCTGGTGATAGGTCGATCGTTGACGTGTCCTTTGAGAAACAGTGCCTTGAGGTGTTGCCGTTTTTCATCTTTGGGTTTCTCAAAAGTGGCTGTCATTGGCTCCAAAGCCAATTGTGCCATCTGTTCCTCCATCTTCGTCGTGTCGTCCCGATCGGAGGGAGCCATGAACTCCATCGGCAAGATGAACACCATGCTGATGTCAACTGCCAATTCCTGATTGTTGCCTTCTTTATTATTATTTCTTTTGGGGTGCCAGACTCGAGACCTGTGATCCTTCTTATCCACCATCTGCCTCTGCTCTTCTTCCTGTTGTTCCCATTGGTGCAGACATTGGATCTTCATTTTTGGGATTTGGTCAATCCATCAGGGCACCACCTGGGGTTCACCAATTTGGCCGGCGGTCTGGCGCACTCCCAGTCCGGTTCCCGTCCTAGGGGGTTTTCATCTGACACCCTGGCGTCAGCCATCTCCTCTAGCCGATCGTGCGTGCCGGCCTTGCCCCCCAGTCGCTTGTGTTGGTCAACCCTGCCTCCCGGCCAATCATATTGTTCAAGTCTACCCCTTGGCCGATCATACCGGTCAACTTTGCCCCCCGGCCGATCATGCACTGAAAGGCACCAATCCTCTTCCTCATGCCAGTTTCTGCTGATCGGCTCTCATCCTCTGTCTCTGGAGCGTGACCTCTTGAACGGGCGATTGCCGCGATATGGACCGCTGCACTCGGGGCTATTATCGGCCAATGGCAACCTGAGGTTATTCTCCCAGCAATGGATGAAGAACGGACATCGCCAATGATCTTTGTGTCGTCGCATTATTTCGTCGCGATATCTTGAACTTTCCTGCTGCCGCTGATATTTGTTGAGTAAGAATTAGGAGGTAATAGGTCTATGTGGCCTTTCTGATCCTTCACCCTCATCGTCAACCTGTCTCTTCCCCTTGACATCTTCAACTGTAGCCTCGTTTCTGGGGTCCACCGCTCCACTTTTCTTGGCCGATTTCGACGTCAGCACTTTGGTTTGAAGCGTGTTCCTTCCCGTATCAACCATGTTAGTGGGGAAAGGGTGCTGATCAATCTTCATTGGCTTTACTGGCTTTGTTGGGACCTCGAACTTGAGCCTGCCTTGCTCGAGAGCCGATTGTATCTGCTGATGGAAGATCTTGCACTCGTTTGTGTCGTGGGACGTGGCAGTGTGCCATTTGCAATACGTCATCTTGTTTAGCTGCTCGGCCGACAAAATCGTATGATAAGGCGAGAGTTTGATCTGCCCCTCTTGGAGAAGTCAAAAATTTTGTCGGCCTTGGAGGTGTCAAAGCCAAATGCTTCTGGCTCTTTCTTCCCAAAAGGACACAATATAGGCTTCTTCCCTTTGACCCATTCTGCTAGGCCGATTTCCGCTTCCTCTTCAGATTCAGATCCCTCCAAGTATGCCACCTTCTTCTGAAAATTTCTCCGCTGGTCAAAAGGGCGTACTTCCTGACCGGCCAATCAGTGAACGATCTGACTCAGGCTCTCGAACTCCTGGGAAGCGTACTTCTCTTTGATGTGTGGGAGGAGGCCTTGGAAGGCGATATCGGCGAGCTGCGCGTCGGTCAGAACTAGGGTGTAGCATTTGTTTCTGACCTCTCTGAACCTTTACACATAATTGGTCACTGGCTCGTCGCTCCTCTGCCTGAGGCTGGTCAAATTTGAAAGCTTCATCTTGTGGACACCCGCGTAGAAGTATTTGTGGAACTGCTTCTCCAGGTCGGCCCAAGTAACTATGGAATTAGGCGGTAGCGTAGTGAACCACTGGAAAGCCGACCCGGATAGGGACGATGAGAACAGACATACCCGCAAAGCATCCTGTGTAGCGGCCTCCCCGCATTGGATGATGAATCTATTTACGTGCTCCACAGTTGAGGTATCATCCAGCCCCGAAAACTTGGTGAAGTCAGGAACTTTGTACCGATGGGGAAACGGCAGCAGATCGTAGGCAGGTGGGTATGGCATTTTGTATGTGTAGGTTTGTACCTTTGGCTTTAACCCGAATTGATCTTGAATCACCTCCGCTATCTTTGCTGTCCAATCCAGTTGCTGCTGATGAACAACTGGTTGGGGAATTGGCACATGTTGGTGGATCGGGGGCAGGATGACTGGGTGATGAATCAAAACGTGCGGCGGATTCTGCGGTAACGTGGCCAGCTGAGCAGTTGATAGTTGGTGGCATATTGCATCGGCCGTTCCATCGTACAGCATCATAGGTGCCGTACTCCTGAGAGTTTTTGTAGCATCTGCCCCCCGGCCGATTTCTAACATGGCCGGTTGATACTATGGGACCGTCGACCGAGTGACCGATTGGAATGGTGCTTGGATCGGAGAACCTCCATAGCTGGCCGATTGATCCAGAACGGCCGCTGTTGCTGGTGCCCCCTAAGGCACTGAGTTTGATGGCAATGATTGCACGGAGGAAATTTGAGCAGGCTGAGGGGGTGCTTGTGATTGAAAGCATGGCACACCGTTGTATCCCTGATGCATTGGAGGCAGTGAAGTGTTGTGTCCTCCATGTTGTGTCAGCATCGGCTGAGGAGCCGATTGCGATGTGCCCAGTAAGCTCCTGACTGGGGCTGCAATGGGTGGGGTGTATGCTGGCCGCTGATAACCTTGAGATACGTCGTTGGCCAGGAAGCTGATGATGGCATTGTACACCGTGTTGGTCATCACCGGGGATTGGTCGATGAAGGCCTGGTAGACAGACTGTTGGATCATGTCGGACATCTTGCCCGAGTCTTCAGCAATGGTGATCTGGCGAGGAGTTGGAAAAGGAGTTTTCTTGATGGCTTCCCCGCTCCTGGTACGACTGAAAGATTGCAGGTATAACTTCTTGTAGTCTTTAGGTGTTTTGCCAATTCCTCTTTCTGGTCGTCCTTGAGATCTGCCTCTGTAACCTCGATGATATTGTCTTTGGAGACTTCGGCTGCCTTTGACATGTTGGATGTTGAGGTTGTCCCACCGGGCGTGCCAAAAGTGTGTTGGCGCTAAAAGTCAGCCGATTGACCCTTAGCGTCGGACACACGACCCGGGAGAATCTGCTTAGCTCCTGTTCAGGTAATCGCCCTGGTGCAGTTTGCGCGGCGTGCCAGCCAATCTGACCTGTTGATTGGCAAGGAAGGAAACGTGTCAAATTCCAGGGGTTCCGATCGGCTAAGGTTCCAATCTCGAAAAGCGTAACAGCGAATCGGCCGATTTGCTATATAAACATAATCGGCTATGATACAGCCGACAATCATGTAGCGATTGCGAAGAAAACTACTAGAGTAAACTAGACAACGCTACAAAAGCAACACTTGAAATAGATCTAATCGGCTATGTGATAATAATGAATGAAAAATAACAACAATAGAGCCGATAGTTCAAATCTCAAGCTGGATAACTAGCGATAAAACTGGAACAGTAGATGAAACCTATAATTCTAGCAAATATCGATAACTGGTGAATAAATCTAAACGAAACAATAGCGATGCGCCCGAAGTTAAAGCTTAGATGTTACTCGATAAACAGAACTTACAGAATCGGCCGGAGATCGTGTCGATGCAGCCCTGCCAACCCGTACGAACTCGTGAAAGAAGAAAAGTATTGGTGAAGTCGCCGACTTGAAACTAAAGTACGAGGAAATAGTGTTGTATTGATTGATGTGTTCTTTACAAATCTCTGAAGATGGCTATTTATAGCCTATTACAACTGATTTCCTAACCGACTAGGATCTATCTCTAATTTTTAACGAAAATGAATATTTACAAACACAACTCGTATCGGAGTTGGTTATTGTACTCCCACGGGCCAATCTTTCTCTCTTTCCTTTCTCAGACCCACTTTAAGCCCACATTGGCCCAATCGCTCCACCCTTCCAATTGGCCGATCTCCACCAACTATGTCCGTCCAAACATTGTAGCGCCAATCGGCTGATCCCCTACTGTAGCACCAATCGGCCGATTCCCAGTCGTGACCTTTTAATCTGCCGCATCAGCCAATCTTTTCTTCCCTTGACGCCGATTACATACGTGTCAAAATTTGGCGTCAACAGAAACGTATTAAATCCCAGGGGTTTCGATCGGCTAAAGTTCCAATCTGTCTCGAAAAGCGTATCAGCAAATTGGCCAATTTGCTATAAAGATGACCGGCTATAGAACAGCCGACAATCACGTAGCGATTGTGAAGAATCTACCAGAGCGGACTAGACAATGCTACGAAGCAACACTTGAAATAGATCTAATCGGCTGTATAATGATAAATAAAAATATCAGTAATAAAGCCGATAGTTCAAATCTCAAGCTGGATAACTGGTGATAAAACTAAAACAATAGATAAAACCTATAGTTCTAGTTAATATCGATAATTTGTGAATAAATCTAAATGAAACTACAGCGATACGCCCGAAGTTAAAGCTTAGATATTACTCGATAGATGGAACTTACAGAATCGGCCGGAGATCGTGTCGATGCAGCCCTACCAACCCGTACGAACTCGCCAAAGAAAAAGGTATATTGGCGAAGTCACTGACTTGAAAGTAAAGTACGATGAAAAAGTAGATTGTTTGTATTGATTGATGTGTTGTTTTACAAATCTCTAAAGATGGCTATTTATAGCCTATTATAACTGATTTCCTAACCGACTAGGATCTATCTCCAATTTTAAATGAAAATGAATATTTACAAACACAACTCGTATCGGAGATGGTTATCATACTCCCACGGGCCAAACTTTCTCTATCTTCTTTTTCTGACCCATCTTAAGCCCGTATTGGCCCAAACGCTCCAACCTTCCAATCGGCCGACTCCGTCTGCCAATTGCTCGAAACGTTATAGCACCAATCGGCCGATTCCCAACTGTAGCACCAATCAGCTGATTCCCAATCGTAACCTTTTAATACACCGCATCGGCCAATCCTTTCCTCTCTTGACGCCGATCCAAAACATCTCAAAATCCGCCGTCAACAGGGAGCCTCAGTGGAGGATCCTGTCCCAAGAGCTTACTTTGGTCAAATAAGGACTGGTTCACGTGCAAGTCTTTCTTTTGAAACGTGCAACCATACATGCCAAAAAGGTACAGCCTTCGGGAGTGCCTGTTTATGTGAGGCCTTGGTTCACACCCTGCTAGCTGAACCTAGAAATCTATCCCAAGGGGCCACGGTGGGCAACAGATATGCTGGAGCAGGACCTTCCCAAAGTCCTAGGTTTGGTTGGCATGGGTTGAATGAGAGGGTCGGAGACCCTGAGGGAAGAAGCCTTGTATATTTGCTTTTTGCACACTTTCTCGGTTTGATATCTAGGGTCATATCCACATAGCGGATGATAGTCGCCCTTGTTTAGAACCTAGTGTATCCGTGGATGGACCTAGGGAATGTTGCCTAGAGATAGGCACTGGCGAGTATGGATCTCGTAGGTCAGTACCACCTTTCATGAAGGTATGTGCTAATCGGACGTATGGGTAAAGTGTACACCTCTGCATAGAGTTATAAACCTACCTGGATAGCTGAGGCTCACGGTCACGAGCCCACATAGTTAAAGCTCCCATCGATTAGCAACCATGTGTTCTCATAGCTTGGGTGTTGGTGAGATGGGGCCGAGGCCCCGAAAGAGTAATTTATGAATGAGGCGTAAGCCGGCCCAGAAGGACCCTGATGAGCTCTTGTGCTTTTTAAAACTTGGGAAATTCTAGGGGAAGTAACATTCCCCCTCTAGGGCCAAAAACATAATAAAAGTGATTGTTTCTTTTCCTCCTTTTCCAAACTCACCTCACCTTGCGTGAAATAGGTTTATTTATAAAATCAAACCTCATACTCTTTCCTTGATTTTCCCTATATTTAATATAATTTTCAACGGTAAGATTTGCTGAGTAGCAACCATAACTGTACTCAATCTTGCCTTCATTTGTACAGGTTAAGGTTTCTGGTGCTATGGTTCATTTTTCCTAGGGAATGGGCGACATCGCCACTATGCTACACATAGGTGAAAGCTGTGTTCCATTATTTTATGCGTCTTTCATTTTTTATGATACTAATCTGTGTTGAGAACTTCATCAGCTACTAATCCAGGGATTGATGCAGGTAATCCACGGGACCTTTAGAGTAAGAATCCCAAAAAGATGAAGCAAGATATTGAGAAGAAATTTGAGTATTGTGCTACTAAGGCAAACAAGAACTGCAAAATGATGATCTTTGAGCTTGGGGATTTAGTATGGGCGCATCTCCAAAAGCACAAATTTCCTAAGAAGCAAAAATCAAAGCTGCTGCCTCGAGGAGATGGACCATTCATGGTCCCTGCAAGGATAAATGACAAAGCCTACAAGATTGAACTTCTGGGAGATTATTATGATGTGAGCAACACGTTCAATGTTGTTGATTTGTCTCCTTTCTTTGGCCTGGAGGGATCATAATCGAGGTCGACTCCTTTTCCAGAAGGGGAGGATAATGAGGACATCCCTAATGGTAGTCCACAAACCAATGTTTAAGAGCATGACTCTTGCTACACTACACAACCATGTGATGAACAAGACAACAATGTCAATAAGGGACCAATGACTTGAGCGAGAATGCAACGATTGCAACAAGAGGTGAACTCACTCCTTACTATTTATGAACATGCATCTCTAAGAATTATTTACTACCTAAAAGTAGTGCATTACTTGTGCTTAGGTTTGAAGAATATGCAATGTACAGATAGGCCACTTAGCGCTTAAAGAAAAGCAACTTAAAGACGGCATTTTAACATTCCAGATTTTGACTTCCAAGTTTCACAGTGAATTCTGTACCACTCTCGGTGGATCCAAACGAAATATTATGTGGATGGATAGCTGGGGAAGTCTATATTCATATGGAACAACCGATACGTCAATTGGAGCTTTGTGGGCCGAGTTATGCTTATTTTGGTGAATATTGGTCTAGAACTCTGTTTCTGCCGAACTAGGACAAAACCAACCCATTCAGCTTGTTGGGATACGAGGTACGCTACACTAGCGAAAATCGAAAAATTTCTACCGCGTAAATCAGGAAAACTGTCGTATAAGGATCACGGGATAACCACTCGACGCACTGATGCGGAAGATGTAGGTTCGCGTCGATGCAACGAAGTCGATCAGCATAGTCGAACACCTAGTCGATCACGTCGACGTCCAGCAGCTCCTCAGCAGCTCGTCCACATTCAGCAAGATCGCCCTCGTGCCGCGGCTCGTCATCGGCTCGTCGTGGCTCGCCGGGCTTGTCCAAGTGCTGCAAGCGCAACACCTCCAAGGTATCCACACGTGCAGGAAGGAAGCGTCGCAAGCCGGACTGCTAGGTCTGCGAGTTGCAACAGGCGAGGGCGTGGGAGGCGCGACAGATGTGTTTCGCCAAAAAGGTGTGAACCCTAGGGCGCCCCCACCCCTCTATTTATAGAGGTTCCTGACTGGCCTCTGGGTCCAAGGCCCATTAGTACTTGTAAACCTAATCCAACTCGGATCACATCTGAATTGGGCTTCCAGCCCCTTAAGTGTGTGACCCTATGGGTTCGGATACGTATAGACATGGCCCGAGTACTCCTACTCAGCCCAATAGTCGGTAGCGGCCTCTAGCAAGACGTGCCAACTCATATATGCACACGAAGATCATATCAGAAAAACCATCACAACATTATATACATGCTATTCCCTTTGCCTCATGATATTTGGTCTAGCTTCAAGCCGACCGCTCTTTTTCGATCCTGTGATTTGGAATCCCTTTGTAGGTTAACTCTTAACCGTATGTAGCATGGCCATGCATTTTCGAATCTGATCACTCGAGGGGCCTAGAGATATCACTCTCAATCAGAGAGGGGCAAATCCCATCTTGATTGACCATGTCTCACAGCATGCTTCTTGACAAACCTGAAATCTACCCTTTTAACTACCCTGTCATGGTGTAGCGTTTGATAGCCCCTAAGTAAGTCGATCCATATCTTGAGTACATGCGACAATCTCAGGTCTAAGGACAAAGCGTACATGTTGTGTAAAGAGAGAACTATTTCTCGTGTTGGGTCAGTCCTAGCACATGTCTCCACATGTGCCCACATTATTAGTTTAACATCTCCATGCCCATAACTTTTGAAACATAGTCATCAACTAATACATGTGCTAGTCTAATATTCACGTGTGTCCTCACATGAACTCCGACTAGGGACAACTTTAGAATAACCATACAAGTAAAGAGTTTCACATACAATTCACATAATTGCAAATCAATTCAAGTAGCCTTTAATGAATATTCAAGGAACACAATATAAATCATGGATACAAATGGAATATCATCATCTCTTGCCTCTAGGGCATACCTCCAACACAGCCCAGCTAGGAGGGATGTTTCAAGTATAAATAGCACCTCCACTCCATCCTGAAACCATAACCATGAATTACACTTAGAAAAAAAGAGAAGCCAAGTGCTCTTGTCCTTACAGTTGTGCCATAGCTGCCCCCTTGAGGATTGGGAGTTTTTCTCTTCCACTAGTTCTTGTGTTTCCTTGATTCGCAAGCGCTTGTTTTTCTACCTTGTGGTTCTAGTTGACACTGACCAAATCATGTTGTTGGGTGAAATCATTTGTCATGGGTGGCTGCTTGAGCAGCTGTTGGAGCCATCGGTTCGTCAGGTTGCATGGGTCAAGTTATCCCCACAATCCTATGATGAGAAGATCGGGCAAATCCAGCAACGCCCCGCATCAAGGAGTCAAGGACTCAACATAACTGAATTTGCGAACGAGTGAGGTAGAAAGCCGCACTGTTCACAAAACTCACTTAAGCAATGTAGAAGTGTTGCAAACTCCATGTAGACTAATGGAGTAAAAAGTCTTCGTGTAGACTAATGAAGAAAAAGCTTTCATGTAGACAAACAAAAGCACCTTCACAAAAGGTGAAGAAGCAAAAGTCAACTCGTGAAACGGGATGTTGCACAAAAATCGAAGATAGATTGACGAGTCACTTTGTGTATTCTCATACAGGTTAACTTAACCCTAGAAAAAACTTTTGTTGAAATACGAACAGAAAGCTGGGGGAAGTGCTTCCCTAGCTGTGCAATTTCCTCTTTGTATTACAATAAACAGTTCTAGTTAATTTTAACAAAAAGGGAAAAATTCAGTCTTTGTTACAAACAATATTACAACATTCATCAATTACACATTTTACAGCAATATCAACAATTTGGCATGCAGTTATGCAGAGTTAATCTTTGTCAATTACAAGTACTAAAACAAAAATAAAAAATAAATAAACAAAGAATGAATAAAAAATTGCAAACAAACACTTTCATTCTCGGGGCATTTATATATGAACTCAAAAGAAGGGTCCTCTGTGAAGTCAATTGGTTCAGTTTTTGGCTCCAGCAAACTAAAACTATGTGAAATATTGTACTTAAAAAGCTTGTAAGTAAATGTTGTACTTGGGATTGTTTGTTAAACATTGTACATCAAGGGCTTGCAATCAGCTTCGGCATTGTCTACATCAATCTCGACAACATCGTTCGGCTAAAGGGGCTATTAAGCAACTTTGACTCCATCCCCAATGATATCATTCGGCTTGAGGGGCTTACCATCAACTTTGGCATCATCTACCATGTCATATTCATCCTCGAGGACATCATTCAGCTCGAGGGACTCGCCATCACTATCGGCGTCATCATCAACTTCACCTCCGCCGCTACTTCAGCTCAAAGGATCGCCATCACCATCGGCATCATCACCGACTTCGTCTTCGCTGCAAAGTTCCATTACCATCTTCACCTCAAGCACCGGCCAAGAGGGGCTATGGCGGGATCATGGAGAACCAATTCACCCCGGGATTCAAGTCTTGCCTGGCGTGTGTGAGCAAAGATTCGAAGGCGTTGCTAGATTCAGCAGGATAAAGGCAGCAGCTCTCTGCTTCCTCTACTTTGGCTACATCAACCATTATAAAAAGATGGACTTTCTTCTTCAACTATGTAAGAGATGGACTATCTACTTCGACTACATCGACTTTGCGAAATAAGCATGTCTCCACTTCTTCTACTTCCACTACTTCGACTAAATTTGCTACTTCAATTACATTATTAAAGCGGAAGCTAAAAGGCGAAGCTGCAAAGCTCAAGTCAGGAAATAGAAGACGACTAGTAAAGTAAAGGCTGGCGATGAAGCAGATACGGTAGTGGGGGGCATGACCTTATGGCTGAAGTTAAAGATGTAGCTAGGCCTTTCGCCATCAATTCAGCTACTTCGCTTCATTGTACCAGCCAAACCAAAGTAGCTGAGGGGCTACTGTTAGGGAAATGGCCCAGCCCATGACTAAAAGGTGGCCCATGTAAAGGTCGGAAGTCCTAGTTGTAAATCTTGTACCCATTAGGGGCTTGGGGGCTAATTGCGACCGCCCTCTTGCTCTATATAAAGGTTCATGTGGTAATGAGGAGGGACTGAACTGGAGCACTCCACACTTCCCTTCAAGTTATGACTCCACTTCTCCATTATATCTCTCTTTCTCCTGTCTAGCAGAGTCAAATCCCCCAACAAGTTTGCTCAATTAATCTCCATATTATGCTCAAGTGAATGGTCAAGCCGAGTCTAGCAATAAGACTTTGATTAAGCTCATCAAGAAGAAGATAGAGGAGCATCCTAGAGGATGGCATGAGGTATTATCTTAAACTTTGTGGGCTCATCGTATTTCTAGATATGGTGCTACTAAAGTTACTCCTTTTGAGCTTGTCTATGGTCAAAAAGCCAATTGAGGTTATTTACCCAATCGATCGATA
This sequence comes from Setaria viridis, assembly GCF_005286985.2. NCBI lineage: Eukaryota > Viridiplantae > Streptophyta > Magnoliopsida > Poales > Poaceae > Setaria > Setaria viridis. Next base: position 17,213,781 of record NC_048263.2, on the reverse strand, counting down.
CAATTACTTCTATTTTTTTATCTCCAACCCTAATATTTTCCAACCCCTTTGCTTTCCTCCTTTGTCTTGATGGTAGTTGAGAAAGTTTTGAGTGGTCTAGCAATCTGAGAGCAACCCTAGGCGCACCATCCTTGATGGGATTCCTCCGGGAGAGGTGATCTTAAGTTTTCGCGTTGCCCCTATGCCGACAAGTCTAACCAGCTCCTCAAATGGGTCCGGTTTGAGGAAAGAGCCTCGTGAGGTGAAGTTCCACCGCACGTGATCTAGTGCAGTTCGGTATGTTGAATAAAAAAAGCATCAACACCATCCTTCTCTCCCGGTGGGAGCATATTGCGCTGCACGGATATGTGTTAATATGAGCGAGCAACGTGCCTCCAGGCCAACTTCCTCTGATTCGAGCTCTCCGATGCGTGCCACCGTGCACGATGGTGTGGTGTCTGCTGTGATCTCCAAGCCCCGCCTCCCTGGTAACTCCGATTCCTGCATGATTACAGTCCTATTCTACTACTAGAGTTTCGGAAAGCTACGCAAAGCTCCTCTTCTTTTCACCCGGCCTCATTGATTAGGTTTATGAACCATAGTACGAAAAACTGGACCGGACCGCCGGTCAAACCGGAAAAACCACGAACCGATGACCTCAACGGTTCGGTATAGTTAAAAGATTGGTTATAGAAAAAAATGGAATCTTAGAGCATATTCTGCGTCGAACTGGGCTTCATGTCGGCCTGCAAGGCGGCCCGATATTGAGTTTGAAGCCCAAAGCGAAGAGGGGGTTCTAACCAGCTCTGCAGGTCTGAAGCCACCCTAACTGACCATCTGGACAGTGTTTTGCTTGTGAATATGACCATTATCGAACTGCAGTCTGACCGGCCGGTTCACTGGTCAGACCACTAAACCAGTGAACCGACAGCCCAACCAGTTCAATGACCGGTTCGACTTTTCGTTCTATGTTACGAACCCATTAGAAATTGATTTGTGTTAACATGGAATGCCCGATGTTTAAGTCTCTTCTTTCTTATTTTTCTTAGCAGACTTAACACAAATTTTGGTGTCACAATTAGTAAATGCAGGAGTGGAGCAGACAGGTCACAGGTAGTGCGCAGCTTCGAACTGGAGCTACTCTCTGAATTTGTAGTTTATACTTTCTGAGTTTTTGTATTGGAATTCTATAATTTGCTCACTGGTTATTTTGTTGCTGAATCATGTTGAAATCCAATACACATGCAAGTACCATGATCTTACTCTTAAAATTGCTAGATGCACTTTAAGTTGCTTAAAAAGCACGCAATGTTCCCTATTTCAGATATCCAGCACAACTATGCTATTTCGCACTCCTAACCTGAGATATATCGGGATGTTCTAATCCCCATCTTTGCTTACCATAAGAAGGTATGATCACGGGTCCTTCAATTATTCGTTGCAATAGCCATATATTGATCTCACTTGAAGCAAACTGTGCTCATTTGCTGGTTGATTGGAAATCATTTGTCTATTTACATTTGGCTAAGAAACGGTTGTATGATTTTTTTTTTATGTTCATGTTCAATCAAAGTGCTCGATACTGTTATAAATATGACTATTGTACCTCAGCTCTCAGCCTCCAATACATACTGAGTTCACTATCTCAGCCATCCTTTGACACTGTTAACTTGTTTTTCCAGAGAAATGGCATTTTTCTCATTTTTAAAAATTTATTCAGTTTTTTAAAATTTTCGTATTTGGAGTATTTGCCGCTGGATTTGTCACATTGGATATTCAGATTTACAGTCTTCACTCTTCAGTATAGTTTTAGACTGACAAATCTTGTACAGCATTGAAATGAAACTCTCTAAGGACATTCTTTTTATTCTCGTACACTGCAAATATGCTCCCTGTAAATCTGTAATGAAATTTCTTTAAATAAAATCCAACTCAAAATCTATTTTGCAAACATATAGGAATTGTCAGTGAGATCCTAGCAGCGGAACTGCCTATGAGATCTTAGCTGCTACAGATGAGAAACTTTAGACATCTTTAATTTGAGGAACTTTACTAGAGGATTTTTGTATTGGTTTCATCCATTCTATTACATTATTTCATTATTTTTTCTACTCTCATAACAATATGGTAGAATTTCTATGTTTATTCTACCATAGCAAGGCACGGGCACACACCTAGTAGTGAAAAAAAAATTAGTCACAGTTAACATGTTAAACAGTGGCAAAAACAATCTTTTTGCCTCTGAAGGTGCATCCATCCTATGGCTATGTGATATTTTGTCACTAATAACCAATTTGATACGTTAATAGTGACGAAAAATATTTGTAATAACTTGGAATCATTAACGAAACAAAATCTTACTAGACCTAACCGTTGTAGAGTTAATAAATTGTCGAGCGAGAGGTAAATTTGGTCACCAGCAACTCTCAAAGGAGCAGCTATATAGCTCTACCTACACGGCCGGCCAGACTCCCAACAGATTCAGAACAACCACGCGTTCTCCTAATTAAGAATCCACAAAGATTTGCACAACGTCACCTCGCGCTGTTTGTCGCCTGTCATGGACGCCGAACGCCTCGCCACCATCCTCGCCGCCATTCTCGTGTTGCTAGGCAGCAGCCAGTGCTACACGGCCGGCGCTGAGAACCGGCACGTCTTCCTGGACTGGGAGGTGTCCTACGCCGTACGGTCCCCGCTGGGCGTGGCCAAGAGGGTGATCGCCATCAACGGCAGGCTCCCCGGCCCGATGCTGAACCTCACCACCAACGACGTCGCCCATGTCAACGTTGTCAACACCCTCGACGAGCCGTTCCTCCTCACATGGTACTGTGTGGGCGCACTGTCCACCTGCAACTTATATTTTACTTGCCATTATTGCCAGTGGTGATCGATGAACTGCGGTGACCTGTGCCATACGTGCAGGAACGGCCTGCAGATGAGGAGGAACTCGTGGAACGACGGCGTGGCGGGAACCAACTGCGCCATCCCGCCGGGGGAAAACTGGACGTACGTGTTCCAGGCCAAGGACGAGGTCGGCAGCTTCTTCTACCGCCCCTCGCTGGGGCTGCACGCCGCCGCGGGCGGCCACGGCCCCATCCGCGTCAACAACCGGCCTGTCGTTGCCGTGCCGTTCGACCAGCCCGACGGCGAGTTCGACGTCCTCATCGGGGACTGGTACAACATGGACGTAAAGGTTAGTTCGTCGTGCGTGCTTCATGTGTAACTATCACCACTCCATCTCTCCATGTAACCATGCATTTTTTTAGATTAAGGAACATTGTCCAGCCTCCAGCCTCGAACATCCTTAACTGGATACAAAAGCCCTTAACAAACGAGCCGTTGTAACCATGCATCTCAGCTCGCCGTTGGCTCGTCTTTATTTCTGGAGCAGGAGATGAAAGGATACCTGGACAGAGGCCGTGATCTGCCGTCGCCGGATGGCATTCTCATCAATGGCCTGGGCCCTTATGCAGCGGACTTCACGTTTAAGCCAGGTAGCTAGGTGTAATTGCTTTACGTGCGCGTTCAATTCAAATTCCTGTTTAGGTTAATTAAGCTACTTAGTACTTACACACACATCATGCATGTGTGAAGAAAGAAATTGACTTTAAAAGTTCCCGATTTTTCTTGAAGTCTCAATTATATGTCTGGTGGAGAATTGGCTTTCAATGCACCCTATTTTATCCCGGTTTAAAGTTGGTCCGGGATAAAAGGTTCACCAACCGGGACTAAAGCTCGGTCACTGGTGGGGGGCTCACCAACCGGGACCTTTTATCCCGGTTGCAAAGGCTAGTGTGAAAAAAAGATCCTGAGAGGCATTTTATCCCGGTTTGAAACACCAACCGGGATAAAAGACCCCCTCTTTTATCCCGGTTGGTAACACCAATCGGGATAAAAGGGTCGAGAGCTTTTTATCCCAGTTTGTAATACCAACCGGGATAAAAGGGGGTCATTTATCTCGGTTGGTGTTTCAAACCGGGATAAAAGGATCCCGAACGAGGTCACTGGAACAGGACTAAATCCCTCGAACCCTTTTATCCCGGTTTGTAATATCAACCGGGATAAAAGGGGGTCTTTTATCCCAGTTGGTGTTTCCAACCGGGATAAAAGGGTCCCCCACGAGTTAATACAAAAGGATAGCATCCCCTCCATAGTTAGATATGGTGTGTAGGTGGGATGGCAAGGAAGCTACGCGCGAGGCTGGAGGTTGTGGGTTCGAATCCCACGCAGCGCGCACGCGCATATTTCACGTGAAAAATCGCGTGACTTGCGACGTGCGTGCGTGTGGGGGGCCTCCTGGGAGCTTGGGATTTTTTTTTTGGCAGCGCCGACCGTGGTGACCCGTTTTATCCCGGTTGGTATTACCAACCGGGATAAAATGGGGGTCTTTTGTCCCGGTTGAGTGGCCCAGGATAAAAGACCCCCTTTTGTCGGATGGATTTTCGGAAAATTTGCACCTTACCAACTGGGACTAAAGACCAATTCTCTACTAGTGTACTAAAAGGGCCAGTTAGTTTAGTTACATTTCCCAAGCTGCTCTACTACATGTTAGAAAGTTCAAAGAATAAGAGGCATGATTTGCTTGCTTGGCTGAATCGCTTGCCATGCCGGCCCGCCAGGGCGCACGTACCGTCTGCGCGTGTCGAACGTGGGCACGAGAACGTCGCTGAGCTTCCGGATCCAGGGCCACAAGCTGCAGCTGGTGGAGGCGGAGGGCACCTACACGCTGCAGAAGCACTACGCCTCGCTGGATGTGCACCCCGGCCAGTCGCTCTCGGTGCTCGTCGCCGCCGACCAGCCGCCCAGGCCGTCCTACTACATGGTCGTCAGCTCCCTCTTCATCAAACCGGAGCTGTTCGGCGTCGGCAACGTCCTCTACGCGGGCTCCGGCGGCCGCCCACCGCCGCCCGGCGACGCGCCGCTCGAGGACCTGTCTTCGCACAACGGCTACGATAGGTCCATGGAGCAGGCGCGGACCGTGCGAATGAACCTGACCTGCGGCGCGGCGCGGCCCAACCCGCAGGGATCGTTCCGCTACGGCCGGATCAACGTGACCCGCACGATCCTGCTCCGGAACGGCGACGCCGAGGTCGGCGGCCGGCGGCGGTGCACGGTGAACGGCGTCTCGTTCGCCGACGCCGCCACGCCGCTGAAGCTCGCCGACCACTTCGACGTGGCCGGCGTCTTCGCGGTCGTCTCCGGCAGGCCCGAGAGGAGGAGGCAGCCCTCGCTCGGCACGGCCGTCATCGACGCCCGCTACAGGGACTTCGTGCAGATCGTGTTCGAGAACAGGCTGCCGTCGCTGCAGACGTGGCACCTCGATGGCTACAGCTTCTTCGTCGCCGGGTACGGTCTGCTGCGCGCTCATTTTTCAAAGGATTTTTTTCCATGTCTGCTAACAAAATCGATTGTGGTTCGTGATGAATTTTGCAGGATGGGTTGGGGCAAATGGAGCCCGGATGCAAGATTAAAGTACAATCTGATCGATGCCATTTACCGTTCTACCGTCCAGGTACAACACTGATCGTAAGTTCTATGTGCTTGGGTTCCTGAATTTTTTATAATAATAAAGGAAAATTGTTCCGACCACTGCACCCACGCATGAGTGTATATATAGCCAAATGGTACAGATCAAGTGGTACTAGGCACAAGATACATGGAAAGAAAACTAAGCTTCAATCCTGTTACTAATCTTCCAATAGAAAATGTTGGAGAGCACCATGATGGTATCTCCCAACATCCTGCATCCCATTCTAAAGCTATTTCTCTCTTCCTCTTTAAATAATAACGACCAACTTAGGATCCAGCAAGACCCCTGAAAATAACCTGCATGAAGTTCTTTTGAAAACCATATCATTATAGCTGCTGCACCTACCAAAATTCTTAGAAGAAAAATCCTTGATCCAAGAACCAAACACTAGAAGGTGGTTGAATGTTAAAAGCAATGTATATGCATGGTATTCCAAATGAACCTTGCCATATGGCAATCAACAAATAAGTGATGTGTACAGAAACTACATTTAGTCACCTTTCCTGCGCCTTTTCACCAAGTTATCTTTAGTGAGGATCACACCTTTCTTTAAATACGAAAGGAAAATCTTGAGAGGAATCCTTAATTTCCAAAAATCACACCTCCTTGGTAAAGTACTGTTTTGTATTAGTGCAGAATACATTGAGTGAACTGTAAAGTTTCCATTCTTGTGTAGATCCCACCTAAAGATATCATTCTCCTCATTCAAACTAATAGTAGCTACCTTTGAAACTAGTTCATGCCATGCTATTAACTTATCCCCTACTAAACCTCTCCGAAATGAAACATTGAGAGGGATCGAATTCAGCTTACTAGCCACTGTCACAAATTTTTTTCTAACAATTCTATACAGCATGGATGTGCTAACATTAAAGGTTTATCACCAATCCACAGATCCTCCCAAAATTCTAATTTGTCTCCCATTTTGAATCTTGAAAGAGCCAAAAGACAAAAATTCATCCTTTACTTTCATGAGGCCAGACCAAAATTGAAAATCCCTAGGTTGCTTAGATACCTTAGTGATTGCCTTATTATATAAATACTTCTTCTTAAGTAAGTCCTGCCATGAGCCATTTTCATTTAGCAACTTCATAAGCCATTTGCTCAAGAGACACTTATTTTGAATCTCCAAGTTTAATATACCTAGTCCTCCTATGTTCTTTGGTGTACAGAGGATACTTCACTTGGATTATATAGTTTTTTTCTTATGCTCATCACATTGCAAAAAAAAACCTAGACATGTAGTAATCCAACTTCTTCAGCACCCCTTTAAGGGCTTCGAAGGACAAAAATATGAACATTGGTAGGCTAGAAAGGACCGAATTAATTAAAACCAACATGCCCCGAACTCAGAGAAGTTTTACTTTGCAACTACTAAGTTTTTTTAAATCAACCGAAAGTCAATCTTTATTAGTTATTTTTCGATGATGCATAGGGATACCCAGGTATCTAAAAGGAAAATATCCATCTTTACACCCAAAGAGCTCAGCATATTCTTTTCTAAAGAATTGCGCCTCACCATATAAAAATAGTTCACTTTTATAGAAATTGATTTTGAGGCCTGATAGCTTTTCGAAAGCATATAGTGCTAACTTCAAGATTTCATCTTCTTCTAAATCATGTTCCATAAAAGGATCGTATTGTAATATCAAAAGACCCCATCTACAAAATGAGGCACAACACCACGAAATTGTCCATGTTTCTTTTCTCTAGCGATGAGGATTGCAAGCATATCCGCCACTAAATTAAAAAGGAACGGAGACAGAGGATTCCCCTGTCCTAAATCTTTTCTTGTTTGGAAGTAATGGCCAATTTCACCATTTAATTTAACGCTCACACTTCCTTTACTAACAATATTTTCAATCTACTAACACCAAATGAAGAGAAACCTGTCGGTCTAAGTGTTTGTTGCAAGGACCAATTCACTTTGTCATATGCCTTAAAATGATTATTCGTCTTACCGATCCAGCATGTGTTCTTGCGCAGGTGTACCCAGCATCATGGACGGCGGTGTTGGTGTCTCTTGACAACGAGGGGATGTGGAACCTGAGGTCCCAGAGTCTCGACAGGAGGTACCTGGGCCAGGAGATTTACATAAGAGTGAGCCAGGGCAGCTCAGAAGTCCCTAACCCTAGGGATGAATTACCTATGCCTTCAAATGCTCTCTTGTGTGGAAAAGCCATGTCTTTGAAGCTAGGGCGAGCATGAGAGGCTGGGCCTGCCTGCCAAACCAACATGTAGCTTTTAGAATTTGGGCATAAATGTTGTCCTATTTGTAACAAGTGACAAATATCTAGCAAGTTGTTTCAAAATTCATACTGCTCACAACTAAGAGCATGTTTGGCAGGTTGAATCCAAGAGGAGCTCTACCAAATAGTTTTCCAAAGAAATGATTCTTTACCGATTATATGAGGTGGTTCTCTAAAATAAGAGATTGGAAGTTGAAAAAAAAAGTAGCTTCTCCTAATTCATTTCTCAAAAAAAACCTTTCTTCATAAAGTTAATTATAGAGAATCGTTTAGAATCACTTTAATCACGTCTCCCCAAAAATTAGCTCACACTACCGCCTGTTCTGTTGTTAACGCTACCCGTTACCCGATTAGAATCAGGAGCGAGTGGAGCGGTACCAAACATGCCCTAAATATGATACAAACATGCCCTAAATATGTTCCAGGGCATATACTGTTAATGCATTTCGCCATTTCCGCATCATGGGATTTCAGCTTCGATCAACAATCCCCCATCAAGTCTTCATTGAACCCACGAGACAGCACAGCGTCAAGGAGAAACACCGAGAGTTGAATGATCGCTACTTCGGTAAAAGAAACAAGCAGAGCAGCAGCCATGCGCCCATGCAAAATTGGAGTCGCAGCAAGGATACCACTCGAGCAGAAACAGCCAATTTAATCAAGCCCCTGACCATTAAATTTGTTCCCTGAAGTTGCTAATCCAAACATTGAAGTGCTTAACACAAAAAATTGGTATGGTAGAATTTCAGCTTGCAAATCAGGGCTACATAAGCACTCATCTATCCGCCTCCATGGATCTCATCTCATGTTGCCCTCTCTCAAGACATCAATCATGTCATACAGTTTCTTGCTCGCTCCAGATTGTATCTGCAGTCGAGTGGGAAGTCAATTTCTACCTGCCTCAGCTGAAAAGCTGGGAGCATCAGGACACCAAGCTATCATAGAGTGTTAAGAATCCACACCTTTGTGTAGAGAAACATAGCAGCATCAACAGTTCCTTCTGCGTATATTGAACGGCCACATACATTGTGCTGAAACTCAAACGAAACTCTGCAACCAAAAGGGTAACTTAGCTCCGTACATGATGTGCTAAGCAAGGTCATCAGAACTGAATATAGCTTTCTAGCAAAAGGATGAGGAACTTACGTCCCATCAGGTGAGGTGAGATGGTACATGTGGAACGCATGACCTGCGAGATGCTCTTCTGGGACACCAACCACAGTAACCTGCTCCTCAGGATCCCTTACAAGTTTTACCTGCAACATCGATAGGAGACCAGTGTTAGAAAGTACACCTGCAAGAGCAACATACAGGAATGTAGGATGATAGTCAACCACCAGCCTATTAGATTAACAAGATGGACTAAATCGAAACCATAATTACAATTTTCCTAAATTATTGATTGGAACTTCATGCGACTTGAAGTCTACATGGAAAAGCAAGAATGAGATTGGTACGTGCCATTAGCCCATGACCAGCATTACACAACATGAATACAATAATGGTGACTACTACTCCTTCCGTCCCAAATTATGGGTCGTTTTGGCTTTTCTAGATTCATAGCTTTGCTATGCATCTAGACATAGCGTATATCTAAGTGCACAGAAAAATCTACGAATCTAGAAAAGTCAAAACGACCTATAATTTGGGATGGAGGAAGTAATAGATACTGATGGATCAAAAGGTCTAATTCAGCTCCAGTCTAAAAAAGGGACTTTATGAAGCTATCCTATAAACAGAAAAGACAAACGATAATCACCAAGGTTAATAATAAATTTGTTTGAAGAGAAACATCACAAATTTTGTTGGAGGTACTTCATTGACCGTAAAAGTTCTTTACAATACCTCATCCAGGTCAAATGATATGCCCAATTTCTGAAAGCAAGAGACAACAGCTTTGGCAGTTCCAGAAACATCCAATTTTGTTGCTTGATGAGACTCCATGACCTGCGGAGGTGTGTGAATCATGCAAAAATGATTAACCAGAGACTCTAATATGACGCTTACGACATTCATCATTGTTCAAAAAAAAATAACTACGATTACAAATAGAGAGAATTAGACTAATCAGAAAACCATCAAAGTCTGGGTTATCTCAAACAATGCGCATCTTATCCTAGAGGACATTTTGTGCTAAAAAGGTATTAACCGTTGGTACTGACCTTTTGTCCACTACATGGAAACGGTCAAATGGTTGAGTATGTGCAACTACAAGAGCTATGAGTGATGGAAGGTCGAAATAGTGTTTTAGAAAATGCACAAAAGACAACACGTGTACCAGTCACAAACAATTCAAGCATTCGAACGATAGTAAACTTCTGTCAAGTAAGAGCTTCAAGTTTATTAATCAGAATTAATAGAGCCAACACACACCATGATTACTTCATTTGACATTGATGAACCAGTGCCAAACATAGACATTGAATCCTTTTTCAAAGAAAATTTGTACCTGCAGGAGCTCAAGCTTTACAGCTTAAACTCCCTTAGAGCCTAACCACTCCATATGATGGGGACAAGTCTGTATGTGATTGTATTTTGTGGCACTTTCGCACTTTCGTTCCAAGACCTAAACATCTTGTAGCGGCAGTTAGATAAAGCATAAACAAAGAACCTTGAACATATTCATGAACAATTTGAAGAATCATAAGAATGTATAAGGAAAAGTTTTATTTTTAAGCCTGCACAATAAGAAAGCAGTTTCGTAATCCAAGTAAAGAAAATGGGAAAGACATGCCACGAGCATCAATTAGTAGAGTGAATCTTATTTTTGCCACAATATTTTTTTTCTTTTGCCTGATAACATTATGTCCAAATCTGAACCTATCTGGCAAAGCCATCACCAATGAGGCAGCAAGAAGTTACTGCCATGCCAGTGCATAGCATGGGTCTCATGGCAAGATTCCCACAACACCAGCCGTTGAATCGCCTCAAAAAAAAAACACCAGCCGTTGAATACAAATACTATCTTGCCAATATCACAGGCATGTGCAAACCACAAATTGTTCATTTGTATTGTTACCCGGACACCCGTGTCCTAAATTTTTTTGCTGAGTTTGGGACTCTGAGTGGTATTTGGCGTGTTCCCAAAAAACTGGCCAAATCAGATACACCGGAGTTGGACACTGACACCCGTGTCCATGTAACGTTCATTTGCCATGTTGGTTTCTAGACTTTTATGTTTGCAAATGAAGGGGAAAAAGATATTTGTAGAGGGCCTGGTTTATTTCCCACTCTAACAAGGGTCAACAGGTTTGACAACGGCCAGATGATCATGGTACTATACAGAAAAAGAAAAGAAAAGAAAAGATAATATTCTAGTTGAGAGATAGATATGCACTTGGAACAACACAAGGGACAATGGGGTGGGAGGGCAGAAGAAAGAGGAGGCCACAAATCTATGTATGCAAAGAACAGACCCCATCAGTCAACAACATGTTCGGGCTGCATCTCAGGTGCAATGTGCTAAAGGTTGAAAATAGTGCAAATTCCTAAAATATCATACCCAAAGTTATAAAAAAAAATGGAAAAAAACATGCGTTGCAGATCAAGACATGTTCTATATCCACACAAAATTCAGATTCAAAATCGATCCCATTACTGAGATATAACATTACCTCATCTGAAACTTATGAATATGTTATAATTTTTTTAAGAGGTCCAAGTATGTTATTTTTAAGAATTTTAACCGTTTTGAAAAACTAGGGCATTTGCACCTGAGAAGCAACCCCAACAATTCTGGCTCTGTTGCTGGATTTAACTCTATTAGAATAAGCAAGTAGAACATAAAGACTTGTTACCATGGGCTTAACATACCCAGCTGGCTACAGTTTCGGCATGTTTAGCTCTAATTAACTTCAAAGATTAACTGTCATGGGCAGTTCGGCTCGGCTGATTGGGACAGGCCCATTAGGATTAACTTAAGGATAAGATTAGATCTCTTACTTAGGCATTAAGTAATCCTCTCTATATAAGGAGAGGAGTTGTACCAATGGAAGGCAAGCATTGAGAATATCAGTCTATTAGGGTTAGCCCCTTGAGGTCCGGCTGCCGCCCTCAGCGAGGTCGGGCTGCTAGGGTTCAGGGTTATCTGGATATCTGCATGTGACAATTGGTATCAGTTAGCTTTGGTTACGTGTCCATGGATTCCTCACCGCTAGATGTGGCCTCCCTCACCACCACCGTCGCCAACATCTCCACGCTTCCCGACATCACCACGGCGGTGAAGAATGTGGCAGCGGATGGCGGCGTTAGCCAAGAAGATGATGGAGCGTGAGCAGCAGATGGCCGCAGTGCAGCTACAGGCAGCAACACGTGGCTTCCTGGCAAGATTGAAGGCGCGAGCATCGTAGGTCTTGATGTCAGGTGCAGATCTTGCGAGCGTCCAGCCACGAGATGTTGCTGCACTGCCCATTCAAATCGGCGAGCCATCGACCCCCTGCTCGGAGTCGTCTCCGGCTTGGCTCACCGTGGGGTCATCTCCAGTCCACCCGCACCAATCACCGCCCGTTCACGCAACGCCACAACTAGGTTGGGATGACCAATCACTAGCTTCTCCGTCGACTCCACATCTGCTCGAGCTACGCTGCGACTTGTCTCCCTGCAGCTTTCTACCTTGGCACTGGCCACCGCAAGGTTGCCTGCGTCTGCCTTCAGGCTCTCGATGCCGGACACTGCCCTCCGGCACTAGGTCACTGGTGCGGCTGTCGCCGAGCGTGCACATCAGCTGCAGCGGCACGCGATGTTGTCCGCTGCAGGCTCGCATCCATGTTGGCCGCTGAGGACATTCTCTCCGGGAGACGTCACTCCTGGCTCTCGACGCTCGATGCAAGATACTGCCCTCTGCGCGTCAATTTGCTACAGCAGGGGGCACACTTTCCGGTGTGGAGTGCGACTGACGGCGGCGGCGGCCGTCTCATCCGACCAAAGGAGCAGGGCAAGGGTTGTGGGCTGGTAAGCTGCGGAAGTGTTATGCACCTATGTTCTTCCAGATGGAGCCCCACAAGCTGCCGTCGGGATGAAATAACAGAGCAACAAAATTCAAGTTCTTGTCTGCTTCTCTTTTTAGTAAAAAAAAAGAAATAAGTAATCAAGCTGAGATGTAAAAGGTTTGATTTTAGGTAATAGGTTTGTGTTCAGTCGAGTTATTGTCACGGTGTTCATGCTGCAGCTCGAGGACGAGCTGCTGGAAAAAGGGCGGAGTAGTGTCATGGGCAGTTCGGCTGGGCTGATTGGGCCAGGCCCATTAGGGTTAAGGATAAGATTAGATTTCTTACTTAGGCATTAAGTAATCCTCTCTATGTAAGGAGATGAGTTGTACCAATGGAAGGCAAGCATTGAGAATATCAGTCTATTAGGGTTAGCCCCTTCTATCCCTGCCTTTGTGGTTCGGCTGCCGCCATCGGCGAGGTCGGGCTGCTAGGTTTAGCATACAATATTGAACTAAATGTTTAGCATTTACAAACTTCCACTAATAATCTGCATAAGCGTGTCTACTTCCCCTCGCAATTGTGCTCCAGTTTTAAGACAATGGCCTTTTTCCCTTTGGTACATTTTCCACTGCATTGGCTACTAGGTTCTTTTAGTACATTCATTTGAATTACCGGCATCATCTGGACAGTCACAAACCCAAGAATCATAGTAGGTCTTTGATGATACCATTGCACATTATTATAATCAAATTACGGTGCACATAAGGAACAAAAAAACATTTTAGCAGAGTGAACGCAAACATCAAATCATTTTAGCAGAATGATTACAATTAACAATGTAATCTTTACAAGGCAGACATCAAACTATTACCTCCAGTTTGTAACCTGAAAATGCACCTGGGAATTGCTCTGCCATGATTTCCATGGCAGCAAGAAAAGCAACAACCTAAAAAAATAAAGAAGTTATATCAAGAACAGTTCGAATGTGTTGACCACGTGATGATGATAATAAGTGTTGACCACATGATCATAATAATTGTACCTGCTTCCCCATCTGCGGGGATATCACAGCATAAATATTCGCATCCTGCACGGTTTTGTGCAGCAGTTGCCTATCTCCACCCGTTGTGCCCATTACAAATGGCAAACCCAATTTGCAATAGAGATCAGCATTGGCTGCATACCAAATAAACATCAACAGCAGGAAGAATAGCAAACATACATGAACAAAAAACATTTAAGCATTATCACACAATGGCAACAAAATATACTCATGGGCTGTGGGCATTACCACACAATAATATATAAGCTCCCTGGATCCTCATTCATTTCCAAAATTATTTAACATATAGTTACAAATTGCACTTCTCAAGGATTTTCACAATATCACAATTGGGCAGTAAATATCAGATTTAATGAAACAGTACTCTTTTTTGCTAATAGCAACATTGTTAAGCATAAGAAATTTTAGAAATGGCTACGGATAAAAGAAATTGTTCAAGAGCATATTAACCAAAGAAGATAAAGACCTATTGTCAATAGCAATCACTAATACACTCACCATTGACAGCATCAGGCACAGTGTAATCGACAACTATGAGATCTGGGTACTCCTTAACAATGGAAGGGAGAATTTTTTCACTTTCAGATGGGTCATGAATACAAATTTCTCTATCGCAGATTTCACACTTTCCATCAGGGACCTCCATGGCACTGAATGATACAGGAACTAGCTGAAGACCAGCGGATACAGCTGCTTCAGCAACAGCCTTCCCCATTTTTCCAGTACAACTATTCACCTGTACAGATAAATAGAGCTATTTTAAGTGAGATACAGTTGCGACAACACAGTAACACATATGCATCTCAAGCCATGTAGAATGTATAGCAATACAACGGGCTTTACTGAAACCCTGATCACCAGAAGTGATCTGATGAAGAATTAATCTTCAGTTTATCTGCAAACCCACGCATCTCTTGATAAACTAATGATTTCCTTTTTGAAACCTTATAATGATAAAATTTTATAATACCACACCTTAAAGGCCAGAGATTCTTGGTAAGGTACATCAATTTTTTATTCAAAAAACGGTTTCTGCATAGGTTCAACAAAATTCAGCACTGTACGTAGGAAATTAACATGAAGGATCAAAATAGAAGCCATATGGCCAACAATGGCATCGACAAACTTTTTTATGTAGCTCAGTGGGATACTAACACAACTCTGGTATCATCCATGTACCGCACTTTTCATCCAACTAATGGCTGAAACGAAATAAACTATACAATAGTAATTATCAATGTGAAAGGGCCTCTAGCCTAGTGGTTAGAGCACCTGAGTAGCATCCAATAGATCTGGGTTCGACTCCTTGTGGGAGCAAATTAAATTGGTCTGAAATAAAAAAAAATTAAAAAAATAGGTTGGGGCTTCCCCTACTGACTAGGGTCAAAATAGTAATCACCAATAGCTAAACCATTGTGGCTAGGGACACAATAAATTTTTTTACATAAATAGCAATCAACCAAAGAGTTCGAGGTGCAACTAAGTTCCATCAAACTAAATACACATGATTAGTGTGAAGATTTGGTATCCTTCGCGACGAGACTTCTATGGGATGTTTGCA
Organism: Setaria viridis; assembly: GCF_005286985.2. Lineage (NCBI taxonomy): Eukaryota > Viridiplantae > Streptophyta > Magnoliopsida > Poales > Poaceae > Setaria > Setaria viridis. The sequence goes on along the minus strand of NC_048263.2, from coordinate 17,198,471 downwards.
TAATTGCATTAAATATAATTCAACTGACTATGTACAGTTCAAATTGATTGTATTGGCTCTGAAACATTGCCTCCCCAATGTATGGTGCTGAAATTCAGAATGCATAAGATACACCTAGCATTTAGTTCCATTTACCATCACGTCAGGTACCAAAAATCAAACTAACAACACCTCTGCCTACTCCATCAATTCACTGAAACACATGATCAGAACAAGCAGTGACTATATCATATATTGACTGAACTAGAGCAAAGCATCCCCTATAACGCAATGACAAACTCCAATAGTCATCATTTGGCCCAGTATTTTACCGTTTTGTCCTCCCCCTCCGATCCCAACACGAGATTATAACATACTTAAATGAAACATATCAGAACCATCAACCCACAGCACCAACGCAGAGACAAACCAAGCAACGGTACCAGTATCGGGAAGGAGAGCTTGGGGGCGGGGACGCCCTTGATGTTCTTTCTAGCGAGGGCCTTCACCACGGAGGGCCTCGCCGTTGCCATCCCCCGCGTCGGCGCCGCCACGCCGATGGGAACGCATAGTGGCTGGCAAGGGCGGAGCGAGTGCCGTTGCCGCAGGGTTGTGGCGGCGGCGGCGGGGTGCGCGGCGATGGTAGCGGAGAGCATTTGCGAGTGCGGCTTGTGGTTGGTGATGGGATGGGAGAGTGAGGGAGGGAGGGAGGGAGGGAGGGAGGGAGGGAGGGAGAGCGGCGGCGGCGGCGGCGGCGACGGCGGTGAGCGCGGGGCACCAGGAGTCCTACGCCAAACCTATAGGATGGTGGTGGCCTGGTGGGGCAGCAGAGAGTCCAGACTAGGGTTTTACACGATTTTGACTCTTCTAGAACAAAAAAACTTGATTTTGACTGTTTTAGTGACTTTTTTCGCCTTTGCTGTAAATTCTGTGTGACCGTGTGCATGAGTGTTTAGAAAAGGCAAAATATCTATTCTGCTCCCTGAATTTTGCACAGAGGGTCAACTTCATCCCTCAGGACCAATTTAATCCTTCAACTTTTATTTTTGAGGTGAAACTCGACCTTGTGTTTATATGGGGCTCCATATTAACATGAAATTAATACAAAAGGTCCTTTTTACTCTTAGTTCTTTTCTCTCTCATTTTTTGTTGTATGATCAAAATAAATATGAGGATATATATGTTTGTCAGAGGAGTATGAATACTATCACGCATGTATAACGTACTAGGGGCGGACCCAAGGACTGGCAACCTGGGCACCTGATCGGGCTCCTGCTGAGCAGTGCATTTCTGCACAATTTAGCCGGACAAAAAAGATTTGGCCAATGGCAGTTGGGCAAGACAAATGCTGATGCATGGCTGGAAGCAAGTGCAGGTGAGGCACACGTACATTTACATGCAGCGCAAGACCGGCCTTGTGTCTAATACCAGCATGATCTGTTTTATATATAACATCCTCAGCATGATCTAACGGCCTCATCGGAGGCACCTAACGTATCTGCCACATGTGTTTGTGTACAGAGAATACATGATGGTGGTGAAATCACGTGATGTCCAGCATATACAAATAGCACGATATTCTCTTGAGAAAAAAAAGCATGATCTAACGAAGTTATATATATACTAAAAGAATATGAGTAAATACTTATTCGAGTACATACATTTTGTCTATCAAATTCGTATGAGTACATGAATGACTTTAAAGAGTACGAGTAGATACACTTTTTAGAAATCATATTTTGTGTTAGTTAAAAAAAATATATTGGTTGTGTGTATTAAGGGAGTATGAGCACATATATGTAGGGTAAAAGGGACTTTTTGCATTAGTCTTATGCTAATATAGAGTACCACATCAGTATAAGGACGAGTTTGATTTTTTTAAAATTGAGGGACTAAATTGACCAATCTAAAAGTTAAAGAACGAACTTGACCCTCGATATAAAATATAGGGATCAAAATAGGTATTTTGCCTAGCTACCTGAACCCCCGCACTCAAGGGCGGAGAGGCTGGTATGGCAAGGTATGGCGCTCTCGTTTTGTTTGATTTCTCCGCGGATGTCTGTTATGATTTGCCAGCCGCCCGTCCTCATGACTCCGTCCGCCATAGATATCGAAGTGAGAAAACACACAGCCATAGGACGGCACTGACAGCGAACCGGTACTTCACAATTGGGCTTCACTGTGGGCCGAGCCATCAAACATTTCACTGGCCAGCCCATCCATCCATCCTAACTGCTCTGCGGTCTCCCTGCCTCCTGCCGCGACGCACGTGACGCGGTCGACACGTTGGTCACGGGCGCAGGGGCGAGTGCGCGGCCGTCCGCCGTTCCTGGTTGGCTCCTCCTGCTTATTTTTACAACCGTCACATTGAATGTTTAGATACTAATTAGGAATATTAAACGTAGATTATTTATAAAATCCATTACATAAGTGAATGCTAAACGGCAAGACAAATCTATTAAGCCTAATTAGTCCATGATTTGACAATATGTTGCTACAGTAAACATTTGCTAATGATGGATTAAATAGGCTTAATAGATTCGTCTCGCCGTTTAGCCTCCACTTATGTAATGGGTTTTGTAAATAGTCTATGTTTAATACTCTTAATTAGTATCTAAACATTCGATGTGACACGTGCTAAAAATAAGCAAAGGGAACCAAACGCCCCCTGTGCCTGTGGTGGCGGCGTGGACGGCGGCAGCGCATCAGTGCATGCTAATCTGCCCCACCTAGATTTCTGAGTCAGCTCCGCCACTTGCCAACCACTTAAAAAGCATAGAGTTGTTAATTCTAAAACAAATCTCGAAATATGCAAGCACTCGTTTAGGTACACTAGTTGAGGACTCGAACCCGATGAACAGTCTCTCGTTAAAAAAAAATCTAACCAGTTGAGCTATTAGTAAGTTCACAATAGACTCAATCACAATATTAGCACTTGGTTAAACAATTGATTCCTCTCAACGCATTCCAGCTGTGGTTAAACAATTGATTCCTCTCGTTATTCTCCATCACACCATTTCTATACACATTTTCAGAAGAAGCAACATGAGATGAGATTCTTGAGCATAAGCACCTTATCCATGTTTTAAACATGGGATGCAAATTATATCGTGCAAAAAAATTTCTAAACAACCCATTGTCTACTATATACTCCCACATCTTCACATATAAAGGATCAAGTGTTTGAAATTTATCCCCAACTATAAAAGATTGAGCATAAATTCCTAATTTCCCCGGTCTAGGCTAATAAAAAAATTCAAATATGTGAAACACGTGCTATATTTGACTTCTTCTATCTCCCTTAAATTGTCCTGAAATTTCTAAAATTCGTTATATTTAGGGACTGAGAGGAAGTATTTATCAGCTGAGCACTTAGAGGTAAGAGTAAATTGCACCCACCGTACAATAACTTGGTAGATGGGTGCACATTGGTCCAACAACTTGTAAAATATTCAATTTAGTAAAAAACTTAACAGTATGTGCTGTAAAAAGCTCAATTTAGTGTAATAACTTGAAAAATTTGTGCATTTACAGTACAAATGTTACAATGGCAACGTATTAAGCAAAGTAGATAGAAAAGTAGATAGAACCAGTGCATTTTCTTCGGGTCAATAATTCTGGATCTTTGTCCATAAAAGTTGTTAATTATGATCAGCTTGTTGTTTCTCAATCTTGTATGGAACTTATTTATTCATTAGTTAAAATTTAATTAAATTCTAGAATTACACCATTGGCATTACCGAAAGATTGAAGTCAACGTTAGGTTTGTTTTACGTTTTTCTCATGTATTCAACAATTGTATAGAATCATGTATAGAATCATGTTTGTTTATGTTCTTTTGGCTCCTTTTTCCTTTCTAGACATGTACACGAGAGATTAAAAAATATTATGCCAAGCTCCTAAAATATATTGTTAACATATTATTTTTTTTAGCTGAACAATGTATATAATCAAACATGTAGAAATAGCAAGGACGTACTTATCAATATTCAACATGAAATTAAATATTCTTAATCAAAATTAAGTAGATGTATTAAAAAAAATTAATATGAAGACATAACATCAATTTCTTAAATGCCAAATGCATTGCCATTGTGACGCGAATATCAATGGCCAAATAATGCTCAATAATTTGTCCCAACATGAATATATTTAATCAAAGTTTGGAATGCGGCTGCACTAAATTACCCTGTTATATTACACCAAATTGAGTATTTTATAAGATCAAGTTATTGTACCAAATTAAGCATTTCACAAGTTATTGGAGAAATTTGCACCTACCTAACAAATTGTTTACTCTAGAATTAACCTAGTACCCCTTAAGGTTCTGAACATGCATAATTGCAATTTACACTCTTAGCCCACATACGCTCTTCATGTAGTGTCCGTTCTTAGCCCACTTATTGTAACAACCCTCGGCAAATCTTTCGAGTAAATCTTAATCCGAGTCCCCCAAATTCCTCTGTCTCAGCTCTTCCCGAGCAGGAGTGCTCCACCTCCGTTCCGAAGTCCCGACCCCTGAGACCCCGACCCAACCTGTCAGTTCCTTCTGAGTTCCCCAAGGCAGTGTCCCTTCAGTCTTAAGCAGAGGAGAAACCAAGAATGACCGCTGGACGGACGGATGGACCTGCAAATCTTTTTCCCACATCCCCCAAGGCAGACACACTCGAGCGGCCTGCATCGCTTTAGAGCTCTCCCACCGCGTGGCTCAGCTTCTCCGATGCCCGCCACTTCGCCCAGTCACCGGCCGCGACCGAATGGTTTCCCGCGCCCTTCTCCACAATCGCTGCAGAAGCCCCTTTGCACCCCTTTCTGCAGTGCCTCGTCTCGCTCGCGCCCTGGCCAACCGCGCCTTGGTGCTCCGACGCCGCTATGGCAGAGCTTGCCGCCTGCTGCGTCCAAACTGCCTCGCAGCTCACGCCCATCATCACCTCGCCGGATCCCCTGCTGCAAGGCCCGATGCCTTCCGGCTTTTCCGCCGCCTCTCCACAGTCACGCCGCCCCGAATACGCTACGCGACGATTCCTTCATCGCCAACCCCGACTCCGGCCGCGACAGTTCTTTTCCGTCTTGCCAGAACTGTGCCTGGCAAACCGCTGCTTCGCGCTCGCCCGCGCAGCTGCAGCCCGCCTGTCTTGTTACCTGTGCAACCTCGCTTGCCGCGCTGTTCCCCCTGTCACACCCATCAGATCCGCCGCACGACGACGCCCACCTCCGCCAAATCTCAACCATCGGCAAAACCGCGCCTGCGCCACCTTGTCTCCAGTGCCCAATAGCCGAGGACGCTATCTCCGAAGTCCTGTTCCGCCGCCCATCGCCGCCTAGTCGCCGCCATAGCAGCGCACTCCATCGTTTTCTTCCGGTCTTCGTGCTACTCCAACTCCCTCTCTCTCCGCGCAGCTATAAAAGGGAATGCCAGAATCCTACTGGAGTCCCCTTCGTCTTTGTTGCCTCGCTGCCTTATTTCCCCTGTTTCGTGCTTGAGCGCCGCCACCTAAGTTCTTGAGAAACTCTCTTTCCCGCTCAACACCCGCACCTCCCCAATCCACCCAGCCGCCTGCTCCTCCGTGCTGTGCTAGAGCTTCCTTGTTGTTCACAAGAAGCTCCACCGCCGCTGGAGCACCGCCGGATATCACCGCCACCAAAGCCTTAGTGCTTAAGACCTTCCGCCCACGTCTACTCCTTCCCGACCCCAAAAGGCTTCACCTATAAACCGAAGGTAAGCTACCGACCCCTTACCAGTTCGCCCGACCCTAGCTGTTCGCCCGACCCCTCTTTCCATCTCGCCCGACCCTGTCTGTTAGCCGACCCCTATCTGCCTCACTCGAGGACGCGGATGTATCTTTTTCCTTGACCCGAGGGTATCTGTGTAAGATTTCGGGGACTTCTCTGTAATAGATCTAAGGACCCCAAACACAGTTATTCCTTAAGGTTTAAGGGTCAGATCATAAGTTTCTCCCAATCTAACCCTTGGTCTTGTTCTCTCTCCACTGAAGCTTGAAACCCCACACTCTTTCCATAGCTTTGCTACAAGTTTTTGGGCTAAGACTTGCAAGTGTTGCTGTTGAAATAACCGTCTAAACACTAATCCCTACATTGCATGCGTGTAGAGTTTCGTCTTGCTGACGGCGTCTACGAACTACACCCGGTGCCAGAAGACGAAGCTGTAGCTAAGCTACCAGTTCCAGAAGCCGAAGTCGCACTAGCTGAAGACCCGCTTCCCTCCCCTCCGCTTGAAGGCAAGCCCCGGAGCATGAATCCCAAAGTTTTCCCCAAACTTGCGTATGCCTTCTTTCTTGTGGTTGTGCATTTACGTATAGGAGTTGTTTGCAACCTTAGATGCATGACATAGTTCCCTGATCTGAACACTAGCTGTTGGACCGAGTAGTCGCTATGCTTAAATAGGAAAGCGGTAAAAGTCGAGTGATTTCCTGTCACTCGCGAGTTATAGGAATTGATTGTTTTCCTTCTGTTACAACTATAAGGACGATGGACTGGGCAGGGTTTTGGTTAACTCTTTGGTGGTCGGCTGATCGTCCCGTCTGTCTATGGAACTTGTTAAGGCCCGACAGTGGTGGTGTTCGTGATCAAGTGTTTGAAAGTACTAATCTCATACCTATTATGGGATGGGGAAGCCTAGTACCTGATTGAACTAGGGCGTGGCTTATACCCCTACTGTCCCTGGAACGAGGTTCCCATGGTGCATCATGTGGGTGCAAGTACGGTCACAGTACGGTAGAGGCTGGGACTCTGGAGCATTGCATGCCAAGGGAAGTTTGGACCTGACACGTGCCTGGAAATTGATGGGGACGGTCGACACAGGAAGCGACCCTTGTGGTGCGCGGATGTCGTGAGGTTAGGTTCACTATGCATGGTTAAGAAACCCGAATCAATTTGTCTGCCTCTCACAGTTTGAGACTGCTTGATCGCTATGCTACACTGAGTAATGAAGGAGTCTGATGATGACATGGTCTTGATGATGAGTTTATATACATAAGGTTGGATCCATGTTTGCTTAGAATAAGATGCCAACATAGACTGGTTAATGAACGAAGAATTTGAGCTAAAACTTGAAAGCAAGGATCTAACATAGTCGCTTTTGGCAAATAAACCCCACAGCCAACGAGCCTTGCACGTCTAGGCGTGGTGGAGTAGTTTTACCACCGGTCGGTTAAGTCTTGTTGAGCTTAGCAGCTCAGCCTTGTTTGTGGCTTTCTTTTCAGGTGAAGCCGCAGCTCCTGAGTTTGCTCCCGTTGGCACTTGGCCGCCCCAGCTCTCTCCAGGTTGGACGGTTGAGTGGGACCCTTCCTCGGATGGCGAGGAGACGGATCTCTGATGTCCCGATCGGCCTCATCAGGGACATCCGACTCCGGCGCTAGCTTCCGCTACTTTACCTTTCCGCTACTTTTGAATCTTGTAAAACCTTGATTTTTGTTGTGATGTCGAACTAAATGGTCAAACTTGTTTAACTCAGTGGATCTGTTGTATTCTCTGGAACCACTCACCTTCGTGTGAGTTTGCTAAACTCAGTCCTGTTAAGTGGTTTAATCGGATGAAATCTGATGGCACTTCGAATTATCTTGACTAAGGCATGAGTGTCGCGTGTTAGGCAACCGAACTGTGCTTTAATCAAGGTAGTCCGAAGTGGATCTGCCACAGCTGGTACCAGAGCTGGTTTAGCACAGAGAAAACAATAGGTTCTAAACACTTTCTTTTAAATAAAAGTTGCAAGAAAAATGTTGAAAAATCTCGTACGATCATTAAGGATGTGTTTAGTACGAGAGGCCCTAGGGGATTTTGGGGTTGTTTTTAGGTGGCTAATACTTATTGGTTATCTTGCTAACCCTCCCCAGCACTTCGCCACGTGTATCATACGTGTGCCGAGTTCCGCATCACGAGTATGCGAGGGTTGATAGGGAGTTCTATTCAAAGGACCCTATCATCGCGGTTGTTTCGCCCACGTCTATCACACGTGTGCAGGTTCCGTGTGTTAATTCATACGAAGGGTGGTGTGGTTCGATTCCAATGAGCCTATCATCACGGTTGTTCGCCCACGCCTATTAAATGTGCGCTGATTCCGCATCTCGAGTATGCGAAGGGTTATATGGTTCCATTCAAAAGGGACCTATTTCCACGGTTGTTGCGTTGTCCATGCAGCCTTAAACGCATGGGTGCCATTTCTATAGTAAACGGTAATGCTTAGGGACGCTTTCGTGGGTGCTGGCACGAAAGGTTCATGTGGTTGTGTTTTCTGCAGGTACACTAACTGCGCTCGCTAGGAGACGCTACTAGAAACTGACTAGATATTATAGGGAGAGACGTACTGGTTGCCTTGCCATCGGCACTGACTGCGTAAGGCCAAGGTTTTGGCAGTTGTTTGGGTTGAGAGGGCGAAGTAGGTCGTGCATGCGACATGAGCTAAAATCTGTGAACCCACCTCTCTAAGCAACCTTGCCTTGGCTAAAGCCCTTCTTCGGTTTTAAGGATTTCTAGCTTCCTTCCAGCTTGTGCTTGGTCAAATCCGAGTACTTTTTCTGTCCGACCTGTTCTTCTTAGAGTTTCTATCTCACGTCGGTTCGATTTTGGTTCCAGATGGCTGCTCCAGGACACGTGCTGTATGGCGCTGACGGCATTTCCCATTCGGCGTGCTTACACTTTGAGGGCTTTCCTGCTATTCTATGGGACACCTTAAGATGGTTCGGGTATCAGTCCCCGCCTTTGTACGTGGGACGGATGTACCAGGAGCACGGGGTACAGAGGTGCAACGTGCAGGTGGTGGTACCTCCACCCCCTGTGCAGCCCGAGTGGCCCCAGCTCGGAGTCTCGACTTGCGGGCACAATCTGGAGGATACGTGGGAATCAGCTGCTCTGCAGATCCTCACCCAATTCTGTCAACTACACCCGTTGGAGGTCACCTTGGACCCAATCGGCTTGTTCCCCTCTAGGGATCGGCTAGACCCGGCGTGGCTGGATCGTGTCAACAACATGGAAGTGTTGGCAGCCTCCCATTCGATGGTTACCATCTCCACCACCACCAGATGCATGTCAGCCTTGTATCGGTTGATTGAGCTCCAGGGCCGAGCAATGGCTGTCTTGGCTCGGATAGCCATAGATACCCAAGGGCTCTTCAACGTCGCCAAGAGAGACTTGGCGGGACAGACATATCAACTCATCCAGAGAGGCATCCAGATCCATGACATGCAAGACCGAATCTCTGAACTCGAGGGAGAAGTGACGGATCTTGTGGATGGCATGATCGATCTTTCCGAAGAGAAAATGGAGGTCGAGATGGAGCTAGCAGTTGCTAATGCTCATCTGGACGAGCACCACGTGAAACTTGATGCTATACACGCCCTTGAGATGCAGCTGGATGAACAAGAAGATCCCGAGGAAGTAATGGGAGCGGCCAACATGGACATTGAGGATGGCAACGCCCCTTCCCCGACTCACAGTGTACCCTCATAGATTGAGAGCTGTAGGGAGCTAATCTTTTGTTGTACTCCTCGGCAACCTAAGTTTTGGATAGTGATGTAATAGGTTAGCCTTGAGTTGAGTATTCCTCCTGTGCTTTGGGGAAACACAATGAAATGCTCTTAGTGAAATCAGATCTTGACTTGACTTTTGACCCTTTTTCGACACGCCTTCGAAGCCAAGTTGTGGGAGTTTTTGCTGTAACTACACACCCCTTTCGGTGGGTCTGTTCAAAGTTTGGCCGACCCCGAGTCGCAAGGTCGGATGCGCTCGACTCCTCGAGGCAGCACTCCGCCTCGCCTGACCCCGTGTGGAACAGTTTGCTTCACCGACCACTGGTTTCACCATCTCGCTTAGCCCGACCCCTTGGCCTAAGATCGGATATGATGGAACTCCTGGAACATGGTTATGGTTCACCCGAAGTGTGTGCAGAACTAAGATAGTTGCTAATTAAAGATGACAAGAGAAAGTGTGTATCTCTTTAGTAAAGACATGTTGTTGTGTTGCCTTGACGGCAAGGGTTGCATTCGAGGATTTAACTTATACGTTCCCACCTAATTGGAATACTTGTGAGGATATGAAATTAATGGAACGTTGACTCTTGCAGATGGCGTATCGCACCTGATCTGGCTCGGTGCCCAGCGGTAGCGAGCAGAGGCAGGATCTACCTCCACCTCCGCCCCCACCTTCGCTGGAAGCCCTCCTAGCGGCTCAAACTGAGCTGCTAAGGCACATTGTACAAGGACAACAACAACAGCCCCATGGGGGAAGAGCCCATCAACCACCCCAAATTGCTCGTTACGAGGACTTCTTGAGCACGCAACCCCCTCTGTTCCAGAAGACACAAGACCCGCTCGACACTGACGCCTGGATTCGTGCCATCGAATCCAAATTCTCCCTCCTCACCGCCTATTTCCCGGAGGAGAACAAGGCTCGGTTCACCGCGCAGCAACTGCGTGGTTCTACCCTCCTTTGGTGGGATCAATACCATGCCATGCAGCCGGCCGACCACGTCGACAACTGGGAAGAGTTTAAGACGGCGTTCAGGAGCCATCATATCCCTGAAGGTCTCCTGGAATGCAAGCTCAACGAATTTCTGTCCCTTACCCAGGGAAATCGAGATGTCCTGTACTATGCGTAGGCCTTCAATGATCTGTGCCGGTACGCTGGATACCATGCGGACATAGATGAGAAGAAGCGGGACATGTTCCACAGAGGGCTAAGCTTGGAGCTCAGGGAAAGGTTAAACCCAATAAGGGTGAATACGTACAACGAGTTGGTCAACTTGACCATCTCACAAGAGGACTGCATGAAGGCTCTGGCAGCCGAGAGGAAGAGGAAGGATCCACTGCCAACACCCAGCCCACCTCCACAACGTTTCAGAATGGTTCCACCACAGGCACCCAGCCGACCCCAGCAGCCGGGAAGATGGGTTGCCCGACCCCCGCCTTCGGTAGCACTTTGTTTCCAGGGTTATCAACCTCAGGCACCACGGCCGACCCTACCGTCGCCACCGCGCCTAGCAAATGGTAACCGGTGCTTTACCTGTGGCGATATGGGGCATTTTGCCAAGGATTGCCCCAGGAATCAGAATCAGCGCTCGGGGCAGAGCAATGCGATGCTCAATAAAGGGAAGAGGCCCAAGATGCAAGTTCGCCACGGTCGGCTGAACTTCACCATTGCAGCAGAGCTTCCTGAAGGTGCACCGATAATGACGGGTACCTTTCTTATTCACAGTCTTCCAGCTTTAGTTTTGTTTGACTCAGGAGCCTCACATAGTTTTATTGGAAGAAAGACTAGTGACAAACATGGGCTAAAGGAATGCCAAACAAGAGGATCTTTTAGGAAATCCACCCCGGGTGGGGTAATCACATCTGATAGGATGAGTGTCAATGTGCCTATCCAGCTAGGCCTAAACCTTTTTAAGGAGAATCTTGTTATTCTCGATCTGGAGGGAATCGATGTCATCCTAGGAATGGATTAGATGACTAGGCACCAGGTTGTGTTAGATATCCCAGCCCGAGCTATCCACGTCAACTCACCCCACCAAAGCCCCTTTGTTGTCCTTTTGCCTCACCAAGAAGATGTAACTTCTTGTGCGTATCCCGCAATGGAAACCCGACTGAAGGACATCCCTGTAGTCTGTAAGTACCCCGACGTGTTTCCCAATGTTTTGCCGGGCATGCCTCCCGATAGAGATGTGGAGTTTTCCATAGAGTTGATTCCCGGCACCGCCCCTATCTCCAAAAGACCTTATCGGATGCCACCCACTGAGCTGGCCGAGTTAAAGGACCAGCTGAAGGATCTGTTGGAAAAAAGCTTTATCCGACCTAGCACTTCACCTTGGGGTTGCTCAGCCCTATTTGTGAAGAAGAAGGATGTGAGTCTACGCATGTGTGTGGACTACCGACCCCTCAATGCGGTGACTATCAAGAACAAGTATCCCCTTCCCCGCATTGATGACCTGTTTGATCAGTTAGCTGGAGCAAGAGTATTCTCCAAGATTGATCTTCATTCTGGTTATCACCAAATCAAGATCAAACCCTGTGACATTCCCAAGACTGCCTTCTCCACAAGATATGGACTCTATGAGTACCTGATTATGTCTTTTGGACTCACCAATGCCCCCGCTTACTTCATGTATCTCATGAACTCGGTGTTCATGCCCGAGTTGGACAAGTTTGTGGTGGTGTTCATTGATGATATCCTAGTGTACTCGAAGAACGAAGAAGAACATGCCGATCATCTTCACATGGTTCTTCAACGGTTGAAGGATCATCAGCTTTATGCTAAGTTCTCAAAGTGTGAGTTTTGGCTAGATAGTGTCAAGTTCTTGGGACACACTATCTCTCGGAATGGCATAGCCGTTGACCCAAGCAAGGTACAGGAGGTCATGGATTGGAAGCCTCCCACTTCAGTTCACCAGATCCGAAGTTTTCTTGGACTGGCAGGCTACTATCGGTGCTTCATTCCAGATTTCTTCAAGATAGCTAAGCCAATGACTGAGCTGCTGAGGAAAGAGGTCAAATTTGTGTGGAACGACAAGTGTGAAGAAGCCTTCCACACCTTGAAACACTTGCTGACCTCAGCCCCGGTTTTGGCTCAACCTAACCCTTCTAGTCCGCTTAACGTGTACTGTGATGCCTCTGGCACTGGACTTGGGTGTGTTCTTATGCAAGACAACAGAGTCATTGCCTATGCCTCACGGGCGTTACGACCTCATGAGCTGAACTACCCGACCCACGATCTTGAGTTGGCAGCAGTGATACATGCCTTAAAAATATGGAGACACTATTTGATAGGCACCCACTGCAACATCTACACTGATCACAAGAGCCTCAAATACATCTTCACTCAAGCCGATCTCAATATGCGACAAAGAAGATGGTTAGAGCTGATTAAGGATTATGATTTGGAAGTGCACTATCACCCTGGCAGGGCCAACGTAGTAGCAGATGCTCTTAGCTGCAAGACCCATTGCAATTGCTTGTCAGCAACCAACTTCACAGAAACTCTATGCCATGAGGTGGGAAAACTTAATTTGGAAATTGTTTCCCATGGAACCCTCGGACACGTCTCCCTTGAGTCTGCTTTGGAGGACCAAATTGGGACGGCACAGTTAGAGGATGAGGGAGTAAGGCGGATCAAAAGGAAGATTTCCTTGAAAGATGAAGGGCATAAGCAATTCCGACAGGACGAGAATGGGAGAGTGTATTATGGAAATCGATTGGTTGTACCATCTGACCCCAATCTGAGAAAGCAAATCCTAGATGAAGCCTATCTCTCCAAGTTCTCAATCCACCCCGACAGCAATAAGATGTATCATGATCTCCGTCAAATCTTCTGGTGGAGTGGAATGAAACCAGAGATTGCACGGTTTGTTTTAGAATGCGACACCTGTCAACGTGTCAAGGCCAGTCATTTAAGGGTAGCAGGTACCCTGCAGCCCCTACCCATTCCCTCTTGGAAATAGGAAGACATCAGCATGGACTTCATTGTTGGACTGCCCCTTACATCTCAGCGGCATGATTCCATTTGGGTGATCGTGGATCGTCTTACCAAGACTGCCCACTTTCTTCCGGTTCACACCACCTACACGGCCAAGAAATATGCGGAGTTGTATCTTGACCGCATTGTTTCCCTGCACGGTGTGCCTAGGACGATCATATCTGATCGAGGAGCTCAGTTTGTAGCGCGTTTTTGGGAATAGCTGCACGCATCAATGGGCACCAAGCTCATTCGTAGCTCGACCTATCACCCTCAAACCGATGGTCAAACCGAAAGGGTAAATCAGATCCTTGAAGATATGTTGAGAGCTTGTGTCATCCATTATGACAAAAATTGGGATAAGTGCTTACCATTGGCAGAGTTCTCCTATAACAATAGCTACCAGACTAGCTTGAAAATGGCACCATTTGAAGCCCTATATGGTCAGAAATGTCGGACGCCGTTGAATTGGTCCCAAGTTGGCGAAAGACAGACCTATGGCCCTGACTTAATAGTAGAAGCAGAAGAACAAGTAAAGATAATTCAAGCAAATCTCAAAGCCGTCCAGTCTCGACAGAAGAGTTACTCCGACCGGAGAAGAAGACCCCTGCGATTTGATATTGGTGATCATGTGTATCTTCGAGTCTCCCCGACCAAAGGAGTGCAACGGTTTGGAGTAAAAGGGAAATTGGCTCCCCGTTACATTGGCCCTTATGAGATTGTGGAAATTTGCGGACCCATTGCTTACCGGATCCAACTCTCAGAACAGCTTTCGGCCATACATGATGTTTTCCATATCTCCCAACTGAAGAAAATGTGTCCATGTCCCAGCCGAGATCTTAGAGCAAGGGCAACTTCAAATTGAACCCGGCCTGACCTATGCTGAGTACCCGGCCAAAATTCTTGATCACAAGGAGAGACGCACCCGACGACAAGTGGTGAAAATGTACAAAATCCTATGGAATAACCATACAGAGGATGAAGCAACATGGGAAATAGAAGAATATCTGAACAAGCTATTCCAAGGTTTTTGTTCCCAGCCAAGGAGGTAAGGACTGCACACCCCCATTGGTCGCTCTTACACCCGAATCTCGGGACGAGATTCTTTTTAAGGGGGGTAGGCTGTAACGACCCTGGGCAAATCTTTCGAGTAAATCTTAATCCGAGTCCCCCAAATTCCTCTGTCTCAGCTCTTCCCAAGCAGGAGTGCTCCACCTCCGTTCCTAAGTCCCGACCCCTGAGACCCCGACCCACCCCATCGATTCCTTCTGAGTTCCCCAAGGCAGTGTCCCTTCAGTCTTAAGCAGAGGAGAAACCGAGAATGACCAAAGGACGGACAGGTGGACCCACAAATCTTTTTCCCAGATCCCCCGAGGCAGACGCACTCGAGCGGCCTGCATCGCTTCAGAGCTCTCCTGCTGCGTGGCTCAGCTTTTCCGACGCCCGCCGCTTCGCCCAGTCACCGGTTGCGACCGAATGGTTTCCCGCGCCCTTCTCCCCAATCGCCGCAGATGCCCCTCTGCACCCCTGTCTGCAGCGCCTCGTCTCGCTCGCGCCCTGGCCAACCGTGCCTTGGTGCTCCGACGCCGCTATGGCAGAGCTTGCCGCCTGCTGCGTCCAAACTGCCTCGCAGCTCGCGCCCATCATCACCTCGCCGGATCCCCTGCTGCAAGGCCCGATGCCTTCCGGCTTTTCTGCCGCCTCTCCACAGTCGCGCCGCCCCGAATGCGCTACGCGACGATTCTTTCATCGCCAACCCCGACTCCGGCCGTAACAATTCTTTTCCGCCTTGCCAGAACTGTGCCCGGCAAAGTGCTGCTTCGCGCTCGCCCGCACAGTCGCAGCCCGCCTGTCTTGTTACCTGTGCAACCTCGCTTGCCGCGCCGTCCCCCCTGTCACACCCATCAGATCCGCCGCACGACGACGCCCACCTCCGCCAAATCTCAACCACCGGCAAAACCGTGCCTGCGCCGCCTTGTCTCCAGTGCCCAATAGCCGAGGACGCTATCTCCGAAGTCCTGTTCCGCCGCCCATCGCCGCCCAGTCGCCACCATAGTAGCGCACTCCATCCTTTTCTTCCGGTCTTCGTGCTACTCCAACTCCCTCTCTCTCCGCGCAGCTATAAAAGGGAATGCCAGAATCCTACTGGAGTCCCCTTCATCTTTGTTGCCTCGCTGCCTTGTTTCCCCTGTTTCGTGCTTGAGCTCCGCCACCTAAGTTCTTGACAAACTCTCTTTCCCGCTCAACACCCGCACCTCCCCAATCCACCCAGCCGCCTGCTCCTCCGTGTTGTGCTAGAGCTTCCTTGTTGTTCACAAGAAGCTCCGCTGCCGCCGGAGCACCGCCGGATATCGCCGCCAACAAAGCCTTAGTGCTTAAGACCTTCCGCCCACATCTACTCCTTCCCGACCCCAAAAGGCTTCACCTATAAACCGAAGGTAAGCTACCGACCCCTTACCGGTTCGCCCGACCCTAGCTGTTCGCCCGACCCCTCTTTCCGTCTCACCCGACCCTGTCTGTTAGCCGACCCCTATCTGCCTCACCCGAGGACTCGGATGTATCTTTTTCCTTGACCCGAGGGTATCTGTGTAAGATTTCGGGGACTTCTCTGTAATAGATCTGAGGACCCCAAACACAGTTATTCCTTAAGGTTTAAGGGTCAGATCATAAGTTTCTCCCAATCTAACCCTTGGTCTTGTTCTCTCTCCACTGAAGCTTGAAACCCCACACTCTTTCCATAGCTTTGCTACAAGTTTTTGGGCTAAGACTTGCAAGTGTTGCTGTTGAAATAACCGTCTAAACACTAATCCCTACATTGCATGCGTGTAGAGTTTCGTCTTGCTGACGGCGTCTACGAACTACACCCGGTGCCAGAAGACGAAGCTGTAGCTGAGCTACCAGTTCCAGAAGCCGAAGTCGCACCAGCTGAAGACCCGCTTCCCTCCCCTCCGCTTGAAGGCAAGCCCCGGAGCATGAATCCCAAAGTTTTCCCCAAACTTGTGCATGCCTTCTTTCTTGTGGTTGTGCATTTACATATAGGAGTTGTTTGCAACCTTAGATGCATGACATAGTTCCCTGATCTGAACACTAGCTGTTGGACCGAGTAGTCGCTATGCTTAAATAGGAAAGCGGTAAAAGTCGAGTGATTTCCTGTCACTCGCGAGTTATAGGAATTGATTGTTTCCCTTCTGTTACAACTATAAGGATGATGGACTGGGCAGGGTTTTGGTTAACTCTTTGGTGGTCGGCTGATCGTCCCGTCTGTCTATGGAACTTGTTAAGGCCCGATAGTGGTGGTGTTCGTGATCAAGTATTTGAAAGTACTAATATCATACCTATTATGGGATGGGGAAGCCTAGTACCTGATTGAACTAGGGCGTGGCTTATACCCCTACTGTCCCTGGAATGAGGTTCCCATGGTGCATCATGTGGGTGCAAGTGCGGTCACAGTACGGTAGAGGCCGGGACTGTGGAGCATTGCATGCCAAGGGAAGTTTGGACCTGACACGTGCCCGGGAATTGATGGGGACGGCCGACACAGGAAGCGACCCTTGTGGTGCGTGGATGTCGTGAGGTTAGGTTCAGTATGCATGGTTAAGAAACCCGAATCGATTTGTCTGCCTCTCACAGTTTGAGACTGCTTGATCGCTATGCTACACTAAGTAATGAAGGAGTTTGATGATGACATGGTCTTGATGATGAGTTTATATACATAAGGTTGGATCCATGTTTGCTTAGAATAAGATGCCAATGTAGACTGGTTAATGAACGAAGAATTTGAGCTAAAACTTGAAAGCAAGGATCTAACATAGTCGCTTTTGGCAAATAAACCCCACAGCCAACGAGCCTTGCACGTCTAGGCGTGGTGGAGTAGTTTTACCACCGGTCGGTTAAGTCTTGTTGAGCTTAGCAGCTCAGCCTTGTTTGTGGCTTTCTTTTCAGGTGAAGCCGCAGCTCCTGAGTTTGCTCCCGTTGGCACTTGGTCGTCCTAGCTCCCTCCGGGTTGGACGGTTTAGTGGGACCTTCCTCGAACGGCGAGGAGAGGGATCTCTGATGTCTTGATCGGCCTCATCAGGGACATCCGACCCTGGCGCTAGCTTCCGATACTTTACCTTTTCGCTGCTTTTGAATCCTGTAAAACCCTGATTTTTGTTGTGATGTCGAACTAAATGGTCAAAGTTATTTAACTCAGTGGATCTGTTGTATTCTCTGGAACCACTCACCTTCGTGTGAGTTTGCTAAACTCGGTCCTGTTAAGTGGTTTAATCGGATGAAATCCGACGGCACTTTGAATTATGTTGACTAAGGCATGAGTGTCGCATGTCAGGCAACCGAACTGTGCTTTAATCAAGGTAATCCGAAGTGGATCTGCCACACTTATACACTCAACCGAACTGTACATGATTAACCACGGTTATACTCTACTATAAATCTATAATATTGTGCAATCTTTGATGAATGGCTTTTCTTCAAAACATATTATTGAAAAGTCAGTCATCAGAGAACATGTGCATATGCACCTTATATTTATGAGCACATATAAGAGTATGTAGGGCATATTTTGACATTGACAAAGTCCACACAGACATCCCTACAATCAATTGCATGTCATCTTCCATTTAAAGAATAATTAACCATAATTGCAAGCCCCATAAGTCAAGTAATCGAACCTAAATGAGCAGGTCCCACTAATAAACAACTAAAACCAGATGATATTTTGAGTTCACCGACAATGATAGCCTTTGACCTTGTACCTATACAGTTCAATTGATTTAATATATTTTTCAAGAAAAAAACTTAATAGGTCTAATATATTTTCAAGAAAAATCTTTGCAAGTGCACTTCATGGTCCTAAATTTATCATATTCCTTGTCTTGATTCTTGAGTGATTCTTACCCAAATGGTATACACTACTGGAATAGTACACTTGCCTAGGGTTGAAATCCTAGGGAAATGTCCTATAAACGGTAGGGAACATGTTTCCCTAGGGGTTTTGGTAGGGAAATGTTCCTAGGGAAATTTTAGATGGGAAATAGGAAATGCCCTAGGTTTTTTTTTTCTAGAGAAATTGTTTGAAGTAGAATTCACATTGAAATAGAATGCTGCTTCAGATTTGAATTCAGATTCTGAATTCACTACTGCAGGAAAAAGAATTCTTTCAACAAACATCATTTTGATCACTGCTGCACTACTACCATAAAATTACATAGACATGTAAAAAAACAGTTAGCGCCACATGGGCATACCAAAAGTTACCAAATTGTTTGCTCAGTTGGTGTTACAATGCATCTAAACAATCATCCCAAGACATGCATGAGTTCAACATCATAGTGCATCAAATAAACAAGCCAGGCTATGCATGACCAAAAGTGTGGAAAGTACGTCCACTTGAGGAGGAGAGTAATTGCCACCACCACTTGCAGTTCCATTTGCCAAGCCATGATCATTGTTGCCAGTACTTGTAGTTCCATTCAGAAGGCCACCATCGTTGTCGCCACCACCTGTAATTGCACAGGCACCAAATCCTCCATAAGCAATCCTACTCAATATTCTGCTGGGGTTTCCTCTCGCATTGATGATCCGAGCGTACCAGCCTACACAAATAAATGCTGTGCTTAGTAAATCCTTAGTATTTGCAAAATAACAAACAATGTTTAGAGCAATTTGTAAACACTTACATATTTCTGCAACCATCATGCTTATACAATAGTATTAGCCTAAATGCTAAACAAATGACTAGTCAAAAATGCTGGAGTATTAAGTAGTACTATCTCAAGTTAACTAAACTT
This sequence comes from Setaria viridis, assembly GCF_005286985.2. Taxonomy (NCBI): domain Eukaryota; kingdom Viridiplantae; phylum Streptophyta; class Magnoliopsida; order Poales; family Poaceae; genus Setaria; species Setaria viridis. Next base: position 17,179,245 of record NC_048263.2, on the reverse strand, counting down.
GACGTTTAAACAAAAAAACAAGCTGTTTCCATAAGGTGAAACATCAAGTAAACACGACATGAGGGAGTATCTGTAGGAATTTACATTGCTTAAACTCAACTTAAACAGGATCTTTACACCTCTAACATGAACACAATTAAGTAATGGAGTTGAGTAATCAACCGGCAGTGATGGCGTGTGAGGATCCGGCCATCTTAGTTGGTGTAGGGGCCGGTGAAGGGGTCGCCAGTGTCGGTGTAGATTGTAGGTGGACGCATCGTCCTTCTGACCTCCACCTCGTTTGTCCAGGGATGGCAAGCTCGAGACGGCGGTAGCCTTCAGATGGCTCTAGTGCCGCCGGGACCAGTTTGGCAGTGTTGGGGGCTAGTGTCGTACATACATCTATGGGCCACCAGAAGGTTTGGACAGTCATAAATAGAGGGCTAAACACTGAGACGTATCTAACATGCAGGCTATGGCGCACGACAACGTAGTCTACGTGGCAAGATAGGAACTAGTTGAGGATTAGGAAAAGTACTTGTAGCAATTAGAATAGAACTCGCCTAGTTGAATCCGACTAGTATTCTTGTAAATCAACTGACCTGTAACCCTGTAACCCTGCCCCAATATAAGATGAGGCAGGGACCCCCTCCAAAGCAATTCAATCCAACCAACACACAGGATGTAGGGTACTACGCAATCTAGCAGCCCGAACCTGTCTAAATTGTGTGTCTATGTTTACCTTCGAGTTCCTGATCTCGGCGAGTCCCATGAACTCAATGACCCAAGTCATCATCAAGCCAAATGTCGTGTTCGAAGTGGGCACGACGTTCATCCTCGGCTCCTGAGTTTGCGTCACAAAAGGCACTGGAAACTTCCACCGCCACATTGCATCGGCGTCAGAGAAGAAGCAACAAGCCATCAAGCTCCAACATCAAGCTCTGAAGGATCCCGTCGATAAATTCAACAAATTTTCAATTTCTGACTTAGTCACAGGCTGGGGGATGAATCCGAGTACAACTCGACTTCTCCCTCTAGACGGATTGACTTTCACGAGCCGACGCATAAGCCATCGTGCGAGTTGGACTACTACTCGAGTCGATTCTCGTTCGGACTCCGCAACGCGAGCACTGCTTATCAAGCGGTCCTATCCAGATCACAATCCAAAATGGATACAATCACGGACCTCAACTACTACTCGGACCCGTATGAGGAGACCCCTTTATCAGGTCCACAGCAGGGCCTGGTAATCACATCACTCCACAAGGCAGATTCATCTACTGGCCTAACATGAATCCACCTACTCTTGCTAAGGACGACGATTCATGCCTTATCGCCTACCTCGACACCCTCCCATACTCGGAAGGAGCTCCTCTATCGCCCATCTACGAAGAAGGCAGCTCCACGGAGATCATCAGTTCAAGCTCGGGAAGCTACTCTCCGGAATGAGAGCTCTTCGTTCTTATCGCTGGACAAGAGGGTGAAGAAGAAGAGCAACCGGACAGAAATCCGCGGCATGAATGTCACCCGGATGATGTCTTACAGGATGAGATCACCGCAACATTGCCGAAGAGGATACTGAAGCTCAAAGAACTCAACGGTGAGCAAGAAACGCTGCAAGAGCAGAGCGCCACCACCGCATTGTAGCAAGCCTGCCAACCATGAATCTGGACAATGCATTTGAAGCAGTTCAATCATGTCAACATTGTACTCCCCTTGTCACCATCGCGTCCATTGATCTCATTACCCGCGCAATGCCACAGGATAAGTACACTAGATAATTGGCTAAACTAGCAGAGCGCGCGTACGAACAACTTGATCAATAGAACCCGATACATTCAGTTCAACGCTCCCCATCCTAGTCTAGTCAACATGGCAGTAGCCATAGACGCACTCCATCCAGACCAAGTCAAATTGGAGGTGTGAGACCAAGCTAAGCTGGAGCAGAGGGTAGTCGGTACTGACCCTCGGGAGGCCGTGGCCACCGTGGGCCTAACCCAGAGCTTGAACACCCAGTAGAAGATCTTCGCAACAAGATCAATGCCAGTTACAATGCCCGTACCATCATTGACGAACGGTTCTGCGAGCGTGAGCAAGAAGTCGAACACCCAGGGGATGATTCCAATAGGTTCCCCGCCTTTTCCAGGCGGGTGAGGAGGATAATTCTACCCAAAAAATTAAAACCCCCGGGTATCACCAAGTACGATGACAAGCAGGACCCAGTCCAATGGCTCTGGTGCTACTCGCTGTCAATGCAAAAAAGCTGGGGGAAACAACGACACCAAAGTCATCTACTTCCCCATCTGCATGGAGGCGGCACCACTCACATGGCTCAAATCATTGGATAAGAACTCCATTGACACATGGAAGGACCTCAAGGTGGCGTTGACCAACAACTACACAGGGGCAATGCAGCATCCTGGCAACAGGATCGACTTGTCTCAAGTTAAACAGCAAGAAGGCGAGACCCTGTGGAGTTATTTACGTCGCTTCTTTGACAAGAAAGCCACAATTGTGGACACCATGGAGCGCGACATTATAGATTGCTTCTAGAATGGCCTCTATGACCGCCGGATGTTCCAGGACTTCAGGAGAAGACGCCCCGCTGATGTCAAGTCTCTCAAGATCATGGTACAGGCGTAGGCAGATGAAGAAGATAGGGAGATCGAGAGGTTTGAGTCCAATCGCAACAAGGGCCAGCACAATAATAATCAGAACAATAGCCAACGCAATGACAAGAACAACAACGATCGCCCCAACAATGACAACTGAAATAACTACTTGGGAGGTCAAAACCGCAAGCGAAAGCCAGACAATACTGTCGCGGCAATGTCACAGTCATCAAAGAAAGGTGGCTGCAGGAATCAAGACAGGACCCGATTCAGTGAGCTCCTAAAGAAGCGGTGCTCATGCCATCCATACCACAAACACTCTGCGATAGATTGTTTCAGTCTACGCAGAGTTATGAATGACCTGCCGAACCATCCGGTGTTAAAGACAAGGGCAATACCAAGGAAGACGAAGATGATGGTGACAATGGAAAATTCTAGAACCCATACAACACCATCAACTTCATCTTTGGTGGCACACCGGGTACTGCTACTAAGCGGTCCTAGAAGCTCGCCCTTCGAGAGATCATGTCCATTGAACCTGCAATACCAACGTTCCTCAAATGGTCCGAGGTGCCAATTACTTTCTCTAGGAAGAACCAATGGACTAGTTTCTCAGACCCAGGACGGTATCCTCTCTTCCTGGACCTAGTTGTCGCTGGCTCCAGACTCACTAAAGTACTCATTGACGATGGTAGCAGTCTCAATGTACTATTCACCAAGACACTTAAGAAGATGGGCCTCGACATCACTGATATGCTCACCCCAAATGAACACTCCCTTCTATGGGATTCTCCCAAGCAACATGGCTGTACCCCTTGGACAGGTGGTTTTGCTAGTTACCTTTGGGACCAAAGAGCACTACTGGATAGAATACATCTGGTTCGAGGTAGCGGACTTTAGAACATCGTACCACGCTATCCTCGGAAGGACAGCATTGGCCAAATTCATGGCCATCCTACACTACGTGTACTTAGTACTCAACATGCTGGGACCCAAGTGAGTACTCTCCCTGCGCGGAGACTTGAAGAGATCATACGACTGCGACACAGAAACTGTTGAGCTAGCAGCAACTACTCAAGTACCAAATTCAATGATGCAAGTGTTTGCCGCATCCAAGAAACTATCCCGATCGGAACTTGAGATCCTAGAAAAAAAAGTCGGGGGCAACCAAGGTCAAGCCAGCAAGTGAAGTAGATGTCAATGCCATTGACCTTGAGACTAGTGATAGCTCCAAGACAGCCCTGATTGGTGCAGGGCTGGATTCTAAATAGGAAAGCGCGCTCGTCAGCTTCCTCCAAGCCAACCGCGACATCTTCACGTGGAAGCCAGTGGATATGCTAGGGGTGCTCAGGGAGTTGATCGAGCACTCGCTAAATGTAGACCCAAAAGCTACACCAAAAACACAACGCTTACGACGATTCACCCAAGACATAAGGGAAGCAATCAAAAAAGAGTTGGCCAAACTACTCATGGCGGACTTCATAAAAGAAGTCTGTCATCCAGAGTGGCTTGCTAATCCCATCCTGGTGCGAAAGAAAAATAACAACGAGTGGAGGATGTGCGTCGATTACACGGACCTCAACAAACACTATCCAAAGGATCCCTTCAGGCTCCATAGGATTGATCAAGTCATCAACTTCATTACTGGATGTGCACTACTCTGTTTCCTTGATTGCTAGTCGGGGTATCACTAGATAGCTCTCAAGGAAGAAGACCAAATCAAGACTGCGTTCATCACCCCATACGGAGCTTTCTGCTACACAACAATGTCCTTCGAGTTGAAGAATGTAGGTGCTCCCTATCAACGGGCAATCTAGGAGCGCTTCAAGAAATAGCTACACCGCAACGTAGAGGCATACGTGGACGACGTGGTCGTAAAGACCAGAAATCCTGATGACCTGATTGCGGATTTGGAAGAAACTTTCACAAGCTTGCGAGCTTTCCGGTGGAAATTCAATCCAACAAAATGGGTCTTTGGCGTACCCTTCGAGAAACTACTCGGTTTCATCATTTGTCACCAAGGAATTGAAGTTAATCCTGAGAAGGTCTCTGCCATGACTGACATGCATGCCCCATGATGCATCAAGGACGTCGAGAAGCTAACTAGTTGCACGGCAACCCTCAACAGATTCATCTCAAGGCTTGGAGAAAGGGGCCTACCTTTCTTTAAACTACTCAAGCGGCAAGACAAATTTCAGTGGACCGAGGAGGTAGATCAAGCCCTGCAACAATTAAAGGACTTCCTCTCAAAGCCACCGGTCCTCACGGCGCCAAACCCCAACGAAGACTTGCTGCTCTACATTGCTGTGACTACTAATGTCGTTAGCACGGCGATCGTGGTTGAAAGCCCAGATTCAGACCATGTATACAAAGTATAGAGGCCCATCTACTTTGTCAGCGAGGTGTTGTCGAATTCCAAGGCTAGATACCCGCCGGTCCAAAAATCGCTATACGCAATACTACTCACCTCGCAGAAGCTGCATCACTACTTGCAAGAGCACAACATCTACTTCATCACAGATTTCCCCTTGGGAGAAATTCTCCACAATCAGGATGCAACAGGGAGAATATCTAAATGGATAGTAGAACTTGGAGCATTGTCCCTGGAATTCAAGTTGAGGACTGCGATCAAGTCCCAGGCACTAGTCAATTTCATGGTAGAATGACAGGAAAATCAACTACCAATGCTAGCAGAGCGTCCAGAGCATTGGGTTATATATTTTGACAGATAATTCAAGCCCGAGGGCGCCGACACAGGAGTACTCTTGATATCCCCCAAAGGCGAACAACTTAAATACGTCTTGCAAATCTTCTGGGAAGTATCCAACAACGAAGCTAAATACGAAACGCTTCTGCACGGGCACCGCCTAGCAGTCTCGCTGGGAATCAAGCGATTGTTGGTCTACGATGACTCACTAGTGGTAATCAATCAAGTAACCGACGAGTGGGATTGCCACAAGGAGAACATGGATGCGTACTACCTGGAAGTACGCATGCTAGAGAACAAGTTCTCTAGTCTAGAGTTCCACCACGTAGCTCACGACAATAACATTGCCGCGGATGTCCTATCTAAGCTTGGATCTACTCGTGCTCAAGTTCCAATAGGGGTTTTCGTCCATGAGCTACACAAGCCATGCATAATGGAGCCGGCACCATCAACAACCACCGATTGAGGTCATAACGCACCAGATTGGGAGGTTATAATGATCGACGTAGACTGAAGAAATTATTTCATCGACTACATCAAATAGCACAAGTTGCCTCTAGAAAAAACAAAAGCAGAGGAGGTCTCACGGTGTGGCAAGAATTATGTTCTAGTTGAAGACAAGATTTATAAAAGAGGCGCATCATTAGGAGTACTCATGAAGTGCATCTCACAATAAGATGGCAAGGACATACTGGAGGAAATTCACAAAGGCATCTACGGCAACCACGCATCCTCACGAACGATCGTGGGCAAAGCTTTCAGAGCAGGATTCTACTAGCCTACAGCTCTAGCTGACGTTGAAGAACTAGTTCATCGATGCCAAGGATGTCAATTCTTTCCCAAACAACAACACGTCCCTAGCTACATGCTAATCACCATACCACCTTCTTGGCCTTTCGCATGCTAGGGGCTCGACATGATTGGCCCATTACCCACGGTGTCTGGAGGATTCAACTAAGTACTAGTGGCGATTCACAAATTTACCAAGTGGATTGAGTTAAAGCCAGTCACCTGCCCCAAAGCAGACAGTGTACTCAACTTCCTCAATGAAATTCTCCACCGCTACGACTTCCCCAATCACATTATCACAGACCTGGGCTCCAACTTCAACAATCACAAGTTCTGAGAATATTGTGAGAACAACAGGATTGACGTTCAGTACATCTCTGTCGCTCATCCGTGGGCTAATGGCTAGGTTGAGCGCGCCAACGGGATAGTACTAGAGGCTCTCAGGAAAAGGTTGCATGATATTGGAAACACAAAAGGCGACAGATGGCTCAAAGAACTACCCAATGTCCTCTGGGGGCTTCGTACCTAGCCTTGCAGGCCTAGAGGGCAATCACCCTACTTCTTGGTCTACAGATCCGAAGCTGTCCTCCCTGCCAACATTATGTGGAAATCTCCAGTAGTCGAGCAGTACGAGGAGGGCATAGCAGAAGAAACAAGGCATCTAGACTTAGGCAGCCTCGAAGAAGCCCGCCGTGCAGCACTCATGCAGTCTGCAAGTACCTTGAAGGAACCCGCCGCTATCATGATCGCAACGTCAAAGAATGTTTGTTCAATATAGGCAATATGGTCCTCAAGCACATCCAAGACACCAAGGGGTTGCACAAACTAAACTCACCATGGGAGGGTCCGTTCATCAACTCCAAGGTCACTGGACCTGGGTCGTATAGGCTCCAACACCTCTTTGGTGAAGACGTCAATAACTTGTGGAACATCGAGCAACTCTGTTGATTTTATCCCTAGTTTACATATTCATGTACACCGGCCATTGACCTTAGTTGTAGAATTACAATTCAATAAAGCTGTTATATTTTTGTCATAATATGACTACTTATTTATGCCTATTTGTGGCTTGCAGAAGCAAGTTCGCTGAGCTACTCAGCTCCTTGGGTAAAATGGCCTATATGCGACTTGAAATAACAAGTCTGCAAAAGTTTCAAAGAGTTATTCAACTCACTGGATGACATTGTCCAAACACAGCTTGCAAAGACAAGTCCGCACTAAAATTCATGTGTTATTCAACTCATTGGACAAATCTGTCCCTTAGCGGCTTTCAAAAAAGAAGTCTTCAACACTTCAGGAGTTACCTACACTACCTGCGATACCATTTAATAGATAAGTCTATCTAGTCGCGACTTATAATAACAAGCTTGCAGTCCCAGGTTTTCAAGAGCACAACATCAATACAACCTAGAGATGTTGTAAGGCTCTAGTCAAAGAAATCCTGAAGGGACTACTCGCTTGAGAGGTCTAACTACCCAGATGCCTCGAGTACTCGTACTCCGCAGAAAGGAGTCACATCCTAACGTACTGTACATCATGTATCTGAAGAGGCTCATCAAAGAAGCCTTGTGCGCAAACACTTACATCTACCGCACAAGTAATTTTTAGGGTAGATTGTAAAAGGCACTAAAAAACACACAAGTTGAAAGCAACAAGAACTGCAACAAGACTTAGAATTATTCACATTTCAGAGAATTCATATCATGTTTACATTACAAGAACTAACATTCACTTTTTACAAGACTACTCAAGGTCTAAATGATTTGCTACTTCTTCCATGATAGGGTCCATCTCCTGCAGATATTGCTGGAAGAGCTCATCTGAGCAGTCTTCCGCTATTCCTTCCGCCACAGGAGCTAGATCAGCCTGCGGGTAGAAGGACTTCATGAAGCTCAGCAGCTACTTAGAGACGGACTTTGCTATCGTCTGGACATAGCTCGTAAACTTTGCTGGTACATCCTTGAGTATCTCGAATAGAGGGCAGGGTTCCACCATGTTCGCTATCGACTGGGTTGCTTCGGATATTTCCTTCAAAGCTAGTATCGCAGCTTCCAGCTCGGCCTCACACTCCTAGAGTGTCTTCATGGCATTGACCAAGTCAACCTCGCCATCTTCGTGCATCTTCTTTCTCCTTCTTCAGGTGATGGTCCAGGTTCTCATATAACGTAGTCAGTTTATCGTGCTGGTTTGTCACCCGGTAGTAGGAGTTCTTCCAGTCGATGACTTGGCCCTGGAGATCTTCTTTCGATTTCTCGAGCATTGTAGGAATAATACACAAGAAGATCAATATTGCAAGTAAAATCAGTACTCGAAGACCAAGGGAGAAGATCAATTACCTTTCATCTACTGGTTCAGAGACTTGTTGCAACCCTTGAGATGGTTATTCTCCTCTTCCAGTTGCTGGACACGGTTTTGATATTCGGCGGCTTGTCCATCATATTTCATCAGCAGCCGGGAGGAGTACTCCCTCTCCTTTGCCAGTTCCTCTACAAGGGCCTTGGCACAAAGTACTGAGGTCTCATAGCCTTGCAACATCAGGGACTTCCGGTGGGAGTGTCTGATGACATGCTGCACCACAAAATATGTACTTATGTCAGGATACGGGTACTAATTCCAAGTTATGGAAGAAGCGGGATGAAATGTACCTCTGCATATACACCAACATGGAGGTACATCTCCATCATTCCAGCCACCATTTCCATGCCTAGCAGCGGGTCGTCGATCAACTGAATGTCTTCAAGATTAAGTTTTCCAGCTGCTAGCGGGTCCCCGTGTGTTTCAGCAGCTACCGTGCTGAGTGGAACCATGGCACAACTTGACGATGGACCCGGCTCGAAAGATGGGATGACCGCCATGACTTCCAGCACTTCCTCTACTTCGGTTTCCACCTCTAGCTCAGGGGCTACAAGAGTAGCCATGGCGCTAGAGATAGTCGCCACCGCGGCTTCGGGCAGTGGCTGCTCGGAGGCTGGCACTATAGCGTTTGTCAATGAAGATATTACATCCTACATCAACACTGCTACGACTGGGTTACTCGCCGGCACAGGATGTTCTTCTAACAGCGGACTTGTCGGCGCCGAGGCAACGTCCTGGATAGAGTGGCTACTGCCATTGGTCACGAGCTTTGGGCTAGGCCCTCTGAGTTCCATATTAGAGCATTTCCTACATAAGACAAGTTTACAGAGACATACAACAAGTCAACCACAAAACTGCAATTAGTACTCAAAAAGGAGTAGCAAGACTTACTTTGAAGATCTCCTCAGCTTTAGAGAAGGCTCCCCTGTCAGGCGTAGTGGCTTGATGGTTAGGGATGGCGTCATTGGCATAGCTTGTTGGGTCGCAGTGCGATCATCGCTAGCCTTCGATGCCGCCTTTGTTCCTCGAGTAGTTCTTGCACTGGCAGGGTCCACCCTAGCAACGAGAGGTTCTGGATCATCTTCAATTTCAATGACCTCCTCAATGGCTGGTAGCTTGTGTTGCCCGACTTCCGTAGTCACCTTCTCTGCCTCGACCACCTCCCCGACTACCTACAAACCACCAATGCCATATTGAGTAGACATGGTGGTATCGGATTTACTTACTAAGAGTACTCGATCCTCAGGCTCTTGCCCTTCCTCAAAGGTTATTACCGCTGGAGGCATGTCTTCTGCAGTGAGAGGCTACCTCACGGCACGCTTCGCAGCGACGATCCGTTTCTTCCTTGGCAGTGGAGCAAGCATAGCTTCAAGATCATCTTCAGCTGCACACTTCGATGATCCAGCAGATGACCCAGCCTTATCAAATGGCCGAGCCTTGAGTTCAAAGTCCTCCACAGCTTTAGAATCAGAGCTGCTGAAGGTTTCGACTACTTCTTCCTCCTCCTCCTTCTCAGCTTCACTCTCTACGCTCGCTACCATGTGAATGTAATGAGCAGCTTTAGTGTCTTTTGATCCGAGAGGAGGAGGAGCCGAGCAGTACAAATGTACATCTTCCTGCACAGACAGATAAGTTAGTACATCCAAACATTACCAAAATGAGTACTCGGGGGCTGCGGCCACGAGTACTTACAACTTTTGGTTGGTGGCGCAGAATTCTCACACAATGGTGTGAATTTCACCCGCGTTCTTGAACATGCGTCTCAACAATGCCATGACCTCATCTGTGCTAAGTTCTTGATGGATCATTAACTCCTGAGTACTCATAACCCTAGCGGCATCGTAGCTGTAGGGGCCGCTGCCGCTTTATGAGGCTAAATGCCACTCCGACTCCTGTTAATCCTTTCTGCTTCAGCTTGGATATCCTGTCTAGGAGCTCAGGTAGTTGCATGCAGTCTCCATGACTTGGCTCATCCAGTCATCTATTGTTCTAGGTGGGGCGATGCCCTATCAACTTGGGGAGCTTGGGGTCGTGGTTGTTGATGTAGCACCACTTCTCCTTCCACCAGGAATGTGAATCAATCAACTCATAATCCAAGTAGAGGCCCTTGAGTTCTCCCTCATCTAAATTCGAGCTCCTCTCCAACTACTTCAGTGTGCTCTCTCTTCGGCTGCGGCTTCACTTGAAAGAACTTCCAAAAAAGATGGAAGTGGGGCTGGATCCCCAAGAAAGCCTTGCACAGATGCACAAAAATCACGGCGTGCAGGATTCCATTAAGATTCAAATGTACAAGCTCCAATTTGTAATAATCCAAGAGACCACGGAAGAAGTCGGAGGCAGGCAATGCAAGACCACGCTTAATGAAATTTGCGAAGATTACTGTTTCCTCTACGTATGTCTCCAAAGGCCACAGGTTGCCGAAGGCAGGTCTCCAGTTGATGACATCTTTCTCTTGGAGAAGGTTGGCAGCTACCAACACCTTGATGTCTTCCTCCTTCAGCAATGATCGCTTCCAGGCACATGCAGGGGTCAGTGGCGTAGTTTGATCCGTCTTCCCATACTTGGGGGCCGGCAGTTGTAGCTCCTTCTTCTTGTCAGCCTTCTTCTTGCCACCCTCAACCGCCCTGGATGCAGCTACTTTTTCCCCATTCTCGTTCTCACAAGTGTCTTCTTTTGCATACGCTCAGGGGCTGAGTGGTGGTGGCCGACGGTGCTGGCGGTCCGAGATCGAGCAGCAGCGGTGCTAGGGCTACGGTGTGGAAGTTGAAAGAGCAAATGTCAAAGGTAACACGAAAGGGATGTTTTCCTCCGTTATTTATAACCGTGATGCAGTAACAACAGTGGGATTAAACGAATATTCCAGTTTAATGGACATGAAGATTACGCATCTGATTGGTAGTTACCGCTATTTTTGGAAGAGATAAGGTTACTGTTCAAAGGTGGTCACATTGACCAAAGGTTGACCCTTATACCCACTAAATTAGTCGGTTAACGGCTCGGGGGCTATGTGCCATGTGCCCATCGGCAAAAAAGTTTTTTCTCTAGGTTTTAATGGGAAGATGATGCAAATTACAGATTGACCCTCAGCTTGATTCTTCGATTCAACCTAAGGTTCAGGGGCTACTCCATATGGAGTAGGACTTTTGTCGCACTTTCATATAAAAATTCAAGATTGAAGGATTCAAGACCAAGTTCAATGAGGCTTGAGCAGATTCTAGCTGCATGATAGTGTTCGCGTATGTTTGAAGACTCAACCCGATGAAGTGCTCAAAGAACACCAAAACTAGTCGGTGAAGTCAACAAAAGTAATCAAAACTGCTGCATTTGACTAAAAAGTACTCGGGGGCTTGTCGTACATACATCTATGGGCCCACTAGAAGGTTTGGACAGTCCTAAATACAGGGCTAAACACTGAGACGTATCTGACATGGAGGCTATAGTGCAAGACAGCGTAGTCTACGTGGCAAGACCAAAACTAGTTGAGGATTAGGAAAAGTACTCGTAGCAATTAGAATAGGACTCGCCTAGTCGAATCCGACTAGTATTCTTGTAAATCAACCGACCTGTAACCCTGCCCCTGGCAATATAAGGTGAGGCAGGAACCTCCCCCAAAGAAATTCAACCCAACCAACACACAGGACGTAGGGTATTACGCAATCTAGCGGTTCGAACTTGTCTAAACCATGTGCTTGTGTTCACCTTCAAGTTCCTAATCTCGGTGAGCCCCACAAACCAAACACTACCTCGGGCACCCCCATTGGTAGATTGCTAGGTCTAAACATCGACAACTAGAGCATTTTGCGTGTGTTGGTCACCTCAAAAATGAGCTGGAGCCCCCCGTTTATTTTGCGCTGGGCGATCTGGGGCCGCAACCACGAGTTGGTTGCGCCTCCAATCAAAGCACAGAGATGGGCACGGAAAAGACCGAGTTGGGGTTTATCACTTTTTCCCATTCTTCTTTTTCTCGGCCTTTTGACCACTCCGAAATTTTCTAGCATTCTCCCCTTTAGTCTAAAGGCCTATAACTCATGCTATTCTTAAAGTAGAATAACCCAGAGAGATAATGTGTAGCAACGGTGATTAAAATCCCACTACAACACAATTCTACAATGTACAAAACCACTTATCGTAATGGGAGACGGTTGTCTCATGACCCTGAATTCCAAGATCACAGGCTATCCAATAATCCCATGCTAGCAACATGTTCACGAAATGTATTAGGAGGTAAGCCTTTTGTTAATGGATCCACGAGCATTTTCTTAGTACTTATGTGCTCTAATTCAATAGTGTGATCCTGGATTCTATTTTTCAAAACAAAAAACTTAATGTCAATGTGCTTGGCAGCATCACTCGACTTGTTGTTATTCGCATAGAAAACTACAGACTTATTGTCATAGTATAATTTTAGTGGCCTACTTATGCTGTCTACCACTCTTAATCCTAGGATAAAATTTTTAACCCACACAGCTGTTGGAATACGAGGTAGGCTACGCTAGCACAAAACAAAAACTTTCTACCGCGTAAACCAGGAATAACTACTATTGTAGATCACGGGATTACCACTCGACACACATGTGCGGATGTTGTAGATACCCGTTAGGGTAGCGAAGTCGATCACACATCAATGCAGTGTAGTCGAACACGTTGATATCGAGCAGCTCCTCAGCAACTTGTCCACGTGTAGTGACTCCCTCCTCGTGCTGTGGCTCATCAGGCTCATCGTCGGCTCATCATCAGCTTGTCAGGTTCCTCGTCTGAGCTCTCGTGCGGCAGCTCTTCCAAGTGCTGCAGATGCAACACCTCCAAGGTATTCACACGTGCAGGGAGGAAGCGTCGCAAGCTGGACTACTAGGTCCACGAGTTGCAACAAGGCGAGGGTGTGGGAGGCGCGGCTGCTACTGGTGCGAAAGGGATGAACCCTAGGGCACCCCCCACCCCTCAATATATAGGGGTTCCTAATGGGCCTCTGGGTCCGAGGCCCATTAGTACTCCTAAACCTGATCCAATTCAGATCACATCCGAATTGTGCTTCCAGCCCTTTAAGCGTGTGACCCTATAGGTTCATATACGTATAGACATGGCCCGAGTACTCCTACTCGGCCAATAGTTAGTAATGGCCTTTAGCAAGACATACTAACTCCTATACGCACACGAAGATCATATCAAACGAACCATCACAATATTATGTACATGCTATTACCTTTGCCTCACAATATTTGGTCTAGCTCCAAGCCGACCACTCTTTCTCGATGCTATGATTCAGAATCCCTTTCTAGGTTAATTCTTAACCTCACATAGCATGGCCATGCATTTCCGGATTCGCTTACTCGAGGGGCCCAGAGATATCTCTCTCAAATAGAGAGGGGCAAATTCCATCTTGACTGACCATGCCTCACAGCATGCTTCTTGACAAACCCGAAAGCTACCTTTATGACTACCCAGTTACGGTGTAGCATTTGCTAGCCCCTAAGTAAGTCAATCCACATCTTGAGTACATGCGACAGTCTCAGGTCTAAGGACAAAGTGTTGGAGGTATGCCCTAGAGGAAATCATAGAGATGCTGACATTCCATTTGTATCCATGATTTATATTGTGTTCCTTGAATATCCATTAAAGGCTACTTGTGATTTGCAATTATGTGAATTGTATGTGAAACTCTATACTTGTATGGTTATTCTAAAATTGTCCCTAGTCGGAGTTCATGTGAGGACACACATGAATATTAGACTAGCACATGTATTAGTTGATGACTATGTTTCACAAGTCATGGACATGGAGATGTGAAACTAATAATGTGGGCACATGTGGAGACATGTGCTAGGACTGACCCAACACGAGAAGTAGTTCTCTCTTTACACAACATGTACGCTTTGTCCTTAGACCTGAGATTGTCGCATGTATTCAACATGTAGATCGACTTACTTAGAGGTTATCAAACGCTACACCATGATAGGGTAGTTAAAAAGATAGCTTTCGGGTTTGTCAAGAAGCATGCTGTGAGACATAGTCAATCAAGATGGGATTTGCCCCTCTCTGGGCCCCTCGAGTGATCGGATCCGAAAATGCATGGCCATGCTACGCACGGTTAAGAGTTAACCTGCAAAGGGATTCCAAGTCACAGGATCAAGAAAGAGCGGTTGGCTTGAAGCTAGACCAAATATCGTGAGGCAAAGGAATAGCATGTACATGATGTTGTGACGGTTCGTCTGATATGATCTTCGTGTGCGTATAGGAGTTGGCACGTCTTGCTAGAGGTTGATACCGACTATTGGGCCGAGTAGGAGTACTCGGGCCATGTCTATATATATTCGAACCCATAGGGTCACACACTTAAGGGGCTGGAAGCCCAATTTGAATATGATCCAAGTTGGATTAGGTTTAGAAGTACTAATGGGCCTCGAACCCAGAGGCCCATCAGGAACCTCTATAAATAGAGGGGTGGGGCACCCTAGGGTTTCATCCCTTTGGTCGAAACACATCTGCCGCGCCTCCCACGCCCTTGCCCTGTTGCAACTCGCGGACCTAGCAGTCCGGCTTGCGACGCTTCCTTCCTGCACGTGTGGATACCTTGGAGGTGTTGCACTTGTAGTACTTGGACAAGCTGCCGACGAGCCACGACGAGCCGATGACGAGCCGCGGCATGAGGACGATCTTGCTGCACGTGGATGAGCTGCTGAGGAGCTGCTGGACGTCGACGTGATGGACTCTGTGTTCGACTACGCTGATCAACTTCGCTGCCCCAACGCGATTCTACATCTTCTGCACCAGCGCGTCGAGTGGTAATCCCGTGATCCATATAGGGCAGTTTTCCTAGTTTACATGGTAGAAAAATTTTGTTTTGCGCTAGCGTAGCCTACCTCGTATCCCAACAGTGGTATTAGAGCCGTAGTTGTTTTGTTTTGGATTCGGGATGTGTGCATATGGAGATATGCGAATTTTTAGTTTGATCTATATCCTGGTTTCGTGTTCTTGCTGCAATGGTCGTGTAACGACATACTCCTACCGTCGAATTTCCGCCATCGGAGTTAAGTGATACACGTAATGCCGGTTGCAGCGAGCGAAGATCAATGTGATTGGTCAAATCGAAATCTAGTTTTATACGCCAGGCGCATGAAATGTGCAATAGTAGATTGGATCTACTACCGGGTCGGAATTTTGCCGTGTGCGTGAGTTTCGGTAAAACACGTGTAACTTTTTGGTACGATCTCGGATCGGGGTGAATTTTATATGAAAATTGATCTACAGAAAAAGTTACACATAAAATTCAATCGCTTTGCCATTTTTGGCGAAATTAGATTTCCTAAATTTGGCTTGGAAAATGGAGTTACGGGCCTCTAAATTTTGGAACGTTAGAACACCTAACTCTATTTTGCAGGATGTTATGATTTTGTGATCAGTATGGTCCCTTGTATGTGATGCCTGTGTGTAACTCATTCGTGACCTGCGTGTCGCACGTACGGCAACACGGCTGGAGCCATATGTTTGTCACTTTAATGTATTTAATGGTCTGCGTACCAATCAGTGATGATCCAAGCAACTATGTAATCTTCATTACTAGCTATTACGTTCAATAGCATGTTCTAGTTCTTGGAGGACTAATCACCAGAAGGATGGCGCACATGGAACATGGAGATGGAGATCACCATGGTGAACAGGTTCTGTGGAGATGGAGATTACCATAAGAAAATGGGCCATACTATGTCACAACTGTGTGTATGTTATTCTTTATATTTTACTTCCTGCATGATGTGATGTTAGAAGTAGAACGATCCCTCACAAAGTTTAAGTTAGCATGCCCTCCCAACTAAAACTTGCACCGTCCCATGTCTTGTACAATTGGTGGTGGGTCTATGAAATTAGGGTGCCACTGATTTTCCTTGACTAGACGGGTTCGTGTCGGACACTTACATGCGTAAGGGTTGGTTTACTTAACAAGGTTATCTTAACAGTTAAGGACTTTGGGGCATAAAGGTTGGGCGCCGAGACATGGAGATGTCACCCAACAACAGGAGTCATATGTGATATGATTAGCAAGAAGTTGCTTACCGATCTACCTTGTTTGCTACCGGTGATGCTAAAGCTCACTAGTAGACTTGTTAGTTATGGATCCTGAATCACTAAGTATCAATGGAGGGATATTGATTTTAGTGGGAGTAGATTCTGTTAAATAGTTTAATGTGATTTACTCTATCATGGATACGTTTATCTTAGTGTATTTTGCATTACTTTTGTTGTAGATTAAATGACACCTAACAACACCACACCATTTGCTTTGCGTTCGGTCCTTGAGAAGGACAAGTTGAATGGAACAAACTACTCGGATTGGATCCGTAACCTGAGAATTGTTCTCAAGGCCGATAAAAAGGAAGATGTTCTAGACACCCCATTATACCAAGTACCTGTTGAGGATGCATCTGCTGCCGTTAAGGCTGCTTACAAGAAAGCATTTGATGCCAATCTTGAGATAAGCTGCCTTATGCTTGCTTGCATGGAACCCGAGCTCCAAATGCAGATCGAAACAAATCATGAGGCGCATGATATGATCGTGGCGCTCAAAGATATGTTCCAGACACAGGCTAGGACTGAAAGGTTCAATGTGTCCAAGGCCTTTCTAGAGTGCAAACTAGCAGAAGGCGCAACAGTAGGACCACACGTAATCAAGATGGTTGGTTACACTCAGCGATTGAAGAAGCTGGGCTTCCCAATGGGCAAAGAGTTGCCCACTGACTTCATTCTTTCGTCTCTTCCGCCTAGCTATGGGAACTTCATCTTGAACTACCATATGCATGGGACGGAGAAGGATCTGAATGAAATGTGTGGTATGCTCAAGCAGGGGCGGATTCAAAACGGAGCTGCACCCTGGGCTAAGTTGCTGAATCAGCACCAAAACAGTCTAATCTTGCCTCATAAACCTCCTTTTGTTAGGCTAAATACCACATATGTTAAAGGGACTACATGGACTCGCCCCGGGCTGCAGCCTGGGCAGCCCGGGCCCTAGATCCGCCCCTGTGCTCAAGAAAGCAAAGGTTGACATTAAGAAAAGCGCTAGTAGCAGCCATGTGATGGCTATACAGAACAAGCCTAGCTTCAAGAAGAAGGGCAATTCTTGGAAGAAGAAGGGCAAGGCTTGAGTGTCCAAGCCAAACCCAGCACCCAAGGCTAAAGTTGGACCTGCTCCAGATAAAGAATGCTTTTATTGTCACGAACCTAGTCACTGAAAGAGAAATTGCAAGCAGTACCTAGCTTCGTTGAAGAATGACGGGAGTAAGAGTACTTTCACCTCAGGTACGCTTGTTGTTAATGTTATAGATAACATATTTCTAGCTGATACAATTATTAATTCTTGGGTATTTGATACCGGATCGGTTGCTCATATTTGCAATTCGATGCAGGGAATGATAAGAAGTAGAAACGTTGAAAAGGGAGATGTTGATTTCCGCGTGGGCACTAATGCAAGAGTTGCTGCGTTGACCATTGGAACGATGCAACTACACCTCCCGTCAGAATTTCTTATGGAATTGAATAATTGTTATTTTATTCCTAGTTTAAGTTGAAACATTTTGTCTCCTTCATGCTTGATGAAGGATGGTTATTAATTTGCGAGTGAAAACAATGGTTGTGTGATCTCTAAGAATGATATGTTTATGGCTTTTGCACCCATTGTGAATGGATTGTTCGTTTTAAATCTTGATGGTTCACCTGTCTGTAACGTAAGTGCTAAAAGGCATTGGCCTAATGATTTGAGTCCTACCTACTTGTGGTATTGTCGTTTGGGTCATACAACTTTAAAGCGCATGAAGAAGCTCCATTCTGATGGACTTCTAACTTCGTTTGATTTTGAATCATACGAGACATGTGAGGCTTGCTTGGTAGGCAAGATGACCAAGACGTCTTTCATAGGTTTTCCTGAGAGAGCAGTAGACTTGTTGGAACTCGTACATAGCGATATATGCGGACCAATGAGCACGACGGCTAGAGGAGGATTCCAATACTTCATAACTTTCACTGATGATTTTAGTAGATATGGCTATGTCTACTTGATGAGGCACAAGTGTGAAACCTTTGAAAGGTTCGAGGAATTTCAGAATGAAGTTGAAAATCAGCGTGGCAAGAAAATTAAGGCCTTACGATCTGATCGTGGAGGCGAGTATTTGAGCCACGAGTTTAGCAATCATCTAAAGAGTTGCGGAATTGTTCCACAACTTACGCCGCCTGGGACACCTCAGAGAAACGGTGTATCCGAGCAACGTAATCAAACTTTGTTAGACATGGTTCGATCAATGATGAGCCAGTCAGACCTACTATTATCGTTTTGGGGATATGCTCTGGAAACAGCAGCTTTCACACTTAATAGGGTACCTTCTAAATCCGCAGTTAAGACACCATATGAGATGTGGACTGGAAAAGTTCCCAGTTTGTGTTTTCTAAAGATTTGGGGATGTGAAGTGTTTGTCAAGCGACTTCAGTTGGACAAGATCACACCCAAGTCGGATAACTGCATTTTGGATATCCAAAGGAAACTTTAGGATATTATTTCTACAACCGATCAGAGGGCAAAGTGTTTGTTGCTCAGAATGGGGTTTTCCTAGAGAAAGAGTTTCTCAAAGTAGAAAAGAGTGGAAAGATAGTGCATCTTGAAGAAGTTCAAGATGAGCCGATAGGGCAAGAATAAATGAGTAATGCTAACGTAGCAGAATAAGTTGAGATACCCATGGCAAGAGAAGCACCGCCACAACCACGAAGGTCGGCAAGGCTCCGTGAAATGCGGGAAATATTATTGTTGGACAATGATGAGCCTGCGACATATGTAGAAGCAATGATGGACCCAGACTCCAAAAAATGGCAGAGTGCCATGCAATCCGAAATAGAGTCCATGGGAGACAATCAAGTTTGGAACTTAGTTGACCCGCCTGATGGTGTTAAAGCCATAGAGTGCAAGTGGATCTATAAGAAGAAAAAGGACATGGATGGAAATGTTCACATCTATAAAGCACGACTTGTCGCAAAAGGTTTTCGACAAGTTCAAGGAGTTGACTACGACGAGACCTTCTCGCCCGTAGTGATGCTTAAGTCCATTCGGATTATTCTAGCTATAGCTGCATATTTCGATTATGAGATATGGCAGATGGATGTCAAGACAGCTTTCCTGAATGGAAACCTAGCTGAGGACGTGTATATGATACAGCCCGAGGGTTTTGTCGATCCGAAAAATGCTGGAAAGGTATGCAAGCTTCAGAGATCCATTTATGTATTGAAGGACTAAAGATATGTTCCTCATCTATGGAGGTGAGGAGGAGCTCGTTGTAACAGGTTACACCAATGCTAGTTTTCAAACCGACAGAGATGATTCAAAGTCACAATTAGGATTTGTGTTCACACTAAATGGTGGTGCTGTTAGTTGGAAGAGTTCCAAGCAGGAGACGGTGGCCGATTCTACGACAGAAGCCGAGTACATCACAACTTCGGAAGCCGCGAAGGAGGGTGTTTAGATAAAGAACTTCCTTATTGAGCTTGGTGTATTCCCGAGTACGTCCAACCCATTGAATCTCTACTGTGATAACAATGGGGCAATTGCGCAAGTAAAGGAGCTAAGGAAGCACCAGAAGAACAAACATGTAATGTGGCGATTTCATCTCATTCGAGACTTCGTTAATCGGGGTGAGATCAAGATATGCAAAATACACACAGATCTGAATATTTTTGATGTTTTGATAAAGCCTCTCTCGCAGGCTAAGCATGACACGCATGTAAGAGCTATGGGTATTAGATACCTTCTAGATTGACTCTAGTGCAAGTGGGAGACTATTGGAGGTATGCCCTAGAGGCAATCATAGAGATGATGACATTCCGTTTGTATCCATGATTTATATTGTGTTCCTTGAATATCCATTAAAGGCTACCTTAATTGATTTGCAATTATGTGAATTGTATGTGAAACTCTATACTTGTATGGTTATTCTAAAATTGTCCCTAGTCGGAGTTCATGTGAGGACACACATGAATATTAGACTAGCACATGTATTAGTTGATGACTATGTTTCACAAGTCATGGACATGGAGATGTGAAACTAATAATGTGGGCACATGTGGAGACATGTGCTAGGACTGACCCAACACGAGAAATAGTTCTCTCTTTACACAGCATGTACGCTTTGTCCTTAAACATGAGATTGTCGCATGTACTCAAGATGTAGATCGACTTACTTAGGGGCTATCAAACGCTACACCGTGACAGGGTAGTTAAAAAGGTAGCTTTCGGGTTTACCAAGAAGCATGCTGTGAGACATGGTCAATCAAGATGGGATTTGCCCCTCTCGGATTGAGAGTGATATCTCTGGGCCCCTCGAGTGATCGGATTTGAAAATGCATGGCCATGCTACGTACGGTTAAGAGTTAACCTGCAAAGGGATTCCGAATCACAGGATCAAGAAAGAGCGGTCGGCTTGAAGCTAGACCAAATATCGTGAGGCAAAGGGAATAGCATGTACATGATGTTGTGATGGTTCGTCTGATATGATCTTTGTGTGTGTATAGGAGTTGACACGTCTTGCTAGAGGCCGCTACCGACTATTGGGCCGAGTAGGAGTACTCGGGCCATGTCTATATGTATTCGAACCCATAGGGTCACACACTTAAGGGGCTGGAAGCCCAATTCGAATATGATCCGAGTTGGATTAGGTTTAGAAGTACTAATGAGCCTCGGACCCAAAGGCCCATCAGGAACCTCTATAAATAGAGGTGTGGGGTGCCCTGGGGTTTCATCCCTTTGGCCGAAACACATCTGCCGTGCCCCCCACGCCCTCGCTGATAGAGTCGGAGTGCCCGATCTTTCGGTGAGTGGAGATAAATTTGACTTGGTGGAAGTAGACCCTCACGATCCGACTACGACGAGCGAACCCGAAGCGCCAATGCAATCGCTGAACCAACTCCCGATGGTTACCAACCTCGCCGGTGCGAGATCAGCCTGATCACGAAGATCGATTCCTGTCCGCAATCGAAGAACGAACAAGAAAGAGAGGCGAGCAATCTAAATATCACTCGAAGGTGGAGTTCTGAATCACAAGGACAGCGCGTATTTACGCGTGTTCAAGAGTAGCTAAAGCTAGATGTAAAACAAAACTCAAGTCGTAAACAAAAAGGACTCGGACTAAATAAAGGGGGCGCAGCCCCTGGAGTCCGAAGGGGTCACGGCGCCCAACCCTAGGCGCCCCACCTAGGCTGCCCTGTTGGGCCATCTTCTTATTCCGATGGGCCTTCGTTCCTTAACAGCATGATGAAGTTTAATTCTCTCGCACGGGCTCGAGTGATTGGCCCAACTGGATGAGCAACTGTAGGCGCCTGAGGTGGAGGAGCAACTGGAGGCGCCTGAGGTGCTGCTAGTGTAGATGTACTCGTGGTGTCCTCATCATCCTCCCCTTCTTGAACTGAAGTCGTCCTCGACGGCAACTCCTCATCTTCGCCCACATACGGTTTCAAATCTGCAACATTAAAACTCGTGGAAACACCAAACTCCGCAGGCAGGTCAAGGATATAAGCATTATCATTAATCTTGGTTAGCACTTTAAAAGGACCAGCAGCACGTGGCATCAATTTAGAACGACGTAAGGTAGGAAAACGATCCTTCCTCAAATGCAACCAAACCAGATCACCCGGTGCAAAAGTAACATGTTTTCTCCCTTTACTACCCGCAACCTGATATTTAGCATTAGCAGCAGCAATGTTTTGTTGAGTTTGCTCATGCAAGCTAATCATTTGATCAACATGTGCAGCGGCATCTATGTGTGGGGTGTCCTCGGCATCAAGTGCAAACAAATCAATAGGCGCCCGAGGAATATAACCATAAACAACTTGAAAAGGACACATCTTTGTAGAAGAATGCGTTGCATGATTATAAGCAAACTCAACATGAGGCAAGCAATCTTCCCAACGTTTCAAGTGTTTATCTAAAACAGCCCTAAGCATAGTGGACAAGGTTCGATTAACCACCTCAGTTTGTCCATCAGTCTGAGGGTGACAAGTGGTGCTAAACAGCAATTTAGTTCCCATTTTATTCCATAGTGATCTCCAAAAATGACTGAGAAACTTAGCATCACGATCAGAGACTATTGTATTTGGAATACCATGCAAACGAATAATCTCGCGAAAGAACAATTCAGCAACATTGCTAGCATCATCAGTCTTATGACAAGGTATAAAATGAGCCATTTTGGAGAAACGATCAACAACCACAAAAATACTATCCCTCCCCTTCTTAGTTCTAGGCAATCCCAAAACAAAGTCCATAGAAATATCAAGCCAAGGGGAAGTAGGAACAGGCAAAGGCATGTACAAACCATGGTTGTTTAATCGTGACTTAGCTTTCTGGCAAGTAGTGCAGCGGGCAACAAGGCGCTCAACATCAGCGCGCATCCGGGGCCAAAAGAAGTGGGCAGCCAGCACTTCATGCGTCTTGTAGACGCCAAAGTGCCCCATGAGACCGCCTCCATGCGCTTCCTGTAACAACAAACAACGAACCGAGTTAGCTGGAACACACAGCTTGTTAGCGCGAAACAGGAACCCGTCCTGTATGTGAAATTTGCCCCATGGTTTGCCATGAATACAGTGGGCGAAAGCATCTTTAAAATCAGCATCATCCACATATTGATCCTTCACAGTTTGCAAGCCAAAGATTTTAAAATCTAACTGTGACAGCATGGTATAGCGACGAGACAAAGCATCAGCAATGACATTTTCCTTCCCGCTCTTGTGTTTAATAATGTAAGGGAAAGACTCAATGAATTCTACCCATTTAGCATGACGACGGTTCAGGTTTGTTTGGGTACGAATATGTTTTAAAGCCTCATGATCAGAATGAATTATAAACTCGCGATGCCAAAGGTAGTGCTGCCAAGTATGCAAAGTGCGCACTAAAGCATAAAGCTCCTTATCATAAGTAGAATAATTCAAGCTAGCACCACTTAATTTCTCACTAAAGTAAGCAACCGGTTTTCCTTCTTGTAACAAAACAGCACCTAGCCCAATACCGCTAGCATCGCATTCAAGCTCAAACACTTTAGTAAAATCAGGCAACTGCAAGAGAGGAGCATTGGTTAACTTATCTTTCAAGGTGCTGAACGCAACCTCTTGCGAATCACTCCAAGCAAAGGGAACATCCTTCTTTGTAAGCTCATGTAGAGGCGCTGCAATGGAGCTAAAATCACGAACAAACCGGCGGTAGAAACCTGCAAGGCCAAGAAAGCTTCGAATTTGTGTGACCGTTGTCGGTGTAGGCCACTCCCGAATGGCATCAATCTTGCTGCTATCCACCTCAATGCCCTGTGGAGTAACAACATAGCCAAGAAACGAGACACGTTGTGTGCAAAACATGCATTTTTCGAGGTTAGCAAATAAATGGGCCGCACGCAATGCATCAAAAACAGCACGCAAATGTTCTAAATGCTCTTCCATAGACTTGCTGTAAATGAGGATATCATCAAAATAGACAACTACAAACAATCCTATGAAGGGCCTCAGAACTTCATTCATCAAACGCATAAATGTGCTGGGAGCATTTGTCAAACCAAACGGCATAACCAACCATTCATATAACCCAAATTTCGTTTTAAAAGCCGTTTTCCATTCATCACCTAATTTCATGCGAATCTGATGGTAGCCACTACGCAAATCAATCTTAGTGAAAATAATGGCACCACTAAGCTCATCTAGCATATCATCAAGGCGTGGTATAGGGTATCGGTAGCGAATGGTAATGTTATTAATAGCACGACAGTCTACACACATACGCCATGAGCCATCTTTCTTTGGAACCAGTAACACAGGAACGGAGCAAGGGCTAAGAGACTCACGAATATAACCCTTGTCAAGCAACGCCTGTACCTGGCGCTGGATTTCCTTCGTCTCATCCGGATTTGTACGGTACGGTGCGCGGTTTGGAAGCTGTGCACCGGGAATGAGGTCGATCTGGTGCTCAATGCCACGAAGTGGTGGAAGTCCCGGTGGCAAATCTTTTGGAAAGACATCAGCGTACTCCTGCAAAATGTTAGCAACCGCAGGGGGAATATCCAAAGATGGTGCATCATCAAGTGAAACGAGCACACTAGAGCATATAAGGGCATAGCATGGCAAAGGAGCATCGCGTAACTCATCAAAATCAGCATGTGTGGCAAGCAAAACAGGAGCATTCAACTTGATTTCAGAATTAAGAGATGTCGATGGTTCAAGTTGTTTAGCAGTTTTCGCAGCTCTAGCAAGATCATCTTTAAGAATTTGTTCAGGTGTCATTGGATGTATAATTATTTTCTGACCCTTAAACATGAAAGAATAGTGATTTGAACGACCATGATGCAAGCTATCAGTATCATATTGCCAAGGTCGCCCAAGTAACAGAGAGCATGCTTCCATGGGAATAACATCACAATCGACAAAATCAGAATAAGCACCCATGGAGAAAGGAACACGGACTGATCGAGTAATTCTAATTTTCCCACCATCATTAAGCCATTGAATGTGATATGGATGTGGATGCTTACGAGTGGGTAAAGATAACTTTTCAACCAGCGTGGTACTCGCCAAATTGTTGCAGCTGCCGCTGTCGATGATGATGCGAATCGACCGCTCCTGCACAACGCCCTTGGTATGGAAAAGAGTGTGTCGCTGATTCTTCTCGGACGGGGCGACCTGTGTACTAAGAACACGCTGCACAACAAGACTTTCATACCTATCGGCGTCACCCGGGTTGACATGTACCTCCATAGCTGCATGGTCAGTGGCAAGCATCGCATGTCGAGTATCTTCAGAATCACTAGCGGAAGAGTACTCACCATCATCACGAAGAAGCAAAGTGCGCTTGTTCGGACAATCCCGAATCACATGGCCAAATCCTTTGCAACGATGACACTGAATATCCCGTGTACGGCCTGTGGGAGGGGCGGCGCCTGTGGAAGGGGCAGCGCTTGCAGGTTTGGCCGTTCGCTCGCGCGGTGTAGTGGTGGGCGTGGGTGGCGCAGGGAGAGCGGGGGCGGAGTTGGATGTCGAGCTTCTTCCTGCAAAAGAGTTAGAATATGTCTTCGAGCGGCGTCCCTGCACTTCACGTTCAGCTTTGCAAGCATATTCAAATAATGTTGTCATATCTGTGTAGTCCTTATAATCAAGTATATCCTGAATTTCACGGTTCAAACCACCATGAAAACGTGCCATAGCAGCATCGTTTTCCTCCAATAACCCACAACGAATCATGCCTATTTGTAATTCCTGGAAATATTCCTCAACAGATTTGGAACCTTGCTGAAAACGTTGCATTTTATTAAGCAAATCGCGAGCATAATAAGAAGGCACAAATCTGTGGCGCATAGCAGTTTTTAATTGCTCCCAAGTGGTTGGAATGGTATTGGGATGTTTGTGTTTATATTCACGCCACCAAATTAAAGCAAAATCAGTAAATTCACTAATAGCAGCTTTAACTTGAGAATTAGCAAGAATATCATGGCATGAAAATTTCTGTTCAACTTCTAATTCCCAATCAAGATATGCAGCAGGATCATATTTGCCATTAAAAGGTGGAATTTTAAATTTAATCTTGGAAAAGGAATCATTACCACCGGAACGGCGTGGCACGCGGCGGGCACGGCCTCGGCGGTCGCCATCGTCCTGGTCCGAGTCACCACCATAACCCTGCTGCAACTCTGCGACTGTAGTGTGCAATGCATCGAGTCTTGCCACAACTGAGTCGAGTGTGGCCTTAGCGGCCGTCTGTGCAAGGTCGAGCTGATCACACCGCTCGGTCGTTGAGGAGATCGTCGAGTCCAGCCGTTCATGAATCGTCTGAATGTCGGTGACAAGCCCTTCAACTTGCGCCCGTATGCCCTGCAGCTGGTTAGCCCCCGCGTCGACATCATCTGCCATGGTTAGCGCAAAGACAAGAACACAAGCGACGACAAAATAGGGGTGTAACAGCTCACAAGGCGCTCACACTAGTGCTGTTATCAAATTCTTATCCGTTCTTACCACGCACACAGGGGCGAATTGCAACCAACCGGTGGAACTCACGAAAGATTGGAGGAGCGATTGCCTGGAGAAACAAAATATGCTCGTCGTAGAACTATGTAGAGTTCTGGGAAGGCTGCACTCAAATGAAGGATTAGCACAATCAAACAATAATGCAAAGTTGAAAGATAGTGCCAAACACGTAACAAGAGTTGCTGGTAACAAGGAAAAAGCGAAAGAACAGAGGCAAGGTGGAGAGGGCGCACCTCTTTTTTTTTTTTATTTCTGTTTTTTTTTTTCACAGAGGGTGCCCCAAAACTGATAATATGAACACAGAGGATCTCAAATATCAAATTGCGGCACACACTTTTTCCGAAAGTACAGGGGTATTCCGGTAAAGCACACACTCTCTCTCTCTCTCTCTAGAGTAAGGCGAACCTCAGAATAATAAAGGACCAAGAAAGAGAGATACGGATTTGAAAGGCTGGCACGGAAAGCGTGGGGGGGGGGGGGAATTTACCCCAGAGAGTCGTGACCCAGGAGGAGTCACGGCGCGCGACAAGGGAGGTTCCAACGAAACAAATCCGAATCACCTTCCTTCTCCCTGTTGGATTCTTCTTCGTCTTTTTTTTTTTGCTTCTTTCCTTTTTTTTTGCACTTTCCTTTTTTTTTCTGATTGCTTTCGATCTTTTTTTTTTTGACAGGGGAGGGGCGATCGGAGTAGTGGGATGGCGCGGCGCGGTTGTCGCGGGGGGAGGTGCGGTGGGCGCGGTTGGTAGGGTTGGCGAGCAGCGGAACGGCGGCGGCGGCGAAAACTAGGGTTAGATGAAAAACGAGAAACAAGAGATTAAACACAAGTAACCAGCAACAATTGAACGAGTAGGCACACAAATTCAACAAAGACACTTATTGAAAGAATGTGCGAGGCTAAACGGTTGCTGGGACAAAGGATCTAACCTGAAAAAATTTGTTTTGGTTTTTGTGGACTGTAGGAAGGGAAAAACACTCGGTAAAACTCACCGATCAACCTGGAAAGCTGATACCACTTGATAGAGTCGGAGTGCCCGATCTTTCGGTGAGTGGAGATAAATTCGACTTGGTGGAAGTAGACCCTCACGATCCGACTACGACGAGCGAACCCGAAGCGCCAATGCAATCGCTGAACCAACTCCCGATGGTTACCAACCTCGCCGGTGCGAGATCAGCCTGATCACGAAGATCGATTCCTGTCCGCAATCGAAGAACGAACAAGAAAGAGAGGCGAGCAATCTAAATATCACTCGAAGGTGGAGTTCTGAATCACAAGGACAGCGCGTATTTACGCGTGTTCAAGAGTAGCTAAAGCTAGATGTAAAACAAAACTCAAGTCGTAAACAAAAAGGACTCGGACTAAATAAAGGGGGCGCAGCCCCTGGAGTCCGAAGGGGTCACGGCGCCCAACCCTAGGCGCCCCACCTAGGCTGCCCTGTTGGGCCATCTTATTCCGATGGGCCTTCGTTCCTTAACAGCATGATGAAGTTTAATTCTCTCGCACGGGCTCGAGTGATTGGCCCAACTGG
Source organism: Setaria viridis (assembly GCF_005286985.2). Lineage (NCBI taxonomy): Eukaryota > Viridiplantae > Streptophyta > Magnoliopsida > Poales > Poaceae > Setaria > Setaria viridis. The sequence continues at coordinate 17,151,262 of NC_048263.2, read as the reverse complement.
ATGAGCAACTGTAGGCGCCTGAGGTGGAGGAGCAACTGGAGGCGCCTGAGGTGCTGCTGGTGTAGATGTACTCGTGGTGTCCTCATCACTCGCCTTGTTGCAACTCGCGAACCTAGCAGTCCGGTTTGTGACGCTTCATCCCTGCACATGTGGATACCTTGGAGGTGTTGCACTTGCAGCACTTGGACGAGCCACCGACGAGCCATGATGAGCCGACGACGAGCTGCGGCACGAGGATGATCTTGCTGCACGTGGACAAGCTGCTGAGGAGCTGCTGGACATCGACGTGATCGACTACGTGTTCGACTATGCTGATCAACTTCGCTGCCCCGACGCGATTCTACATCTTCCGCACCAGTGCGTCGAGTGGTAATCCTGTGATCCATATAGGGCAGTTTTCCTGGTTTACGTGGTAGAATTTTTTTTTGCGCTAGCGTAGCCTACCTCGTATCCCAACACAAAGCGTACACGTTGTGTAAAGAGAGAACTATGTAACTCGTGTTGGGTCAGTCCTAGCACATGTCTCTACACGTGCCCATATTATTAGTTTGACATCTTCATGTCCATGACGTGTGAAACATAGTCATCAACTAATACAGGTTCTAGTCTAATATTCATGTGTGTCCTCACATGAACTCTGACTATGGACAACTTTTAGAATAACCATACAAGTAAAGAGTTTCACACACAATTCACATAATTGCAAATCAATTCAAGTAGCCTTTAATGGATATTCAAGGAACACAATATATAACATGGATACAATGGAATATTATCATCTCTATGATTGCCTCTAGGGCATACATCCAACAGTTTGTTGCCCCACGGCTTCATAACATGCCACAAACTCAGCTTACATTGTCGATGCTATTGTAAGTGTCTGTTTGGAGCTTTTCCATGATATCGCCCCATTCACAAGTGTGAACACATTACCTGATGTTGGTCTTCTAGTGTCAAGACAACCCACAAAATCAGCATCTGAATAGCGAATGACTTCTAAATTCTCAGTTATCTTATACATAAGCATGTAATCCTTAGTGCCCTACATATAATGTAAGGTTTTCTTAACACCTTTCCAGTGGCCCATTCCTAGATCAGATTGATATCTACCAAGCATCCCGATAATAAAAGTGAAGTCAGGACATGTATACACTTGTGCATACATGATGCTTCCAATAGCTAAAGCATAAGGAATCATCCTTGTTTGATCAGTTTCTAATTGATTCTTGGGAGTTTGGAATAACCCAAACTTATCGCCCTTAACAACTGAAGCAGCCATGCTTGAACATTGGTGCATATTTTATATAAGCTCTTTGAGAGAGTCCTAAACACCTTTGGACCTGACTCGGTGACTCTCAATGCCCAGAACGTAAGAGTCAGCACCAAGATCCTTCATATCAAAATTTGATGAGAGAAACCCCTTTGTTTCATGCAGCAAATTCTTATCGCTACTTGCTAACAGGATGTCATTGTGACATCCCTAGTGTTTAAAAGGATAAATCCAGAGAAATTAAGGAGGAGATTAGAAAAAAAATCAAATTTGCCAAGTGTCAGATTCAAAAACACTCCAAATTCTTCTAAGTGTTGAAAACACCCCCTAAATGGCACTCACTTGGGTAGGATTTAAAAATAGATTTTTATATAAAAACTCAACTTTTGGACAATGCAAGAGTTGTAGAACTTTTCAAACTAAACAACTTTCATAATTTGAACTTCCTCTGATTTTGAGTGGCAGGCATTCAAAAATTGGATCAAAGTTTGGTCAAGTTTGATTCAAATTCAAATTCAAATTCAACCTTGCATGGCGTTCCACGAAAGTTTAATGAGTTTATCTCCAAATCTGTTGTGTTTTTCACCTGACAGCTTTTGTAGAAGTTGTAGCCCAAGGTTCAAACTCCCTCGCGCGCCACGGCAACCCCATGTGCACCGGGATCACGGTGATCACGCACGGCGCGTGCGCCGGCGCCATGTTGCACCGCCCGGCTGGCTGCTCCCCGTTGCCCAACTGCCGCCAGCGATAAGATCAGATGAACCTGGCCTTCACCCAGTCCTCGCCCACACAATCTCCCCCTCCTCACGCCACATCTCCGCCAGCCAACCACGGAACGCGGGCCACGCGCGAGAGAGCTCTGCACGCCACCGTCAGCCAATAGAGCGCTACCTCTGCCTGCTGCCTCTGCCTAGCCACCTTCGGCCTGCCCAATTGCACGCTAATCTTATCCTAACACTCGCCAGCTCTCCCACACCAAGTTGCCGCTATAAAACGTGCCCTCCAGAGCCCGTCGGCGCCACCTCACCATTCTTGCCCCTCCGCCATGCACGCCTTTGCCACTCGCCGCCGAGAACCACCTCCCGAGCCCTGCCGAAGCTGCCTAAGCTCGCCAGTGGACCACCCATGGCTCGCAACACCTCCCCGAGAACCTCCCCGATCCTCTCCGTGGCCACCGTCGCCGAAGAAGAATCTCCCGCGCCGCGCCCGAAGCTTCACCATGGAGTGCCACCGCCAGACCTTCTCTGCCCTCGACCCCCACAGCCTGACGACCACCGGTGAGCCCCTCGTCGCGCGTGAGCCCTCACCCCGCACCCACCTCGCCGGAGCTAGCCGGATTTCGCTCGAGCGCTGCTAGCCGAGGCCCCAAGGATGACATTGCAAAGCCAAATATATTCCCAGGGTCTTAGGTGTAAGATGCAAGGGCCCTGTTGCGAATGTTTAAAAACTTTAAGAGTCGTTTTGTAAAACGCCAAACTCGAATTTGATTTAAAATCCATTTAAACGGCTAAAACTTGGAAAATATCTAGGAAAATGTAGAAAAATAAGAAAAATATGAAACTTGTTTCGCTAGGTTCATGGTGATGTCTAGTCTAATTTAAGAATGTTCATATGCATGTTACTATTTTATATCTAGCACTAGAATTTATTTAATATAAAAGCTAATAAATGCCTTATAAATCATATAGTGCTCTGAAAAATGTGAAACCACTTTGGTTAGCTTCCTTTTGACATGCATGTTCTGGATGTGTAAGTTGTGCTACTGGAATCCATGATGTTCCTACTATTTTAAATTCAAGTGCTTAATTGCTATTTTAATCTTGTTATTTGCATAATAAATAGTGGATAGTAGATAAAAATGCAAGCTAAATTTTGCTAGAATCTTGATGTACATGTCTGACTAGTAAAAATACTTGCTCCTGCAAAATATGTGTTTTCCATTACTTCAGAAAATACATGTTGTTTAATCTCCTTATTATTTGATAAATAGTTTTCATGCTCATGAAACGCTGAAAAATTTACAGTAGCATCCGTTAGTGTTGGTAACCCTTTATAAAATTTATGGAACCAAACTAATGATGAAACTCTAGTTAAAAATTATTCTTCATGTTCTGCAATTTAACACTATTTGTTTTTTTAATAAATTCTGTAGATGTTAAATGTATCTTAAATTTTTTACAGTAGATCACTTGTGTAGAGAAAAAACTTCTGTAAAAATTTCATGTTCATGTCTTAATAGATGCTTCCAGAAACATTTATTCCTGTTTAAGAGCTAGTTTATTTTTTAATACAAATTGTTACTAGAAATGGCAGACTAACAAAATGATTAATTATGTTTTTATTCAGAAACAGGATAACTTTTAAAATGATTGCTAAACAGTAACAACATGACACCACCTTTCTTTTATGAATTCTTTAAGTTGTTACAATCTTATATGTGTACACAATCACCGTCAAAGTAAAACTGAAGTTTTAATCACAACCCACCTTATTTTATGAAGAAAAGATTTGTCAAAATCTTATCTAGGTGAAATGTGGCCAAAAAGAAAGAAAGGGTTAAAATCTTGTTTAGGTGAATGTGGGTAAAATGCACCCTAAGCTTTTACAATGTTAACAAAATGCAATCTACACCATGAAAACTTGTAATTTAAATCTTATGCATATGCATCTCGTGTAGAAGCTAATCTCGCTGGCGGTATGTACAAGTTGGTTCCGAAAGCTGAAGAAGAATGCTCTACTGCTGCATTGAACCTGATCGAGATGACTCAAGACCCAAACATCGAGTCGGAAGAGCCGAGGCTAGCGTTGGACAAGACTTATGTTATTTATGTTTGTGCATTAAGTTCATAGGAGTTGCTTGAAACCTTAGTTGCATGCTCCTAGTACCATGACTTGAATAGTAGCATGTTAAGTAGCGTAGTTGCTATGCTAAATAGGGACACAGTAAAAGTCGAGTGATTTCCTATCACTCGCGAGTTATAGGAGTTACCTATTTATTTATGTTGGAATCATAAGGTTGACGAGCGGGGCTTGGTAATATGTTCTGAAATGGTGGATGCTCCGTTTGTTTAGAGGAAAACTGCTAAGGTCGAAATGTGTTAGAGTTGTGGTCAAGTGTTTGAACGTACTAGACACATACCGAGTATGGGATCGGGAAGCCTAGTACCTAATTGAACCGGGGCGTGGACATACTCCCCGCTCTCTCTAGAATCAGGTTCCCCTAATGCATCATGTGGGTACAAGTGCAGGCTCGGTAGGACGTCGTTCCGGGACCAGTGGGGCCTTGTATCCAAGGGAAGTGGGACTTGGACACATGCTGAGGATCGATGGGGACGGTTGATATATGTGAGCTGTAACATCCCTAGTTTTACTGACTTTCAAAAGGCTAATTAGAATAATTCAGAGTTAAAACCACACTTAAGCTCTAAGAGCTTGCCATGTTTGAAATTCAATTGCACCTAAAACTTTGAAAATTCACAAAAAGGGCAAAATAAAGTCAAACAAGGCCAAATAACAAACTAAGTGTGAAAAACAAGCAAACTAGGTTGGGAAGGTAGACAAACATTCAAAAGACCAAATCCAAACTTTTCGAAACTTTTCAAATTTTCAAATGTCCAAAAATGCCTTAAAAAGCTCTTTTTGGGGGTAGTTGTTAAATTCAAATTTTATTTAACAACTCATTTTTTTGCCAATATAAAATTTATAAAACTTTTAAAACCAAACAACTTTTCTTATTTGAGCTTTCATTGGCTTGGAGTGGAATGGGTTCAAAAATTAGGTTAAAGTTCAGAGAAATTTGAACTTAGTTCTTTTTTTAAAACTCTTCCTTGAACCGGCGTTCTTCTAAAGTTTTCAACCTTTTATCTCCTAATCTAGCAAAGTTTTGAATATGAGACCTTTGTAGGACTTGTATTTTGAACTTAGGCCAACAACTTTTAGATTTGAAAATTTTCATGTTTAGTTTCAAAATTTTGCCAAAACGCGGTTCAGAGCCCCCTCGCTCCGCACGCCACCGCGTTCCCACTCGTCTGCCTGGTGCGCGGTCACCATGCGTCCGCGTCACACCATGCCATGTGGTGCAGCCTGACCGGCGCAGCACGACCACCAATGTTTGTTGGTGATGCGACCACATGGCCTGCCCGTTTGCCCAACACGCTCGCGAGCACATCTCCGCCCCTGCAGTGCATCCTCTACCGGCCTATGGCCTTGCACGCGCCCACGCGCCCCTGCAGCTCACCACTGCCACATCACCGCGCTCCACTAGCACTCGTCGCTCTGCCACTTGCCGTTGTGATGGGACCACATGGCTGGCCACTCCCATTGCATGGCAAAATGATCCACTAGCACTCGCCGCTCTACCACTCACCATCGAGTGCCCATGCGCGCGTCCCCCCGCTGACCAACTGCCGCCGTCATCCTCTGCGCCACCAATGCCCGCCGATGCCGATGCTCCCCAACCCTAGCCCAAGCCCCTTCGAGCGCCCCTAGCTCCCACTTCGCACCCTAGCACTATAAAAAGCACCCCAAGGCCCTTGCCGGCACTCCACCAAGCTCTTCCCCCTCCACCAGCAGCCCCACCGCACCACCTCACCGTGGAGCTCCACCCTCTGATGACCACCGCCACCTACTGAGCCCTTAGGTGCATGACACACCCCCCACTCGAGCTCCCTGAGCCACCTCCCGGCCAGTGCAGCCACCGCCAGTGCCGGACCAGAGCCTCACCGCCGCTGCTTTCCCTCTCACCATGGACCGCGCCTCTAGTCGCTCTCCACGGGCGATTCCTTCGGTGCATCCCCTCACGGTGAGCTGCTCGCTGCGCCTGTGCCCTTTCCCGCCCCCCTAGTCGCCAGAGTTCGCCAGGATTTTGCCGGCCAGGTCCCGAGGACAACATTGCAAGGCCCTCTTTCTTTCTAAGGGCCAGCGTGTAAAAAGGCAGGACCTATCTATGAATGTTTAAAAGTTCTAGGGAGCCCTCTATAAAATGTTTTAAGCTTTTGTATTTTATTTTGGATTAAAATAGGTTGAACTTTGGAAATGCATAGTAAATGGTAGAAAAATGCTTAAAATACAAATCCAACTTTGTTAGACTCTAGATGCTGAGTAGGTTCATTGAAAAATAGTTTTGGTCATGTTACTATTATAGGATTTTCTCTAGGATTTATTTTGTGTTTAAGACTTTAAATGCCCTATAAATCACACAAAAATGGTAAAAATACAAATCCACCTCTGTTAGAACACTTGTGTCATGCTTGTTCTAATAGAAATTTTGCAACACTAATTTAGTTGTGAAACTGACTGAGTTGAGTTAAATGCTTGAATGCTAGGTGTGATCTTGTTTTGTTTCTCTATAAATGGAAGGAAATAGATAAAAATACAAGATCACTTTTGTTAGGTTCTTGATGCCTTTGTCTAACTAGGAAAAATACTAGCTTCTTGTTGCTACATGTTTTAACTTGCTTAATCAAATGCATGTGGGTTAATACACTTAAAATATGGTAAATGTTTCATTAAGTTGTTTAAAAATTCAGAAACAAGATAACTTTCCAAATGAATGTTGAGCAACCCTAGAGTGACCACACCTTCCTTTTTAAAGGTTTAAATGAAGTAAACTTTATATATGTGTACACAATCACCATCAATCAAACCCAGGGTTTAAAACACGAAAGCACTTTACCTTACAAAGAACTTAAGTTTAAATCTTGTCTAGGTGCATGTGGTCGTTGTAAGCTTTACACTTTGGCACAAAGTAAAGTTTTTTAAAGTTTAGCAGTAGAAATAAAATGATACAACTAACGTCAATACAGAATACCATAGTGAGGCCAGCCATGATATCAATCACCACGTTCATTGCCATCCGAGGATGGGTTCGAGAGATAATTCGAACCGAGTTTCTTAACCTTGCAAGGTGAACCCCCACGACAATGCATACCACGATGGGTCCACACGTGTCAGCCATCCCCATCAATCCCCGAGCACGTGGACAGGGCCTACTTTCCTTGAATATAAGGCCCCATGGTCCCCGAACGTTACCGTACCGTGGCTGCACTTGTACCCACATGATGCACCAGGGGAAACTCCGTTCTAGAGACAGTAGGGATAAAGCCACGTCCAGGTTCAATTAGGTACTAGGCTTCCCTATCTCATAAGTATGAGATTAGTACTTTCAAACACTTGACCACAGCTCTAAACACATTTCGACCTTAGCACATTTATCACTAGATAGACATGGCAGTCCACCAATTCAGACCAATTGCCCGGCCCCGCCCGTCATCCTTATGCTTGCAGCATAAGTAAGCAAGCAACTCCTATAACTCGCGAGTGATAGGAAATCACTTGACTTTTACCGAATCCCTATTTAGCATTGCAGCTACTCGACCTATCATACTAGTGTCCAAACATAGGTACCTAAGATTGTGCAACTATATTTTCAATCAACTCCTATGAACTTAAATACACAAACATCAGCGTCATAGATATTGCATAAACTTTAAATCAGGGTTATGCTCCGGGCTTGCCTTCCTAATCTAGGCTTGCCTTCCTAATCTAGATTAGTTTGCAGGTCATTGGAAGCTTGGCTGGGGTCTTGCTCAACCTCGATCTAGTGCAGCTCCGCAGAAGGTTCCTCCTCGGCTGCTGGAAGTAGCTCGTACGTCTCGTCGGCAAGGTTCACTTCTACACGAGATACACATGCAACAGTTCAAGTTTTCATACTTTCATATGCAGGATGCATTTCGGATATTATTGCACACAAATTACTTTAATGAATTTATTTAGTTCCTAGCTTTATTATCATAATTGTAAAGAAATGCCTATTAATATGTCTTTGTAAATAAAAACCTGAGAATTTGACTTTGTGAAATACTACTACCAGGAATCATTTTAGAACCTAAGAGAAGATATTTGTAACCTTTGAAATTTATTTGATAATATTCTGATGGCATCACTTATCGCCTTTACACTAATACCGCATTTGCATTGTATACATGTAGATTCTGTTGCATGCGAGCTCATGGATGTGGAGCAATCGTAGCCGTGAAGCCAGCAGGAGCAACCAAAAGACCCGGCCCAAGGTCCGAAAGGGCCCAAGGCTTTGAGAGCACTAACACCGTGTAACAAAGGCAAGCTCCGGAACATAACCTTTATTTTCAAAACTATACATTATTCTTATTTATATATTCATGCATTTACGTTTATAGGAGTTGTATGAAACCCTAGATGCATGATATATAGGTTCCCATAGTTATACTAGTATGTGTAGGTTGATAGTTCTGCCATGCTAATTAAGTTCGGTAGAAGTTGAGTGATTGCTTGTCACTCGCGAGCTATAGTATCTCTGGATACTTATATTTATGCTATGGATAAATGGTTCGAACGGTAAAGTGAGTGAACGGGTGGAGAGGAGATTTGTTAAGGATATGATATAAGGAATGAAAGAGTACCTCCACTAGTGTTGATTAAGGCCTGTCTGTTGTTGGCCCTACTGATTGAGTTTTGAATAGTACTAATCACATGCTTGGAGTAGGAGGTAGTCGAAATCGGTAAACCTAGTACTTGATTCGCTCCGGAGTTTAAACTCATCCTGCCCTCTGGGGCAAGTCGAGTGGCCGTGGAGAATTGGGTATTTTGGGTGGTCTATCGGAGGGCTCAACTGACGACTAGGGTTTGGCGGGGCAGTTCAGACTTTTGATGGTGGAGATGGGAACGGTTGCCACGTGCGGCTTGACATGACATGCATGTGTTGTGTGGTTATGTTTTCCTTGCAAGGATTAAATCGAATCGATTCTCTGTATGTCTCGGATAAGGGAACCTTGATTACTGCTTCGCATCATAATAAAGAAGTGGAATATGATTATGATAATTATTGTTGCTTGTATAATTAATTACTTTTCCACGCTGAAGTGATGTAGTTGTGCAAACTTAGAAAAATAGATGCTCTTACGTTTAAATTAGGATAAAACTTTGAAAGTAAGGATTCACACTCATAGTCCCTTTTTGGCAAAACGAACCCAGCATCAAAAGGTTTGCATGCTAGGAGTCAGCTAAGTATATACCATAGTCGGGTGAGTCTTGCTAAATATTAGTATACTCAGGGTTGTTGTTGTGACCCCTTTTTCAGGAGGTGTTGTTTGATAGAGTCGGAGTGCCCGATCTTTCGGTGAGTGGAGATAAATTCGACTTGGTGGAAATAGACCCTCACGATCCGACTACGACGAGCGAACCCGAAGCGCCAATGCAATCGCTGAACCAACTCCCGATGGTTACCAACCTCGCCGGTGCGAGATCAGCCTGATCACGAAGATCGATTCCTGTCCGCAATCGAAGAACGAACAAGAACAAGAGGCGAGCAATCTAAATATCACTCGAAGGTGGAGTTCTGAATCAACAAGGACAGCGCGTATTTGCGCGTGTTCAAGAGTAGCTAAAGCTAGATGTAAAACAAAACTCAAGTCGTAAACAAAAAGGACTCGGACTAAATAAAGGGGGCGCAGCCCCTGGAGTCCCAAGGGGTCACGGCGCCCAACCCTAGGCGCCCCACCTGGGCTGCCCTGTTGGGCCATCTTCTTATTCCGATGGGCCTTCGTTCCTTAACAGCATGATGAAGTTTAATTCTCTCGCACGGGCTCGAGTGATTGGCCCAACTGGATGAGCAACTGTAGGCGCCTGAGGTGGAGGAGCAACTGGAGGCGCCTGAGGTGCTGCTGGTGTAGATGTACTCGTGGTGTCCTCATCATCCTCCCCTTCTTGAACTGAAGTCGTCCTCGACGGCAACTCCTCATCTTCGCCCACATACGGTTTCAAATCATCCGGGGCCAAAAGAAGTGGGCAGCCAGCACTTCATGCGTCTTGTAGACGCCAAAGTGCCCCATGAGACCGCCTCCATGCGCTTCCTGTAACAACAAACGACGAACCGAGCTAGCTGGAACACACAGCTTGTTAGCGCGAAATAGGAACCCGTCCTGTATGTGAAATTTGCCCCATGGTTTGCCATGAATACAGTGGGCGAAAGCATCTTGAAAATCAGCATCATCCACATATTGATCCTTCACAGTTTGCAAGCCAAAGATTTTAAAATCTAACTGTGACAGCATGGTATAGCGACGAGACAAAGCATCAGCAATGACATTTTCCTTCCCGCTCTTGTGTTTAATAATGTAAGGGAAAGACTCAATGAATTCTACCCATTTAGCATGACGACGGTTCAGGTTTGTTTGTGTACGAATATGTTTTAAAGCCTCATGATCAGAATGAATTATAAACTCGCGATGCCAAAGGTAGTGCTGCCAAGTATGCAAAGTGCGCACTAAAGCATAAAGCTCCTTATCATAAGTAGAATAATTCAAGCTAGCACCACTTAATTTCTCACTAAAGTAAGCAACCGGTTTTCCTTCTTGTAACAAAACAGCACCTAGCCCAATACCGCTAGCATCGCATTCAAGCTCAAACACTTTAGTAAAATCAGGCAACTGCAAGAGAGGAGCATTGGTTAACTTATCTTTCAAGGTGCTGAACGCAACCTCTTGCGAATCACTCCAAGCAAAGGGAACATCCTTCTTTGTAAGCTCATGTAGAGGCGCTGCAATGGAGCTAAAATCACGAACAAACCGGCGGTAGAAACCTGCAAGGCCAAGAAAGCTTCGAATTTGTGTGACCGTCGTCGGTGTAGGCCACTCCCGAATGGCATCAATCTTGCTGCTATCCACCTCAATGCCCTGTGGAGTAACAACATAGCCAAGAAACGAGACACGTTGTGTGCAAAACATGCATTTTTCGAGGTTAGCAAATAAATGGGCCGCACGCAACGCATCAAAAACAGCACGCAAATGTTCTAAATGCTCTTCCATAGACTTGCTGTAAATGAGGATATCATCAAAATAGACAACTACAAACAATCCTATGAAGGGCCTCAGAACTTCATTCATCAAACGCATAAATGTGCTGGGAGCATTTGTCAAACCAAACGGCATAACCAACCATTCATATAACCCAAATTTCGTTTTAAAAGCCGTTTTCCATTCATCACCTAATTTCATGCGAATCTGATGGTAGCCACTACGCAAATCAATCTTAGTGAAAATAATGGCACCACTAAGCTCATCTAGCATATCATCAAGGCGTGGTATAGGGTATCGGTAGCGAATGGTAATGTTATTAATAGCACGACAGTCTACACACATACGCCATGAACCATCTTTCTTTGGAACAAGTAACACAGGAACGGAGCAAGGGCTAAGAGACTCACGAATATAACCCTTGTCAAGCAACGCCTGTACCTGGCGCTGGATTTCCTTCGTCTCATCCGGATTTGTACGGTACGGTGCGCGGTTCGGAAGCTGTGCGCCGGGAATGAGGTCGATCTGGTGCTCAATGCCACGAAGTGGTGGGAGTCCTGGTGGCAAATCTTTTGGAAAGACATCAGCGTACTCCTGCAAAATGTTAGCAACCGCAGGGGGAATATCCAAGGATTGTGCATCATCAAGTGAAACGAGCACACTAGAGCATATAAGGGCATAGCATGGCAAAGGAGCATCGCGTAACTCATCAAAATCAGCACGTGTGGCAAGCAAAACAGGAGCATTCAACTTGATTTCAGAATTAATAGATGTCGATGGTTCAAGTTGTTTAGCAGTTTTAGCAGCTCTAGCAAGATCATCTTTAAGAATTTGTTCAGGTGTCATTGGATGTATAATTATTTTCTGACCCTTAAACATGAAAGAATAGTGATTTGAACGACCATGATGCACGCTATCAGTATCATATTGCCAAGGTCGCCCAAGTAACAGAGAGCATGCTTCCATGGGAATAACATCACAATCGACAAAATCAGAATAAGCACCCATGGAGAAAGGAACACGGACTGATCGAGTAATTCTAATTTTCCCACCATCATTAAGCCATTGAATGTGATATGGATGGGGATGCTTACGAGTGGGTAAAGACAACTTTTCAACCAGCGTGGTACTCGCCAAATTGTTGCAGCTGCCGCTGTCGATGATGATGCGAATCGACCGCTCCTGCACAACGCCCTTGGTATGGAAAAGAGTGTGTCGCTGATTCTTCTCGGACGGGGCGACCTGTGTACTAAGAACACGCTGCACAACAAGACTTTCATACCTATCGGCGTCGCCCGGGTTGACATGTACCTCCATAGCTGCATGGTCAGTGGCAAGCATCGCATGTCGAGTATCTTCAGAATCACTAGCGGAAGAGTACTCACCATCGTCACGAAGAAGCAAAGTGCGCTTGTTCGGACAGTCCCGAATCACGTGGCCAAATCCTTTGCAACGATGACTCCCTGTTGGATTCTTCTTCATCTTTTTTTGTTTTTTTTTTTGGCTTCTTTCCTTTTTTTTTTGCACTTTCCTTTTTTTGTTTCTGATTGCTTTCGATCTTTTTTTTTTGGACAGGGGAGGGGCGATCGGAGTAGTGGGATGGCGCGGCGCGGTTGTCGCGGGGGGAGGTGCGGTGGGCGCGGCTGGTAGGGTTGGCGAGCAGCGGAACGGCGGCGGCGGCGAAAACTAGGGTTAGATGAAAAACGAGAAACAACAGATTAAACACAAGTAACCAGCAACAATTGAACGAGTAGGCACACAAATTCAACAAAGACACTTATTGAAAGAATGTGCGAGGCTAAACGGTTGCTGGGACAAAGGATCTAACCTGAAAAAAATTTGTTTTGGTTTTTGTGGACTGTAGGAAGGGAAAAACACTCGGTAAAACTCACCGATCAACCTGGAAAGCTGATACCACTTGATAGAGTCGGAGTGCCCGATCTTTCGGTGAGTGGAGATAAATTCGACTTGGTGGAAATAGACCCTCACGATCCGACTACGACGAGCGAACCCGAAGTGCCAATGCAATCGCTGAACCAACTCCCGATGGTTACCAACCTCGCCGGTGCGAGATCAGCCTGATCACGAAGATCGATTCCTGTCCGCAATCGAAGAACGAACAAGAACAAGAGGCGAGCAATCTAAATATCACTCGAAGGTGGAGTTCTGAATCAACAAGGACAGCGCGTATTTGCGCGTGTTCAAGAGTAGCTAAAGCTAGATGTAAAACAAAACTCAAGTCGTAAACAAAAAGGACTCGGACTAAATAAAGGGGGCGCAGCCCCTGGAGTCCCAAGGGGTCACGGCGCCCAACCCTAGGCGCCCCACCTGGGCTGCCCTGTTGGGCCATCTTCTTATTCCGATGGGCCTTCGTTCCTTAACAGCATGATGAAGTTTAATTCTCTCGCACGGGCTCGAGTGATTGGCCCAACTGGATGAGCAACTGTAGGCGCCTGAGGTGGAGGAGCAACTGGAGGCGCCTGAGGTGCTGCTGGTGTAGATGTACTCGTGGTGTCCTCATCATTGTTTCTCTATGATGTCATATCTGTTAGCTCGATGTGATGTCTTCTCATTGTCATTATCGCTTTAGAGTTAGTAATTGATATTTGTGTTTGAAACTTTATGTTGTACCTATAAAATCTATTTATTTGATTTTTTTTAAAACTTTTGTATCATCTTGTGTTGTATTATTTATTTTTGTGTAAAAGCTATCATGTTTGTACTATCTGCGCTCACCTTCGCATGAGACTTCTGGTGTTTGTTTCGATCAGCGTATTGATCTGTTAAATTAAACTATTAAATTAATATGTTGGATGTGTTCAAATGATGGCCATTATACTTAGAGTTTTAATTTGGCGGTTCTGTCACACCATTGCCCACAATCATTTTACTCTTTATTACGTAGCATCAACTTTTGTGGGCTTCATCTATGTACTACACAAATGATTTGCCGTTACTACTCTGTAATGCTAACAAGTACAACTACCACTGGTAGAGAATTGGCCTTTAGTCCCGGTTGGTAGGGTGCATATCTCTCGGATATCCATCCGGGATAAACCAACCGGGACAAAAGGGGGGGTCTTTAGTCCCGGGTCTTTTAACCGGGAGTAAAGGACCCCCTTTTGTCCCGGTTGGTGTCACCAACCGGGACTAAAGGGCCTGCCACGCCAGGCGCGGGACAGGCCCTTTAGTCCCGGTTGGTGACACCAACCGGGACTAAAGGGGTCCCCTTTAGTCCCGGCTCGATTCCAACCGGGACTAAATGGCGCTTTGCATGGCACTGCCGTGACGCCTGAATTTTTCATGCATGCATCACGTATACGTATAGTAGTACCGCAGCCCTTTTAATTTGTTAACCTTGTAGTTGAGATTTTTTTAGAACGAAATCAACTAGTATTTAAACGAATGGGATTTGTAATTATACAATTACTATATATATACACAATCCTTATACACAATTCATATACACAATTCAACTAGCTTAGTACAAATCGATCATAATTAGCGCGTATTATATATACAAATAAATCAAAGTATCTTCCTACGATCTTCCCGTCGTGGTGTTGCTGATCGGAGTGTCTAATTGTCGTCCATCGTAATAAAATTCTCCTCTTGGATTTACCACCTCGTCCATTATGAATCTAATGAGACCTTCACATATTGCCGCTACTCTTTCTTCCTTCAAGAGTCCTTGTTGAATATTTAACATCTATAATTTGGAAATTTGTGAATGTTACATGAACAAATACATATAAGGAGCTAGAAAATAATTAACTAGTAATATATTTATTTTACGTACTTTAAAGTTGTGCGGCGTCATCTTCGGTCCCTTGGGTCCCAAAAAACTGTGCATGTGCTCACAGATGTAGTAGCCACATAGATTATTCCCGGGTTCCTGTCTTAAGCACTTCAGTGCGGAAAAAAATAAGTTATGAAATATTCGTGTTATACAATGTAATAAATGTGCAGACTTCATACGTACCGGGAAGTCTGTGTTCCATGTAAGATTTTCTTTGAATGGACCTTTGTGTGTCCTTATGAATTGTTTCCATGCGCTGCGGATTAGAATAATGAATGACATAGTGTAACAGGGATAAAATTTAGGAAATAAATTTTTGCATAGAGATAAAGGTCCAGAATTATTACAAGCCTAGCATGTCTTGCAATTCTTGGTAGTCCACCGGATCTTTCCTTAACGAATCAAAGATAGTGACGTGGCTTCTTTCAGGCTCAATTATAATAAGGATCCAGTGGAAGCTGCGTGCGTAAAATGTTCATGCATATTAGAGCTAACTAACATGTAGAGATAAGGAAAAAGACATCGAAAGTAGACGGTATACACACACTTACTTGAAGTTGTATGGAAGTAGTATGAAATCCTTGAATGTTTGTTTGTGTAGGAAATTGTATATTTCCGCAAAGGTTTTTTCCAGCGCTAATTGTATCTGTTGTTGGTTAACTACAGATGGATCCATGAAGCCTACATGTAGGTACGCCTCTCGGCGGCATGTCTGAATTAGCATCCTACATGAAATGGAAGATGAAGTTAGTATGGTGACGCACGCCAAAATTTACATGTAGAGATAATAAACGGACACTTACAGAATCCAAGCGCTGATCAGAGAGACGTCCAGGGCATCATGATGGTACACTTCATATATATCCTTGAAGTCTAGCCACAACACTTTCTCCCCTTCACCGTGAAAATCTATCGGTTTTACCTTCATGCCGATCATCTCCCTCGAGTTGGCGGATGCCATCATGTACCATTGATGGAATTCGTACATCTTTGTTGATAGCTTCCGTACCATTGAAGGCTTTACTAGAGGTTTGCCTAGCTCATAAGGCCATCTCGGCTCAGGGGGCGGTGCAGTTGGCGTCTCGACTTGCCCTATGCATTCATCAAGTCCCAGACCTGTTTCTTCCATGAACTTCAATATATTTGCTTGTTGATCCAAGGGCATTGCTTTTACCCGTTGAGCATCTTTTTTTGATAAATGGCTGAGGTCGGGGACTGAACCGCTGGAGGATGATTTTCCTTTTCTTTTATCCTTTTCATCAGCCTTTACTAGAGCCCGTTCATAGTTTGACAAGAGTGGTATCCTTTTCTTGGCTCCTTCCTCCATCCTGATAAAAAAGTTTAAATCTCGCCGACTTACTGGCGGTGGCTCCATCTCCCTTGCCTTTTTTAATTCGGCTTGTTTCTTGAACCACTCACTGGCCTCTCATTGGATTTCTGCCCACTGTTCTTCATGAGACATTGCCTCAAAGCGTTCCTTGCGAGCCACTTCAGGGTCGACCTTTGTTTTCTTCTTTCTCTGTACTCTTTGCTTGGGAGGCGGTGCTCGTGACTTCTTGAGTGGTGCTGCAGGTTCCTTCGAGGGGACCGCTCTTGGTGCCGGCGACGGTGATCGGGGAGGGGTGTTGTTATTATCGTCGTCGCTCCCAGCACCAGGATGTGGTGGAGATGGAGACCTTGATATAGATGGAAGAGACGGTCCTGGAGCAAGAGATGCCGGTCTCGAGGTATGAGGAGAAGGTCGCTGCTGGGGATCTACGGGGAGCGGTCTTGAGGTCTGAGGAGATGGCTCCGTGCGGGGAATAATGATGTAGCGTTTCTTCCATAGAATGATCCCATGAAGCGCATCTGCCAATGTCTTTTCCCCGTCGCCTCCCGGGAAGTCGAGCTCTAGACCTTCATACTGGGGATCTACTATTTGCTCGACGCAGACGCTGGCGTAGCCTGTTGGAATGTCCATGCCATGACTGCTCTGCCCTGCCAGGGTTGGTAACGCACTCCCGTACGCTACCTGTACATATAGCAGAAGTAAACAAGTTGAACTCCGATCTTGAGGCCTGGATCAATTGACAAGATTGCATAAATATTATGTATAAGTATACCTTAATAGTGAGGTTGCCGACCGGTGCATGCAGCTCACATGAGGTCCGTTGCGTGATGGCATCCACGGGGAACCGTTGCTCCTCCACGGGTAACCTGGGCGTCTGCGCATCGGGGACCCCTGTAGAAGCACAACTGCTCCCGAGGCGTTGAGAAGGGCTGGCGGTGTGAGGATTCGGCATTGCTCCAGATTGCGCCAACTCCGCAACTGCGTCGGCCACCCGCCGATTGATTTCATCCATCATTCTTTGTTCTAGCATCTGCCGCCAGTTCTCCTCCATCTGTTCCTTTCTTCGCTTCCGGCTTTTGTAAGAGGCGCTGTCGCCTCGGAAAGCGAACTTCCACGGAACCACCCCGAACCCCCGGCAACGTCCTGGGTGCTCTGGATTACCGAGGGCCAATGTGAGCTCATCATTTTCTCGGTCCACCCTCAACCTCCCAGCCTTGGAATCTTCAATGTTCTTCATGAGATGTTCGGCCTTCTCACGTATTGTGTCATTGAAAATCAGCGTCCCATCCTCTTGGCTTAGGGAGCCTCCATGAGCGTAGTACCAGTTCTTTGATCGTTCGGGCCATTCAATAGTTGCAGGTATGATTCCCCGTTCGATCAGATCTTGTTCCATCTTCCTCCACTTGGGAATTGCTGAGCCATACCCACCTCGCCCCAAATGATGGTGGTAGCCCTTCTGACTAGCATTTGCTGTGTTGGTCGTGATCTTTTTCACACCTTCTTCACTCCTCTTGTATTCAACAAATGCATCCCAGTGGTCCCTCAACTTTGGCCACGCGTTGAAGTCTGGAGTTTTGCCCTTCTTGATGTAGTGGGTGTCCAGCATCTTCTTGAATGTCTGGAATTGAGTAGCCATCTTCTTAAGCGTCCACGCTTTGACATCCTTCTCGCTATATCCTTCGGGGAATGTGAAATGTCTCTTCACGTCTTCCCACAGCATATTCTTTTCTATCTCTGGAAGGGCGTACGGATTATCGCTTCTGCCCTTCCATTCTCTAATGCTGATAGGCACGTTGTCCCGGACGATTGCCCCGATTTGACTCACGTACTTCTTTGCTACCTTCTCAGGAGCAACCGGCCTGCCCTCATCTGTAACTTCGGTGATGACAAGCCTCCCTTCCATCACCTTTGTACGACCTCGGGTCTTCTGCCCTTGTGTCGATCCGGAGGGCTAACAGTTCAAGATTCGTTAATTAGTACGTAGTAGTAGCGGTGGCGTGAAACAATACAAGAATGGTTGTATATACCTCGCCGGAACCTTCCGCCACGGCAAGTTGTTGCTGCGGCTGTTGCTCTTCATTCCCATCGGCGGACATGTTGAGGAACATGTCCGCCTGGGTGCCCTCTTCATCCGTGTATGATAGTGGAACGTTGTCGCCACTACCATCACCAGCGATTATCTGCTCCATGATATACCTTGCGGTCTCATCGTCTGCCATTTCAACTATTGATGGAAACATACATGGAATCATACATGACAGTCATAGAAATCGTCTTAATACAAATTTGTACAAAGTCCTACAAAGTCCGGAATTATACATGTATATAATGAAATCATAAAATAACACGAATCGTACAAAGTCCGAAATATTTATACAAATTTCTATGAATTTTGACGAATTTCTACAAATTTCTATGAATTTCTACAAATTTCTATGAATTTCTACGAATTTTGACGAATTTCTACGAATTTTGACGAATTTCTACGAATTTGTATGAATTTCTATGAATTTCTATGAATTTCTACGAATTTCTACGAATTTCTACGAATTTCTACGAATTTCTACGAATTTCTGAATTTCTACGAATTTCTACGAATTTCTACGAATTTTGACGAATTTCTACGATCAGGGCGGCGGAGGCGGGACGGCGGCGGTCAGGGCGGCGGTACAGCGGAGGCGGGGACGGTTCACCGGAACCACAGGCGGTGCCTACTAGGTTGTGATGGGCGGCGGGACGGCGGCGATCACGGCGGCTACTCGGCGGCCATCACGGCGGCTACTCGGCGGGACGGCGGCGATCACGGCGGCGATCACGGCGGCTACTCGGCGATCTCTGTCTAACTTAACAAACTAACTAGAAATCTAAAAATCTAACTTAACAAAATTAGAAATCTAAAAATCTAACTTAACAAAATTACAAATTTATCTAAAAATAAAACTTAATTTTCTAATTAACTTAAAAAGAAAACCCTCCCGGCGCTGCCGGCCGGCGCGGCAGCGGACCTCTCGCGCGCGGGGCGGCGGCCGGGTCGGCGGGACGGCGGGACGGCGGCGGCCGGGGCGGCGACGAGGACGAAGACGACGACGGCGGGACGACGGCGGCCGAGGCGAAGACGACGACGGCGGCTACAAGGGACGGCGACGAGACGGCGACGAGGGGCGACGAGGGGCGACGAGGATGGAGCCGGCGACGAGGGGCGACGAGGATGCAGCCGACGACGAGGTGGCCGGGGGCCGGGCGCGTCGACGGACGAGGAGGGGATCAAGGAGGGCCGGCCGGGGGACGACGACGGCACAATGGGGGACGTCGACGGCGCAATGGGGGACGACGACGGCGGCGGCCGGCGAGGGAGGCGGACGGGCGGCGACGGCGGAGAACGCGCGGGACTTGCAAAATTTTGGCTAAGTGTGTAACTGGCGGGGGGTAGAAGGGAGTACAGTGCCTTTTAACCCCCCCCCCCCTTTTATCCCGGTTCGTAATGGGACCCGGGACAAAAGAGCCTTTTGTCCCGGGTCCCGTCACCAACCGGGATAAAAGGGGGGGGCCTTTTATCCCGGTTGCAGTTGGCAACCGGGATAAAACGGTACGTTCGGGCGGGAGACGAAACGTACCCTTTTATCCCGGTTGCCGTTTGCAACCGGGATAAAAGGGGGGCCTTTTGTCCCGGTTGCTGTTAGCACCCGGGACAAAAGGTCTTTTTTCCTATTTTTCTTCTCCCGCCTGTTTTTTGGAAATGGATTTTATTTTACCTTTTCACTGCATTTCAGGATGAAAAACAAAACCTTCAGAGATTTTGTACATGCAAAAATATATTTAATTAACGAGTAAATTGACAATAAGTATGAAGTAATCATTAATTCTATACCAACTCATGTAGCCTGTAAAATATTTATTTTACTGCATTTCTGTGATCAAGAAATTATTCAATTAAATGCGCAGAAAAATCCATGTTAGTATGTGGTTAACAATGTTCATGTATATCTAAAAAATCTTCACCTAACAAATTTAATAACACATGAAATCATACATAGGGTAAATTACAAATTGTATCAATTAATACACAAAGGTCATGTACATTTAACGCATTACAATACAACGTTGTAAAATTTCTTCTTCACGAAAGTTCCTTGATCATGATCGCGGCGTAAGTACGGAGCCTCTTCTTTGGATAGCAAAATGCTTGGATCAACTTCAACGGCGAATGGAGGCATGCCATCAAACTGATCATAATCATCTGATTGGTCTGTTTTATCCTCGACTCCCACGATTTTTCTTTTACCTGGAAGAACTATGTGGCACTTTGGCTCCCATGTCTCTTCTGGATTCCTCTTGGGTTTGCTGCACATGTCCTTGACATAGAACACCTGATGCACATCATTGGCAAGTACGAATGGGTCATCACTGTATCCAGTCTTGCTCATATCTACTATTGTCATTCCGTACTGATCTTTGGTGACGACAGTTAGCTTCACCCAATTGCAAAGAAATAGAGGGATGTACAGCGGTCCGTATTCGAGTTCCCATATCTCCTGTATGACACCATAATACGACTCCTTGCTATTATTTCTGTCCATGGCATCTATGCGGACACCACTATTCTGGTTCGTGCTTTTCTGGTCCTGGGCTCTCGTGTAAAATGTGTAACCATTTATCTCATAGCCTTGGAATTTGACGATTGTGGTAGCAGGTCCCCTGGCTAACCAGGCAAGCTGTGGGTGAATCTCAGAGTTACCCATAAGTTGTTGGCGCAACCAGGAGGGAAAAGTTTCCATGTGATGACGGGTAAGCCAAGCATCGGATTTGGTCGGGTTTTTGGAAGCTACCATCTGCCTGTGCTGCTCGATATACGGAGACACAAAGGATGACTATTGTAGAACAGTGTAGTGTGCCTTGTCGAACAAATCAGTATCATTGCTCAAACTTGATTTCCTTCCAAGGGTGCCCATTCCTCGGAGCCTCCCCTCGTGGCGTGAAGTTGGAACCCCAATCGAGTCAATTGAATCAATAAAATCAACACAAAACTCGATCACCTCCTCTGTTCCATATCCCCTGGCGATGCTTCCTTCTGGACGGGCACGATTACGAACATAGTTTTTTAGGACTGCCATGAACCTCTCGAAAGGCCACATATTGTGCAGGTATACAGGTCCGAGAATACCAATCTCTTTTACTAGGTGAACCAGTAAGTGCGTCATAATATTGAAGAAGGATGGTGGAAATAACAACTCAAAACTGACAAGACATTGCACCACATCGTTCTGTAGCTTTGATAGCTTGGATGGATCGATTGCCTTCTGCGAAATCGCATTGAGAAACGCGCATAGCTTTACGAGCGGCAACCGGACATTTTCTGGTAGAACACCCCTCAGTGCAACCGGAAGCAACTGGGTCATCAACATGTGGCAGTCATGAGCCTTGAGATTTGTAAACTTCTTTTGTTTCATATTTATTATTCCCTTTATATTCGAGGAGTACCCAGACGAGACCTTCATACTATTCAAGCATTCAAACATGCTATCCTTCTCCTCCTTGCTGAGAGTGTAACTGGCAGGACGTAAGTAGTGCTGTCCATTATCTCTCTTTTCCGGATGTAGGTCATCTCGTTGCCCCATGGCTTTCGGGTCCTGTCGTGCTTCCAATGTATCTTTTGAGGTTCCATAAACACCCATGAAGCCTAGCACGTTCACGCAAAGATTCTTCGTCAGGTGCATCACGTCTATTGCGTTGCGAACCTCTAGGATTTCCCAATAAGGTAGCTCCCAAAATATTGACTTTTTCTTCCACATGGGTGCATGTCCGTTATCGTCGTTCGGAACAGGTTGGCTACCAAGTCCCTTTCCGAAGACTACATATACATCCTTCATCATCTCGAACACACGCTTTCCATTACGGTGTGCAGGTTTTTTACGATGGTCTGGCGTCCCTTTGAAATGCATCCCGCTCTTTCTCAGCTGGTGGTGAGCAGGGAGAAATCGACGATGACCCATATAGACGACCTTCTTACAGTGCTTCAAGTACATGCTGTCTGTGTCGTCTAAACAGTGGGTGCATGCCCGATATCCCTTATTTGTCTGTCCTGAAAGGTTACTCAATGCAGGCCAATCGTTGATGGTTACGAACAACAGTGCTCGTAGATTAAAGATCTCTTGTCTATCCTCATCCCACACACGTACACCTTCTTCCTTCCAGAGCTGTAAAAGGTCATCAACCAACGGCCTTAGGTACACGTCAATGTCGTTGCCGGGTTGTTTTGGGCCTTGGATAAGCGCCGGCATCATAATGAACTTCCGCTTCATACACAGCCAAGGAGGAAGGTTGAACATACAAAGGGTCACAGGCCAAGTACTATGACCACTACTCAACTCACCGAATGGATTGAATCCATCAGTGCTTAAACCAAACCTTATGTTCCTTGCTTCACTTTCAAAGTCTGGGAATGTTCTATCAATTGATCTCCACTGTGCCCCATCTGCGGGGTGTCTCAGCATCTCATCTTCCTTACGGTCTTCTTTGTGCCATCGCATCAACTTAGCATTCGCCTTGTTCCTGAACAAGCGCTTCAAGCGTGGTATTATAGGGAAATACCACATCACCTTCGCGGGAACTCTCTTCTTGGGAGACTGCCCCTCGACATCACCAGGATCATCTCGCCTGATCTTATACCGCAGGGCTTCGCAGACGGGACAAGCATCCAATTTCTCGTATTCATCACCACGATAGAGGATACAGTCATTAGGGCATGCGTGTATCTTCTGAACATCCAATCCGAGAGGACAAATAATCTGTTTAGCTTCATATGTTGTGGACGGTAATTCATTATTCTCGGGGAGAATCTTCTTGACAATGTTCAACATCCCCTGAAATGCCTTATCGGACACACCATTTTTTGCCTTCCATTGCACAAATTCTAGTGTCGTACCTAGTTTTTTATGGCCCTGCTAGCAACCTGGGTACAACAATTTTTGGTGATCATCTATCATGCGCTGCAACTTTGCTGCTTCCTTCTCAGTTTCGCAATCTCTGTATGCATCTCGTATCACCTGACCAAGGTCATCAGTAGGGTCATTTTCTGCAAACTCATCTTCATCAGCCTCGCCCATTGTAGTACCTGCAAAAGCTTGGCCTGCAACCCAGTCCGGAATGGTGTCATCTTCCTCCTCCTCCTCGCCATCTTCCATTACAACCCCTAGTTCACCGTGCTTGGTCCAAACCAAATAGTTAGGCATGAAACCGTATTTAAACAAGTGGCTGTGAATAGTCCCCCAGGAATCCTTTGAATACTCCTTCCTGTTATTGCATTGGAAGCATGGACAACATATGAACCCATTCTCTGGCTTGTTCGCTTTTGCCACTTCGAGAAAATAATGCAAGCCATCAATAAACACCTTGCTCCGCCTGTCTGCATTATACATCCATTGCCGGTCCATCTGCATCGTATTACGCATGAAAATGGATTACACTTGACAATGGATTACGCGTGAAAATCGATTAAAGATCCAAACAACATGGTACAATACAACAACATGAAGATCCAAATACACATATTTAAATTAAAGTCCCAAACAACATTACCATAATAGGAACCACGATCGCCCCCACCATCGCCACTTCCTCCAGTAGCAGAAGCCATCTATGTACAAAAATTATTATCTTAACACTGCATAAGTTGTTCAACTTGAAGACCGTGATCATCTCGCGAAGATGTCCTCAACTGGGCGGCACCGCACTTCGTCATTAAAGAGGTTAGATGCTACGGAAAAGGGGACACGGTCACGATGTCCGTATCCACTCTTTCTCGTAGAATCGAACCTCCTTCTTGACATACGTTGCTGCTCGGCGGAGAACATCCTCGGCGAGATGAACACGGTATGCAAGTTCAACAAGTAGCAGAAGTCATCTATGTACAAAAATTCTTTCCTTACCACTACAGAAGTTGTTGAACTTGAAGACCGTGTTCATTTTGCGAGGATGTCCGCAGCTGGGCGGCACCGCACTTCGTCATGAAAGAGGTTAGATGCTACGGAAAAGGGGACACGGTCACGATGTCCGTATCCACTCTTTCTCGTAGAATCGAACCTCCTTCTTGACATACGTTGCTACTCGGCGGAGAACATCGTCGCAAAAATGAACACGGTATGCAAGTTCAACAAGTATATGGATTTAAAAAACCATATTGAATTTGATAAGATAAACCGTCTAGACAAGGTAGCATCATTTTTAAACCACTGAAATAATGCATACTATATATGACACATCAATCTCCCTCACATTCTAGCTCAAAATACCTCTCCATTTTTCTACTTCATCATCACATTGTAGCAAATAATCTTTCCATCTCCAAAGCATAAATCAAAGCATAACACAAGGATGAAGTAGCAAACCTTCGCAGCACTTGTTGGCTGAGTCAAATTCCCACGAAAATGAGGGAAAAAACTTCGGGCAGCACCTCCCTTGCTTGGGCACCACCGGAGAGTAGGTGAAGCTCAGCTCTCTATCAATGTGCTGAACTGCTCGGGCTGGATGAAGAAGAAAGTCTCTGTCTTGGGATATAGTGGGGGATGAGTTTTTATCCCGGTTAAAAACTCCAACCGAGACAAAAGGAAACACCTTTTGTCCCGGTTGGAAGTTTATCCCGGTTGGAGGATCCAACCGGGATAAAAGGGACACCCTTTTATCCCGGTTGGAGGCACCAACCGGGACTAACCCTTTTATCCCGGTTGGAGGAAAAAAGGTCCCGCCACCGACGCCCCCCAGCTAGCCATTGCAACCGGGACTAAAGGGGGGCCTTTAGTCCCGGTTGCAATTACCAACCGGGACTAATGCTCCCCTCCAAATTCCCGCACCCCGGCGCACCCCCTTTTGTCCCGGGCCAACTTTAAACCGGGATAAAAGGGGGCGGATCGAAAGTCAGTTCTCTACTAGTGTACCTATCAATGTCATGTATCTGAAATGTAGTTTAAGCCTTGAAGGTGATCGGGTTATCATTACGGGGTAGATTCTATATGCTATTTTAAACTTTGTAACTAGAAAATATTTCTAGCCTCTGCAGCCAAGTTTTACACCATTCTCAGCTCAAAAATTGATGAAAAATGAAAAAAGTATACGCAAATAAAAAGTGATTAGTTAAAAACAGAATTTATTATTGCTTCTCTATCCATTTTTTGGGAAAGATATCCAAAGCGACAACCTCCAATGATGTGCTCAAAGCAAATCTTTTCACATTCCTCATGTTGCAATAGAGACCAGAATCACAACCAACATACTCCCCCCTAAAAACCGCATGCATAAAAGAGGTAAACCGTTTTTTTCTCAAACTCAAATCATTACACCAAATTGCCCACATCAGAGCTGCAATCCCCACAAAAATCAGTAATCTCGAATCATATGAGTTACAATACAGTAGCTACATGGACAATCCTCCAAAAGGTCTTAGTATGCGTTGTTTGCTGTGTAAGTATTTTGATGAATTGGAAACTTGCACCCGAGTCGGACATAAGCACCTCCACCTGCACCTGTCTCCATGTAACACTTCTACTGGTCTCATCATATCACTGGAGTACACACCAAAAGAAATGGTTCAATATATAACATAGTGTACTCTAACCAAACTAAGTTACAACTGCCGAGCTCCTAGAAAATTTTTCGGCTGTGTAAAAATTAAACTAAGCAGCTAACGAGGCATCGATTGGCCTATGGATAGATGATGGTCACAAAGGGCGATTCCAATGATTTTTGGGAGAAGGAAAACATGTGCACCCTCTGTTAGATGTTGTTTCGTTAGCACACCCCCTTCCAGGTCATCTGAGTAGCGGTTGGAATCAATCAGAAAGATTAGTGGTGCTCGTGGGCTTGTTATAGGTTTGCCCCCCACGTTGATGGAGCACGTACTGGGATGGAGAGAATCAAATGCCATGTGGTGGTGTTACCTCATTGTGGTGACCTTTGACCAATTTTCTGCAATGCATGAGAGGGCAAGACGTTATTGATGCATTGCATGTACATGACCAAGTTGAGGGCCTCTTTTCGATTCTTTTTTTTTCCTGAGATACCTTATTCCTATTACCGGTTCCCTGCCTTCAGAGTGATGCGTATATGAAGACATATGTTATATGTATACTTAAATAAGGTGCATGTGTAACTGATACCTGCTAGAGAATATACCTGATGGGGACAGCATACAAATTCTAATACAAGCGACGAACAATACAATTTCCATCTTAATTCTTCTACTAAAGCGAATCAATGAAGCTTCATTCTGGTCCATGCTGTCTGATCTGATCAATTGAAGATATGTATGGTAGGTGCAACTCCAATTAACAGTACCATGGAGATTGTATCGTTTCAGGCATTGACATACTTTTCATATATTCATACAGCGTTTTCATAGCCTTAAAGCTGTTGGTGCCCAACTGCTAGCTATTTGCTAACAGTTCAAGGATACAGTCCTAATCCTGTTCAGTTTATGTGGGACAAAATCCTGATGCGATCAAGCGCTCAGCCAAGCATGAAATGCAAATGATCAAGTGTGTTCAGAGCGACATGCAAGCATCTTACTTGCTGTGCTTGCATGTTCCCTGCAGGGGCTGCACAGCTTTGACCAATGGAGGCACATTTGCAGCCGTATGGCACATGGTGACATGGAAAGGTTGACGTGATCTCTCTCATGAGCTCAGCTTGTATTGTAGCTGATGCATGTGGTTGGTGCTAGGCATATCTTGCAAGTGGGGTTGAAACTAAGGTATGCTCCTGCATCATGTGGCAGCTTCTATATAGTTTCTTGTGTTGCCCTGCAATTTGGCATCGCATTCATTCATAGTACCTTCTAATCAACTTGTATTTGTGGTGATTGTAGTAGCTCAGGAATCCAAATCATGCATATTTCTTGTGTTCAATTTTGTTTGTTCGAGCTTGCATGTACTATTCTTTTGATCTTATTTTTAGTTGGCAGTTGCCTAATCTGCTATTAAATAACGTAACTGAATCTATACTGTAAAGTGGCACAGGTTGGCTCCTTCTATATATAATAAGGTGCAACCAAGCGTTTGTATGGGATTAACATAAAGATCGCCTCTTATTAGTTAGGCTAGAGGTGAAACTAGAAAGACCTAAGGAAATCAAAGAGGAGGTGATCATGGGGAGGGAGGACACCCCAGAGAAGGTGAAGCTGCTACTAGGGGTGCTGTTGCTGCAATGCTGCTTGGCAGGGTTCCATGTGGTGACAAGGGCAGCCCTCAACATGGGCATCAGCAAGATAGTCTTCACTGTCTACCGCAACTCCATCGCCTTGGCTCTTCTCGCCCCTTTTGCCTACTTGCTCGAGAAGTGAGCTCATGCATACTACTTTATTGTTTCATTATCGGTTATAAAATTTTCTTCCTTACTCTGTTGTTACAGATCTTCTTGTTATCTTGCATTTGCAGGAAGAATAGACCACCCTTCACCTTCTCTTTGCTGGTCCAGTTCTTCCTTCTTGCCTTCTGTGGGTAAGCTAAATGCATAATTGAATCTTCTTAAATCCTTATGTATAATAAGTTGTTTCATGATCTAATTTTTCACATGCTTGTCTGCTCAGAATTACCTGCAACCAGGGATTCTACCTTCTTGGTTTGCATTACCTGTCTCCAACCTATGCTTCCGCTATCCAAAATACTGTCCCTGCAATCACCTTTGTCCTTGCTGCTTGCCTAAGGTAATTCAACAATGACATTGTCATATTGACTGTTCTTGACAAAAATTGTTGGCGTTAGTTTTATATTGTGTTTTATTAATACAAGGATTATGCATCATTAGGAGATTGTATGTTTTTTTCTTAATTTCTTGTGTGGTTAACTAAACAGGCTAGAACAAGTAAGTATCAACAAAAGATACGGGACGGCAAAAGTGATTGGCACAGTAGTAAGCATAGGAGGAGCCACCATCATCACCCTCTACAAAGGAATGCCATTGATGAACTTCAAGTCATTTCATATGTTGGGAAGCAGCATTGCTTCTTCAAATCATGTATGGGATTGGACAGTGGGCTGTCTCTTCCTCCTCGGCAATTGCTTTGCCTGGTCTGGATGGATGGTACTTCAGGTGTATTCTCCAACTCCACTCAGCATATTCTGCTATCTCCTTTTCCTACACGATTTGTTGATCATAATATTCAAATGAATTGCACAACGTTATTCGTTACACTAACAGCTTGCTTCCTATATATTGAGACACATGTTCATAATCTGCTATTAAGTTAATAAAAAGAAACTTTGCAATCAATTTATAATAATAAAAGTTAGGAAAGTTCTCAAGAGAGTGAACAAGTTCAGACTTGCTTAATAAAATTAACATATAGTCCGTAGAAACTTCAATTGCAGTAAAAAGAGGAACAGAAAAAAAAAGAACTCCTAATACAGAAATATGGAACAAAACATGTGGATGTTGGCTTTGCCCTAGGATCGAACGCACATAAGTATGGGAATATCTAAGAACTCAACATGAACACGAGAGAATTTTTGTTGGAACACAACTAGCACCTTTTCTCTGTTGATTTCAAAGAGGGTTACATGGATATATATAGGGGCAAGCCCTAGAATATTTCACATTGCTAAGACACGTTCACACTATCTAAGACATGTTCACATGAAGTAATTAGCCATGGCTCTTTGGTTTGCCATCAGTCATGTGACTCTTTGTTTACTTCCAAGTCTATTCAAATTCCGCGTTAGGATTAATTTCCAACATTCTCCCTCCTAATCTTGAAGCATCTCAAGCTTGTTGAAGCAGTCAATCTAAACTATGACTTGCTCAACTCACAAATATGACGGAGAACTCATCTCTTCAATGTCTTCACACACATAGGACCGAGGTTCGTCTCATCAACATCCTGTGCTCGTATTCCCATGGTGTCTAACTCAGGATGGTGATCACATTTCTTCCACGTCCCAGACACACATCTACCATGGACACACGTTTTATTGTGGGACACAAATGGCACAAAACTCACATTCTCGTGGACTCACAAGAGAAACATGCACACCACTAGTGACTTAATTGCCCATACATAAATTATAATATATAATAGGATATGGTTCTTCGTCGAAGCAATGCTGGCTGGTCATCGTCATCAGCCCGAATCAAATGTCCCTCTTCTCCTTCAACTTTTGGCTTGCTGCACTCCCATGAATAATGCCCAAAATCTTGGCAATTGTAACACCGCACCTTTGTCTTGTCAAAATTCCTATTGCATTTGCCTTTTGTTGCCTCCTGTTCCTTCCACTGAGCACACGTGAGAAGTTGATGCTCCTCTCCATCATCAGCATATCCTTTGGTGCGTTCCTCATGTGCCTTCAGCTGCTCGATAAGATCTTCTACTGTTATGATCTTCATATCGGCAAACTGTTCAATGCTAGAAGCGATTTTAAGAAACTTACGGGAGACGGCACGGAGGAATTTCTTGGTTGCATAAATCTCTTCTACTTTCTCACCAAGTGCTCGAATCTTATTAATGATAGTCGTCAATCAGAGAGCAAAATCATCAACAGATTTTGATTCCTTCATGCAAATCGTCTCGAGCTCCGACTTGAGAGTTTGCACCTTGGCATCCTTTACATGATCAGCACCTTCGTTGATTGTCTTGAGAGTCTCCCAAGCTTTTTTGGCTGTCTCCTTTTCAGCCAATAAGAATAGGGTTGCTTCAGGTACTGCTTGATAGATGGCTGACAATGCCATTTGATCCTTTCTTTCACTCATCAACTCCACTGGATCAGAGGGCTCAATTGCCTCCCAAACTCCTTGAGCGCATGAACACCTTCATCTTCACCGCCTAGATTGTATAGTTGGTCTTCGACAGCATGGGATAGTGGAGGGGCACACCACTTCCCTCTAGTGCTCGAGATGTCGAGTCACCATCCTTGCTGTCGGTGAGGTTGCCTCCCACCATGACGTACACCATGCTCTTGATGCCACTTGTTGGCTATGCCCAAGGATCGAACGCACATAAGTATAGGAAAATAAGTATAGGAAAATCTAAGAACTCAACATGAACACGAGAGAATTTTTGGTGGAACACAACTAGCACCTTTTTCTCTGTTGATTTCAAAGAGGGTTACATGGATATATCTAGGGGCAACCCTACACTGTTTCACATTGCTAAGACATGTTCGCATGAAGTAATTAGTCATGGCTCCTCGGTTTGCCATCAGTCCTGCGGCTCCTTGTTTGCTTCCAAGTCTATTCAAATTCTGCGTCAGGATTAATTTCGAACAGTGGGTGCATGGAATATTGTTCTCCAGACTATGTGATAAAATAATTTTTGGTAGCCAAAATGTCCTAGTATGTATTTTTCTGATTAAATATTTTTATTCAGGCACCGGTTTTGAAGAAATACCCAGCCAGGTTGTCAGTGCTTGCTCTCACGCTGGTATTTGGGCTGGTCCAACTCTTGGCTATAGCAGCATTCTGTGAGAATGACAGTGATAAGTGGAAGCTGCACTCCGGAGGAGAGCTCTTCACAGTCCTCTACGCTGTAATTTTATCCACTCTAACCTTCAATAGTACTTATTTTACCTTCATCCTAAGTAACACTGAAGAAAGGAACAGTATAACCCACAGTTTATTAGGGTGTAGTTTCCAGAAAAATATGTTGGTCAATAATTCCATAAACCATGACAAATTAGACGTATCTTTTTTATCTGCAGGGTCTAGTGGCTTCAGGCGTTGCCTTGTCTCTT
Organism: Setaria viridis; assembly: GCF_005286985.2. NCBI lineage: Eukaryota > Viridiplantae > Streptophyta > Magnoliopsida > Poales > Poaceae > Setaria > Setaria viridis. The sequence continues at coordinate 17,120,322 of NC_048263.2, read as the reverse complement.
CAGATCTGGTGCATTGACAGGGGTGGTGCTCTCTTCACAGCTATCTTCCAGCCAGTACAAACCGTCATGGTGGCCATCATGGCTGCTGTCATGCTTGGAGATGAACTGTATACAGGAGGGTGAGGAGAACAATATAACCAACTTGATAGCCATTCCGTACAGAACAAGTAGTGATAACTGTTTGCTTCATAACCCTTACAATTTCAATAACTGACTAAACTAAGTTCATGTCGTCTGAAATTTCTCAGGGTCATAGGAGCTGTCCTGATAGTTATTGGGCTCTACTTTGTCTTGTGGGGTAAAAACGAGGAGAAGAGAAGCAGTAACCAAGGAAATGAACCAGAATTGTCAAGGCATCTCCTTCGTGAAGAGTCCTCTCCAGAACCGAAATCAATGACAAATGACATTCCATAAGAGCAGCAGCTAGCACTACTATTTTAATTACATTCGTGCTGAAATAAATGGTGCATCTAAAAAGAAATATGAAAGATGCAACGTCATGCAAGTGTGTATAGGTAGGGGTGTTAGTTAGGAACATCTGTATTTCATTGGTTTGGCCTTTTCATTCCTGAAATTGCAATCAAGCAGTGTATTGCCGCAAAAAGAATTTAGTTCCATCCATCTCAATAGGGACTGATGAAGTTGGCAATACCAAAGCTTTGTTTTATTTGAAATGGAGCATACATAACAATTCTTTTGCTTATGTTATAGTACTCAGTTTACACTACACAAAGCTCACGAGCCATGGTTCACAAGTCTCGTATTAGACAGATATGCATCCATCTATACTAAAGAGCGAGCAAGTTGAAAATAATTCCCACCTAGACTGCGAGTCACATTGCGTTGTTGCGAGCGATAGTTTAGTACCGGTTGGTTTTACTAACTGGTGCTAAATAGTAATTCCTTTTGTCTTTTCATTTTTCCTTTTGTTTTTCTTTTGTTTTAACTCGTATTTGTTTCAGTTTGTGTATACTAGTAATATTACATTAATATATATTGATCTAGTATAGTAAAGTTACATATATTATATATATATATATACAATTTATAGATGCTTCAAATATTACAAGTATTACAAATATACACTACACGTCCAGATCCAAGTCCGCATCATTTTGAAGTTGACCCACACTTGTTTCATCGTAATAAAATTTTTCATTGGAATTTACGATCTCCTCCAAAAGTAATCCATAGAGTTGTTCTTGAATTGCCCTGAATGATCATTCAGGGGCAAGGATTTCTTTCATTCGCTGTATCTGTCACGTGCAAACATTGTTATTTTAAATTAATACATGTGCTGAATTAAAAATATTGAATTGTTATAAATTGTGTTTACGTACTTCAAATTTTGCACTCATAAAGCCATGCATGAACTCACATATGTAGTATCCATATAAGTTATTTCCATCCTCTTATCTCAAACATTATATATATACATATGGAAAAATAAGTTATGAAATATTCAAACAGTCGTGTGTTTAAAGAAATGACACTAGATGTCCAAATTGAATTCATACCGGAAAGTCATCCCTGATATGAAGTTCATCCTTAAACGGTCCTAGGTGTTTTTTTATGAAGCAGGCCTATGCTATGTTAAGCAAGTCTATGAGGCTTTGGTACTCTTCTTTTTTTTTTCCTCTTCAAGTCCAGCACTATGATGTAGCTTCGATCAATCTTGATAACAAGCGGTATCTAGTGGAAGCTGTTCATATACATTCCCCAGATATCCAGAGTACCCACAGTCCGCAAAAGGAGTACGGGACCGTAAGTACCCAACATTGGCATCTAATGAGGCTCATAGGAGAAGCCTTGTCTGCAAATGCTTACATCGACCGCACGAGCAAACATCAGGGGCGATCGTAAGACGCACTAAAAGAACAAGTCAAAAGCAACAATAATTGCGAAAACACTTAGTTATATTACATTACAAGCATTCATAATTGTTTATTACAAGATTCATGTTTGTTTTACACAGAGCTAATCAAGGTTCAGCTGTTGGGCAACTTCCTCAGCAATGGGATCCATCTCCTGCATGTATCGCTTGAAATTCTCATCTAAGCAATCACCAGCCATGCCCTCAACAATAGGCGTTTGATCGGCTTTTGGGTAGAAAGACTTGATGAAGCTTAGCTCCTGCTTGGAGACGGACTTTGCCATCTTTTGGATGTAGCTGGTGTCAGGCATACATCCCTAGGCCCACAAGTAGGCCTTGTACGACCCACTCAGAGACGTACTCGGATGAGATCAGGATATGGAAGGCTACACCACAGGGTAACGTAGCCTCCATAGACGCCCGAAGACTAGTCGGAATAGACAAGGAAACTACTCTACCGACTAGGAGTAGAATTTTGTAACCATGTCCGACTAGGACTTCACCTTGTAACCCTGCTCCCCCGACTATATAAGGGCCGGCAGGGACCCCCCTCAAAACAGAAGCTAAGAAGTTCAATACAATCAACACAAGGACGTAGGGTATTACTTGATCTAGCAGCCCGAACCTGTCTAAATCATGTTTCCTTGCATCACCATCGACTCCTTGATTCTTGACAACCCCCCGCTACAAAAGACCGCCTAGGGTACCCCCTAGGCGGTTGCCGGTCTAAAACACCGACAGCTAGCGTGCCAGGTAGGGGAAGTTGCCGAGTTTCTCTATGCTAGATCGATGGCGTCAGTCATTGTCAAGCCTGTTTTCACCTTTGAGGCAGGCGCAACCTTTATTTTCGGATCCTGGCTTTGCATCGCCGACAGCGCTGGATCGTTTCAGCACTGCATCATTAGCATCCAAGAGAAGGAACATCTCGACGAAAGCTTTTTTCAGCAAGAAATGGAAGGTTTCGCCGAGAAAAGCCAAGTTTTCAACGTCAACAACAACAAGTTTGACTACGGCTCGGACTCGACCTTGACTCAAACTAGTAAACACAAGCTGAAGCCCCAGTTACCCCGCAAGTCGACTTCAACTCGAAGACAATTCCCGTACGGACTCCGCAACTCAACCAAGGTCCACCAAGGTTTCCTCACTCGAACCCAACTCGAACTCGGAACAGTTAAGGATTACGACTATGACTCGGACTACGTCCAAGAAATTCCATTATCAGGCCCAGCTCAAGGTTTGGTAGTTACCTCAACCCCACAAGGCAGATTCGTTTATTGGCCGGGGATGAAGCCATCCTTCCTCACCCATGACTATGAATTGCGCCTTGTCGCTCACATAGACAACCTCCCGTATCAAGAAGGCATCCCACTTACTTCAAACCGCGAAGAGAGCACTATAGAGATTGCAATATCAAGCTTTGGAAACTACTACCCAGACAGAGAAATTTTCATCATTACACAAAACAATGACGTGGGTACTAGCCAACAGAGAACTCCTCGATGGATAGCACAACTTGACAACGTTTCAGAATACGAGTCATCAGCTAACGCCCCGCAAGACAAAACTTTTGAACAGAGAAACCAAAGAAGGGCACACAATGTTCTTGGGCTTAACGTCGACAACTACTAGCTACAAACATCCCCATCATGAACCTCGAAAGAGCTTTCGACGTAGTGCAAGCCCAAGAAGACAACACTCCACTCGCAGCAATTGCCTCAATCAATCTTATATCAACTCTCATACCTCACGACAGAGACAATGAATTAACAGCTCAACTCGCGCAGCGAGGAAATGGATTAATCGTGCAACTCGCAGAGCAAGCTTACAAACTACTCGATAAAGAATCCCCAATCCCATCTATTCCTTGCAACTCGGCCCATCAAGACGGTAGCAGAGACGTCACGGTCCACGCTGGCCATCGTGAGGCTCAAAGAAAAACTAACGAGGTAATCAACCAACCAAAGCAATTGAGCCAAGGACAAAATAAACGCGAGGCCCCAAGACGAAATAAGGACGCTGGAGATGCCAGCTACACCAACTCTACAAAAAGCCCACACCATTGCAGAAAGGATCGTGAAGTGTCAATTTTCAGTGATTTAAGGGAAGTAATCAATAATCGTCGCGAACGCAAACATGAAATCGAATACTATAACTATTTTCCTGCTTTCACCACGCGGGTAATGAGGACTAGGCTACCCGAGAAATTCAAGCCAATAGGAATCACCAAGTACGACGGTAAGCAGCACCTAGTTCAATGGCTCCGGTGCTATTCACTGGCAGTTTAGGCAGCCGGAGGCAACGACGACACAAAGGTCATCCATTTTTCAATATGCATGGAACCCGTGCCATTAACATGGCTTGAGTCACTCAAGCCTAGAACCATTGACTCTTGGAAAGATTTGACAAAAGCTTTTACCAATAACTACGCGGGCTCCATGTCCTGACCAAGCAATAAAATCGATCTAAGTCAAGTTAAATAGAAAGAAGGCGAGACACTCCGCGACTACCTGCGCCGTTTTTTCGAAAATAAGGCTACAATAGTCGACATCTCAGAAACAGACGTCATCGAGTGGTTTCAAAATGACCTATTCGATCGTCGAACATACCAAGACTTTGGTAGACGATGACCAGTCACCATCAAAGATCTCAAAGTCATGGTACAACAATGAGCAGACGAAGAAGATAAAGAGAGTGCGTGATTCGGCTCCCATCGCAACCGCAGTCGCGACAACAATAACAACAATAATTAAAAAGATAGGAACCGAAATACTGATACTCGAAATAACTACTCAGGTAATCCGAACCGCAAACACAAACCTGACAACACTGTTGCTACTATGACCAACACAGGGAAGAAAGGATCTCGCAAATGCGAGGAGGGACCCACCCATGGCACCCAAATAGCAAACATTCAGCGATAGATTGCTACAGCATATGCCGAGTAATGCAAGATCTACCCGCACCACCACCTCCCAAAGAATATAGTTAGAAAAAAGATAAGGGCACAGGCAAAATTGATAAAGATGAAGAAGGCAAAGGAGATTTCCAGACCACCTCCAAGACAGTCAATGTCAGTTTTGGCGGAATCCCGAGTACCGCATCCAAACGGTCCAACAAGCTAGTACTCATAGAAATTATGGCCATCGAGCCAGCAGCTCCCACACCACTTAAATGGTCTGAGGTACCCATAACCTTCAGCAGAAAGGATCAATGGACAAGCTTCTCAGAACTTGGCCGATTCCCTCTGGTACTTGACCCTGTTGTTGTAGGCTCAAGATTGACCAAAGTACTCATTGACGGCGGAAGCAGGCTCAACGACATCTTCGCCTAAACATTAAGAAAAATGCGCCTTGACATCACAGACATGCTCACTCCAATGGACTCACTGTTTTACAGGATTATCCCAGGAAATGGAGCCATACCATTAGGCCAAGTTGTCATACCAGTAACTTTCGGCACTAAGGAACATTACCGAACCAAGTACATCAGATTTGAAGTCGTCAACTTTGAAACCTCTTACCATGCCATACTCGGGAGACAAGCCTTGGCTAAGTTTATGGCTATACCACATTTCGTCTACTTGGTACTCAAGATGCCAGGACCCAAGGGAGAATTAATGCTATGCGGAGACCTAAGGCGATCATACGAATGCGACACCAAAGCTGTGGAAATCGCAGCAACCTCTCAAGCACCTAGCCCCATGCAACAAATTTTCTTTGCTTCAAAGAAACTTAATCCCACAGAACTCGAAATCCTAGAATACAAGCCGGGATGAACAAAAGTCAAACCAGCAAGTGAGAAGGACTTCAAACTGTTGATCTCCAGACTGGTGACCCATCCAAGATAGCTCTAATTGGAACAGGGTTAGACCCCAAATAGGAAATCGCGCTCATCAGTTTTCTTCGAGCAAACCACGATATCTTCGCTTGGAAGCCAGCTGACATGCCCGGTGTGCCCAAGGAACTGATCGAGCACTCACTAAACGTCGATCCTAAGGCTACCCCGAAAAGACAATGCCTACGAAGGTTTGCTCAAGATAGAAGAGACGCAATCAAAAAAGAGCTAGCCAAACTACTCGTAGTAGGGTTTATCAAAGAAGTTTTTCACTCTGATTGGTTAGCCAACCCTGTACTCGTTCTCAAGAAAAACAACGAATGGAGGATGTGTGTTGACTACACAGATCTTAACAAAAATGTCCCAAAGGACCCCTTTGGACTACCCAGGATCGACCAAGTAGTCGACTCCACAGCTGGGTGTGCGTTGCTCTGTTTTCTCGATTGCTACTCAGGCTATCATCAAATAAGCTTGAAAGAAGAAGATCAAGCCAAAATAGCTTTCATCACCCCGTTTGGAGCATTTTGCTACAAGACAATGTCATTTGAATTAAAAAATGCCGGTGCGACCTATCAGCGTGCTATACAGATGTGCTTCGAGAAGCAATTACACCGCAACATAGAAGCTTACGTAGACGATGTAGTCGTCAAAATAAGAGACCCAGACGATTTATTCACAAATTTAGAAGAAACTTTCTCAAGTCTATGAGCATTCGAATGGAAACTCAACCCTACTAAATGTGTTTTTGGTGTACCTTCCGAAAAACTACTCGGGTTCATCACCAGCCACCGCGGCATTGAGGCCAACCCGGATAAAATATTTGTCATCACAAATATGCAAGCTCCAGCTGGCATTAAGGATGTGCAGAAGTTCACAGGATGCATGGCAACCCTCAATCGATTTATCTCAAGACTTGGAGAATGCGGACTACCATTTTTCAAGCTACTCAAACACCAGAACAAGTTTCAATGGACAGAGGAGGCAGACAAAGCCTTGACACAACTTAAGGACTTCTTGTCAAAACCACCAATCCTCACCGCTCCATCTCTGAACGAAGACTTGCTCTTGTACATAGCTGTTACCACTCACGTTGTCAGCACCACAGTAGTAGTCGAACGGTCTGAACCAGGCCACGTTTACAAAGTCCAGAGACCTGTATACTTCGTTAGTGAAGTACTCTCGGACTCCAAAACTCGGTACCCACCAACACAAAAGCTGCTCTACGCAATCCTGCTCACTTCACGGAAGCTGCGACACTACTTTTAAGAACACAGTATATCCGTCATCACCGACTTCCCGCTCGGCGAAATCCTTCACAATAGGGATGCAGCGGGTAGAATCTCCAAATGGGCAGTAGAGCTCGGGGTCTATCTCTAGACTTCAAACCAAGAACAGCTATGAAATCTCAAGCTCTGGTCGACTTCATGGCTGAATGGAGGGAAAATCAAGTACCAACGCCAGTTGAACGGCCAGAGCACTGGGTCATGTATTTTAACAATTCCCTCAAGCTTGAAGGAGCCGGCGCAGGAGTACTCTTGATTTCCCCAAAAGGTGAACAACTCAAATACGTTCTTCAAATCTTTTGGGAAGTCTCAAACAACGAAGCCAAGTACGAAGCACTACTACGCGGTCTTCGTCTCGGAATCTCTCTCGGAATCAAACGACTACTGGTATATGGTGACTCGCTGGTCGTCATTAACCAAGTGAATGATGAGTGGGATCAAAACAAGGAAAACATGGATGCTTACTATAAAGAAGTCCGCAAACTAGAAAACAAGTTCTCAGGCTTGGAATTTCACCATGTTGTCCGCAACAACAACATAGCTGCTGACGTATTGTCAAAAGTGGGCTCAACTCGTGCAGAAGTTCCAGCAGGAATTTTTGTACACGAGCTCCACAAGCCATCCATACCGGAACAAGTCATCCTAGCAATTATCAAACCTCCTGAAACCAATCGAGAGATCATGGTGATAGAAGTTGACTGGAGATCACCGTTTATTGACTACATCAAGGATCACAAATTGCCATCAGACAAAAGCCAAGCTGAGCGAATTTCACGACGATGAAAAAGATATGTTCTAGTAGGAGACAAGCTCTACAGAAGAAGCGCATCATCAAGGGTTCTTATGAAATGTGTTACCCGAGAAGAAGGCCAAGAAATATTAGAAGAAATACACAAACGAATCTGTGGTAACCACGCCTCTTCGTGAACGATCGTGGGCAAAGCTTTCAGAGCAGGTTTTTACTGGCCTATGGCACTAGCCAACGCAAAACAGCTAGTCCGCAAATGCCAAGGTTATCAGTTCTTCACTAAGCAACAGCATGTCCCCACCTACAAGCTCATCACGATACCTCCATTATGGCCTTTCGCTTGCTAGGGGCTTGATATGATAGGACCACTACCAACTGCGCTAGGAGGGTTCAATCGAGTACTCGTAGCCATCAACAAATTCACCATATGGATTGAAGTCAAACCTGTTACTTTCCCTAAGGCAGACCGAGTCCTCGACTTCCTAGACAAAATTGTACACCGTTACGGTTTCCCCAAAAGGATCATCACTGACCTGGGTTCTAATTTCAACAACCATGACTTCTGGGAATACTGCATGAATAGTGGAATTGACGTTTGATACATCTTCGTTGCTCACCCAAGGGCCAACGGCCAAGTCGAGCGTGCCAACGGCATGTTACTCAAAGCTCTCAAAAAAAGGTTGCACAACATCGGCAACACAAAAGGAGGCAAATGGCTCAAAGAACTACCCAATGTATTTTGGGGACTACGCACTCAACCATGCAAGTCTACAGGGTTCTCTCCCTATTTTCTTGTATATGGGTCAAAGTCCATCCTCCCTGCAGACATCATATGGCAGTCTCCTGCAGTTGAACAATATGATGAAGGAATAGTAGAAGAAACAAGACACCTGGACCTCGATAGTCTGGAAGAAACAAGATGTGCAACTCTAATACAGTCAACTAGATATCTCGATGGGCTATGACGCTACCATGACCGCAACGTTAAGGAGCGCTCCTTCAACTTGGGAGATATGGTCCTTAAATGCATCCAAGATACATCAGGGCTGCACAAACTCAATTCACCATGGGAAGGTCCCTACGTCATATCCAAGGTCACAGGGCCTAGATCGTATCGACTACAAGACCTCTCAGGAGAAGAAATAGCAAACTCTTGGAACATAGAACATCTGTGTCGCTATTACCCATAGCAGACTACAAAATAAACACTCGGGTTTTCACGCCAGTTAAAAAATAACAAAGTTCTTTGGCAAAATTCCCATCATTGCCACTGACTCGGCTATCCTCAGCCACTCGAGCTCTCTAGCTCTCCGATCCCCAGCACTCCGATTTCATTAAGTCTCTCTGAGTTTTTACGACTCACTGGCTATCAACAGCCACTCGAGCTCTGTAGCTCTCCGAGCCCCAATGCTCCGATTGACTTGACTTCATCAAGCATCGCCGAGTTATCGCAACTCATCGGTTATTCACATCCACTCGAGTACTTCAGCTCTGTGAGCTCCCGTGCTCTACTCTCCGTTCTCGACTCGAACAAGACTCCCAAGTCATCATAACCCGTAGAGGTACCCACAATTACTAAAACTCCAGTTCGAGTTCTCAACTCGCCTTCACAAGACAAGCAGGCTTCACAAAAGCCACAACTACATCATTAGTCATTCTTTACCCAAAGCAAGACCGACGCAATCATCGGATAACAACTCAAGATTGCATTCTTTGCATTGAATAATTTCCAAAGTTACATGTGACTACTCAACGGAGTCAGGGTGCACAAAATACAATACAGCAGCACAACAACGACTACAAGCAACTGCCTACTGGTAATCTACACAAAAGTCCTAGGCTTTTACTATATCACAAGGATACACAGGCCTAGCAACTACTAGATCACCAAGGTGTAAGCAGTGTCAAAAGGCAGGACTTGCACGCAAGGAAGCTGCATAGTACGCAGCCATATCCTGGTCCTCCTCCCTCACAACCCCAGGAACTCCTCAACCGCTGCTCCCTCGACAGCGGCAACAATGAATCCCCAATGCAGCATAAGGGAGAAAAAAACCAAGATTGCTCCCTTGCTAGCTTCAGTGCGCTGTTTCACACTGCATGCCACACCTCCACCTCTGATCAGAGAGCCGGATAAAGACCACGGCACTCATCACCCATTGCTCGCGAGTTCCAACGTGGACTCAGCTGGATCACGAGCTGCATGATGAGGCACGCGGCAAACCCTCCTACGAGGATTCTTCTAGCATCACGGCTATTCCTACGAGCGCAGGATGTGGAGGGAATGTGGCTCTAATCTACGAGGAATCTTCTAGCACCAGGGCACTCTTTGAAAGCTTTTTAAAATCAAACAACAGCAATCTAAAGCAATCCATTGCTACATCGCAGAAGCATGACCTTGGTCGAGCCCCAGGGTCCTATTTATAGCCAAGCGCCACAACCGCCACCTACTCAGAAATTACTGCTCGCTCGTGACGATCAGCCTGAAAATGCTAACAAGGGTCAGCCAGGCACTTTCTGACCACACTCACGTCAAGGCATTCAACCGCAACAGACAAAAGTAAACAATTCACCCATGCAAAAGAAAGGTCAGAGTACCTTCAACAGCAACACCAATAATTGACGACCGCAACAGATACTACGACTACTCGATTACTTGGATTTATTCTTCCCGACTACAACAACTAGCCAAGACAAAAGATCATTGATCACAATTCAGACTTCAAATAAACTTCAGAGAATTGTTTTGAGTACTCCCACAAAGTACTCGGCAAGTTACAACTCAAAAGTTCAACAAGACTAAGGCTCTTCTAAAGATACAAACTCAGACATCTTCAAAGCAATTGGCTTAGCCTCCTCAAGATACTACACATAGGCATCCTTTGTATAGTTCTGAGCAACTCCATCACCAGCCACCGTCAAATCTGCCCTCGGGTAGTATGACTTGACCACCGCAAGGACTTGTTTGTAGACAGCCTTATAGCAACTTTACCCGGAGCAGCTCTCAGCCTCTCGACTAGTGAGCGAGGCCCAACATCATCTTCAAGCGGAGCGATGGCATTGAGTACATCTTGCGCAGCACTAGTCAACTCTTGGAGTTCGCCTTGTAGCCTCTCTATGGTCCTACCGTGGTCCCTACAGGCCACCATTGCCATAGCAAGCATAACTTCATTTTGATTCTTTCTGTTCCTCTCATGCTCATATGCAACCTGAGCCTTAGCCAGCAATGCCCAGAGATGGTCAGCCTCATCAGCTACCCGGTCATGAGCATTTCTCCAATCAGAAGTTGACTACTCGCAGCAGCCTCTTTTCGCTTGAGCTCTACGCCAAAGTATTACAGATCAGAACTCTCAAGGACTCACCCTGATATTTCTTGTTCATAGATTTATAGCGATTCTCCTATCGCCCCTGAAGGACTTCATGGTCACTCTGCTCTACTGCAAAAGACTTTGCAGCCTCCTCATGAACTCTCAAGGACTCTGCAAGTCGGCTACATTCTTGCTCCAGTTGCGCCACTTGCTACACAGTGTCATTAAGCTCCTGGAGGGCCTGAGTATTTCTTTGGGCTCTGTCATACAAGTCCTGCGAAGCAACTCAAAAAAAGTTGTCAAGGCTTGTCAAAACACAATTAGTCAAAAGATAATGGTTCACACACCTGAAAGCTCTGGATAGCTCTTCGAAACTCTGATTCCAACGACAGCTCGAGTACTGGACCCTCGATATTCTTAGCAATTTGAGGCTCCGGACTTTCAGCCACAACAGCCCCTGACAACAAAAACTCATGGGTCATTATAGGATACAAAGGACATCCACTTGAAAGCATCTATATTCCAACAACATACCCGGAGCGCCAACTTCACCCACTTTAGTCGCATCAACCAAAGCCAAGGTTCCACCAATAGTCGTTGAAGACGACACACCCCCAGAACTCGAGGGAGCTATTGGGCCCTCCACTGAGTGGATAACTTCTTGAAGCGTGGAGATAGTGGCACCAAGATGACTTGTGTTCTCAACCTCAGGTGCATCATCCATCGACAAATCAACTAAGGGACCAGAGAGTGAAGTCGGAAGACCAGCCTCCACTCCTGAGTCCACGAGAATGGTATCCTCAGCATCCCTGGGCCAAAACACGAGGTTATCACCCGTTTTCGGAAAGGTCAAAAATACAATCAAAAGAAAGATCACATAAAAAACTCACCGAGATGATCGCGGTGGCAATCGCACACATTTCTTCTCAGTAACTGCTAGTTGAGTACTCGGCACCACAGGGGCCGTCGGAGGTACGACCTTTACTCTTTTGCCAAGTCCTAGAAAAAATCAAGGATGAGAATGCGTACGTACAGACTACCAAAATAATAAGAGTACTCACCACTGGCGATAACATCCGACAACAAGGCACCAGCAGCAACCACTGGTGTCTTCACAACATCTGCCACCTGAGAAGATGTAACACTGGTAACCTGCTCGGGGGCTGCCGATGCCGATGTTGCATGCTTGGAGGCTGGTGTTGCCGAGTTTACGATTGGCACCCCCACAGGCAGCTCTTCAACAACCGCGACACTAACAACCGCGTCTTTGGCAATCACGACTACTTCACCAGAAGTAGCCTCATCACCGTCCGTGGTCAAGTCGTCGGTCTTCCCAACCGACTAAAATCATCAGCATTCTGCAAAGAAACAATTTTCCAAAAAATACCTAAAAAACATGACTATGTACCTTGGTACTCTGTGACCCCTCGAGGGTCAAACTCGACGAAGAAATAGGCTGCACAACAGCTTTCTTTCGAACTACTCGCCTTGTCTTAGCAGGAGGAGAAGGCTCATCATCATTGTCAACCATGGCAATCTCCCTGCCCTCAAGCTACGGCAAGAAGCCGAAAAGCGCTCGGGACTACAATCAAACAATTGTTACTTGAAGGTATTACCATACCTCAAAATACACAAGTCAAGCAAAGGAACATACCTCTGTTGGTCCATACCAACTATCAAACTGATGAAAAACTCCTAGAAGCACTTGTACCCCTTGATAGTTCTTAAAAAACTTCCCCAACAACGCCTCCACATCATCATCACGTATGTCGTCAGGGGACGTCCGTGACGGGTCATCAAAACCTGAATACTCCGAGTCTGAGCGAGCTTGTTGCTGCAAAGGCTGAAGCCTCCGCTTGAGAAAACTGGCAGCCATATTGATGCCAGTCAAGCCCAACACCTTCAACTTGGCAATTTGAGTCAGCAAGTCATCAATTTCAGGAGTGTCCTCAGGCTCGCTCACCCAATTATCCGCATGCTTTGGAGCGTGACCAGTGACCACTAGCAAGACAGGATCAAGATTCCCAACATAAAACCATCTTTTCTTCCAGTTGCCATGAGAGTCAAGCAAGTCATACTCAAGATAAACATTGAGTTCCTCAGCTAAAACCCAACCCCTCCAAAAACTTCCGTCCTAGTTGCACTGGGCTGCGGCTTACGGCGAAACAACTTTCTAAAAAGATTAAGGCTAGGAGGGACACCTAGGGACACCTCACACAAGTGTACAAAGATAGCCATATGGAGCACACCATTGGGATTCAAGTGAACTAACTGAAGGTTGTAGTACTTGAGAATACCTCTGAAGAAGTCAGAGGTGGGCACTGTCAGTCCTCTCTCGACGAAATGTGCAAGCATGATTGTCTCCTTCGGGTGCTCCTCAAACTGCCACGCATTGCCAAAAGCAGGCCTTCACTCAAGTTCAAGCTTTGGTTGAAGAAGCTTAGCATCGACCAAAGCCTGGACCACTAGTTCCTTCATCACAGAGTGCTGCCAGGTGATCCCAGGCGGCGGTGGCACAATCTGGTTTGTCGGGCCACACTTCGGCGCCGGTAGTGCGAGCTCTTTGCCTTTCTTGGATTTAGATCTCACCTTACTGGTGGCCGCGGCTTCTCCTTGGTTTTTCTCCTGTTTCTTCCTCATCTTCTTGACGCGCATCAGTCAGTCTCAGGAAAGGTGGAGGAGGGAAGGATCGGTAGTAGATCTCACTCAAGGGCGAGGATAAGACTACAATGGCGGCGGCGGCACAAGGAAGAGCGGCGGCTCTAGATGCGCAGGAAAGGAGCGCAAAAAATAGATCTGCTAAAAACGATGTACCGATAATTACCATTGGGCCCCCCTGTTATATCTCCATCACCTCCGGATTCCAAGCATCAATCAAGCAATGGTCAGATATAAATCAGATTTACCACCATAATTTCCAATGGATACTCTGACCAAAGGTTTGACCACCTCATCGACTACAAAAAATTGCCTAAGTGCTCGGGGGCTGCGGATACCGTACCCGCTGGATAAAGTTTTCTTTTTTGTGAAGACTACTTAAGTTAGAGAAAAGTCACAGGATTGACCCTCAGCCTAATTCTTCGATTCAATCTAAGGCTCGGGGGCTACTCCATATGGAGTGCGATTGTCATCGCACTACCATATAAAAAGTCTCAAGGAAAAGGTTAGTCAAACATTGGAGGATGCTGAGAGTACCTTCCAGTCATGCGATAGCACCAGTACTCGAAGGATTGGCCGCATCTACAACTCAGAAAGCACCAAGGAGAACTCAGGCGACTTCCTCAATTACCCGGAGCTTTCCTCTCGACTACAAAGTACTCGGGGGCTTGTCGGGCATACATCCCCAGGCCCACGAGTAGGCCTTGTACGGCCCACTCAGGGACATACTCGGATGAGATTAGGATATGGAAGGCTATACCACATGGTAACATAGCCTCCACATACCCCCAAAGACTAGTCGGAATAGACAAGGAAACTACTCTACTAATTAGGAGTAGAATTCTGTAACCATGTCTGACTAGGACTTTACCCTGTAACCCTGTTACCCCGACTATATAAGGGCAGGCAGGGACCCCCCCACAAAACAGAAGCTAAGAAGTTCAATACAATCAACACACAGGACATAGGGTATTACGCGATCTAGCGGTCCGAACATATCTGAATCGTGTTTCCTTGCGTCACCATCGACTCCTTGATTCTCGACAACACCCACCGTACAATAGACCACCTAGGGTACCCCCTAGGTGGGTTTGCCAGTCTAAAACACCGACAACCGGAGAATTTTCCTAGCACGTCCTTGATAATCTCTAATAGTGGATGAGGCTCCACACCTTCAACCGAATGCTTCACCATATCAGCAATGGGCTGGGCGGCTTCACAGATCTTATTCAGAGTAAAAGTCACAGAAAATGCCTCAGCCTCACGCTCTTGGATCGTCTTCATGGTATTGACCAATTCGACGTCTACATCCTCATGCATCTTCTTCTCCTTCTCTAGGTGATGCTCCATCTGCTCATATTGCAACACTAGCTTGTCATGTTGATCAGCCAAATGATAGTGAGCATTCTTCCAATCATCAACCTGTCCATGGAGATCACGTTCAAATTTCTCACAGCATACGGATCCAAGGCACAAGATGAGTCAGTCTAGCAAGCAAAATCAGTACTTGACAAGGAACAAGGGAATGATATTACTATGCAGAGACTGCGTCATAGACTTGTTACGACTGCTAAGGTGATCCTTTTCATCTGTCAGTTGTTGTATTTGGTTTCGAAGATTGGCAGTTACTCCATCATGCTTCATCATCAGTCGGGAGACGAAAAGTTTCTCTTTTGCTAGTTCTTTCTTCAGGGCTTTAGCACGGAGTACTGTCTCACCATACCCTTCTAGTATCTGAGACTTGCGCTGCGCATGCGTGACAAGGTCCTGCACCATAATAAGTACTCGTATGAGCACAAGAGTAGCAATTTCAATGACTACATGAAGTCCAAGAAGCATAGTCGTACCTCACTTTGTTTCCCAAGATGGCAGTGCATGTCCATCATACATAACTTGCACTAACACTAATAATGTCTCCATGCTAATGAACAACAACAAATAGTGGAACCCATTGCTGATTTTCCTTTATCACAAAATGAATTACTTGTTGTTCCTTGTGATAAAGAGGACTTGTGTGCTGATGATTCTTTTACTCCTATACCACAAGTAGTGAATAAGTGTGATACTTTTGGTTTGGAATCATACAAATGTGCTGAAGATAAGCTTTTTCATCCTATTACTTGTGCACAAGATGAACTAAATTTGCTATCCTCTTTAAATACTTTGGGTTATATTGAATTTGATGTTCTATGTAATCTAAGTTGTCTAAAAGAGAAACTTAAATTTGATTCTGGTTTGCCAAGCTTTAATCATAGTTCGCTTCATCCAATTGGCAAATAAGACAGCAAAGGAGAATATTTGGTGCATCAAGTTTATATTTGCTCTAATCTGAAATATCCTTTTGGGCTACAATACCATGACCAAATAGAGGGCTGCACTAACACTAATAATGTCTTGCAAAGTTTTCCTAGTTTTTCCCATATGCAACAGGGTAAGACCAAAGAAGGGAAGCATTATTGGTTGTGGCCATGCAGCATTGCCATCACTCTGTGCTCCAACATCAAAGCAAGCACCTTAGAATGCTATTGGAGCAAGTCGAGGACGACTTGCAGCCAACAAGGGGAGAATGATGAGGACATAACCTGCTCGGATACAACCACATTAGTAATTTTAGATTCACAGGTGAAATAATTCTTTACCATGATTGTATTTGATACATTTGATGAATTGATGTTGCACCATGATGTGTGTTCGTTGTCAATTTTAGAAATACATACGTGGAGCAAAACTAGTGTTAAACACACATGGAAGGCATGGAGGACCAAAGAAGTAGATTGCGGGCCAAGTTCAAGTATTCCCAACGTCCTCAACCAGGCCACCATGTCACTTTTGGACCAAGGAAAGAAAGAGATCCAATCCAACATGTTTTGGCGCTGGATTCGGACTGCAGCTCTACCCTAACTTGCAACGGCCGCCACGACCTCATCCGGACTCTGTTTTGGGCGTTCAAATACTCATTGGAATCCTTATGAAGTCTATTTTCATATGGATGTGGACTCATATACATATCTGTTCTTACACAGACGCAATCATCGAAATATTACCAAGAGGTTTTCTGTCAAGAGGTGCTGCGTCGCATTATTTTGGCCCAATGGGTCGTGTATCAAGTTGGGTCCATCAAGGACATGTCCTAGGGTTGGAGCATGACCCCAACACCCCCCTAGTCATCCTCCTAGGTATTAATAAGGATTAGAGCTGCCACAAACAGATTGGGTTTTATTTTGTTGAAAGTTTAGCCATTGCTACTTCCTTGTAGATGCGTGTGTCGAATAGACCATCCGTTCTACTTGATTCAGAACCCCAACTTTATGAGTTCAGATTAGTTTTCATCTTCATATTTGCAATTGAGTTGCTTGTTCTACTTATTCTTGCTTGTTCTTCGATTGGTTGCAGGACGAGTGCCCTAGTGGCCGGGTGACGCGCTCCACAAGTCGGGCCGTGAACGTCGTCTTCATCGACCAATCGAGTTATCCCATGCCTCTCATCGAAAGATCGGGAATCAACCCTAGTGGGTTCATATCACCTTCTCGGGTATCTTCAGCTCGGGGGCTGGTAGCAATAATGTTGTGCATGAGGGCCGCCACGGCAACTACGGCACTTGGAGTAGACGATGTCACCATGGGTTGTTCTTGATGCTCAGCGGCTAGTGACACCGGGCCAATGTCTTGAGCTAGGAGGCTATCACCATGAATGATATACTTGGAGCCAGGCCTCGATAGCTCCACGTCTGAGGATTTCCTGCATAAAGAAAAGACCACCCAACCGTGAGTACCACAGACCAAGAGCTACAATAAGTACTCAACAAGTGCAAGAAGAGTACCTCGAAGATCTTCTCAACTTAAGCATAGGTTTGCCTGTTGGACACAGAGGCTTGACAGTTGGAGGTGACCCTTTTGGCACGGCCTGCACATCCACGATAGGATCTTGGCCAGCCTTGAGGACTGCCTCCACTATTTGAGTTGTTCTTGAGCCAGCAAGGTCCACCGCATGACTGGAGGAGTTGTCCTCAATGACGGTTTGAGGCTTTGGATCATCCTCAATTTCAATAATCTCCTCGGTGATCGGTGATTCATCTTGAGCAGCCAAAGCAGCTGCCATTTTAGCATCCGTTGCCTGCTCGAGTACCTACAAACCATTAGTGTCATCCTTAGTAGACATGGTGGTGACATTGGGGAAATTCTTCAGCAACACATAATATTCAAGGTCTTGCCCTTCCTCAAAGCTAATTACGTTGGGCGAGACATCATCACCAGTCGCTTCCCAACAATGGAACATTTCTTCTTGGACAGCTTTGAGATAGCATCTCCGAAAGCCTCCATCGCAGAGCGCTTGCTCGCGCTAGAGGATGACCAGCTTTATCAGACAGTCGGGCCTTTATTCCAAACTACTCTGTGGCACCACAGCTGGTATCGCTGGAGGACTCAGGTACTTCTTCGTCCTGCTCCTCAACAACCCTAGCATCATCCAGCGTAATTACGCATGGAGTGGCATCAGAAGTGCCTTCAAGATCGGGTAGAGGAGCCGCAGAGAAATACAAATGAGCATCTTCCTGCAGACAACAAGTTAGTGGGACAAAAACTTCAAATAAGTACTCAGAGGCTCATTCATTGAACTCTCGAACAATGGTATGAATCCTATCAGCATTGTTGAACATCTAGCAAATCCTGAACATGATCACGTTGGTACTAATATCATTGGGGGAGAATCGTGATGGATTGTCAGGACCAGTATACTCATATCCATAATTGTAGCATTTCTGAAGGGGTTGAATGCAGTGTTTCATCAAACTGTAGGCCACGCCGACTCTAGTGAGGCCCTAACTCTTGGGCGTAGCAATCCTCTTGAGGAAATCCGGAATTTGAAGGCACTCTGCATGTTTTGACTCATGCAGCTTTGGGTCGTGGTTGCCAATGTAGCACCACTTCTCCTTCCAGTTGGCATTGGACTCCTTCAACTTGTAGTTGATGTACAAACTACTCTTGTCCTACCACAACTGGATCCCTACCCCTCCAATGAGTACCATGTGCTCCTTTTTCGGTTGCGGCTTCACATGGAAGAACTTTCAGAAGAGTTGGAAGTGCGGTTTGATCCCTAGGAAAGCTTCACAAAAATGCACAAAAATGACACATGGAAGATCCCGTTTAGGTTCAAATCCACCAGTTCCAATTTGTAATAATGGAGGAGACTGCGCATGAAATCACACACTGGCAATCCAAGAACTCGCTCCAAGAAGAGAGGAAAGATTACTATTTCATTCTTATATGTCACCAAGGGGAAAGGATTGTGCAGAGCAGATCTCGACTTGATGATGTCTTTCTCCTGGTGCAACTTTGCGGTCACATATGCTTGGAGATCCTCCTTGGTCATCATAGATGGTTTCTAGGCGCACAGAGCGACATGCGGTTGCTTGATGTCAACAAATCCATACTTCAACGTTGGTAGTTGCAATTCCTTCTTCTAGCCGGTTTTCTTCTTCTTCTCCCCCTCAGCGGGCTTGGATGTAGATGGATTTCTCCCCATCCTAGATGTCACGAGTGTCTTCTCTCGCATATGCTCGGGGGCTAGGGATTGGGGGGTGGTAGCACTATGTTGATGGCTCTTAAGTACCAAATCTAGGCTGTCAACTCCTGCATAAACACAAAAAATATGAGCACCAACAGTAGTGGTAGGAGTTATTACTAATGAATTCCACAAGTGTTGGTGAATATTTGTATGCAGGTCCATTAAGGGAGAAAACACACCTCAGGAGCAAGGAAACATACTCTCAACAAATCAGGAGTAAGCACATGGATTAAAGGGCCCACAAACAGGAGTAAAATGATAAGATTCACCGCAAAGCACCCCGTACCCAAGTGAAAACCCACTTGGTAGCCACCCAGCAAAGGCGGTTGGCTAAGGCGGTTGCTAGGGGTTGGCCGAACCCCTAGTCAGCTGAATCCCTATTGGCTCCACTCACCTCCAGCCGCAATGTGTCACCAGTAACTGACCTTGCAATGACGATTGTAGAAGATTCCTGGAATATTCCCCTTGGAACTAACCCCCAAGTGCCTATAAATATGAGGGGAGGGGTCTTATTTGAGGACAGCAACCACAACCACACCTTCCAACTCCACTTCCACTCCTATCAAGAGAAGAGCTCCATGGTAAAGCATTGCTTAGGCTAGTGCTTAGGATAGGAAGAGAGTGAGAGAGAGAGGGAGTAGTTTGGAGGAGTGCTGAGTTCCTCGGCACTCTACTCTAGCCATGTACCTCTACGAGTGCTAGCTTCCTTTGGTATAAGTAAGTAAGTATTTGTGATTCTTCTATGGTTTAGTGCTTTACTTATAAGTGAGATCAGTTCTCTTACTCGCGGGTTCGTCACTTTGTATTTATACAGAGTGCTACATATCTACTACGGGTCGACAGACGTAGTTAGATTGTAGTAGTAATTAGTAGTGTAGATGTGGTGTCTGGGCTAAGGGTTATCCTTCGGTTGCCTTATATCCCACAGGTTGCTAGAGGTAGGCCGTAGGTGGTGATTGCCCTATTGGTCCTTTGTAATCCTCCACATTCGGATATAGTGTAGAGCCATTGGCCGGAGGTGCCCGACTAATTCAGGGTAAGCCAGTGCCCGAAGCGAGTATCTTGACCAAGAGATCAACCTTTAACTTATCCATCACTATCCATAAGAATCCTCTCTATCGTTCACAAACCTTTGGTTGGTTGTCCTTGGATACTAGAGTTGTAGGTATACACACACGTTCCCCTGGATTTGATACTCTTGGTATACTCTGAGGTGAAAGCTACCATGGTATCCGTGCGCTTGCGGATTCATTCGCACATCGCTAAAATACCCAACACGCTAGCGCTCAAAGATGGAGCAGTGGAGGTAGCACAAGGGCTATAGTGTGGAAGATGAATGGGCAAATGGAGAAAGTGAAATAGAGGGGATAATGACCCCTGTTATTTATAAAGATGGCGTAGTAAAATTGGGCAGTGGATCTTTTTGATTTAAAGGGTTTCCAAAAAATCATGAGATCTGACTGCGGGTTACCTTTATTTCAGAAACAGATGAGAATATTCCAAGAAATGGTCATGTTGACCAAGTTTGACCCGTATACCCATCAAACTAGTTGGCTAAAGGATCGGGTGCTATGTACCACGAGTCCATCAACAAAAAAGTTTATTCTCCTGGTTTTAAGGGAAAATTGAAGCATATTTATAGTTGACACTTAGCCTGATTCTTCAATTCAAGCTGAGGCTCGGAGGCTACTCGATATGAAGTGCAATTTTTATCGCACTTCCATATAAAATTAGAGTTAGATGCCAAGGTTAAAATAAATAGGGCTTGAGCACATCCAGCCTCATGGCAGTTTTTGAGTATCTTTGAAGATTCAACCAGATGAAGTACTCGGAGAGCACCAAAAGTACTTGGTAAAGGTTTGCAAAAGTACTCGGGGGATTGTCGTACAAACCTTCTATGGGCCCACCATCAGGTCTGGACAGTCCCAAATATGGGGCTAGACATCAAGATGTATCTAGCATGAAGACCTTGGTGCAGGAAGGTGTAGTCTACATGGGAAGAAAGGAACTAGTCAACGATTAGGAAAGTACTCATTGTAATAAGAGTAGAACTCCTCTAGTCGTATCCAACTAGTATTTTGTTGACGGTCATTAAGTACCAAATATGACTATCAATATACTCAAGAATAAAGGAGGATTCACATTTCTTACACACATATTTGGTTTCGAATAATGTAGTTCCACTTGACCTAGGACAATATTTGGTTGCCGGTGAAATAACACAAAATGATGGAGAAAGCACACTCTATGGATCCAAGAAACATGCTTCAGACCAATGGGAGGTTGCCACATGTGCATCCCAGGGATTGAAGGTCCACAAACCACCACAACTGCCTTAATCCACCAGAGAACACACACAACCACCATTGGGACCCACCAAGCAGTCACCCAGAGAAAGGCGGTTGCGAAGGGGGCCCAGAAGGGGTCGGCTGAACCAAGGGTTCGGCCGAACTGCCCTTGTCCCTTCTTGTCTCCAGCTTCCACATGGTTTCAGTTTAGGTTGGTTAAGGGATATTCCTCAAAGATTCCCTCACAGAATCACCTCTTGGAGCCTATAAATATGAGGGGAGGGCCTCCATTCTAGGACACATACACAACTAGTGATTCACTCTCTCCCTCTGTGTTTCAAAGTTACTGGAGTTAGTCTAGAGTAGCTCTAGTTTAGGTTCCATGTCTCCTTGGAGTCTAGGGTATGGCTCTAGTATCTTTTATTACTAGGTTGACTTTATCTATTCAAAGTATACATATTCTTTATTTAGTATTGTGCATGGTTCTTATTTGCATGACTTAGATATATACCTTTGCTATGTTGATGTGCTAGGCTTATACGCTCATATGCTAGTCGTATACTATTGCTATCATAGTATAAGCTTATATCCTCTCATGTATGCCTTGAGACCATGCTTTAGTACATACTCTGTGTGCATATATACCTTGTATATCTTAGTTGATCTATGCTAAGGCATCGGTTCAATGGCCATTTCTATGGCAACTTTAGCTTTTGTCACAATAGCTTGGGGCGGCTGGAGTGTTGTTAATAATGCAGGCATGGTGATTGGATTGCTTAGCTTCATTTGATATGAGTTTTCCCCATGGGCCGTAGAGGTAGGCTGCAGGTGGTGATAGCTCTGTTGGTCCTTTGTAATCCTCCACGTTCTGGTACATTGTAGGAGTTCGTAAATTAGCAGTAACTTTACTGGGCATAACCAGTATGGGTATTGTCTCTCCGTGTGTGCCTGGGTGCATAGGCCTGAGTTCTATAAAATGTGTATGTATGTTATGCTTGTATGATCTGTGCACTATATAGCAAGTACATATGAACCTAGAGCTAACTTTTAGTCCTTCTCCCTAGCTTCATTATCTTGAGATGATTCCTGTGTGTGTCACACTACATATCTATCTATCTTACCCCTGCCTTGAGTATTGTCTCTATCCATCTATGGTATACTCGTATGCATAGTAAACTCTTTTGATCTACTTGCCTTCCTTTAGGAAATACGGTGCCCTTGGGAATACACTTGGTTGAAATGCTACAACGGTATATCCGTACGCTTGTAGATTTATTTGTGATTATTAAATATACCAACAAGTATTTCTGGTGCCGTTGCTAGGGAAGGCACTTGTTAAAAGTTTTTATTCATAGTAGGTAGATCTTTACTCAAGCAGGCTAACCTTGATACGTCTTCTCTATCTTTGATGTGAAGACAGGTAGTGTATGACTGGTTTTGACTTGCCGACAAATTTTGCTAAGAATCCAGAGTCACTTGTGAGAAGGGTATGATCTCGTGTCATTCCTCCTCAGATTACTCTCTTGTCAGTCAACCTAGCTTTCTTTGCACCATCTACATCAAACGCGATGACCCAGAAGAGTCTTCGTGAGTACTCCACTCCCTCAGCCTCTCAGGTGTTGAAAGGTCCTGAGGTGGACATGGGGAATGCAAGCTTCAAGATCAAGACATGTCTTATTACCATGGTGCAGGCTTTCCCATTCTATTAGAAAGACAACGAGGATGCGAGCGTCAATCTGCAGTAGTTCCTGGAGCTCTGCAGCACCTTCACCATCAGAGGGATGAGTAAAGATGCTATTCATCTCCGATTGTTCCCTTTTTTCTTCTTGGGAGAGAGAAGCAATGGTTCTATGCAAGCCGTTCGGAGATTAATACGTGGGATAAATGCTCGACGGCATTCCTTGTGAAGTTCTTTCCGTTAGGCAAAACTAACGCCCTTCATGGAAAGATTTTGAGTTTCTAGCAAGCAGCAGTAGAATCAATTCCTAAGGCGTGGGAAAGGCTTCAGGAGTACATCCTAGCCTATCCTCACCATGGTATGGATAATTAGCTCATTCTTCAGAACTTATACAACGGGTTGACTTCGACATCCCGAGGCAATGTTGATGCTACTACTGGAGGAGCCTTCTTATCACTTACCATTGATGCTACTACAGCATTGATCGAGAAGATGGTCTCTAATCAAGGGTGGAGCGATGAATGACTCCAACCCCGTTAGAGAGGTATGCATGCCATCAAGGAAGCGCACATGCTTACTGCTAAGATGGACCTCCTCATGTAGAGATTGGATGACTACACCAAACAGAAAGCTGTCATGCCCAACACCATCCAAGCTATGAATCCTCACATGACATGTGAGGTTTGTGAAAACACTTGACACTCAAGGAGTAACTGCCTTGAGACTTAGGAGAACGTGTTGTACATGAATAGCAACACCAACGGATATCATCCACAAGGAGACCAAGGGTAGAATCAGCAACGCTCTTACCAAGGAGGTTATACTGGTAATTCTTTCAATGCTAACCAAACCTCCTTTAGAGATCTCATTTTTGGGCAAGCTAAGATCAATGAAAGTTTTACTAAAAAGTTAACTGCGAATGAGAAAACCTTAGATAGCCTCAATATAAAACTTGATGGTCTTTCTTCTGCTTTTAAGAACTAGCTGAGTTTTAATAAAATGCTAGAAACTCAGTTAGCTCAGTTGGCTGCTATTGTTCCTTCTGCTAAGATCAAGAAGGTCCTGGGGCATCCCAAGTCTTCTCATCAAAACATTAGTGCGGTGACCAGTGTAAGCCATCTCGGAGGTCATTTGTTGCTAACCATGTAGGAAAAGCCCATACACTAAGGAAAAAAAACATAGGATGAACTAGTAGCTACAAGCAAGGAAGATTCGAGATATCCGGCGATAAGTTGTTCGATATGTGACTATTACATCGAGCAGGCCCTTTGTGACCATGGAGCAAGTGTCAACATCATGCCTAAGGTAATGTTTGAAAGGTTGAACTATCCTACTCTTTCCCCTACCTTGATAAGGTTGCAGCTAGCCGACTCGACAATCCGATACCCCGAGGGAATAGTAGAGAATCTTCTAGTGAAAATCCGAGGTTCCTACATCTCCGCGGATTTTGTGGTCCTCGATATGGAAGGTGATTTGGGAATGCTGCTCATTCTCATGTGACCATTCTAAAAGACGCCAAGGCAAGGACCAATGTTGAAGCTGGAGAAATCCGCTTCCGTATTGGGGGAAGAATATGACATTCAAATTTCAACTAAGGGAGGACAATGCTACCTAATTGATCAAGAAAATGAGTGGCTAGGGGAGTGGACGGAGCCCCAGCCCCAATCCAAGAAGCCACCAACCATACTAGCAAAACCTAAGAAGACCAAGAAGGTGTGGCGGAAGGTGGAACGAGCGTCTTCATCCACTTCTCCAGGTGTAACACCCCAACCTCCAAAGCCGCACTGCCTAGCCCTTCCGAGGGGCAGGCCCGCGTACACACAGCACCCTACTTACACTTTTGTCCTCCCTTCGTGTAAAAGAGTTAACCGAGGGTGCTATGGCTGGTGGATAAAGGCTTATAAGTTGTCTCCACCCTTGCACAACTAGCAAGGTGGTACTAAACATGCACACCTGCGCTGATGGGCCACTACTTGGTCATCCAAATTCGGGCTGGGTCTCACATACAGCCCCTTCCCCACCTTAAAGGACCCGACGCCCTCATCAGTCCAACTCACCCACACTTTGTAAAATGTCTAGGAAGGTCGCCTCTTAGCACATGACTGTACGTCCAATGCCGTAACCATATGCCCTGCAATCTGTCCCCTCCGAGCCCACA
Organism: Setaria viridis; assembly: GCF_005286985.2. Classification (NCBI taxonomy): domain Eukaryota; kingdom Viridiplantae; phylum Streptophyta; class Magnoliopsida; order Poales; family Poaceae; genus Setaria; species Setaria viridis. Next base: position 17,094,935 of record NC_048263.2, on the reverse strand, counting down.
CGCGCCAAGCATCATTTGCTCGCACACTGACTTGTACACGCAACCGCGAGGGTCAGCTTTGATACCACTTGTAACACCCCGACCTCGAAAGTCGCATCACCCAGCTCTTTGGAGGGGCGAGCCCATGTACACACAGCACCCTACTTGCACTTTCATCCTCGGTTCGTGTAAAAAGAGTTAACCTGAGGGTGTTATAGCTAGTGGATAAATGCTTATAAGCTGGCTCCATCCTTGCTCAACTAGTAAGGTGGTACTAAACATGCACACCTGCTACTAGGCCATTCAAATTTGATCTGGGTGTCACACTAGGATGAGATGCCGAGTGGTAAACACGATGGAGAAGAGTCCAACTTGTCGGACTCAAAATGGTGAGCCCTTTGTCGAAAGGTAAAATCGGTAGATATCTCATATTTCTCTTTCAAAATTTTGATTTCCCCATCATTTGATTTTGCCAAATGCATATTTGATTTTTCTAACCCACATTTGCATGTTGGAATTTTTCTGGCCAATTTTCCCTTTTCATAAAAAATTCTGATATGATTTTTGAGCTGAAATCCCTTTGAAAAATCTTTTGAGCATTTACAGAGCAAACTTTAGCGTGTTGGAGGTATGCCCTAGAGGCAATCATAGAGATGATGATATTCCATTTGTATCCATGATTTGTATATTGTGTTCATTGAATATCCATTAAAAGGCTACTTGAATTGATTTGCAATTATGTGAATTGTATGTGAAACTCTTTACTTGTATGGTTATTCTAAAGTTGTCCCTAGTCGGAGTTCATGTGAGGACACACATGAATATTAGACTAGCACATGTATTAGTTGATGACTATGTTTCACAAGTCATGGACATGGAGATGTTGAACTAATAATGTGGACACATGTGGAGACATGTGCTAGGACTGACCCAACACGAGAAGTAGTTCTCTCTTTAAACAACATATACGCTTTGTCCTTAGACCTGAGATTGTTGCATGTATTCTAGATGTGGATCGACCTACTTAGGGGCTATCAAACGCTATGCCGTAACAGGGTAGTTATAAAGGTAGCTTTCGGGTTTGTCAAGAAGCATGCTATGAGACATGGTCAATCAAGATGGGATTTGCCCCTCTCTGATTGAGAGTGATATCTCTGGGCCCCTCGAGTGATCGGATCCAAAAATGCATGGCCATGCTACGTACGGTTAAGAGTTAACCTACAAAGGGATTTCGAATCACAGGATCGAGAAAGAGCGGTCGGCTTGAAGCTAGACCAAATATCGTGAGGCAAAGGGAATAACATATATATTATGTTGTGATGGTTCGTCTGATATGATCTTCGTGTACGTATAGGAGTTGGCACGTCTTGCTAGAGGCCGCTACTGACTATTGGGCCGAGTAGGAGTACTCGGGCCATGTCTATATGTATCCGAACCCATAGGGTCACACACTTAAGGGGCTGGAAGCCCAATTCAGATCTGATCCGAGTTGGATTAGGTTTAGAAGTACTAATGGGCCTCGGACCCAGAGGCCCATCAGGAACCTCTATAAATAGAGGGGTGGGGGCGCCCTAGAGTTTTACACCTTTTTGGCGAAACACACCTGCCGCGCCTCCCACGCCCTCTCGCCTGTTGCAACTCGCGGATCTAACAGTCCGACTTGCGACGCTTCCTCCCTGCACGTGTGGATACCTTGGAGGTGTTGCGCCTGCAGCACTTGGACGAGCCGCCGACGAGCCACGACGAGCCGCGGTACCGGAGGCGATCTTGCTGCACGTGGACGAGCTGCTGAGGAGCTACTAGACGTGATCGACTACGTACGACTACGTTGATCGACTACGTACGACTACGTGATCGTCTTCACTGCATCGACGCATATCTACATCTTCCGCACCAGTAGTGCGTCGAGTGGTAATCCCGTGATCCTTATACGGCAGTTCTTCCTGGTTATACGCGGTAGAATTTTTGAATTGCGCTAGTGTAGCCTACCTCGTATCCCAACAGTGGTATCAGAGCCGTAGCTGCTTAGTTTTGGATTCGGGATGTGTGCATATGGAGATATGTGAGTTTTCCGTTTGATCTATGTCCTGGTTTCGTGCCCTTGCTGCAATGGTAGTGTAACGACATACTCCTACCGGTCGGTTTCCGCCATCGGAGTTAAGTGATACACGTAATTCCAGTTGCAGTGAGCAAAGATCAATGTGATTGGTCGAATCGAAATCCAGGGTCATACGCCAGGCACATTAGATGTGCAATAGTAGATGAGATCTACTGCCGGGGTCGGGATTTTTGCCGTATGCGTATGCTTCGGTAAATCAGCCGTAACTTTTCGGTACGATCTCGGATCGGGGCGAATTTTATATGAAAATTGATCTACAGAAAAAGTTACACATGAAATTCAATCGCTTTGCCGTTTTCGGCGAAATTAGATTTCCCAAATTCGGCTTGGAAGATGGAGTTTCGGACCTCCGAAGTTTGGAACGTTAGGGCGCCTAACTCTGTTTTGCAGGATGTATGTATGTATCTTGTGATCAGTATGGCCCCCTTGTGTATGTGATGCATGTGTGTAACTCATTTGTGACCTGCGTGTCGCGCGTACGGCAACACGGCATGAGCCATATGTGTTGTCACTTTATTGTATTTAATGGTCTGCGTACCAATCTGTGATGATCCAAGCAACTATGTAATCTTCATTACTAGATTCTTTACTAGCTATTAGGCGTAATAGCATGTTCTATTTCTTGGAGGACTCATCACCAGGAGGATGGCGCACATGGAACATGGAGATGGAGATCACCATGGTGAACAGGTTCTATGGAGATGGAGATCACCATATGAAAACGGGCCATACTGTGTCACAGCTGTGTGAATGCTATTCTGTTTATGTTTTACTTTCTGGATGCTATGATGTTAGAAGTAGAACGATCCCTCACAAAGTTTAAGTTAGTATGCCCTCCCAACTAAAACTTGCACCGTCCCATGTCTTGTACAATTAGTGGTGGGTCTATGAAATTAGGGTGCCACTAGTTTTCCTTGACTAGACGGGTTTGTGTCGGACACTTACACGCATAAGGATTGGTTTGCTTAACAAGGTTATCTTAACGGTTAAGGACCTTGGGGCATAAAGGTTGGGCGCTGAGACATAGAGATGTCACCCAACAACAGGAGTCATATGTGATATGATTAGCAAAAGTTGCTTACCGATCTACCTCGTTTGCTAGCGGTGATGCTAAAGCTCACTAGTAGACTTGTTAGTTGTGGATCCTGAATCACTAAGTTTCAATAGAGGGATATTGATTTTAGTGGGAGTAGATTCTGTTAAAATAGTTTAATGTAATTTGCTCTATCATGGATACGTTTGTCTTAGTGTATTTTGCATTACTTTTGTTGTAGATTAAATGGCACCTAGCAACACCACCACATCGTTTGCTTTGCGTTCGGTCCTTGAGAAGGACAAGTTGAATGGAACAAACTACTCGGATTGGATCCGTAACCTGAGAATTGTTCTCAGGGCCGATAAAAAGGAAGATGTTCTAGACACCCCACTACCACCAGTACCTGCTGATGATGCATCTGCTGCCGTTAAGGCTGCTTACAAGAAGGCATTTGATGCTTATCTTGAGGTAAGCTGCCTTATGCTTGCTTGCATGGAACCCGAGCTGCAGATGCAGTTCGAAACAAATCATGAGGCACACGATATGATCGTGGCGCTCAAGGACATGTTCCAGACACAGGCTAGGACCGAAAGGTTCAATGTGTCCAAAGCCTTTCTGGAGTGCAAGTTAGCAGAAGGCGCAACAGTAGGACCACATGTAATCAAGATGGTTGGTTACACTCAGCGATTGGAGAAGCTGGGCTTCCCAATGGGCAAGGAGTTGGCCACGGACTTCATTCTTTCATCTCTTCCGCCTAGCTATGGGAACTTCATCTCGAACTACCATATGCATGGGACGGAGAAGGGTTTGAATGAACTGTGTGGTATGCTCAAGATAGCAGAGGTAGACATCAAGAAAAGCGCTAGTACCAGCCATGTGATGGCTATACAGAACAAGCCTAGCATTAAGAAGAAGGGCAATTCTTGGAAGAAGAAGGGCAAGGCTGGAACGTCCAAGCCAAACCCAGCGCCCAAGGTTAAAGCTGGACCTGGACCTGCTCCAGACAAAGAGTGCTTTTACTGTCATGAACTTGGTCACTGGAAGAGAAACTGCAAGCAGTACCTAGCTTCGTTGAAGAATGGCAGAAGTAAGAGTACTTCTACCTCAGGTACGCTTGTTGTTAATGTTATAGACAACATATTTCTCGCTGATACAATTATTAATTCTTGGGTATTTGATACCGGATCGGTTGCTCATATTTGCAATTCGATGCAGGGAATGATAAGAAGTAGAAGCGTGGAAAGAGGAGAAGTTGATTTCCGCGTGGGCAATAATGCAAGAGTTGCTGCGTTGACCGTCGGGACGATGCAACTCCACCTCCCGTCAGGATTTATTATGGAGTTGAATAATTGTTATTTTGTTCCTAGTTTAAGTTGAAACATTTTGTCTCCTTCATGCTTGATGAAGGATGGTTATTCATTTGCGAGTGAAAACAATGGTTGTGTGATCTCTAAGAATAATATGTTTATGGCTTTTGCACCCATTGTGAATGGATTATTTGTTTTAAATCTTGATGGTTCACCTGTCTGTAATGTAAGTGCTAAAAGGCCTCGGCCTAATGATTTGAGTCCTACCTACTTGTGGCATTGTCGTTTGGGTCATATAAGTGAAAAGCGCATGAAGAAGCTCCATTCTGATGGACTTCTAACTTCGTTTGATTTTGAATCATACGAGACATGTGAGGCTTGCTTGCTAGGCAAGATGACCAAGACGCCTTTCACAGGATTTCCTGAGAGAGCAGTAGACTTGTTGGAACTCGTACATAGTGATGTATGCGGACCAATGAGCACGACGGCTAGAGGAGGATTCCAATACTTCATAACTTTCACTGATGATTTTAGTAGATATGGCTATGTCTACTTGATGAGGCACAAGTCTAAAACCTTTGAAAAGTTCAAGGAATTTCAGAATGAAGTTGAAAATCAGCGTGGCAAGAAAATTAAGGCCTTACGATCTGATCGTGGAGGCGAGTATTTGAGCCACGAGTTTAGCAATCATCTAAAGAGTTGCGGAATTGTTCCACAACTTACGCCGCCTGGAACACCTCAGAGAAACGGTGTGTCCGAGCGACGTAATCGAACTTTGTTAGACATGGTTCGATCAATGATGAGCCAGTCGGACCTACCGTTGTCATTTTGGGGATACGCTCTAGAAACAAGCAGCTTTCACACTTAATAGGGTACCATCTAAATCCGTAGTTAAGACACCATATGAGATATGGACTGGAAAGGTTCCTAGTTTGTCTTTTCTAAAGATTTAGGGATGTGAAGTGTTTGTCAAGCGACTTCAGTCGGACAAGATCACACCCAAGTCGGATAAGTGCATTTTCGTGGGATATCCAAAGGAAACTTTGGGATATTATTTCTACAACCGATCAGAAGGCAAAGTGTTTGTCGCTCGGAATGGGGTTTTCCTAGAGAAAGAGTTTCTCAAAGGAGAAAATAGTGGAAAGACAGTGCATCTTGAAGAAGTTCAAGATGAGCCGATCGGGCAAGAATCAATGAGTGATGCTAACGTAGTAGAAGAAGTTGAGATACCCATGGCAAGAGAAGCACCGCCACAACCACGAAGGTCGGCAAGGCTCCGCGAAATGCGGGAAATATTATTGTTGGACAATGATGAGCCTGCGACATATGCAGAAGCAATGATGGACCCAGACTCCGAAAAATGGCAGAGTGCCATGCAATCCGAAATAGAGTCCATGGGAGACAATCAAGTTTGGAACTTGGTTGACCCGCCTGATGGTGTTAAAGCCATTGAGTGCAAGTGGATCTATAAGAAGAAAAAGGACATGGATGGAAATGTTCACATCTATAAAGCACGACTTGTCGCAAAAGGTTTTCGACAAGTTCAAGGAGTTGACTACGACGAGACCTTCTCGCCCGTAGTGATGCTTAAGTCCATTCGGATTATTCTAGCTATAGCTGCATATTTCGATTATGAGATATGGCAGATGGATGTCAAGACAGCTTTCCTGAATGGAAACCTAGCTGAGGACGTGTATATGATACAGCCCGAGGGTTTTGTCGATCCGAAAAATGCTGGAAAGGTATGCAAGCTTCAGAGATCCATTTATGGATTGAAGCAAGCATCTAGGAGTTGGAACATTCGTTTTGATGAAGTGGTCAAAGGGTTTGACTTCACCAAGAACAAAGAAGAGTCTTGTGTTTACAAGAAGGTTAGTGGGAGCTCTGTAGTATTTCTAATCTTATATGTGGATGATATATTACTGATTGGAAATAACATTCCTATGCTTGAGTCCGTAAAGACTTCACTGAAAAATAGTTTTTCGATGAAGGACTTAGGGGAAGCGGCATATATTCTGGGTATTAAGATCTATAGAGATAGATCGAGAAGGCTTATAGGTTTAAGCCAAGATACTTACATTGACAAAGTGTTGAAGCGGTTCAGCATGGAAGAGGCAAAGAAAGGGTTCTTGCCTATGTCACATGGCATACATCTCAGCAAGACTCAGTGTCCTTCGACTGCTGATGAGCGGGATCGCATGAGTAGAGTGCCATATGCCTCGGCTATTGGATCTATCATGTATGCAATGATAAGTACTCGCCCAGATGTTTCATATGCGCTAAGTATGACAAGCAGACACCAATCTGATCCAGGTGAGAGGCACTGGACAGCGGTGAAAAACATTCTTAAGTACTTGAGAAGGACTAAAGATATGTTCCTCGTCTATGGAGGTGAGGAGGAGCTCGTTGTAACAGGTTACACCGATGCTAGTTTCCAAACCAACAGAGATGATTCAAAGTCACAATCAGGATTTGTGTTCACACTGAATGGTGGTGCTGTTAGTTGGAAGAGTTCCAAGCAGGAGACGGTGGACGATTCTACGACAGAAGCCAAGTACATCGCGGCTTCGGAAGCCGCGAAGGAAGGTGTTTGGATAAGGAATTTCCTCATTGAGCTTGGTGTGTTCCCGAATGCGTCCAGCCCATTGAATCTCTACTGTGATAATAATGGGGCAATTGCGCAAGCAAAGAAGCCAAGGAACCACCAGAAGAACAAACACGTAATGCGGCGATTTCATCTCATTCGAGACTTCGTTAACCGGGGTGAGATCAAGATATGCAAAATACACACGGATCTGAACATTTCTGATCCGTTGACAAAACCACTCCCGCAGGCTAAGCATGATGCGCATGTAAGAGCTATGGGTATTAGGTACCTTCTAGATTGACTCTAGTGCAAGTGGGAGACTGTTGGAGGTATGCCCTAGAGGCAATCATAGAGATGATGATATTCCATTTGTATCCATGATTTGTATATTGTGTTCATTGAATATCCATTAAAAGGCTACTTGAATTGATTTGCAATTATGTGAATTGTGTGTGAAACTCTTTACTTGTATGGTTATTCTAAAGTTGTCCCTAGTCGGAGTTCATGTGAGGACACACATGAATATTAGACTAGCACATGTATTAGTTGATGACTATGTTTCACAAGTCATGGACATGGAGATGTTGAACTAATAATGTGGACACATGTGGAGACATGTGCTAGGACTGACCCAACACGAGAAGTAGTTCTCTCTTTAAACAACATATACGCTTTGTCCTTAGACCTGAGATTGTCGCATGTATTCTAGATGTGGATCGACCTACTTAGGGGCTATCAAACGCTACGCCGTAACAGGGTAGTTATAAAGGTAGCTTTCGGGTTTGTCAAGAAGCATGCTATGAGACATGGTCAATCAAGATGGGATTTGCCCCTCTCTGATTGAGAGTGATATCTCTGGGCCCCTCGAGTGATCGGATCCAAAAATGCATGGCCATGCTACGTACGGTTAAGAGTTAACCTACAAAGGGATTCCGAATCACAGGATCGAGAAAGAGCGGTCGGCTTGAAGCTAGACCAAATATCGTGAGGCAAAGGGAATAACATATATATTATGTTGTGATGGTTCGTCTGATATGATCTTCGTGTACGTATAGGAGTTGGCACGTCTTGCTAGAGGCCGCTACTGACTATTGGGCCGAGTAGGAGTACTCGGGCCATGTCTATACGTATCCGAACCCATAGGGTCACACACTTAAGGGGCTGGAAGCCCAATTCGGATCTGATCCGAGTTGGATTAGGTTTAGAAGTACTAATGGGCCTCGGACCCAGAGGCCCATCAGGAACCTCTATAAATAGAGGGGTGGGGGCGCCCTAGGGTTTTACACCTTTTTGGCGAAACACACCTGCCGTGCCTCCCACGCCCTCTCGCCTGTTGCAACTCGCGGATCTAGCAGTCCGACTTGCGACGCTTCCTCCCTGCACGTGTGGATACCTTGGAGATGTTGCGCCTGCAGCACTTGGACGAGCCGCCGACGAGCCGCCGACGAGCCACGACGAGCCAACGACGAGCCGCGGTACCGGAGGCGATCTTGCTGCACGTGGACGAGCTGCTGAGGAGCTGCTGGACGTGATCGACTACGTACGACTACGTTGATCGACTACGTACGACTACGTGATCGTCTTCACTGCATCGACGCATATCTACATCTTCCGCACAAGTAGTGCATCGAGTGGTAATCCCGTGATCCTTATACGGTAGTTCTTCCTGGTTATACGCGGTAGAATTTTTGAATTGCGCTAGTGTAGCCTACCTCGTATCCCAACATAGCGGAGGCACCCAGGCATGACATCATGTAGCTGTTGGGAAGCTATGGGCCAAAAGGGGCAGCAAGTCGGCTCGACCAGGGGTTGGCTGAACCTAGGGTTCAGCTCAACCAGCCCAAGAGTCGCTGGGCCCCACCTGCTGCCAACGGCCAGTAGCCGTTGAGCCTTGGCCATTCCCGGTCGTTGGCCCCTTTGCTCTATACATCGGACCCGAGAGGGGGTTGATCTTCATCCATTACTCACATTTCATCCACTCACTCCTTCTCTACTCTTTGCTCTTGGGTTTTCTTGGAAGTTTTGCTCAAAGTTGAGTGGAAGCAATCTCTCTCTCTTGATTTCTTTGCTGCAAGATTGGAAGGGCAATGTGTGGGTAAGAATTTCATTCAATTACACTAACGTAACCCATTCCGAGTTGCTCTTGTGTTTCCTTTCTTTGGTGGCAAGCATGAAGTGGGTTGCAGGCGTGTTCAGGAGGATGGCGGGTTCAAGCTCATCCCGCTCGCTGGCCAGCGCGAGCTCTCCTTACTCCTCCGAACCAATACTGAGCCTGACCTCGATGAACAATGAAGAGCAGCAAAAAGGGCAAGCTAAACTGTAAGTCAAAGCTATAGAGGTGGACGCAAGTGATGCCCCCTACCTCGACTAGCAAGGCGATCAAGAGAAGCAAGCCTACGCCATCCTCAAGGGCTGGGCCTTCGGTCACACCAAGGCCTGCAACTTGGAACTTCTGGAGAAAATAGGTATGGACCTCGACTTCGGCTCTTTTTGTTCAGCTATTGGGTGGGATGAGTTTTTGCCAGTTGAGGAGCTTGGTTCTCGGCCTCTCACCATCTAGTTTCTTTGCACTCTTCGAGAGGTGATGGATGGTGTTTATTTCCAACTCTTCAGGATGGAATACCATTTTACTTGGAAAGAATTTAGCCGTCACCTTTGTTTTAGTCCTTGTTGTGCTATTTCTCTTGACCAAGCTTGTTGCGGTTTTTCTCGACATGGTTTTTGGGGTGAAATTTCCAATCAGATTGTCCATGGCAAATTTGCACCTCGATGCAACGAGATTCAGAATCCGACTCTTTGATTGATGCACAAGTGGTTGGCCATCACTCTCTTTCCAAGAGTGGATGTTAGGACTGTGCACAACGGTGAGTCGATAATTTTATATGTCATGGTCAAGAAGATCAAGATCTCCTCCACAAGGAATTTTAAGATGACGGGTTCCGTTGAGTGCACTTCTTTGATCACTCATGTTGCTTAAGGATTGGGGTTCTAGATGGCATTACTATTCCTTTCATTGAGATGCCTCATCCTCACATGGCGAAGTGTATTTAGTTTATGGCCACACACTCAAGAAGGGCCCAGATGATTCTTTGGTTTTCTTCTTTCCCAGCTATACAAATGAGATCCCGTTACCTAACCCGGGGCTTCGTTTGTATAATTGTTGGCTGCTGACCATGCCTCTTGAGCCACAAGAGGAAGCTCGCAGGAGCAATGTTTCTGGTGGTAGGATGACCGGGAGCATGTCGAGGAGTGCAGCCACGCAGCAGCCACCACCACCACAACCTCTCGTACCTACAATGTCGGCAGGATGGGCTTTGAGTGGGTACATGCCCCAGGTTACACCCGGATATGCTTCTGGTTGGGACATGCTCTCCTATCAACATGGGGCGAGTAGCTCGGCGTGGCAAAATGCGGGCAGTGACAAGTGGGCCGAACCGATCCATCGGGATTGGTCTACTAGTTCCAGCTCCGGTGGTGTTCCTTCCACGTCCACCGCTCGGTGTTCATTCTCAGCTCGAGACTACTCTGGTCTTGCTCAACAGTTGAGTGAGCTCACCATGCGTACTAGTGACATGGTGGAGTCGCTGAACCACCACATCTAGTCCACTCAGGATTGGCAGTGATAGACCAGCGAGAGGATCCACGAGATGCAGCACTTCTAGCGGCTGCAGCAAGAGGAGCTACAGGCTTACTTTCGTTGCATGGGGTACAACCTCAACCAGAAGCAGTGAGCCTGAAGCTAGTTCCCATAACAGAGGTAACTTGTATCTTTATTGTTTCCAGAATATGCATGCTAAAAACAAATAACAATCCAAAAAAATAACAAGACCAAAAATATTTACTGCTTTCCTATTTGCGGTAAGAATATTTTAATTCTACATGGTTGAAATGATGAATAGTTGCTCTATTTATTTCCTCTCATATGTCTTGTTACAACTTAGTATCCTACCCATGTTTTTTTGTTTGTTGGCTTGCATGATCAAACCTTAGCTTGAAACTTGTGGGTAGCAAACAACATGATCCATGTCTAAGTTGTTGTGAGATACGATATGGTAGAATAGAGCTGCTATGATCTTGTTTTATGTGATGCTTGATATCTAGAGTTTTATTTTTGAAAATGCTAAAATGATAAATTCCTCAATGATGAGAAATTCCTATCCGAGGCCATATGTGATACTATTATTTAGCCTTCACATATGCAACTTGTTCTCTCATTGAGCTTTGTCAAATTGTTGTGACCCTTAGTGAGAAACTTGTTGTGACCTCAAATTGTTGTGACCTCTCATGCAGCTTGTTCTCTCATTGAGCGATCCGAGAGTATCATTTGAGGGACTTTATTTCTTTTGAAAAACTTTGCAAAACCTCTAGATTGATAGCTGATCAAGGGATGAGTGAATGGTGCTCTGTAAAACCGTTCTATTTCTCAACCACCCAAGACAAGGCGAAGCTACATGCCCCACAAAAGTAAGTTAAGAGGTAAGATCAATGCCAACTTATTCAATTCTTGGTAGAATATTTTGTTGTAGGCTTGGCATAAGTTAGGAATACAACATAGTAGCAACTCCTGATCAACCAACCTAAGTCTTAGCATTTGCTTGGGACGAGCAAAGGGCTAGCTTGGGGGAGTTGTTGATGGTCGTTAAGTACCAAATATGACCACCAATATACTCAAGAATAAAGGAGGATTGACATTTCTCACACGCATATTTGGTTTCGAATAATGTAGTTCCACTTGTCCTTGGAGAATATTTAGTTGCAAGTGAAATAACACAAAATAATGGAGAAAGCACCCTCTACGTGTGCGTCTCATGGATTGAAGGGCCCACAAACTACCACAACCGCCTCAATCCACCGGAGAACACACACAACCACCGTTGGGACCCACCAAGCAGTCACCCAGAGAAAGCTTGTTGCGAGGGGGCCCAAAGGTTGGCTCTTGTATGAACTCCATCCTGGTATCTGTTGGTATATTTAACAATCATGAATAAATCCGCAAGTGCACAGATATACCATTGTAGCTGTTGGTGCTAGAAATCAGCTGATTGAATCTCTAGCGTCGGACACACGACCCGGGAGAATCTGCTTAACTCCTGTTCGGGTGATTGCCCTGGTGCAGTTCACGCGGCGTGACAGCCAATCTGACATGTTGATTGGCAAGGAAAGAAACGTGTCAGATCCCAGAGGTTGCGATCGGCTAAGGTTCCGATCTCGAGAAAGCTTATCAGCGAATCGACCGATTTGCCGTAGTAAAGAAATCGGCTATAATGCAGCCGATTACCGGGCAACGTTGGTAAAGAAAACTGCTAGAGTAATCGAAACAACGCTACAATAGCAACACTAGGAATAGATCTGAATCGGCTATGATAAATTTAGTAACAAAGTACAAGAAAGCCGAAAGTTCCAATCCCAACCCTGATAACTGGTGATAAAACTAGAACAACAGGTAAAACCTAGAATTCTAGTGAATATCATTAACTAGTGAATAAATCTAAACGAAACAACAATGATGCGCCCAAAGTTAAAGCTTAGATATTACTCGATAAGCGGAACTTACAGAAGGCGGCCCCGCCAACCCGTACGAACTCGTGAAAAGAAGGAAACTATTGGCGAAGTTGCCTGCTCGAAAGTAAAGTGCGAGGAAATAGTATGTTGTTGTATTGATTTGATGATGATTACAGATCTATGAAGGCGGCTATTTATAGCCTGTTATAACCAATCTCTTAACCGACTAGGACTCTATCTCTAGTTTTAAACGAAAATAAATATTTACAAGTATGATTCGTATTGGAGTTGATCATCGCGCTCCCATGGGCTGATCCCCTCTTTATCTTCATAGTTCATTTTAAGCCCATATTGGCCCAATTGCTCCAGCCTCCCAATCGGCCGATTTCCACCAACTCCATCCGCCGAAATACTGCAGCACCAATCGGCCGATCCTCAACTGTAGCACCAATCAGCTGATTCCCAATCGTGACTTCTGTGTCTTGCCGCATCTCTTGATTTCTTCCCTTCTTGATGCCGATTTCATACGTGTCAAAATTTGGTGTCAACACATGCCCCCCAGTTTCGGAGTAAAACATAATCTTTACTTCAAAATTCCTTTCAACTTCCTTTCCGAAACAAACGCATTGAAAATATCCTTCCATTTCGCGGTCTCCAGCCTAATGATTGCAATCTTTTCGAAACGGGCGCCCACGACAACCACTCCTCCCGAAAAAATCAAAATGCCGACGCGGTAAAAATTCCTCTTTTACCCCTTCTCAGACCACCTTTAAATATCAGCACCCCTGTACTCCTCTTCACGAACTCACATCCCCCTTCTTTAACGCACTGATCTTCTTCTTCCTCCGGCACCTTCCTTAGCCTCCAGTCTTTCCTTCTGGCATCTCCTTCCATCTACATTCCACTCCACTTTTCCAATGGCAACACCCTCAGGCACCTCACCAACACCCGAAACCCCAGAGACGGCTCCACCAGCAGCAGCTCCAGAGGCAACGGCGGCGGCTCCATCGGCGGGAGCGGGAGCTCCATCGGCGGGGGTTGGAGCTTCGACTGAGGTCCCAGCAGCGGCTTTAGCATCCGTAGCTCCACCGGCGATCCCGCCAACCACGATGAGCTTCATTCCGAAGGTTGTTACCGAAACTTCTCTTTCTTTAATAATAACACATTTACCTTAGATCCGTTCTTACTTCCACCCCCTTTTTTCCTTTATTAGGAGGTTAGGCATCAGATTACCATTCGTCTCACAGAAACTCCCGGCCTTATCTGTCTCGGTCCCATTTGGAAACCCATAGGATCCCTTTCAAGCAATCAATCATGGACCTAGATCACTGGTCAGGTACCTTTAGATCATGGCCGAATGAAACCCCCGGCTAGAGACAATGGTACTAATGGATAGCCGCCTCCAAGAGAGTCCAATGGGACGAGCACAAAATCGGCCAGTGTATTGATCTGTCTTTATCCCAAATGGAAAGGAACGAGCCCTTAGTGATAGTAGCCTCCTATTTTTGGTCCAATGCCCTCAACGCATTTCTCTTCGGACACGGGCCTATGACTCCCACCCTGGCCGATGTGGTCATGTTGACCGACCTTGACATTTCCTCCCCTGATACCCCTTTTCGTTATCTAGCCAAGATGTCTCATCGGCTAGATACAAAAGGAATCGACGGATGGAAAGGATTCATCAGATGCAACAGAAGGGCCGGAACAGTCGAAAATAGAGAGCATGCGGCCTTCCTGATGATGTGGCTGGAGAAACACTTTTTCTGTGGGAGAGCACCCGGTCCATCTACCAACACGTAGGCTCTGGCTGAGGCACTATCGATAGGGGCCTCTGTTCCCCTTGGAAAGCACTTATTGGGATCAGCCTACCATATGCTGCACCAGATCGGCGTCAAGCTGTCCCAAGGAGAGCCGATTGGAAACCCAGGTGGACCCTGGTGGTTCATCAACTTGTGGCTTAATGTGTACATGAGCAAGATCTCCCAGCAACGAGTGGAGCACATGACGTTCCCCAACATCGAATCCATAGAAAATCGCACTGTCCGACGCTGATGTACGTCCTTCGGCGAAGCGGCATCGGCCTTTTCTGGTTGTTCATATTCTGTTACAAAGGTGGCCGAATACTTCAGATGCTTCTATAATGGCTTCAGCGAAGACGCAACCAGCTGGTTCCCTTATCAGAAGGAGGATCCACTCTTTGAACTCCCCTCCTGTTTCGACTCAGCCACTGGCAAATTCGATGAAGACCTCACAGATGAATTAATCAAGCCGGGGATCTTACCGGCAAACTTCTTCTCGAGGAAAGATGCCCCTACTTATGAGTTTTACAACCCCTCCGTCGCAGCATGGCAATTCGGCTTGGGTCAACTGCCGATTTATGCATACTTCACCGGCCGAGCAAAGTTCAGAGACGAACTTACCAAGGGTCTTGACTACAGCCGGCTGCATCATCGGATCCCAGATTCCAGCACCATAGATCTGACTGGTTGGATAGTAGCTCCTTTCGCCGTTCAGCAGTTCAAGCTATGGTGGGCCGAATGGAAGTAGTACCTGTTCTGCGCTTCTGCGGTGGTATATTGCAATCTCCTGGATCCAGACAACATCGATCCGAATGCTGAGGTACTTCTCTCTTTCTGGCCGATTTTAATCTCCCTTCCTTTTTTTATATATACTGACTCTTACTATTGCTTCAGTCTGAGAGCCGCGCTCCCCCAAAACGCAGCAGAGTGGTCGGCCAATAGAGGACCGCTATCTGTACACAGCATTCCCCCTCATTGGCTATCACGCCCCTTCTGTCGATGACATAGCCAGCCGAGCGAAACAAGCACAGAAGAAGGTCATCAAGAAACCAGTCGCCGAGTGCGTGCTCGTACAGAATCGGCCGATCCACCTGCGATTGCATCGCCGGAAATTTCGGCTGCGCCAACCCTTCCTGCCAACATCATGTGGAAATCTCTAATAGTCAAGAAGTATGAGGAGGGTGCAACAGAAGAAACAAGGCGTCTTGACTTAGATAGCCTTGAAGAAGCTTGTTGTGCAGCACTCATCCAATCTGCAAGGTAAATTGAAGGAATCCACCACTATCATGATCGCAACATCAAAGAACGTTTGTTCAATATAGGCGATATGGTCCTCAAGTGTCTTCAAGACACGAAGGGATTGCACAAGCTAAACTCACCATGGGAGGGACTGTTCATCGTCTCTAAGGTCACTCGACCTGGGTTGTATAGTCTCCAACATCTCTCTTGTGAAGACATCGACAACTCGTGGAACATCGAGCAACTCTGTCAATTTTATCCCTAAATTTTTATTTACATATTCATGAATATCGGCCATCGGCCCTAATTGCAGAATTACAATTCAATAAAGCAGTCATAATTTTAGTCATAATTTGACTACTTATTTCTGCCTATCTACGGCTTGCAGAAGCAAGTTTGCGGAGTTATTCAGCTCCCTGGGCAAAATTGTCAAAATCGTAGCCTATAATAACAAGTCTACACAACTACAGCAAGCTATTCAGCTCCTTGAGTAAACATGCCCACATGCGGCTTGTAATAACAAGTCTACAAAATCTTAAAGAGTTATTCAACTCACTGGACAAAATTGTCCAAACGCTAGCTTGCAAAAGCAAGTCTGCAAGTAAACTTCATGAGTTAGTTAACTCATTGGAGAAATATGTCCCTTAGCGGCTTGCAGAAAAGAAGCCATTAGTACTCCGGGGGTTAATCAAACTACCTGAGATACTATCTAATAGACAAGTCTGTCTAGTCGCTGCTTGTAATAACAAGTTTGCAGTTCCAGGTTTTCTAGAGGGCAACATTAATACTACCTAGAGAGGTTGTAAAGATGGGCTCTAGTTGAAGAAACCCTAAAGCGACTACTCGTCCAAGAGGTCTAACTACCTAGATACCTTGAGTACTCGTACACCACAGAGAGGAGTCGCATCCTAAGCACTCTACAGTGTGTATCTGAAGAGGCTCATCAAAGAAGCCTTGTGCGCAGACCCCTACATCTACCGTATGAGCAAATATCAGGGGAGATTGTAGGATGCACTAAAAAATGACAAGTCAAAAGAAACAAAAATTGCAACAAGACTTAGAATTATTTTCATTTCAAAGCATTCATATCATGTTTACAGTACAAAGAACTAATGTTTGCTCTGGATACAGAACTACTCAAGGTCTAGATGATTTGCTACTTCTTCCGTGATGGGGTCCATCTCTTGCAAATACTACTGAAACAGCTCATCCAAATAGTCTTCCACTATTCCCTCTGCAACAGGCGTCAGATCAGCTTGAGGATAGAAGGACTTCATGAAACTCAGCAGCTGCTTGGAGACCGACTTCACCATCTTCTAAATGTAGCTGGTGAATTTTGCTGGCACGTCCTTGAGTACTTTGGATAGCGGGCGGGGCTCTACACCCTCAACTGGGGGCTTCACCATGTCCGCTATCGGCTGGGCTGCTTCGAGAAATCTCCTTTAGAGCAAGTTTTGCAGATTCTAGCTCGGCTTTGCGCTCTTGAATGGTCTTCATGGCATTGACCAAGTTGACTAGGTGATGATCTAGTTTCTAATATAATGATACCCGTTTATCATGTTGATTTGTCACTCGGTAGTAAGAGTTCTTCCAGTCGGTGACTTGACCCTGAAGATCTTCTTTTGACTTCTCGAGCACTTGACAAATAATACACAAAAGGATCAGTATTACAAACAAAATTAGTACTTGAAATCCAAGGAAGAAGAGCAATTAACTTTCATTTGCTAGTTCAATGACTTGTTGCTTCCCTTGAGACGGTCTTTTTCCTCCACCCCAGCTGTTGGATGCGGTTCCGATATTCAATGGCTTGTCCGTCATACTTTATTAGTAGTGTGAAGGAGTGCTCCCTCTCCTTGGTAAATTTCTTTGCAAGGGCCTCAGTACAGAGTACTGGGTCTCCATAGCCTTCAAGCATCTACGACTTCTGGCAGGAGCATTTGATGACATCCTGCGACACAAAGTAAGTACTCGTATCAGGGCATGGGTACTAATTACTATCTACAAAGTTATGGAAGAAGCTGGATCAAGCATACCTCTGCATAAGCACCGATACGACGGTGCATCTCCATCATCCTAGCTACCATATCATGTTCAGCAACAGGTCGTCCATCAACTGGATATCCTCAAGGCTAATCTCTCCCGCTGCTAGTAGATTCGCATGAGCTTCAAAATCTGTTGTACTAAGTGGAACCACGAAAACTCTTGTCGACGGACCTAGCTCGAAAGATATGTTGGCAGCCATGACTTCCAGGACTTCTGCTGCTTCAATTTCTACCTCTAGCTCGGGGGCTATAAGAGTAGCCATGGTGCTAGAGGTAGTCGCCACCATGTCTTCGGGCACTCGTTGCTTGGGGGTTGGCACTACAACGTTAGTCAACGATGATATAAAATCCTGAATCATTGTTGCTACAAGAGACACAGCACTTGATTTGCTTATTATCGCAGGGCGTTCTTCTGGCTGCGAACTTATTTGAGCTGGGGAAACGTCCTGGACGGAGTTGCTACTACCATCAGTCACGAGCTTCAGGCTAAGCCCTTCAAGTTCCACATCAGAGGATTTTCTACATACAACAAAGTTTCAAAGACATAAAACAAGTCAATCATGAGCTACAATTAGTACTCAAAAGGAGTAGCAAGGCATACCTAGTAGATCTCCTCAACTTCAGTAGGTTCCCCTGTCAGGCGCACCTACACGATTTCTTTGGCGTGACTTGAAGGGTCGGAGCACAACCATCCCCAGCCTTCGTCACTGCCTCTATTTTCTTAGTAGTTCTTGTGCCAGCAGGGTCCACCTCAGTGACAGGAGGCTCTGGATCAGCCTTAATTTCTATCACCTCCTCGATGACCAGCAGTTTGTGTTGAGGAGTCTTAGCAGCAGCCTTCTTCGCCTCACTCGCCTCTTCGAGTACCTGCAAACCACCGATGTCATCTTGAGTAGACATGGTGGTATTAGAATTACCTACTGGGAGTACTCGATCTTTAGGATCTTGTCCTTCCTTCATAAGTTATTACCGCGGGAGGTACATCTTCTGCAGTGATAGATTTCTTTACGGTCCGCTTCGCAGCGATGGACTGCTTCTTCCTCAGTGGCGGAGGAATTGCAGCTTCAAGTTGTCATCAACTGCAAGCTTCATTGATCCCCAAGACAACCTGGCCTTATCAGATGGCCAGGACTTGACTTCGAAGTTCTCCACAGCATCATAACTAGAGCTACTGGAGGCCTCGAGTGCTTCCTCCTCCTCCTCATTGTTGCTTCATGACGCTGAAAGCTACCCCAACTCCAGTCAATCCTTCTTGCTTCAATTTTGATATTCTATCAAGGAGCTCGTGTTGTTGCATGCAATCTTCATGAGTTGCCTCAAACAACTATCGGTTGTTCCAGGTAGGGGCGATGCCCTATTAGCTTGGGGAGCTAATGAAGCAACACTTCTCCTTCCACCCGACATTTGAATCTATCAGCTCATAATCCAAGTAGAGGTTGTTGAGCTTCTCCCGCATTTGGATTCTGGCACCTCCGACTACTTGGGTGTGCTCCCTCTTCGGTTGTGGCTTCACGCGGAAGAATCTTCGGAAAAATTGGAAGTGGGGCCTGATCCCAAGAAAGCTTCATAGAGATGCACAAGAATAGTAGTGTGCAGAATGCCGTTGGGGTTCAAATGAACTAGCTCAAACTTGTAAAACTCCAATAGACCCCAGAAAAAATTGGATGTCGGCAAAGCAAGACCACGCTCAGTGAAGTGAGCGAAGATTACCATTTCATTTGGGTACTCCTTCAATCACCAAGGGTTGCTAGAGGCGGATCTTCAGTTGATAAAATATTGATCTTGGAGCAGATTGGCAGCCACCAGCACCTTGATCTTCTCCTCCTTCAGAGATGATTGCTTCCATGCACACGCAGGAGTTGGCGGTGTAGTTTGGTCCCTCTTCCTGTACTTGGGCACCGGCAACTGTGGCTCCTTCTTCTTGTCGTACTTCTTCTTCTTGTTCTCCACAGCAAGCTTGACAGTAGCAGCTTTTGTTCCCATCGTTGATGTGACGAGTCTCTTCTATCGCACGCGCTCGAGGGCCGAGTGGTGGGGGACCGTGGCGCTAGAGCTACAGTAAGGAAGTTGAAACAACAGATGGTAAAGGTAAAATAGAAGGGATGATTTCCTCTGTTATTTATAACCATGCCACAGTAACAGTAGTGTGAATAAAGGAATATTCAGGGTTAACGGCTCCAAAGATTTCACGGCACCTGATTGGCAGTTACCTCTATTTTTGGAAGAGATAAGGTTTCTGTTCAGAGATGGTCATGTTGACCAGAGGTTGACCCTTATACCCACCAAACTAGTTAGATAATGGCTCGGGGGCTGTGTGCCACGTGCCTATTGACAAAAAAGTTTTTTCTCTGGGTTTTTAAGGGCAAAGTGAATGCAAATTGCAGATTGACCCTCAGCCTGATTCTTTGATTCAACCTAAGGCTCGAGGGCTACAACATATGGAGTGCGATTTTCGTCGCACTTCTATATAAAAATTTGAGATTGAAGCATACAAGACTAAGTTAAATGAGGCTTGACCACATTCTAACTGCATGGCAGTGCTCGGCCATTTTTCATTCCAGGGTTTCTCTGAATTTGGAGTGAAATTGGAATGCCCCCGAAAGGGTGAAGCCTCAATCCGAAGTACTTGAAGATCACCAAAACTAATTGGTGAAATCTATAAAAGTACTAAGAACTGCTACATTTGACTAAACGGTAGTCAAGACTTGTCGTACATACATCTATAGGTCTACCAGAAGGTTTGGATAGTCCTAAATATAGGGCTGGACATCGAGACGTGTCCGACATGAAGACTATGGTGCAGGACAACATAGTCCATGTGGCAAGATAGAAACTAGTCGAGGATTAGGAAAAGTACTCTTAGCAATAGGAGTAGCACTCGTCTAATCGAATCCGACTAGTATTCTTGTAACCAACTGACCTATAACCCTGCCCGTCCCCCCCCTCCCGACAATATAAGGTAAGGCAGGTACCCCCTCCAAAGAAATTCAATCCAACCAACACATAGGACGTAGGGTATTACGCTATTCAATGGCCTAAACCTATCTAAATTGTGTGTGTGTGTTCACCTTCGAGTTCCTGATCTCGGCGAGCCTCACTAACCAAAACACTACCTTGGGCACCCCTCTCGGTAGGTTGCCGGGTCTAAACATCGAAGGATCACAATTTGATATGGATACGATCGAGGATTTCGACTACTACTCAGACCCGGATGAGGAGATACCTTTATTAGGTCTACAGCAGGGCCTGGTGATTACATCAACTTCCTAGGATGGATTCGTCTATTGGCCCAACATGAAGCCACCTGCTCTCACCAAGGATGAAGATTCACACCTCATCGCGTACCTTGACACCCTCCCGTACCAGGAGGAAACTCCTTTGTCACCCATCTATGAAGAAGGTGGCACCACGGAGGTCATCACCTCAGGTTTAGGAAGCTACTCTCCAGAATGAGAACTCTTCGCTCTCATTACTAGACAAGAGAACAAAGAAGAATAGCAACGGGACAGAAACCCACAACAGGAGCATCATCCTGATGACGTATCGCAAGATGAGCTCACTGCCAATGTTGTCGGAGAAGAGATTGAAGCTCAAAGAACTCGACAACGAGCAAGAAACACTACAAGAGCAGAGCGCCACCGCCACCTTGTAGTAGACTTGCTAATGCAGAACTTGGATAACACCTTTGAAGCAGTTCAAACGTGTCACCATCATACCCCTCTAGCTACCATCGCGTCTATTGACCTCGTCACCTGCGTGATGCCTCAGAACAACTACACTAGACAGTTGGCTCAATTGGTGGAACTCGCTTATGAAGAACTTGATCAGCAGAATCTAATACAGTCAGTTCAATGTTCCCCATCCCAGTGTAGTCAACATGGGGCAGCAGCAATAGAGGCCCTCTGTCCGGACCAAGCCAACTTCAAGGCACCAGACCAAGCCAAGCTAGAGCAGAGGGTAGTAGGGCAGGATCTTCGGGAGGCTGTGGCCACCATGGGGCTAACCCAGAACTCGAGCGCCCAGCAGAAGACCTTCGCAACAAGATCAACGCCAGCTGCGACACCTATACCATCATCAACACATGGCACCGCGAGCGCAAGCAAGAAGTCGAGCACCCAGAAGATGATTCTAAAAGGTTCCCCTCCTTCTCAAGACATGTGAGGAGGACAATTCTACCCGAAAAATTTAAACCTTCGGATATCACCAAGTGCGATAGAAAATAAGACCCAATCCAATGGTTGTGGTGCTACTCGCTGTTAGTACAAGTAGCTGGGGAAAATGATGACACCAAAGTCATCTATTTCCCCATCTACATGGAAGCGGTGCCACTCACATGGCTCGAATCATTGGATAAGAACTCCATCGACTCGTGGAAGGACCTCAAGGTAGCGTTCACCAACAACTATGCAAGGGCAATGCACCATCCTGGCAACATGATCGAGTTGTCTCAAGTTAAACAACAAGAAGGAGAGACCCTGCGTAGACATCACGGAACGCGACATCATAGACTGCTTCCAGAATAGCCTCTACAACCGCCGGATGTTCCAGGACTTCGGCAGAAGATGCCCTGCTGATGTCAAATCTCTCAAGATCATGGTACAGGCATAGGCAGATGAAGAAGACAGGAAGATCAAAAGGTTCGAGTCTAATCGCAACAAGGGCTAGAACAACAACAATCTGAATAGTGGCCAATGCAACAACAAGAACCGCAACGATCACCCTAACAATGACAACTGAAATAACTACTCGTAAGGTTATAAGCGCAAGTGAAAGCAAGACAATACTGTCGCAGCAATGTCATAGCCATCTAAGAAAGGTGGCGGCAAGAATCAAGACAGGTCCTCATTCAATGAGCTCCTAAAAAAATAGTGCCCATGGTACCCATACCACAAGCACTCTGCGATAGATTGTTTCAGTCTATGCAAAGTCATGAAGGACCTGCTAAAACCATCTGGCACAAAAGACAAGGGTAAAGCTAAGCAAGATGAAGAAAATGGTGACAATGGCAAGTTCTAGAACCCATCGAGCACCGTCAACATCATCTTTGGTGGAACATCGGGTACTGCTACCAAGCGGTCCCAGAAGCTCGCCCTTCGAGAGATAATGTCCGTTGAACTTGCGACTCCAATGTTCCTCAAATGATCTGAGGTGCCAATTACCTTCTCTAGGAAGGACCAATGGACTAGTTTCTCATACCTAGGACAGTATCCTCTTGTCCTGGACCCGGTTGTCACTGGCTCCAAACTCACTAAAGTACTCATCTATGGTGGCACCGGTCTCAACGTGCTATTCACAAAGACACTGAAGAAGATGGGCCTCGAAATCACCGTTATGCTCACCCCATTGAACTCTTTGTTCTTTGGGATTGTCCTAGGCAACGCAGTTGTACCCCTCGGACAGGTGGTTTTGCCAGTTACCTTTGGGAACAAAGAACAATACCAGACAGAATACATTCAGTTTTAGAGGTAGCAGATTGCGAAACATCATACCACGCCATCCTCGAAAGACCAGCATTGGCCAAATTTATGGCCACCCTGCACTACGTGCACTTTGTACTCAAGATGCTAGGACCCAATGGAGTACTCTCCCTACACGGAGACTTAAAGAGGTCATATGACTGCAACACAGAAGCCATGGAGCTAGCAGCAAACTATACAAGTACCAAATTCGATGATGCAAGTCTCCACCTCATCCAAGAAGCTATCCCCGTCAAAACTCGAGATCCTAGAAAAGAAGTCGGGGGAAACCAAGATCAGGCCAGCAAGTGAAGTAGACGTCAAAGACATTGACCTTGAGACTGGTGATAGCTTCAAAACAGCCCTGATTAGCATAGGGCTAGATCCTAAATAGGAAAGCGCGCTCATCAGCTTCCTCCGAGCCAACCAAGACATTCTCGCATGGAAACCAGCGGACATGCCAGGGATGCCCAGGGAGTTGATCGAGCACTCACTCGACATGGACCCAAAAGCTACACCTAAAAGGCAACGCCTACGACGATTCGCCCAAGACAGAAGGGAAGCTATCAAAAGAGAGCTGGTCAAACTACTTGCGGCGGGCTTCACAAAAGAACTCTATCATCTAGAGTGGCTCACTAATCCCATCCTGATGCGAAAGAAAAATAACAATGAGTGGAGGATGTGCGTTGACTACATAGACCTCAACAAACACTGTCCAAAGGACCCCTTTGGGCTCCCTAGGATTGATCAAGTCATCGACTCCACAGCTGGATGCACCCTACTCTATTTCCTCAATTGCTACTCAGGGTATCACCAGATAGCTATCAAGGAATAAGACCAAATCAAGACCGCATTCATCACCCCATACAGGGCTCTCTCCTACACAACAATATCTCTTGGGTTGAAGAACGCAGGTGCTACTTATCAACGGGTAATCCAAGAGTGCTTCAAGAAGCAGCTACACCGCAACATGGAGGCATACGTGGACGACGTTGTCATAAAGACCTGAAATCCCGATAACCTGATTGCAGTTTTAGAAGAAACGTTCACAACTTTACGAGCATTCGGGTTGAAACTCAACCCAACAAAGTGCATCTTCAGCGTACCCTCCAGGAAACTACTCAGTTTCATCATCAGTCACTAAGGAATTGAAGCTAACCCTGAGAAAATCTCTGCCATCACCGACATGCATGCTCCATCATGTATCAAAGATGTCCAAAAGCTGAATGGATGCATAGCAGCCCTCAACAGATTCATCGCAAGGCTTGGAGAATGAGGACTACCCTTCTTTAAACTACTCAAGTGGCAAGACAATTTTTAGTGGACTGAGGAGGCAGATAAATCCGTACAACAACTAAAGAACTTCCTACCAAAGCCACCGGTCCTCATGGTGCAAAACCCCAACGAAGACTTGCTACTGTACGTCGTCATGACTACCAACATCGTTAGCACGGTGATCGTGGTTGAAAGACCAGAACCAGGCCATGTATACAAAGTACACAGGCCCATTTATTTTGTAAGTGAGGTATTGTCAGATTCCAAGGCTAGATACCCACTAGTCCAGAAATTGCCATATGCAATACTACTCACCACGCGGAAGTTACGACACTACTTCCAGGAGCACAACATCTTCGTCATCACAGCCTTCCCTTTGGGAGAAATCCTCCACAATCAGAATGCAATAGGAAGAATATCTAAGTGGGTGGTAAAACCCGGAGTATTGTCCCTAGAATTCAAGTCAGGGACTGCAGTCAGTTTCATGGTGGAGTGCCGGGAAAGTCAAGTACCAACATCAGCAGAGCGTCCAGAACACTGGTCATGTATTTCGACGGATTGCTCAAGCTCAAGGGAGCTGGCGCATGAGTATTCTCGACATCTCCCATAGGTGAACAACTCAAATATGTCCTGCAAATCTTTTGGGAAGCATCATCAATGAAGCTGAATACGAAGTGCTTCTGCACAAGCATCTCCTAGTAGTCTCGCTAGGAATTAAGCAATTGTTGGTGTATGGCAATTCACTAGTACTGATCAATCAAGTCAACGACGAGTGGGATCACCACAAGGAGAATATGATGCATATTTCCTAGAAGTACGCAAACTAGAGAACAAATTCTTTGGTCTGGAGTTCTACCATGTAGTTTGTGACAACAACATAGCTGCGGACGTTCTATCCAAGCTTGGTTCTACTCGTGACCAAAATCCAGCAGGGGTTTTTGTCCATGAGCTACACAAGTCATCCATAACAGAGTTGGCACCATGAGCAACCACTGGTCAAGGTCTTGTCGCACCAGATTGGGAGGTTATGATGATCGACGTAGTCTAGAGAGCTCCCTTCATCGACTATATCAAAGAGCACAAGTTACTTCCAAACAAAACAGAGGCAGAGCAAGTCTCACGACGCTGCAAAAACTATGTTCTAATCAGAGACATGCTTTACAAAAGAGGTGCATCATCAGGAGTACTCTTGAAGTGTGTCCTACGGCAAGATGGAAAGAACATAATGGATAAAATCCACAAAGGCATTTGCAGCAACCACGCATCCTCACAAACAATCATGAGCAAAGCTTTCAGAGCAGGGTTCTATTGCCCTACAGCTCTCGCTGACATCGAGGAACTAGTCCGCTGATGCTAAGCATGCCAATTCTTCGCCAAACAACAATACATCATGTATTTGAGAGGCTCATCAAGGAAGCCTTGTGCGCAGACCCACCACATCTACCGTACGAGCAAATATCAGGGGAGATTGTGGGATGCACTAAAAACCAACAAGTTGGAAGTAACAAAAATTGCAACAACACTTAGAATTATTTTCATTTCAAAGCATTCGTATCATATTTACAATACAAGAATTAATGTTTGCTCTGGATACAAAACTACTCAAGGTCTAGATGATTTTCTACTTCTTTCGTGTTGGGGTCCATCTGTTAGAAATACTGCTGAAAGAGCTCATCTGAACAGTCCTCCGCTATTCCCTCTGCAATAGGCATCAGATCAGCTTGAGGATAGAAGGACTTGATGAAACTAAGCAGATACTTGGAGACAGACTTCGCCATCTTCTGAATGTAGCTGGTGAATTTCACTGGCACATCCTTGAGTACTTAGGACAGCAGGCGGGGCTCTACACCTTCAACTGGGCGCCCCACCATGTCCGCTATCAGCTGGGCTGCTTCGAAAATCTCCTTTAGAGCAAGTTTCACAGCTTCCAGCTTGGCTTCACGCCCCTAAATGGTCTTCATGGCATTGACCAAGTCGACCGCACCATCTTCGTGCATCTTTTTCTCTTTCTACAGGTGATGATCCAGGTTCTCATATAATGATACCAGCTTATCATGTTGATCTGTCACCTGGTAGTAAGAGTTCTTCCAGTAGGTGACTTGACCCTAGAGATCTTCTTTCGACTTCTCGAGAGCTGCACAAATAATACACAAGAGGATCAGTATTACAAACAAAATTAGTACTCGAAATCCAAGGAAGAAGAGCAGTTACCTTTCATCTGCTAGTTAAACGACTTGTTGCGCCCCTTGAGACGGTCTTTTTCCTCCTCTAGCTGATGGATGCGGTTCTAATATTCAGCGGCTTGTCCGTCAGACTTCACCAGTAGTCTGGAGGAGTACTCCCTCTCCTTGGCAAGTTCCTTTGCAAGGGCCTCAGCACAGAGTACTAAGTCCCCATAGTCTTCAAGTATCTGCGACTTCCGGTGGCAGCGTTTGATGACATCCTACGACACAGAGTAAGTAATTGTATCAGGGCATGGGTACTAATTACTAATTACAAAGTTATGCTAGAAGCAGGAACAAGCATACCTCTACATAAACAACTATACGATGGTGCATCTCCATCATCCTAGCTACCATATGCACGTCCAACAACAGGTCATCGATCAACTGGATATCCTCAAGACTAATCTCCCCAGCTGCCAGTGGATTCGCATGAGCTTCATAATCTGTTGTATTAAGTGGAACCACGACAAGTCTTGTCGACGGACCCGGCTTGGAAGATACGTCGGCAGCCATGACTTCAAGGACTTCCGCTGCTTCAATTTTTACCTCTAGCGCGAGGGCTATGAGATTAGCTATGGTGCCAGAGGTAGTCGCCACCACATCTTAGGGCACTTGTTTCTCGGGGGCTGGCACTACAACGTCAGTAAATGATGATATAACATCCTGCATCAACGCTACTACAAGAGACACAACACCTGGATTGCTTATTATTGTAGGGTGTTCTTCTAGCTGCGGACTTGTTTGAGCCGAGGAAACATCCTGGACTGAGTTGGTACTACCATAAGTCATGGGCTTCAGGCTAGGCCCTCCAAGTTCCACATTAGAGGATTTTCTGCATACAACAAAGTTTCAGAGACGTTAAACAAGTTGATCATGAGCTATAATTAGTACTCAAAAGGAGTAGCAAGGCATACATTGTAAATCTCCTCAACTTCAGAGAAGGTTCCCCTGTCAAGCGCAGTGGCTTGACAATCAGAGACCGTTTCTTTGGCATGGCTTGAAGGGTCGCAGCATGACCATCGCCAGCCTTCATCACCACCTCTATTTTTTGAGTAGTTCTTGTGCCAGTAGGGTCCACCTCAACGATAGGAGGCTCTGGATCATCCTCAATTTTGATCACCTCCTCTATGACCGGCAATTTGTGTTGAGCGGTCTCAGCAGCCGCCTTCTCCGCCTCAGTTGCCTCTTCGAGTATGTGGAAACTACCAATGCCATCTTGAGTAGACATGGGGGTATTAGAATTACCTACTAGGAATACTCGATCCTCAGGATCTTTTTCTTCCTCATAAGTTATTACCGCGGGTGGTACATTTTCTATGATGATAGATTTCTTTACGGCCCACTTCACAGTGATGCACCACTTCTTCCTCGATGGAGGAGGAATTGCAGCTTTAAGATCGTCATTAGTTGCACGCTTCACTGATCCAGAAGATGACCCAACCTTATCCGATGGTCGGACCTTAACTTCGAAGTCCTCTGCAACATCAGAACTAGAGCTGTTGGAGGCCTCGAGTGCTTCCTCCTCCTCATCATCACTCTCTGCACTCTCTGCTGTATGCACGCATGGAGCAGCTTTGCAAATATCTTCTGATCCGAGAGGAGGAGGCGCAAAGAAGTACAAATTGACATCTTCCTGCACAGAAAGCCAAGTTAGTACACCCAGACACTACAAAATAAGTACTCGAGGGCTGCGGCCACGAGTACTTACAGACTTTGGCCGGTTGGCAATGTAGAATTATCACACTATGGTGGGGATCTCACCCACATTCTTGAACATCCACTTCAGCTTCACCATAATCTCGTCTGTGCTGACTTCCTTAGAAGATAATCTTGATGGGTCATTGACATCCGAGTACTTGTAGCCCCAGTGACATCGTTGCTACAGGGGCTGAATTCATCGCTTCATGAAGCTGAAAGCTACCCAACACCAGTTAGTCCTTCTTGCTTCAGTTTTGATATTCTGTCCAAGAGCTCGGGTAGTTGCAGGCTGTCTCCATGAGTTGGGTCATCCAGCCATCGGTTGTTCTAGGTGGGGCGATGCCCTGTTAGCTTGGGGAGCTTGGGGTCGTGGTTGCTGATGTAGCAGTACTTCTCCTTCCACCCAGCATTTGAATCTATCAGCTCATAATCTAGGTAGAGGCTGTTGAGCTTCTCTTGCATTTTGATTCCGGCGCCTCCGACTACTTGGGTGTGCTCCCTCTTTGGTTGTGGCTTGACACGGAAGAATTTTCCAAAAGGTTGGAAGTGGGGCCTGAACCCAAAGAAAGTTTCATAGAGATGCACAAAAATTGCAGTGTGCAGAATATCGTTGGAGTTCAGATGAACTAGCTCCAACTTGTAATACTCCAACAGACCCCGGAAAAAATCAGATGCTGACAAAGCAAGACCACGTTCGATGAAGTGAGCGAAGATTACTGTTTCATCCGGGTACTCCTCCAATGGCCATGGGTTGCCTTAGGAAGATCTCCAGTTGATGAAATCTTGATCTTGGAGAAGATTAACGGCTACCAGCACCTTGATCTCCTCCTTCAAAGACGATCACTTCCACGCACACGCAGGAGTTGGCGGTGAAGTTTGGTCTGTCTTCCCGTACTTAGGCGCTGGCAACTACGTCTTCTTCTTCTTGTTCTCCACGGCAGACTTGACAGCAGCAGCTTTTCTTTCCATCTTCGATGTCACGAGTCTCTTCTGTCGAATGCACTTGGGGGTTGAGTTGTGGGGGGGGGGGGCGGTGCTAGCGCTTGGAGGTTGGGCAGCGGCGGCGCTAGGGTTACAATATGGAAGTTGAAACAGGATATGGCAAAGGTAAAATGGAAGGGATGATTTTCTTCATTATTTATAATCACGGCACAGTAACAACAGCGTGAATACAGGAAAATTTAGGCTTAACGGCTCTAAAGATTTTGCGGCACCTGATTGGTAGTTACGTCTATTTTTGGAAGAGATAAGTTTTTTGTTCAGAGATGGTCACGTTGATCAGAGATTGACCCTTATACCCACCAAACTAGTCGGATAATGGCTCGGAGGCTATGTGCCACGTGCCCATCAACAAAAAAAAAATCTGGGTTTTATGGGGAAAGTGATGCAAATTACAGATTGACCCTTAGCTTGATTCTTTGATTCAACCTAAGACTCGAGAGCTACTCCATATGGAGTGCGACTTGCATCGCACTTCCATATAAAAATTTGAGATTGAAGGATATAAGACTAAGTTAAATGAGTTTTGAGCATGTTCTAGCCGCATGGCAGTGCTCAGGTACCTTTGAAGACTCAACTCGAAGAAGTACTTGAAGAGCACCAAAACAAGTCGGAGAAGTCTACAAAAGTATTTGGAACTGCTACATTTGACTAAAAAGTACTCGGGGGGCTTGTCATACATACATCTATGGGCCTACTAGAAGGTTTGGACAGTCCTAAATATAGGGGATGGACACCGAAACGTGTCTGACATGAAGACTATGATGCAGGATGCCATACTCTACGTAGCAAGACAAGAACTAATCGAGGATTAGAAAAAGTTGCTAGGAGTAGGACTCGTCTAGTCGAATCCGACTAGTATTCTTGTAACCAACCGACCTGTAACCCTGCCTCCGGCAATATAAGGTGAGGCAGGAACCTCTCCAAAGCAATTCAATCCAACCAACACACAAGATATAGGGTATTACACCATTTAGTGGCTCGAACATGTCTAAATCGTGTGTGTGTTTTCACCTTTGAGTTCTTAATCTCGACGAGCCCCACTAACCAAAATACTACCTCGGGCACCCCCTTGGTAGGTTGTCGGGTCTAAACACTGACAATGAGGGCTTTGTCCAATTATGCTTTATTATAGTCCAATTTTTTGCGGAAACAGAATGTACTCCAAAATACAATGCATATGTGAAAACGACCCGATTATTAAATATGATCAATAGTTTAGATATTAAATTCATGCTATTATTGAAGATAAACAGAGTCAAAAATATGTCATTAACGAGCCCCAACACATTCTTTTCCTTATCTTAACCTATATTTTGATGCATTGCAAGTTACTTTGTGCTTTTTGTTTGCCTATCAAGCTTCCTGATTTGCATTATTGACAAAATAAGAAAGCTAGCAAATTGCCCCTTTGCTAACGATTTGATTTATGGTAAAAGTAAAAACCATGCGCTACATAGAGACACACTAACCATTCATTGAAAGTTGAATATTGGTACCACCAGAATTGTGAATCACCAAATTGTTTTCTTTTCAGCAACAATCTTATCGGATAGAACATTCTATAATGAGGTTCATTCGTAAGCCAAATCCTTCTACGGGACTGAAGTCACATCCTTCATAAGCTATATAATGAACAGACGCAAGAAACTAAAAGGATCATAGGAATGATGTCTCCCACATCATTGAACTCCCTTTGTAAGCTAGACAGATGCAAGTCACATTTGTGGTCTTGTCTGGACTACAAATATCTTCCCATCCTTCACCACTCCTTCAATGTCCTGAGGAGACCCATAGAGCTCCTCAATTGCATATCCAGCATGAGCAATGCTCGAGAGGATTGTGTTACGGAAGCTAACGTCTGTAATGAGGCGATCGGTTGTGTAATCAAGAACTACTACTTCTTCGTTGTCCATAGGCACACTGCAGGTAAGAAGCATAACACAGTGGCTACAACTTCATTTCAAAATTTTAAACATACAGCCATGAACTATAAAATATTTCAGTTACCTATCATAGAGGCCAGCCCCAGCATAGCCTTCCAAATCCTCGCCGTTTGAGTCAGAACGAAATATGATTGATTGCTTTATGAAGAGACCAATTGGCTTGCTTGGATAGCCCAATACCTATAACACGTGCACCTAGTGGACTCAGTTCGGCCTTTACTTACACAAACGAAGGAAAAATGTCAGCTGACAGGATACATTTACCTTCGGAGAGTTGAGATCATCCTTCTTGCAAATAAAGCTCATGGCACGACCCGGATAGGCCCCTACAAGGGTCTCCCCAAGGCCTTTCACAATTTCAGCATATATCTCTGAACGATCTCCAGATGATGGGTTAACGGTATGTATCACAAAAGCATAGTCTGCACTGACAATTTCTTGCACAAGAACAGCCATGGACAGGTAAGCATGATCAAGCTTCACTTTACGAGTGCTGTAGTATGCTCTCTCATTCCATTTCGAGGCCCAAACCTGCATATAGTATATACCGCATCAATTTTTCAGTACCAACTACAATGACGGGCGAGGGAGAGGGGTCGGCATAGCGGTTGAATACCTACCTTTTTAATTGCTGTCCATGCTTGTTCCCAACGTTGTTCACATTCATCCCCTGGCCAGGGCATTCCACAATCTTGCATCTTCTCCTTGAGCTCTTTCACCTGAAACAAAATTGACGGGAAATTCAGAAATTACAGTAGCTAACTGAAAAAATTACTGCTGCAAATAGGATTTTACTAAAATATGGTATCTTACTAAATTACTAGGAGCTATCAGGTTCAGAAGAGCATTTCGGATTTCATCAAGTGCACTAAGTTCTCCTTGACTGAGTTTTTCCTTTAGATGCTTTACATTCTGGGCTACATGCTGTCCATCAGAAATAAAGAACCATAAATACAATGACTGTTAGCCAGCAATTCAATAGTGTCCCTCACAAATGATATAATAAACT
The DNA here is from genome assembly GCF_005286985.2 of Setaria viridis. NCBI lineage: Eukaryota > Viridiplantae > Streptophyta > Magnoliopsida > Poales > Poaceae > Setaria > Setaria viridis. Next base: position 17,062,717 of record NC_048263.2, on the reverse strand, counting down.
GAGAAGTTCTCTTAATCTATGTAGACAAGTAGTCTTTGGTTCTTCAAAAAAAAGTAGCCTATGCTTATGAAACATGATTGTAAATATCAAATTTTCTCTTTTATCTTAATTAGGAAAGTAGAAAATATGCTTCAAGAAGAACAATCTAGCTAGTATAATGGTCATCAAGCATCACTATCATTAAAAAGACACATGGTAAGTGTTACGAACCTTGTTCATCTTATCGGACAAAACTGTTTCAAAGGTTCCAAATGGGAGTGCTACTGACGCTGGGACACCAACAGATGGAGGTACTTTTCCTTTTAGGTATGCTATGTTCCGTGATTTAGCTCCAACCTAGTGTGGAAGGCATAAATATGCTTCAGATGGGCAAGAATAGAATGCCAGCCAGCTTAAGATCAAAAGTCCTGCTATGTAAGTGTAATTTAATTATGTATAAGTAATAACCATTTCATCAGAAAATTCATCAGCACATATTGCATATTTTCCAGGAAATTGCTTCTTGGCTAGTGAAATAGATGGCTCTGATTTATCATCTTCTGCAGTTGAGGAATTTGCAACCAGAAGTTCACTCTCTGCTGTCTCTCTGACGTTTAGAAAGATAGGTATTAGACTTAGATTAATTTCACTATCTTTGTATATTTTTATGATGAAATGTGTCAACGATTTTACCTGTAGCTTATATCAGCAGAAGTAGGCTTTACTGAAATTAACTTCCCATCATTTCGTTGAAGTTCAGACAAAATCTCTGGGTCAAAGCATGTTGCAAACAATACCTTCATAGAAAATAATTGGCTATAGTTATTTAATAGTATATGCAGAAAATTAGATAAAGGTATCAAGATAGGAAATCATTCTATCAATATCCATGGCATAGTTCAAACGCCAAAAGACCTTGCTATTCCTTGCTCGAACAGAGACATGTGACAAGACATCTGGCATGTCTGGTGTAAGGACAGCAACAACACCATCAGGTATTTCCTCCTCTCCCTTGACAGCTTTTGCAACCAAAACTGTTGGCTTATCATAAGATTTATTTTGAACAGTGAGCAATTCATCGACCACAGTCACATAACCTATGACTTCAACTGGGCTTATTATTTGCCAACTGTAAAAGTAGGAGAGATATTAGTTACAGAGTATGCTTAGGTTACATGAGCCTTCTGTATGCTTTCAGAAAACTTTTGCAACTATTATCATTTCATAAAATATTTAAATACGAATTTATGTGTGTTTACCTTCCTAGGTTTGCAATATTCCTAAGAACAGGGTCAAGACGGTTTAGAAGTAGAGACAGTGAAGCTGCTGACCCACTACGAATAATTTCTTCAGTAAATATATTAACCTGTAGATATGGTTTTTAACACAAGTATGTCCATAATAAGTCAAAAATGAATCAACAGTTTAATGGAGCACTTACTGTCCTTTTTTCTGAGGAAAGCACTTACTGTCCATTGTTCAACTCCAAGTAAGGAGCCAAGGTATTCAGCAGAAGGCTGAAGGGTATGATGGTATTCTTCTCCCTTGGTTACAAGTGCAAGTCTAGTTCTATCAAGATATGCTTTTGCATACAATGCCCATTGGTCATCAAAGTTGTTCGCCATTGCAAGTGCATGGTTCCACCCCTTCATGAAACAAGCAAGACTCATATGCAGCAAGACCACAAAACCAACACTAACACATTATGTGTAATGCTATTGTTTTACTACAAAGTCTATTATTACGGGCTTGTTAACTTAATGCCTTTTTGTACAACTTCAATTAGCAATTACGGGAAAAAGTGCTCTATCTTTCTGTTTTACTAAGGAACAGTACAAGAATTTGCTCTATCATAGCTTAGTGCATGGTAGTGCAAATAAGAAACTTTGGAAATAGAAAATGGATTTCAGCATGAGTTATATTCTGTGTAGAATTGTACCTTTAAGCAGCAAAGGAGGTTCTCGTTGTCTTCAGTGGACAAAGCAAGGTTTTCAAGTACCATACTGATGAAGTACATGATTTTCTAAATAACAAGAAATAATGTGTAACAGTAAGTATTATTTTAAAAAAAAAAGGATGTTGGGCATTTTAAGATGACTAAAAGATATATACTCAATAACAGGGGAAGTCATTCATATTTATTTCATTAACCTCAGGTTCTGCGTTGTTAAGTTGCTCATAAGACCTTTCAACTGCTGTCCTAACAGTAGAGTCAAGGGCGATGTCCAGAAAGATCAGATCCTTCAAGCGTTCTTGTGATCCACACAGTAAAGGACGAACTTCAGCTCGTGCCTCCAGCAAACCCTGTAAGGTTACCATTGGATGTAGGTAAAAAATGATTTATACACTTCTTAGTGACACTGGTATGTTATAGATTTTTTTTGAAGAATATTGAAAAGTAGTGCAACCTCAACAAGTGCTTCCACTGATTTATCCTCAAGATGGTCAAGGAGAAACTTAAGCAACTCCTGCTCAATAATAAACAGCAAGAAATAAGATTGTTTCTTCTAGCCATTGTATCTGCAGAAAAGATGCTTTGAGAATAATTACTTGATACCCAGATGGTAATCCATTCAAAGGGTTGACCTTGACACCAACCATGAAACCTTCGCTCTGTAATTTAAATAACAGTTATTTGTTTAATGTGACGATAGATTCTGGGTAAAATTTAGCTGTCGTACCTCCGCCCTGTACCCTGTGCATGTTCCTATAGCAGATTCTAGATCAGCACCAGAGTGAACAGCCTGTGATATTTGATAGTGCAATCAGTTATTTGCACATAAAAATGTTAGGACATGTCGGGATAACATGGTGTTGACGACCAAACTTGGCACAAGGCTGATTTTGTTGGAGATGCTCAAGAGGGCCTGGTCCAATAAGAACGTGCTGGCCCATTAAGCAACATTATATATCTAATCACCAGCCAGAAAGGTGATTAACCCTACGGCTAATCCACCTGCACCCTGCCGCACGCACTACCTGGTGCGCTACCGCCGCCGCTGCATGCACCTGCCTGGTGCGCTGCTGCAGTCCTCCCTTCCGAATCAAAGGTTGATCGTGGGTGTCTCCGAGTACGTGCCATGGAGTCCTAGCATGCTCCGGTTCATCATCCCATCCCGTACATGTTGACAGTTGTAGAGGTGTCGTACGGTTGCGCACTTTGTCAGATTGTACGACTACTTCCATGACGTCGATTGGATTGACCACTCGCACTTCATTAAGACTTCCGCTGCGACGCGCAACGAGCGAAGCTATAATCTATGATCAATTTACTCGCAAGTGATCTTGTTTATGCGGTTATATTTTGTGTGCTAGCGAGTAGCATACCGCGTTTCTTAACAGTGGTACCAGGGCTATGCTTATATTGTTTTTGATCTAGATTAAAAAATTTGCATGCTTAGTTGTAGATCATATCATTTTTGCGAATTGGACTATTTTACTCTGTTCTTGCTTCCTCATTATATGTGACTGGCTAACTGGCCGTCTTTACAACGGCGCGCAAGCATCGTGTGGCTGACCACGAGGTTGTGAGTTCGTGTAGCGAAGCAGTCGATACACATCGTGAACGGCTATGTCAGCTAGAGCGAAAAATCTGTTCTATCCGTTATCGGCTAACAGGACCGGATCGTGTTTTTTTTAAAAAAAGGGACGTGTTGCATCGTTCCTAGAAATGCCTAACTTGTTTTTGTAGAGAATGATATGATGGTATGGCCTCAAAATCATGTGATGATCTGTGTGTAATAAATTTGTGTGGCCTGCATGTAATAAATTTATTATAGTCGGGTTGAGGTTGTTCCTATTCGGCCTGTGTGCCACTCCTTATTATTTTATTTGAGCTACTAGCGTATATTAGCTGAATTAGATTATGTAATTCTTCGACACAAGCGAAGAGACTTGGCGACCGTCGTACCTTGGAGAAGGTGCCAAAGATGCGACGACTCAGTGTAAGCGTGCACACTGGTGGTCGTTGACATGTGCTGATTTTCGTTGGACAAAGACAGGCCATACTATCACAATAATTTAATTATCTGCGATGATTATCATTATTCACTGCCTATGATGAGCATGATAAATCCCTCATGAAAAATTAAGACTTTATACCCTTCCAACAGCTGCACCATTGGGGTCTTGTTAGTAAGTGATGAGTCTGCCAAAGCAGGGTGTCATCTTCTACCTTGATCCATTGGGTGGTGTCGAACACCACGGTATAGTGTTGGTTTCTTGACAAAGCTATCAAGTCGGACTTGGGCTTTGGGGCGTAAGTGTTGGGAGCTAAGACATATGATGTCGCCCAACAAACGAGAGATGCATCGAATGCGATTGCCAGTGTTGCCTACCTTGTTCACTATGATGCTAGCAGTGATGCCAAAACTCATGCTATGCAACGCCGGGGGACGTTCGCACAACATAGAAGGAATTCTTTCATTAAAAGTGTTAATAAAAGAAGTGCTAACCGTTGCATATCTTACTGTTGTAGAAAATATCGAGTGCATCAAACTTCAATCTGCGATCGATCCTAGATAGAGATAAGTTGAACGGAAAAAACTTTGTTGATTGGAATCGGAACCTGAGAATTGTTCTCAGACAAGAGGAAAAAGAGTACATTCTCGATACGCCTTACCCAGAAGAGCCTTAGAATGTCACACACACCACTAGTGCATATCGGGCTTATGTGAAGCATACTAAGATGCGGTGGATGTGTAGTGCCTGATGCTTGCTTGCATGAACTCTGAGCTGTAGAAGCAATTTGAGAGCACTAACCCATACAATATGATCGTGGAGTTACATGGGATGTTCGAAAACTAGGCGAGGGTTGACAAGTTTAATACCTCAAAGGCCCTGTTTGGTTGCAAGCTTGCTGAAGGTGCTCCAGTCACCTCATGTGATTAAGATGATTGGGTACACCGAGAGCTTGCAGAGACAGGGTTTTCCCCTCGATGACAATCTTGCCACCGTTGTGATACTGCAGTCCTTGCCTACTAGCTTTGAGCTATTCACTATCACATGAATGGTTTGAAAAAATCACTGACTAAGTTGCATGGGCAGAGGCGAGTCTTAGGAAGACTTCTAGTCATGTGATGATAGTCCAGAAGGGTAAGAAGTGTACACGCCTAGCGAAGCCTAAGAAACCTGCCTAAAGTGGGACTTCCAGACAAGCGTCCAAGGCCAAAGAAAAATAAAAGAAAGCTGGTGCCTCCCCTAATGATGCTTTCTTTCACTGTGGTGCTAAGGGGTATTGGTTGAGGAATTGTAAGAAGTACTTGGAAGATAAAAGGAAGACAAGAGGTGTGACCTCCGCTCAAGGTATTAATGTTATTGAAATTCATCTTGCTACGCATTCTAATAATGCATGGGTATTTGATACTGGTGCAATGATTCACACTTGCAAATCGTTGCAGGGGCTGAAAATGATTAGACACTTCGCGAGAGACGAAGTGGATTCGGGAATGGAGCAAAGGTTGCTACGTTGGTGTGACGACCGACCCCAAATCTCTCGAGTTAATCTTAATCCAAGTCCCTAATCCTCCATCTCAGCTTTCCCCGAGTTTAAGTGCTCAACCTCCAGTCCGATCCCAACCCCTGAGAACCGACCCCTCTCCACCGTTTCCCCAGTTCCGACACTGCCGACCCCAACTCACCCCGCTGGATCTTCTAAGTCTTCCCACAGTGTTTCTTTTCAATCTGAGTAGTGAACCAACCGAGACTGACCGGTGGACCACAAAATCTTTTCCCCAGATCTCCCGCGACAGACGCACTCGAGTGGCATGCCCGCTCCAGAGTTCCTCTGCCACGTGGCTCAACTTCTCCGACCCCCGCTGCTCCGCCCCGTCGCCGGCCGCGACCGGATGGATTCCCGCGCCCCTTTCCCCAATCACAGCGGAAGCCCTCTGCAACCCTTTCTGCAGCGTCTCACAGCTCGCGCCCATCATCACCCCGCTGGACCCCCGGCTGCGGAGCCCGATGCCTCCCGTCTTTTCCGCCGCCTCTCTACCGTCGCGCCGCCCCAGATGCGCTACGCGACGATTCCTCCTCCGCCAACCCCGACCCCGGCCGTGACAGCTCCTTTCCCGCCTTGCCAGATCTGCGCCCCGACAGTCTGTTGCTTCACGCTCGCCCGCGCGACCGCAGCCCGCCTGTCTTCTCACCTGTGCGCCCTCGCTTCTAGCGCCGTTCCCTCGGTCACGTCCATCAGATCCGCCACACGACGACGCCCGCCTCCGCCAAATCGCAACCACCGGCAAAACCGCGCCTGCGTCGCCCTGCCTCTGGTGCCCAATGGCCGACGGTGTCATCCCTGAAGTCCTGCTTCGCCGCCCCGCTGCTCAATCTCCGCCCCGGTAGCGCACTCCATCGCTTCTTCCCAGTCTTTGTGCCGCTCCACCTCTCTCTCTTCCGCGCAGCTATAAAAGGGATTGCTAGAGCCCCGCCGGAGTCCCCTTCGCCATAGCTGCCTTGCTGCCGTTCTTCTGCTTCGTGCTCAAAGCGCTACCGCCTAAGTCCCTGAGGAACTCTCCTCTCCGCTCCACGCCCACCCTTCCAATCTGCCCAGTCGCTTGCTCCTCCGCGCTGCGCAAGAGCTTGCTTGTGGTTCACAAGAAGCACCGCCGTCGCCGGAGCACCGCCGGGCATCGCCGCCGCGAGTCTTAGTGCTCCAGTTCCTCCACCCAAGTCTGCTCTTTCCCGACCCTAAGCTTCACCTGTGAACCGAAGGTAAGCTGCCGACCTTTTTCCGCCTCGTCCGACCCCTTCTGCTCGTCCGACCCCTTTTCGGCCTCGTCCGACCCCTTCTGCTCGTGCGACCCCTTTTCCGCCTCGTCCGACCCCTTCTGCTCGTCCGACCCCTTTTCCGCCTCGACCGACCCCTTCAGTCTGCCCGACCCCTTGTCCGCCTCGTTCGACCCTATCCGTTCGACCGACCCCTTTCTCCGTCTCGCCCGACCCTGTCTGTTTCGCCGACCCTTTCTCCACCTCGCCCGAGGGCTCGGCTATATCCTTTTTCCTAGACCCGAGGGTATATATGTAAAAATGGGGGACTTCTCTGCGTTAAGCCTGTGGACCCTCAGCACATCTATTCCCCTCGTCTAAGGGTCAGATCATAAGTTCCTTCCCATCCGGCCCTTATATCTTGATCTCCACCAACTCAAGTGAACTTCTCCACCTTTTTCCGTAGCTTTGCTACAAGTTTCTGGGCGAAAACTTGCAAATGTTGCTATTGAAACAATCATCTAAGTGCTAACCCCTGCATTGCATTTCGTGTAGAGTTGCATCTCGCTGACGGCTTATACGAGCAACAACACCATCAGGTATTTCCTCCTCTCCCTTGACAGCTTTTGCAACCAAAACTGTTGGCTTATCATAAGATTTATTTTGAACAGTGAGCAATTCATCGACCACAGTCACATAACCTATGACTTCAACTGGGCTTATTATTTGCCAACTGTAAAAGTAGGAGAGATATTAGTTACAGAGTATGCTTAGGTTACATGAGCCTTCTGTATGCTTTCAGAAAACTTTTGCAACTATTATCATTTCATAAAATATTTAAATACGAATTTATGTGTGTTTACCTTCCTAGGTTTGCAATATTCCTAAGAACAGGGTCAAGACGGTTTAGAAGTAGAGACAGTGAAGCTGCTGACCCACTACGAATAATTTCTTCAGTAAATATATTAACCTGTAGATATGGTTTTTAACACAAGTATGTCCATAATAAGTCAAAAATGAATCAACAGTTTAATGGAGCACTTACTGTCCTTTTTTCTGAGGAAAGCACTTACTGTCCATTGTTCAACTCCAAGTAAGGAGCCAAGGTATTCAGCAGAAGGCTGAAGGGTATGATGGTATTCTTCTCCCTTGGTTACAAGTGCAAGTCTAGTTCTATCAAGATATGCTTTTGCATACAATGCCCATTGGTCATCAAAGTTGTTCGCCATTGCAAGTGCATGGTTCCACCCCTTCATGAAACAAGCAAGACTCATATGCAGCAAGACCACAAAACCAACACTAACACATTATGTGTAATGCTATTGTTTTACTACAAAGTCTATTATTACGGGCTTGTTAACTTAATGCCTTTTTGTACAACTTCAATTAGCAATTACGGGAAAAAGTGCTCTATCTTTCTGTTTTACTAAGGAACAGTACAAGAATTTGCTCTATCATAGCTTAGTGCATGGTAGTGCAAATAAGAAACTTTGGAAATAGAAAATGGATTTCAGCATGAGTTATATTCTGTGTAGAATTGTACCTTTAAGCAGCAAAGGAGGTTCTCGTTGTCTTCAGTGGACAAAGCAAGGTTTTCAAGTACCATACTGATGAAGTACATGATTTTCTAAATAACAAGAAATAATGTGTAACAGTAAGTATTATTTTAAAAAAAAAAGGGATGTTGGGCATTTTAAGATGACTAAAAGATATATACTCAATAACAGGGGAAGTCATTCATATTTATTTCATTAACCTCAGGTTCTGCGTTGTTAAGTTGCTCATAAGACCTTTCAACTGCTGTCCTAACAGTAGAGTCAAGGGCGATGTCCAGAAAGATCAGATCCTTCAAGCGTTCTTGTGATCCACACAGTAAAGGACGAACTTCAGCTCGTGCCTCCAGCAAACCCTGTAAGGTTACCATTGGATGTAGGTAAAAAATGATTTATACACTTCTTAGTGACACTGGTATGTTATAGATTTTTTTTGAAGAATATTGAAAAGTAGTGCAACCTCAACAAGTGCTTCCACTGATTTATCCTCAAGATGGTCAAGGAGAAACTTAAGCAACTCCTGCTCAATAATAAACAGCAAGAAATAAGATTGTTTCTTCTAGCCATTGTATCTGCAGAAAAGATGCTTTGAGAATAATTACTTGATACCCAGATGGTAATCCATTCAAAGGGTTGACCTTGACACCAACCATGAAACCTTCGCTCTGTAATTTAAATAACAGTTATTTGTTTAATGTGACGATAGATTCTGGGTAAAATTTAGCTGTCGTACCTCCGCCCTGTACCCTGTGCATGTTCCTATAGCAGATTCTAGATCAGCACCAGAGTGAACAGCCTGTGATATTTGATAGTGCAATCAGTTATTTGCACATAAAAATGTTAGGACATGTCGGGATAACATGGTGTTGACGACCAAACTTGGCACAAGGCTGATTTTGTTGGAGATGCTCAAGAGGGCCTGGTCCAATAAGAACGTGCTGGCCCATTAAGCAACATTATATATCTAATCACCAGCCAGAAAGGTGATTAACCCTACGGCTAATCCACCTGCACCCTGCCGCACGCACTACCTGGTGCGCTACCGCCGCCGCTGCATGCACCTGCCTGGTGCGCTGCTGCAGTCCTCCCTTCCGAATCAAAGGTTGATCGTGGGTGTCTCCGAGTACGTGCCATGGAGTCCTAGCATGCTCCGGTTCATCATCCCATCCCGTACGTGTTGACAGTTGTAGAGGTGTCGTACGGTTGCGCACTTTGTCAGATTGTACGACTACTTCCATGACGTCGATTGGATTGACCACTCGCACTTCATTAAGACTTCCGCTGCGATGCGCAACGAGCGAAGCTATAATCTATGATCAATTTACTCGCAAGTGATCTTGTTTATGCGGTTATATTTTGTGTGCTAGCGAGTAGCATACCGCGTTTCTTAACAGTGGTACCAGGGCTATGCTTATATTGTTTTTGATCTAGATTAAAAAATTTGCATGCTTAGTTGTAGATCATATCATTTTTGCGAATTGGACTATTTTACTCTGTTCTTGCTTCCTCATTATATGTGACTGGCTAACTGGCCGTCTTTACAACGGCGCGCAAGCATCGTGTGGCTGACCACGAGGTTGTGAGTTCGTGTAGCGAAGCAGTCGATACACATCGTGAACGGCTATGTCAGCTAGAGCGAAAAATCTGTTCTATCCGTTATCGGCTAACAGGACCGGATCGTGTTTTTTTTAAAAAAAGGGACGTGTTGCATCGTTCCTAGAAATGCCTAACTTGTTTTTGTAGAGAATGATATGATGGTATGGCCTCAAAATCATGTGATGATCTGTGTGTAATAAATTTGTGTGGCCTGCATGTAATAAATTTATTATAGTCGGGTTGAGGTTGTTCCTATTCGGCCTGTGTGCCACTCCTTATTATTTTATTTGAGCTACTAGCGTATATTAGCTGAATTAGATTATGTAATTCTTCGACACAAGCGAAGAGACTTGGCGACCGTCGTACCTTGGAGAAGGTGCCAAAGATGCGACGACTCAGTGTAAGCGTGCACACTGGTGGTCGTTGACATGTGCTGATTTTCGTTGGACAAAGACAGGCCATACTATCACAATAATTTAATTATCTGCGATGATTATCATTATTCACTGCCTATGATGAGCATGATAAATCCCTCATGAAAAATTAAGACTTTATACCCTTCCAACAGCTGCACCATTGGGGTCTTGTTAGTAAGTGATGAGTCTGCCAAAGCAGGGTGTCATCTTCTACCTTGATCCATTGGGTGGTGTCGAACACCACGGTATAGTGTTGGTTTCTTGACAAAGCTATCAAGTCGGACTTGGGCTTTGGGGCGTAAGTGTTGGGAGCTAAGACATATGATGTCGCCCAACAAACGAGAGATGCATCGAATGCGATTGCCAGTGTTGCCTACCTTGTTCACTATGATGCTAGCAGTGATGCCAAAACTCATGCTATGCAACGCCGGGGGACGTTCGCACAACATAGAAGGAATTCTTTCATTAAAAGTGTTAATAAAAGAAGTGCTAACCGTTGCATATCTTACTGTTGTAGAAAATATCGAGTGCATCAAACTTCAATCTGCGATCGATCCTAGATAGAGATAAGTTGAACGGAAAAAACTTTGTTGATTGGAATCGGAACCTGAGAATTGTTCTCAGACAAGAGGAAAAAGAGTACATTCTCGATACGCCTTACCCAGAAGAGCCTTAGAATGTCACACACACCACTAGTGCATATCGGGCTTATGTGAAGCATACTAAGATGCGGTGGATGTGTAGTGCCTGATGCTTGCTTGCATGAACTCTGAGCTGTAGAAGCAATTTGAGAGCACTAACCCATACAATATGATCGTGGAGTTACATGGGATGTTCGAAAACTAGGCGAGGGTTGACAAGTTTAATACCTCAAAGGCCCTGTTTGGTTGCAAGCTTGCTGAAGGTGCTCCAGTCACCTCATGTGATTAAGATGATTGGGTACACCGAGAGCTTGCAGAGACAGGGTTTTCCCCTCGATGACAATCTTGCCACCGTTGTGATACTGCAGTCCTTGCCTACTAGCTTTGAGCTATTCACTATCACATGAATGGTTTGAAAAAATCACTGACTAAGTTGCATGGGCAGAGGCGAGTCTTAGGAAGACTTCTAGTCATGTGATGATAGTCCAGAAGGGTAAGAAGTGTACACGCCTAGCGAAGCCTAAGAAACCTGCCTAAAGTGGGACTTCCAGACAAGCGTCCAAGGCCAAAGAAAAATAAAAGAAAGCTGGTGCCTCCCCTAATGATGCTTTCTTTCACTGTGGTGCTAAGGGGTATTGGTTGAGGAATTGTAAGAAGTACTTGGAAGATAAAAGGAAGACAAGAGGTGTGACCTCCGCTCAAGGTATTAATGTTATTGAAATTCATCTTGCTACGCATTCTAATAATGCATGGGTATTTGATACTGGTGCAATGATTCACACTTGCAAATCGTTGCAGGGGCTGAAAATGATTAGACACTTCGCGAGAGACGAAGTGGATTCGGGAATGGAGCAAAGGTTGCTACGTTGGTGTGACGACCGACCCCAAATCTCTCGAGTTAATCTTAATCCAAGTCCCTAATCCTCCATCTCAGCTTTCCCCGAGTTTAAGTGCTCAACCTCCAGTCCGATCCCAACCCCTGAGAACCGACCCCTCTCCACCGTTTCCCCAGTTCCGACACTGCCGACCCCAACTCACCCCGCTGGATCTTCTAAGTCTTCCCACAGTGTTTCTTTTCAATCTGAGTAGTGAACCAACCGAGACTGACCGGTGGACCCACAAAATCTTTTCCCCAGATCTCCCGCGACAGACGCACTCGAGTGGCATGCCCGCTCCAGAGTTCCTCTGCCACGTGGCTCAACTTCTCCGACCCCCGCTGCTCCGCCCCGTCGCCGGCCGCGACCGGATGGATTCCCGCGCCCCTTTCCCCAATCACAGCGGAAGCCCTCTGCAACCCTTTCTGCAGCGTCTCACAGCTCGCGCCCATCATCACCCCGCTGGACCCCCGGCTGCGGAGCCCGATGCCTCCCGTCTTTTCCGCCGCCTCTCTACCGTCGCGCCGCCCCAGATGCGCTACGCGACGATTCCTCCTCCGCCAACCCCGACCCCGGCCGTGACAGCTCCTTTCCCGCCTTGCCAGATCTGCGCCCCGACAGTCTGTTGCTTCACGCTCGCCCGCGCGACCGCAGCCCGCCTGTCTTCTCACCTGTGCGCCCTCGCTTCTAGCGCCGTTCCCTCGGTCACGTCCATCAGATCCGCCACACGACGACGCCCGCCTCCGCCAAATCGCAACCACCGGCAAAACCGCGCCTGCGTCGCCCTGCCTCTGGTGCCCAATGGCCGACGGTGTCATCCCTGAAGTCCTGCTTCGCCGCCCCGCTGCTCAATCTCCGCCCCGGTAGCGCACTCCATCGCTTCTTCCCAGTCTTTGTGCCGCTCCACCTCTCTCTCTTCCACGCAGCTATAAAAGGGATTGCTAGAGCCCCGCCGGAGTCCCCTTCGCCATAGCTGCCTTGCTGCCGTTCTTCTGCTTCGTGCTCAAAGCGCTACCGCCTAAGTCCCTGAGGAACTCTCCTCTCCGCTCCACGCCCACCCTTCCAATCTGCCCAGTCGCTTGCTCCTCCGCGCTGCGCAAGAGCTTGCTTGTGGTTCACAAGAAGCACCGCCGTCGCCGGAGCACCGCCGGGCATCGCCGCCGCGAGTCTTAGTGCTCCAGTTCCTCCACCCAAGTCTGCTCTTTCCCGACCCTAAGCTTCACCTGTGAACCGAAGGTAAGCTGCCGACCTTTTTCCGCCTCGTCCGACCCCTTCTGCTCGTCCGACCCCTTTTCGGCCTCGTCCGACCCCTTCTGCTCGTGCGACCCCTTTTCCGCCTCGTCCGACCCCTTCTGCTCGTCCGACCCCTTTTCCGCCTCGACCGACCCCTTCAGTCTGCCCGACCCCTTGTCCGCCTCGTTCGACCCTATCCGTTCGACCGACCCCTTTCTCCGTCTCGCCCGACCCTGTCTGTTTCGCCGACCCTTTCTCCACCTCGCCCGAGGGCTCGGCTATATCCTTTTTCCTAGACCCGAGGGTATATATGTAAAAATGGGGGACTTCTCTGCGTTAAGCCTGTGGACCCTCAGCACATCTATTCCCCTCGTCTAAGGGTCAGATCATAAGTTCCTTCCCATCCGGCCCTTATATCTTGATCTCCACCAACTCAAGTGAACTTCTCCACCTTTTTCCGTAGCTTTGCTACAAGTTTCTGGGCGAAAACTTGCAAATGTTGCTATTGAAACAATCATCTAAGTGCTAACCCCTGCATTGCATTTCGTGTAGAGTTGCATCTCGCTGACGGCTTATACGAGCTGCACCCGGCGCCAGAAGACGAAGCTGCAATCAAGCTCCCGCTTCCAGAAGCCGAAGCCGCCCAAGCAGAAGAGCAACTCCCCTCCTCCTCGTTTGAAGGCAAGCCCCGGAGCATGAACCCAGTTTTCCCAAACTTGCGCATGCCTTCTCCATCTTGTTTTGTGCATTTACGTATAGGTGTTGTTTGAAACCATAGATTGCATGACTTAGTTCCCTTGAGCTGAACACTAGTCTGTTGGGTCCGAGTAGTTGCTATGCTTAATAGAGAGCGGTAAAAGCTGAGTGATCTCCTATCACTCGCGAGTTTATAGGAGTTGGTTGTTTCTCTTCTGTTGCAACTATAAGGACGATGGACGGGGCAGAGTTTCGGTTAACTCTTTGGTGGTCGGCTGATCGCCCTGTCTGTCTATGGAACTTGCTAAGGCCCGACAGTGGTGGTGTTCGTGATCAAGTGTTTGAAAGTACTAACCTCATACTCAGTATGGGATGAGGAAGCCGAGTACCGAATTAAACATAGACGTGAGCGGTTGCCCCATTGTCCTTAGAACGGAGTTTCCCCTGCGGCCGCACGTGGTAGCAAGTGTGGTCACAGAACGGCAGAGGCCGGGTCTGTGGAACATTGCACCAAAGGAAATGGGTCCGGCACGGGTTAGGAGTTGATGGGGAAGGCCGACACGGGAAGCGACCCTCGGTGGTGCGCGGATGTCGTGAGGTTAGGTTCGCCATGCATGGTTAAAGAACTCGAATCGATTCGTCTGCCTCTCACAGTTTGAGACTACTTGATCGCTATGCTACACTGAGTAATAATGAAATCTGATGATGATTTGGTCTTGCTGATGTTATATACCTTTTGGTTGGTTCTATGTTTGCTTAGAGTAAGTTGCTAACTTAGACCGGATAATGAACTTAGAATCTAAGCTAAAACTGTGAAAATAGGGATCTACATAGTGCTTTTGGCAAACAAACCCCTCAGCCAAAGAGCCTTGCATGTCTAGAAGTGGTGGAGTAATACTCCCGTCGGTTAAGTCTTGTTGAGCTTAGTAGCTCAGCCTTGTGTGGCTTTTCTTTTTCAGGTGAAGTCGCTGCTCCCGAGTCCTCCCCTGTTGGCACTTGGCTGCCCCAACTCCCTCCGGGTTGGACGGTCGAGTGGGATCCCTCCTCGGACGGCGAGGAGAGGGATCACTGACATCTTGGCAGGCCTCACCAAGGATGCCCGACCCCTACGTTTAGCTTCCGCTGTTTTACCTTCTGTTGTTTCCTTTCGAACCATGTAAAAACTCTAATTTCGTTTTGTTATTGAACTAAATGGCCAAATTTGTTTAACTCAGTGGACTTGTTGTATTCTCTGAAACCGCTCACCTTCGTGTGAGTTTTGCTAACTCGGTCCTGTTCAAGTGGTTAAATCGGATGAAATCCGATGGCACTTCGTGTTAACTTGGCTAAGGCATGAGTGTCGCGTGTTAGGCGACTTAACCATGTTTAATCAAGCTAATCCGAAGTGGATCCGCCATAGCTGGCTGTCAGCACTTATCCATTGTCATTTCCTTCTTGATTAGTACTAGAACTCAATAATTGTTATTTTCTTCCTACATTGAATAAGAATATTATTTCCTCCTCATGTTTATAGGATTATGGTTATGAATTCATAATAAAGAACAAGTGTTGTTCCATTTTTATGAATAGCATGTACTATGAGAGATGTCCCATTGTGAATGGGCTTTATGTTCTTGATCTAGAAGATGCATAAATTTATAGCATTAGTACTAAGAGAACTCATGTATATAACTCAAATCCTACTTACTTTTGGCATTGTCGTTTAGGCCATATAGGCAAGAAACGCATAGAGAGGCTTCATAAAGATGGTCTTCTTAATCCTTTTGATTTTGAATCGATTGAGACATGCGAGTCGTGCCTACTTGGAAAAATGACTAAAACTCCCTTTGTTGGACAAAGCGAGAGAGCAAGTGAGTTATTAGGCCTAGTAAATACAGATGTATGCGGTCATATGAACTTGGTCGCAAGAGGTGGTTTTCAGTACTTTATTACCTTTACTGATGACTCAAGTAGATATGGCTATATCTATTTGATGAGGAATAAGGCAGAATCCTTTGAAAGGTTCAAAGAATTAGAAAATGAAGTATAGAATCATACCGGCAAGACAATTAAATTTCTACGATCGGATTGTGGTGGATAATATTTGAGCCATGAGTTTAGCGATCATCTGAAGAGTTGCGGAATTGTTCCACAACTGACTCCACCAGGAACATCACAGTGGAACAGTGTGTTCAAGCGGAGGAACCAAACCTTGTTGGACATGGTGAGGTCTTGATGAGTCAAGCTGATCTTCCATTGTATTTTTGGGGCTATGCACTAGAGACTGCTACGTTCACACTAAACCGTGTACCATCTAAATCTGTAAAGAAGATGTCATATGAGATATGGATTGGGAAGCATCCTAGTTTGTCGTTCTTGAAGATTTGGGGCTGCGAAGCCTACATGAAGCGTTTGACGCTCACTAATGATGAGGACACCACGAGTACATCTACACCAGCAGCACCTCAGGCGCCTCCAGTTGCTCATCCACCTCAGGCGCCTACAGTTGCTCATCCAGTTGGGCCAATCACTCGAGCCCGTGCGAGAGAATTAAACTTCATCATGCTGTTAAGGAACGAAGGCCCATCGGAATAAGAAGATGGCCCAACAGGGCAGCCCAGGTGGGGCGCCTAGGGTTGGGCGCCATGACCCCTTCGGACTCCAGGGGCTGCGCCCCCTTTATTTAGTCCGAGTCCTTTTTGTTTACGACTTGAGTTTTGTTTTACATCTAGCTTTAGCTACTCTAGAACACGCGCAAATACGCGCTGTCCTTGTGTGATTCAGAACTCCACCTTCGAGTGATATTTAGATTGCTCGCCTCTTTTTCTTGTTCGTTCTTCGATTGCGGACAGGAATCGATCTTCGTGATCAGGCTGATCTCGCACCGGCGAGGTTGGTAACCATCGGGAGTTGGTTCAGCGATTGCATTGGCGCTTCGGGTTCGCTCGTCGTAGTCGGATCGTGAGGGTCTACTTCCACCAAGTCGAATTTATCTCCACTCACCGAAAGATCGGGCACTCCGACTCCGTATTAAACAAGAGCGGGAAGGAAAATGTCATTGCTGATGCTTTGTCTCGTCGCTATACCATGCTGTCACAGTTAGATTTTAAAATCTTTGGCTTGCAAACTGTGAAGGATCAATATGTGGATGATGCTGATTTTAAAGTTGCTTTCGCCCACTGTATTCATGGCAAACCATGGGGCAAATTTCACATACAGGACGGGTTCCTGTTTCGCGCTAACAAGCTGTGTGTTCCAGCTAGCTCGGTTCATCGTTTGTTGTTACAGGAAGCGCATGGAGGCGGTCTCATGGGGCACTTTGGCGTCTACAAGACGCATGAAGTGCTGGCTGCCCACTTCTTTTGGCCCCGGATTCGTGCTGATGTTGAGCGCCTTGTTGCCCGCTGCACTACTTGCCAAAAAGCTAAGTCACGATTCAACAACCATGGTTTGTACATGCCTTTGCCTGTTCCTACTTCCCCTTGGCTTGATATTTCTATGGACTTTGTTTTGGGATTGCCTAGAACTAAGAAGGGGAGGGACAGTATTTTTGTGGTTGTTGATCGTTTCTCCAAAATGGCTCATTTTATACCTTGTCATAAGACTGATGATGCTAGCAATGTTGCTGAATTGTTCTTTCGCGAGATTATTCGTTTGCATGGTGTTCCAAATACAATAGTCTCTGATCGTGATGCTAAGTTTCTCAGTCATTTTTGGAGATCACTATGGAATAAAATGGGAACTAAATTGCTGTTTAGCACCACTTGTCACCCTCAGACTGATGGACAAACTGAGGTGGTTAATCGAACTTTGTCCACTATGCTTAGGGCTGTTTTAGATAAACACTTGAAACGTTGGGAAGATTGCTTGCCTCATGTTGAGTTTGCTTATAATCATGCAACGCATTCTTCTACAAAGATGTGTCCTTTTCAAGTTGTTTATGGTTATATTCCTCGGGCGCCTATTGATTTGTTTGCACTTGATGCCGAGGACACCCCACACATAGATGCCGCTGCACATGTTGATCAAATGATTAGCTTGCATGAGCAAACTAAACAAAACATTGCTGCTGCTAATGCTAAATATCAGGTTGCGGGTAGTAAAGGGAGAAAACATGTTACTTTTGCACCGGGTGATCTGGTTTGGTTGCATTTGAGGAAGGATCGTTTTCCTACCTTACGTCGTTCTAAATTGATGCCACGTGCTGCTGGTCCTTTTAAAGTGCTAACCAAGATTAATGATAATGCTTATATCCTTGACCTGCCTGCGGAGTTTGGTGTTTCCACGAGTTTTAATGTTGCAGATTTGAAACCGTATGTGGGCGAAGATGAGGAGTTGCCGTCGAGGACGACTTCAGTTCAAGAAGGGGAGGATGATGAGGACACCATGAGTACATCTACACCAGCAGCACCTCAGGCGCCTCCAGTTGCTCATCCACCTCAGGTGCCTACAGTTGCTCATCCAGTTGGGCCAATCACTCGAGCCCGTGCGAGAGAATTAAACTTCATCATGCTGTTAAGGAACGAAGGCCCATCGGAATAAGAAGATGGCCCAACAGGGCAGCCCAGGTGGGGCGCCTAGGGTTGGGCGCCATGACCCCTTCGGACTCCAGGGGCTGCGCCCCCTTTATTTAGTCCGAGTCCTTTTTGTTTACGACTTGAGTTTTGTTTTACATCTAGCTTTAGCTACTCTAGAACACGCGCAAATACGCGCTGTCCTTGTGTGATTCAGAACTCCACCTTCGAGTGATATTTAGATTGCTCGCCTCTTTTTCTTGTTCGTTCTTCGATTGCGGACAGGAATCGATCTTCGTGATCAGGCTGATCTCGCACCGGCGAGGTTGGTAACCATCGGGAGTTGGTTCAGCGATTGCATTGGCGCTTCGGGTTCGCTCGTCGTAGTCGGATCGTGAGGGTCTACTTCCACCAAGTCGAATTTATCTCCACTCACCGAAAGATCGGGCACTCCGACTCTATCAACTAAACTCGAGCCTAGATCTAATAAATGTGTCTTTGTGGGGTATCCTAGGGAAACTAAAGGATACTATTTTTATAACCGTCAAGAGAACAAAGTGTTTGTTGCTCGCAACACTGTCTTTGTTGAGAAAGAGTGTTTCTCTCGAAAGAAATTAATGGAAGCACGGTGCAACTTGAAAAAGTTCAAGAAACAAAAGAAAATGTTTTAGTTCCCATTGATGAGGTGCAACATGATGAATCAGCAATGGTCGCTGACCAACATGATGAACCTCAACCACGAAGATCAACATGGGCACATGCACCTGATAAGTACACGCTACTGATTATAGGGCAGCAGGACATCCTATTGTTGGACAATGAGGAGCCTAAAACATACACATAAGCATTGATGGGACCAGAGTCTAAGAGATGGCTTGATGCCATGGGCTTTGAGATGGAGTCCATGAGAGAGAATCAGGTTTGGAACTTAGTTGAGCCACCCGATGGCGTGAGAGCCCTTGAGTGTAAATGGATTTTCAAGAAAAGATAGATGCTTGATGGAAAGATTCACATCTTTAAGGCATGACTGGTAGCGAAAGGTTTTTAACAAATTTAAGGTGCCGACTATGATAAGATATTTTCATCCGTCGCAATGCTGAAGTCTATTCGGATCCTTCTAGCAATTGCCGCATATTATGACTATGAGATTTGGCAAATGGACATCAAAACGGCTTTCCTTAATGGAAACCTAAGTGAGGATGTGTACATGACACAGCCTGAAGGTTTTATTGGCCAGCAAACGGATAAAAAAGTGTGTAGACTTAGGAAGTCTATATACGGGCTAAATCAAGCATCCCAAAGCTGGAATCTTCATTTTGATGAGGTAGTCAAATCATTTGGCTTCTCTAAGAATAAAGAAGAGGCATGTGTTTACAAGAAAACTAGTAGGAGCGCACTCGTGTTTCTAATCTTGTATGTGGATGACATACTAATAATTGGGAATGACATTCCGCTTATGGAGGATGTCAAGACCTCATTGAGAAAGAGTTTCTCTATCAAGGACCTTGGAGAAGCAGCCTACATACTAGGTATAAAGATCTATAGAGATAGGTCTAAATGCTTAATTGGATTGAGCCAGAGCATGTACCTTGACAAGGTGTTGAATAGGTTCAACGTGAATGATTCCAAGAAAGGGTTCATACCTATATCACATGGTGTAACTTTGAGCAAGACTCAGTGTGCGTTGTCGCCTGATGAGCAAGAAAGGATGAGTCGGGTGCCATACGCTTCAGCTATTATGGGCGCGCCTAGATATTTTCGTATGCTTACTAATCCAACTCGAGTGATGGTCACTGGGTTGCAGTAAGAAATATCCTTAAGGATATGTTACTAGTCTATGGAGGTTCGGAGGAGCTCATTGTAAATGGTTACACCGATGCTAGCTTCCAAATTGACCAGGACGATAGCAAATCTCAATTGGGATATGTCTTCTGCCTCAATGGTGGGGCATTGAGCTAGAAAAGTTCCAAGGAAGAGACAGTTGTAGATTTGAGAACGGAAGCCAAGTATATTGCAGCTTTGGAAGCTGCAAATGAAGCTGTATGGATCAAAAAATTTATTTCTGAGTTGGGTATTGGTCCCTAGTCAGTCTGATAGACCTCTATTGTGACAACAGTGGTGCTATCGGACAGGCAAAGGAGCCTAGGTCACACCAAAAGTCCAAACACATACTACGGCGATATCACCTATTTCGAGAAATCATCAATCAAGGAGATGTGAAGATATACAAGGTGCACACCATTCTAAACATTGCAGATCGGTTGACTAAGCCACTCCCAGGAGCAAAGCATGAGATGCATACGAAGTCAATGGGCATGAGATGCTGGCATAACTAACTAGCACTAGTGGGAGGCTTATGATGATGTATTCCATAAAGGTAGTCATAAGATGATGACATCATGTCAATATTTGTAATCTGCATTTTTTAGTGATATGTTCCATGACTTTGTCATTATATGTGATTAGCGAATACGTGATTCGTTAGTGAAACTCCATGATACAATATTGATATTGTACTAAAATGATCCCCAGCTTCCATCCGTCATGCGGGATTGTGACGTAGAGATAAGCTGGTACATGTGTTTGGTGGATGATCTTGTTTCACAGGTCATGGCAATATGGGATACTGCGCCGACAATGTAGGCACGTGTTAGGAACACGGTGACAGATAGACCCACTACGAGACACCGCGAGTACACTGCTATCGGTGAGTCTCGTAACGACACGCATATTATGTCCTCTGGCCTGAGATTGGTGCAGAGTCCCGGATTGTGGAGCATCACATTTTGGGGTTGCTAAACGTTATTCCATAACTAGGTAGTTATAAATGCAACTTTCGGATGTGGTTGAAGCAAGTCGCAAGGTGTACCGAGTCAAGAAGGAATCTGCCCCTCCCATTTCAAGGAGAGACTCCACTGGGCCCTCTTGATGTGATGAAATAAAAGCGCATGGCCATGCCTCAACTAAATGTTAGTGATCAGAAAAGTTCTTCGCTGAGCGAGAAATGGCTAAGAATAGGGGTAGCACATCACTCTCCTTATACTTGGTTAGGTGCCGTGTAGTGGAAGGATATAATATTGGTGAATGTTACAGGTTATGCAAGATATGATCTTCGTGAATCTTCAGGAGTTAGAACGCCTTGCTAGAGGCACATGCTAACTATTGATCGGAAATGGTTTCTAAGTTATGTATGTTGGTTGCATGAACCTATGGGGTCACACACTTAAGGGATTGGAACACATGGATACTTGCATAATTAACTATTGTGCAAGTGGGAGATTGTTGGAGATGCCTAAGAGGGCCTGGCCCAACAAGAACGTGCTGGCCATTAAGCAAGCGTTATATATCTAATCACCGGGCAGAAAAGTGATTAACACTAGGGCTAATCCGCCTGCACCCTGCCGCATGCACTGCCTGGTGCGCTGCCGCCGCCACATGCACCTGCCTGTTGCACTGTTGTAGTCCTCCCTCCCGGATCAGAGGTTGATCGTGGGTATCTCCGAGTACGTGTCATGGAGTGCTAGCACACTCCGGTTCATCATCCCATCCTGTACGTGTGGACTGCCATAGAGGTGTCGCTCAGTTGCACACTTCATCAGATTGTACGACTACTTTCTCGATGTCGATCGAATCGGCCACGCGCACTTCATTAAGACTTCCGCTGCGACGCGCGATGAGCGATGGTATAATCTATGATCATTTACTTACAAGTGATCCTGTTTACGCGGTTGTATTTTGTGTGCTAGCAAGTAGCAAATTGCGTTTCCTAACAGATTTTCTAGGTAACACCGGCTTAGCCGGTTTCTAATGTCGGCCAGGCCGATTTACAAACTGGCTACGCCGGTTCATAGAATCGGCTAAACTAGTTTTCGTAAGTTTGAGTAGAAATTTGAGATTCGTGTCGGATCGAATTTGTAAATGATCTCCGATCGAAGCAAGACCTCCCCACCCTATAAATAGGAAGGGCTACGGCCAATTGATGGCATCCAATAGATCAAAACACTTTTACCTTTATTTTATTTCCAACTATTCTTTCCTACACCCTAATTGTTGTTCTTCTTCTGTCTCTATGGCATCCGGAGGCATTCTGAGAGGTCTGCCGATCTCAGAGCAACCCTAAGTGTGCTAGCGCGACAGGATCCTTCCCAGGCCAGCGTTTGTAGGTCTTCGCAACGAACCTCTGGAAATCGGCCCTAACTGTCTTAGCCAATTTTGGCAGCTAGAGTTGTGTGAGTTGATCCATTGCAGATCCGTGCGTTCTAGTGCTTTAGTGTGTATTAGAAAAAGCGTCAACACACTTTTTGGTGACTCTGTTGGGGACAAAAGAACTTGGTTCCACAAAAACCGATCTAATCTATTCCTAGCAAAATGGGTGCCAACATCGAGCTTGACAAGGACAACATCATCCCACCAAACATGGCAGAGCTCTGTGAGGACGAGAAGTAGAGGTGCCTCAAGCTTGAAGAATAGATGTAGAAGCTATTCTTGATGGACTTCAAGAAATACCGTCAAGGAGGTGTTACAAGAGTTCAAGAGATTGCAATGCCATCCTTCACTCCCAAAGATAAGCAAGTTGAGGTAACAAACAATGTGAGCATCCCTCAAACAAAATGGCTTGATCAAATGGCTTTGCTTATGGATAAGAAAATTGCTTACACTAATCAACCGATAAGTGAATTGGTAACTATGGTGTGGAGCAACTAAATGCGCTTAACAAAGGAAATACTTTAGATAATGGTGCTTCTCCTGTTAATCATGTTGAGCAAAGCGATATTCTTAAAGCAAGTTCATGGACTATACCTGATATGCATACTGGACAAGTACTTTACAACATGTCGATGAACTCCTTTGTTGGGCAGACCCCCCCTCCAAACCCACACACACACACACACTAAAATCACTTTTGCTGGAATCAACAAAACCGGCTAAGCTGGATTCCAAACTAATGAACTATGTTACTGCTCTAAGTTCATCTGCCCCTGGACAAACTAATGAACTTACAAACTCTATACCACCTTATATGATAGTAGCACATAGCATTCCACCGATTCCACCTCAAGGAACATGTATTTCTTATGGACCGGTGCCAAATGATGTATTTAATTGCTATTTGAAATGAGCACTGGTTCATTATATTCAAAACACACCCCATGTTATGGGGCTTGCACAACCCAATGCTTATGCATCTTCATAGCCAAATACTTATGAGGTGGATTTTGCTAAACTTAAGGAAGATTTGGCTAATATGATGAAAACTAAATTGGGAGACATGAGTAGTTCTCGGTTATACCGAAAAACTTATTCTTCGTGGTTTGATGTGGTACCATATCCTAATGGTTGGCGTGTTCCCAATTTTGTGAAATTTAGTGCTGATGATAATAGAACTACATGGGAACATATTAGCCAATATGTTGCTTAATTAGAAGAAGCTAGTGGTTATGATGGTTTCATTGTCTTTGACTAGCACTGCTTTCTCTTGATTTTGATCTTTAGCTTCTGGTTCTATTTGTTCTTCGAGTTAATTTGAACAGAAATTTCATGATCACTTCTATAGTGGGAACAATAAGATGATGTTTTAATTTGTCTCTTTTTGATAAAGACTTGGCTGTTTTGTGTTCTTATGGCTTACTTTCCTATCTTAAGGATAGAATAGAAGGTTTTATTTTCTTGCAGTTAGCCAAGTTCAAGTCAGTGCTTTAGTGCAAGAAAACCAAATGAAAAATACTAAGGAAAGTTATAAAACTCATTGGTCCAATGTACATGTTGTTGAATATGATTTTGACACTTCGGAGAATGAGGAAAGAAATGTATATGCTGCTGAATTTGTTTGGCCATCAAATGCCAAATCATATTCTTGTTCATCTCTTAAGCCGGTCAACAAGAATCAACAAGAAGAGGATAAATTTACATTTGATGTTTCCAAGTGCGATTGTATTTCAGATGAATTGTTAAAAATTAGGAATATCGAGATGTCGCACAAACATACCATCGCTTGATGAGCTAATGCAGCGTCCTTATTGTGAATGGCATAACACTTTTTCACATGCCACTAATGACTGTAATGTTTTTTGTTGATAGGAGAAACAACCATTAATGAAGGATGATTAACTCTACATGAGCTGCAAATTGATAAGGCTCCATTCCCGGTCAATATTATTGATCTGCAGAATTCCAAGGTGTTGGTTCAGCCTCATCAAGACGAGTCAACCAAAAGGAAGACCGTGATCATTGGTGATGAAGCACCAAAAAATTCAAATGACAAGATTTTGAGAAGCGAAGTGGTGCTTCAAAAGTCTCCTGATGGCAGGGAATCATTAAAGATAATTGTTGGACCTTTTGGACTATGGGGGAAAGGAATCTCGGTGCAAATGATGGTTGAACCTACTCTGCAATGAAAGCGGCCCAGCTGGTTTTAGAAACTGGCCAAGCCGATTTTGGTTAGGGAACACCGAAGATGCTCAAGCAAAAGCGCCTTAAGGTTGGTACTTGGAAGGCGAATCAACCTAAGGTCTAGGGAAGGTTTGCCAAAAAAAAACTAACCGTTGATCAGTTGTTGACAAAGCACACAAGTCAAAAGGTCAATTCAAGTGATCGGCCAACAAAAAAATGTGCGAGATCACCTTCACACCAAGAGCAAGCTCAACCATTGAGGGAGACTACAAGGCTGAAGAGTGAGATTGTCACGTTGCATCCTCCTCAAAATACATAATCGACCATGCCTTGTGCTCCTTCGATGTCAAATTCTCCTCATTCGGTGTGGGATCACAATGGGATGTGGATGCAGTGTTATCCTATGCCTTTTTCAACTTTTCATTCATGATGGTTACTGCCTAACGAGCTGGTGTTTGACAAGCTTTCGAACCCCATGCATGATCGTGTTGCTTTTGTGCAATCTGGTTGGGTGCAGTAGACAAAACTGGCTAAGGCAGTTTCTGCAAACTGGTGAAGTTGGTTTCCTCAGAGACACTGGGCATCTCCTCCAATGCAAGTGTAATGTGCTAAGATGAAGCTAGAGAATGTGCAACCTAAGAATTTTGATCTAGAGAGAACCACTGGTAAAGATATTATTTCAATTGGTGATATGAAAGTGGTTCTCAAGGACGATGGCAAAAGACTGATTGTCATTGATGATCTGATGCGGATCCAAGTACTAAAAGCACATTGAGTCCTAATCCTAGAGCAGCTGCAACTAAATGGAATGATCAAATACTTCACATATTGTCACTATTCAGTTTGGTGCATTATCTTTTGATGTTAAAGAAGATAGAAAGAAACATAAAGAAATCCTAGCTTCTACTATTGCCTTGCCGTGCCATACTTTTATTGGAGTAAAGCTGCAACACAAGAAGGTGGAATATAGTAGGCCAAAGCAATTTATATTGGTGGCGTGATTATGCAATCATCTAGTAATATTTGCATGGAAGCTGGAAAGCTGGATTATTTTATTCATTCATGCATGCTTGTTGTGCTTAAGAGGAGGAGCTATATGTCTCGAGCTCAAGCAACACAGAACCATATTATTTTACTATTCTTTACGTGAGTTACTTTTGGTCTGGTAAAGTTAGCATGTAAGTTAGAGGCAAAGTCCGAATATAATATTATTTAGAATAAGGTTAGGTTTGTTTTATTCCAGAGTCCTAATCATGATGTGCCTGCGTGCACTATAAATAGGGCATTGTACGCCCATGTAAAGGGGATTTTGAGTGATCGTGAGTTATTTCCCAAAAAAGCCTAAGGGCTGACAGAGTAGTTGGTGTTTCTTGTTTGTGAGGCCTAAACCCATCTAGGGTTTTTCTTGAAGCGTGATTTCAAGCTGCTGCTATGATTCATCCGATTCCATCTTGTAATTCTAGCCCTATAGTGGTTTGCGAGATTCCTATCCTTCTTTTTGTTGTAGTAGGATTTTCTTTGGATCTACTATAAACTGAGAGCTTGCTATCTTGATTAGTAGCACATGGTTGCATCTAGTATTTTCCTATTGTTCTAGTTTTGTAACACCATCAGAGATTAATCAATCATTGGAATCTGTTCATTGATTATTTGTCTGTTACTAGTATATTAAATATATTGCTTTGTTGGACTCAGTCTGTATCGGTCTGTTGCTGTGAAAGATTGGCAAATTATACACATCGACTGGGGTTTCACTAGTTGGTCCGTATCATGATCTAGTTAAGACTTCTATCCCAAGAGCTTCCGATGATCATGAAGCTAGCAGTGGTAACTCTTCTCAGTACTTCCAGCCTAGGTGGTGTCTTTCAGGCTTAACATGTCCTCAAAAGAGGAAATTGCAAAGGTGGTTTGCTAGGAAAAGGGAGGAACAGGCAGAGAAACAGAGGGATCAACAGTTTAACAGAGCTATACCCATGTTTCCTTTGAAGAAAGAGTGAAAATACAAGGCCGTTGTTCAGCCAAGAGCAGAATCGACCAAGCCGGTTTTACTCAGGATAGTGCAGCCGGTCCCAGAACTAGCCAAGCCAGTTTTAGAACTGGCTAAGCTAGCTTCAGAAGAGGATGTGTCATCTTCTGATTTTTTTTCTTTTATTTCTTGTAATGGTGACCTTCCATAAGCCCAGCAAAATAAGGATGATGAGGAGTTGGTTGACTATGGTTCTTCACCTGGACACAGCATGGAGATCAATGTAGTGCATTTTCTTGCTGATTATTATGTTATTCCTGAAGAGGACTTTGCACATCTTGATTTTAGGCTCCGAGACATTGTGTTTCAGGAGCTTAAGGAATTGGATAACCACCTCAAAGCATTATACATCAGAAGTCGTATTAATGCTAAATCAATTTCCTGAATGCTTGATGATGGAGGGCAATTGTTAGTTTGATTCCATATGCTCTGTTCAAGAAGTTGGGAGGTTTAGATGAAGATCTTGTGAAGACAAACATGACTATCAATGGTGTGTGAGGTGGCGAGCTTATGGGTGCTAAAGGAGTCATTTCTATGGAGCTCACTATTGGGACCAAGATGTTATCCACTGCTTTCTTCATTCTTCATTGTTGATGTGCAAGGTAACTTCTGTTTAATTTTGGAGCATGATTGGATTCATGCAAATCAGTGTGTGCCTTCTACTTTTCATCAGTGTCTTATTCAGTGGATAGATAACGACATAGAGATTGTGCATGGAGATACTTCGGCTTGTGTCGCTACAGCGTATCATCCTCCCATGGGTATGCATGATAACATGAAGTTCTTAACTAGTTTAGATCTCTTTGATTGTGAGTTGCTTAGTTGTACCTAGGTTTGTTCCTATTGTACTAAAGCCAATGGTAAACCGTCTAAACCATTCAATACAATTTAATGGATACAAGCTCAAAATGGTTGCAACAGAGTCTTGAGCACTACCGGATGAATAAGAACGATACATGTGAGGCCATTGAATATTTTGATGATTTGAAATAATTAGAACAATATTTTATGTCAGCTAATCCTTTAGAAAAGGTTGATATTGGGGATGGCACTATTCCAAGGCCGACATTTGTAAATCAGAACTTGAATTATGAGTATAAAGGTGAATTAATTGAATTATTGAAAGAATATGTTGATTGTTTTGCATGGAAGTATCATAAAATGCCTGGTTTAAACCATGAGTTAGTTGAGCATCGACTTCCTATTAAACTTTGATTTAGGCCTTATAAACAACCTACTAGCCATTTTAATCCTCTTATGTATGACCAAATTAAAGAAGAAATTAATTGGTTGCTGATAGCAGGATTTTATTAGGCCTTGTAGATCTGCTGATTGGATCTCTAACATTGTACCTGAAGACAAGAAAGATTCAAGCAAGCTTAGAGTTTGCATTGATTTTGGAGCTCTTCATAGAGCTACTCCTAAAGATGAGTATCCTATGGCTATAGCTACTATGCTTCTTAATAATGCCTCTAGACATAAAGTTCTTAGCTTTCTTGATGGTAATATTTTTATAGTCTTAGAAGATTGTGCTAAAATGACCTTTAGATGTCCGGGCTTTGTTTGTTGGTCTCTTTGAGTGGGTTGTTATGACTTTTGGTTTTAAAACTGCTGGTGAAGTTATCAAAGTCATGCATTTTATTATCTATGGTTTTCTTGGTGTGATCCTGGAAACTTATATTGATGATATTGTTGTCAAATCGGATGGGCTTGATTCCCATTTAGCTGATCTAAGACTTACTTTTAAGAGGATGCATCGGTTTGGTTTGAAAATGAACCCACTCAAATGTGCTTCTGTTGTACGGACTGGAAAGTTCTTAGGATCTATTAGTGAAGTGCAAGCTCCTACTTGTAATAGGGAGTTGCAAAAGTTCCTAGGAAAAGTGAATTATTTTAGAATATTTATATCTAATTTGTTTGGGAAGATTCATGCATTTACTCTTATCATTGGGTTAAAAGATGAAGTCGAATTTACTTAGGGAGCAGAATAGCAAGAGTTTTTTGAGAAAATTATTAAGTGCTATTTGTCTTCACCACATGTGCTCAAGGCACCTAGGAGGAGAGCTCCTTTTTGGTTTTATGTGGCGGCTGAAGAGAAAGTTATTGGTGCTATTTTGACTCAAGAAACCAAAGGAAAGGAGCATGTTATTACTTATGTGAGTCAACATTTTGTGGATGCTGAAATAAGGTATGCATTCATTGAGAAATTATCCTTGTTACTATATTATATTATTCATGTACGAAGTTGAGGCATTATTTGTTATCTAATACTTGTAATGTAGCATGTCAAACTCATTATTAAACATATGGTAAGTAGACCGATTTTAAGTGGAAGGATTGGTAAGTGGGCATATGCACTTGTCGAATATGATTTGGCCTATGAGTCTTTAAATTGTATGAAAGGCCACATTGTAGCTGATTTAATTGTTGAGCATCAAGTTGATGATGAGCATGATTAAATGTCAGTCATGTGATTCTTACTCCATGAAAATTGCATTTTGATGGATCAGCTTGCAAAAATGGTTATGGTGTTGGTATTGTTATTATTTTACCTAGTGGTGCTGTTTTTGAAGCTCTTAACCGATTGGAACATAAGTGTACTAATAATCAAGCTGAATATGAAGATATTCTATTCGGGCTGGAAATTTTGTAATCTGTGGGTGTGAAGAATGTGGAAGCATTTGATGATTCATTACTGGTAGTTCAGCCAGTTTCTAAGTTTTGTCAATACTTGGATGGATTTCTAAATGCTTATCTTGATAAATGTCTAGATCTTATACATTATTTTGATAATTTTACTATATATATCATGTGCTTAGCGTTGAGAATCCGAGGGCTAACACTCTAGCACAACAATAATCTATCTATGAAGTTCATAAGATTAACTTTCATAAATGAAAGCCGATGTTTGAAGAGGCAGAGGTGCAGACCCTAGAAGAACCGGTCTTGCTAGATTATGGAAACCGGCTTAGCGGGATTTCCGAAACCGGCTTGGCCTATTTTGAAACCAGCTAGCCAGTTTTCTGGATGAAACGCCACGTTAGCCATTAAACCATTAGCGGTTGGCAAGAACGAAGATTGTGACTAGAGAAGGCCTATTATTGATTATCTAAAGAATCCCAATGGTAAATTTGATAGAAAGATTCGACGTTTGGCATTAAATACATGTTGATCAATGATGAGTTATATTGTCGAACTATCAAAGACTTATGTCTAAAGTGCTTGGATTCAGATCAGGCCAGAGTGGTTATGGGTGAGGTTCATGAAGGTATTTGCGGGAAGCATCAGTCGGCTCCTAAGATGAAGTGGTTGCTTAAGAAGGGCTAGACTTTATTGGCCAAATAGAATTGCCAACTGTTTTCATTATTACAAAGGTTGTGGCCAAATATGATTTTGTGGATAACGATAAGAGAAGTCACATTTTACCTAATATGTGCTCAACATTTGTATTTTCTTTCATAAATGAAACTAACCTTGAGGCTTCTCATGTAGTTTGCTAAGTCATGGAGTAGACCTTCCTTCTGATCACTCTTTAAATTTGGTTCTGAATGAATAGGGTGGTCATAACTCGATAGCCGCTCCTTTGTTATACCATTCTTGTTCAGTGTGTCCCAATAAACATTAATGTCAAGGTCACTACTGAGATAGTCCATAAGTGCCTACAAAGCAGGCACTATTATTTTTGAAGGAAATGGTGGAGGGAACCTTATTTTATCGGAGTAGGAAAAAATTTTAACACTCTTACCTGGCAAATCACCACATCATCTAGGCTTGTATTGTTGTGTAGTTTCTGATGCCATTCTTCCATCATTCCACCCATGCAATTATTTTTTCTCTGCAAAACCAACAATCATGTTCACATAGATAGCCCCAAACCACTTCTCATGTGTCTTTATACTCTTCTCTAGTACTCCCTAAATCCCGCAAAGAGTCTCCTTTTAGAAAATTTCAGACATAATAGTAGTCATGAGAAACGATCATGCTGTCCCTAATTACTCATATTAGTTATTATTAAAAGTCATTTTGTCTTTTCGGTTTTCTAGAGCCTGAATAATTGCACATACGATTGAAGCTAGAAAAATAACATCAACTAGTTATTTGATTGGCTCTACACGCTTCTCCATACATTCCGTTTTATTGGTGTGGGTGTTGTTTTAATTAGATGAATCTTAATATAAACTAAAGTTATTCTCTTCGTGGAACAAATTTTAGAGTCTAAAAGGACACTCTTTACAGGATGGAGGAAGGAGCTAAGAAAGTAAAACCTAACTAGTGGAAGTTCAAGTGAGTTCTGAGTAGAGAACTTGCCTGTATAACTAATATCTCATCACGGATACGCTGGCCGACATCACCTTCACCTCCTCGGCCAACAGCTGACATTATCATCCTTGTTATCTCCCTGTACTGTGGATATGTTTTGTATAGATTTTGAAGTAGATCTGTGAACCTATCTTGTGCTTGGCTGATTTCACTGCACAATTATAACTTTTTCAGATTCATTTGAGTTCTTGGGTTGCATTGTATTAATGCAATACTATTACCATTCTACTGAAACCAAATTATATGGGTTTATCCTTTTGTGGGGTTGTTATCATATAAAAAATGAATAACAGAAACAAGTGCATACCGTGGTTTCACATTATAGTTCTTATTCCATATAAGTTGCCTAGTAGCCATGAATCTCATCCAAACAAGTAGTCCAGCAAGACCTAATTTTCCAGAATCTTTTGCTTCTTCAACCAGATCAGCAGCAATATTGAATCTATGGAAAAGTGTAGTTTATTGAATTATGGAACTGAAAATAGCTAGCCAAATTACTATGTTTGTACTTATTTACCTATGCATAAGAGATCTTTGGGAATCTTCCTCTAGATCAGCTATAGTTTCCAGCAAAGCTTTTGCCGTTCCTTCTCCAACAGTGCCATCCTTTAGTTACAGAGCAAGTATGAGATTTGTTAAACTTAGCAAATACAATCTTAGGTATATTTGGGAAATATGTGATAAGTGTAAGGTGAAAGTTACCTCTGTACTCTTAGTAACCGGTCTTCTAAACTGAAGATAGAAATCAGACGTATTATTTTTTATCCACGTTTCATTTGATCGGAGAACGAAAGGCATCCCCTTATAGTTGTCTTCATCAAGCTCTATCTCCAAAGCCTTAGTAAAAAAATAAGTAAAATGAGATGAAGTATAAAAGGATTAATGTGTAACACCCCACCGTCCAAAATCTTCTTATGACCGAACTCCCATATAAACGGGTCCGCATGCGCATAGCACATCTCTTACATTTCATCCTCGCTTCAAGTAAAAAGATGAACCTAGAGGTGCTATGATTGAAACGATAAGGATTATAAGTTGTCCCTCACCCGCAAAACTTCCAAGCCATACCACAACCACAGCTAAGCTACATAGGCCAACAAAACTAGTATGAGATATTGGGCTGGGGGTATTAGGTAAAGGGTCATGGTAAGAGATAGAGGATGACAAGAAGACAACAATTATTACTACAATGGTAATTTTATATTTACCTGGTAATGCAAACCATCTAATGTAGCTTCAGAGAAGGAGCTCTCACATGCCATTTCAAGCAATGTTGAGCCGGGAGGTAATATGGTTGCAGGAGGTGCCTGGGTGCATAGAAAAGTTGCATGTTAGTCTAGCTGTTGATCTTATTAATCTTACGTGCAAAGCATTTAATGTTACCTTCCACTCGCCAGCCTTCTTCGCCAATGCCCAATGGAGAATAAGTGGCTCTGCATAGTTTGTGACCAATTGAACTTTGGTTCTACCTTGTTTGTCCAATAACAATGCCTTCAGAATATATAAACTAGCTTACATTCTGAAAGTGTTACATGAAGCATAAAATAAGTCACACATATTTTGATTATACGTGTTCTTCAGAAACTGACCAAAATTTCATTGTCTCCCAGCTTGAAGAACTTTGTGCAGAGGACTTCACAATCATTTTTATCCTGTAGTGACTTCAAGAAAAGATCAAGACCTGTAGGACTCTTTGGCGCTGCTTCTACAAATCCATTTACTTGACTGGATGCTGGTTTACTAAGGAACTGCATGACGTCTCTATTTTTGCGCACAATCCTTCCCGCTGATGAGCGTCCTCTTGTTTTTGTTGAAGTAGAACGTTGTTCCTCATGCTGATCTGTCGTTCGGAGATGAATTTTGAAGTTCTTTCCATTGTTATTAAGCCTAGACATGGAATTCATGATTCAGGTCTGTTGCATCATCCAAATGGATAAAATGGTAGAGATGAACTATGATTCTGAATACAGTACTCACCACTTGTTTTGTGCCTCATCAACCACAACAAACTCAATCGATTCTACAGCTGGATCATCTATCTCTATTTTTATTGTAGAGTTCGAACCAGACTGGAATTAGGGAGAGAATTCAATAAAACTTATTAGAAAAAGAATTAACTTCATGTCACTTGGTACTAACATCTGGCTAGTAGGCACACATACTAAAATTCTTCAACTTTTAGCTTAGATGCTTTTATCGTATGCCTTAAACAAACAGATATTGTGGGTTCACCTATTTCGTTCAATATTACAAATAAGCAAAGGGTACTATAATTCAAGATAATAAAATTATTTTTTTCTGGAAGTGTATAATGATTGGTGCTGAGGATGCAGACTCGTGATATATTCTCATGTTTGAATGCTTTCCATGTGCCGGCTGGGCTCATGATATTTTCTGATTTCTTAAATTTGGATACGGTTTACTTTTCTTTTTGAGAAGCAATATAGAGATGATTTCCCAGGTCTAGGGTGGGTACTGGTCAAACATAAATTTGGATCAATCTTTTGGCCAAACATGAGAAATTTCTATCACTGGAATATCTTTCATCATTTTGTATGTTATAACTATGTCAATTTCTTTGAAATTTTTATTCAGTAAATCTTAGAAAATATCAAAAAGATTATTACTGAACTTATCCATGACACCTCGTATATTCACCAGTAGTGTGATTCTTGATTCTAGATAAATATCCAAGTCTTATCATATGCGTACTTGGGGTTCATTTTGTATAGTTTGCGATTATCCAATAAATTAATTTCTAATATTTTTTTTTCTCCTTATTCCATTGCTTATATAGTACTAGGGTTAGTGCTGTTTTTTTATACCGTGTAAACGGTTACCAACCTAGTAGAAAGCTGATATGCTCATAGTTTGGCGTTATCTAATTCAAAAACAGCCCCCATCCTTTTTCTTCCTCGATGCGATCTCTTCTTCCCTGCCCCAGCGACGAGGAACCAGAGCAAGACGGAGAAGGAGTTTCTGCGAGCCTGCACCGTGCGCCCACATGATCTTTCTACTTCCCGAAATCCTAGGGTAGCAAATGGCCGCCTAGGCTCCGCCGCCGAAGCCTCACAGAGCGCCTATCTGCGGCTGTGTTTCATTGAGGACTGTCCCACAGTGCAAAAGCATATCTTTGGTCGTAATTCATCCAGGGCGTCTCGCAACCACCATCGCCGACCTACAAATTCTCGCTTTTGAAGTTGTTTCGGCCGGCACACGGGGTGCTCTGCCTCGACGGCCGGCTTGAAAGCGGCAGCGATGACTCGCTATCCATCTTGAGGGCAGCAGAACAACCTGCACGCCGCCATTCGTCTCCTCGGACGCAGCAACTCTACCACGCTGGCCATCGCTGCCGATTGCTCATTGGTCATTCCAGAGGGATCCCAACCATGGCCGAGAGAGATCATGTGCTTCAGTGCCCAAGCTTTTTCCCTTTTCGTTACAGATGGCAATCAAACAATGGCAGTGATTCGTTACATTGTTTCAGGTCACAGTGTCAATCGATAACGTTTGCGTTTGCGTCTGCTTATCCGAACCAAACAGCACCTTAGTTACGGTGAAACAAACAAACGTAATAAATACTAAGCCACACCACCTACACAAAGCACTAGTAGGCATCGGACTCACCATAAATATGATATGAGAAAACACTAAAGTAACTAATTTAAATGGACTTCACTAAATTTGCAGACGTTCTCGCAATTTATTAGTGATTTATTAATAGCCTGTTCCTTACATCTTGATTTGCAGAAGATGACTCTTAATTTTTGAGTACTTGTTGCAAGAAGAGAATTATATTTTGCTACAATGTATGTTTCCCATGTTCTCTGTTTTTGCAAAAGATTGCTCTGTGATTGCGTAAGTGCTTTTAAGGTAATTCGGTGAACGCTATCTGGGGTGGTAAAGGATCCACTAATTTAGTCTACAAAATTTAAGGATCAGGTTCAATAAGAGCTGGGCTATAATATTATATGATTTTGAACTAAAATAAATAGGACTGAGTTGATTGTGAAGGAGGCATGAGGGCCATGATCCATTACCAGCCCTGTCACTATCCCACCCTGGACGATGCCAATTATAATTTAATTGTTAGGGTTGCTTAAGTTTATTTTGCCCGTTGTAATAGGTGCCATTTTTAATCATATTTTGAGCTTTTGTGATGCCTTGTTCAGCATCATAGTTTTGTTGCTGATGTCAGTTCGTTGTTTACTGGAAATATCACAGTAAAAAGATCCATACAGTGACCATTTTCACATTTTAGATGCAACTAGTGCATATATTATTCACCACCCCATCCAATGGAAATACGACTAATAGCGCAGAACACACCTTCCTCTCCTCAGCCCTTGATACACCTTATCTTATTTCTGATGCATTATATATCATGTTTATGAGTATGAAATGTAGCTTTGAAGGCAAATGACTAAGACTAGGGTGGTAATATGGCATTCCGCGAGTTGAGTTTTTTTTGCGTAGGTGTGGATGGGTGCGGGGGGGGGGGGGGGGGGGTTGGAGAGGTTTACCATATCATTAAATTCATAGCTGATTCATGTCTGAATATAAATATTCAGATTTTTCATACAGTTTGATGAGGTTCTTGTACTTTTGGAATAAAGACAAAGCTACAAGCCCTAGGCATAGACCCGCACACATGTCTAAGCTGGGGTGACCCTAGAATTAACTCTCGAATAATAAATTGCACCTACCATATAACAACTTGTCAGATCGGTGCAAATTTGTCGAACAACTTGTAAAGTGCTCAATCTAGTACAATAACTTGTTAGGTGGGTGCAAATTTGTCCAACAACTTGTAAAATGCTTAATTTAGTACAATAACTTGACAGGTGGGTGAAGATTGTTCGAACAACTTGTAAAATACTCAATTTAGTGCAATAACTTGAAAATTGGTGCACCTACAGTCCAACGACAACGTATTAAACAAATTAGATGGGCATGTGAATTTTCTTCCAATCAATAATTTTTATTTTTTATCAATAAAAGTCAATGATCGTGACCAGTCTGTTGCTTCTCAACTTTGTACTCCTTCCATCCCAAATTATAAGTCATTCCAAGAATCTTGGAGAGTCAAAGCATCTCAAGTTTGACCAAATTTATATGATAATATAATAACATTTATGATGTCAACTAAATATCATTAGATTCTTCATCAATTATATTTTTATAGTATACCTATTTGATGTCATAAATCTTTATAATTTTCTCTATAATTTTGGTCAAACTTGAGATGCTTTGACTCTCCAAGACTCTTGGAATGACTTATAATTTGGGATGGAAGGAGTACAAAGTTGAGAAGCAACAGACTGGTCACGATCATTGACTTTTATTGATAAAAAATATAAATTATTGATTGGAAGAAAATTCACATACCCATCTACTTTGCTTAATACATTATCGTTGGACTGTAGGTGCACCAATTTTTAAGTTATTGCACTAAATTGAGCATTTTACAAGTTGTTCGGATAATCTTCACCCACCTGTCAAATTATTGTACTAAATTAAGCATATTACAAGTTGTTGGACAAATTTGCACCGATCTGATAAGTTGTTATATTGTAGGTGCAATTTATTATTCGAGAGTTAATTCTAGGGTCACCCCAGCTTAGACATGTGTGTGGGTCTATGCCTAGGGCTTGTAGCTTTGTCTTTATTCCAAAAGTACAAGAACCTCATCAAACTGTTGAAAAATCGGAATATTTATATTCTAGCTTACGAGACATTAATCAGCTATGAATTATAGAGGGAGTACATAATTTCTTTTTTTAAGTAGTTAAAATTGAAAAAAAAAATTAGAATTACTCCATTGGCATTACCGAAAGACTAAAGTTCATAAAGAAGACCTTGTGATCTTAGATTTTTTTTCAACAACTGTAGAGTAGCATGTATGTTTTTGTTATTTTAGCTCATTTCACTTTCTAAACAACCACATGAGCCTTTCAAAATCTTTGTTCCAAACTTCTAAAAAATATTTTTAGTATGTATTAACATATTATGTGTTTTTAGCTGAACAAAATGCATATAATCAAACATGTAAAAATAGTAAGGATGAACTTATCCATATTGAATATGAAATTAAATATTCCTAATAAAAAAATAAATCATTGTATACAAAATTAGTTAATACGAAGACATAACACTAGTTGTATAAATACCGAAGGTTCTAGTCCTGGCCAAATACATTTTCATTGCGACACTAATATATAGGTCAAATAATGCTCAATAACTTTTTCCGGCACAAATATACTCTGGCCCGGCATTTGCAAACATATTGCTTGTTATACATTTGGACTTCGTATGCACTAATTTGCCAAGTTATTGCTCTAAATTTAGTATTTTACAAGTTCTTAGATCAATCTGCACCTACTTATTATACTAGATTGGATATTTTAGAAGTTCTTGAACCAATCTGCACTCACCTGACAAGATATTATACTAAATTAAGCATTTTATAATATATTGGACCAATCTGCACCCTCCTGATAAGTTGTTGTATGTTGGCTGCAATTTACTGTTTTTCTTTTCATTTACAAATGCCATACTTACCAGTATCATCATTACTGATGCTGGGGTTATGCCATGCTTTTCCACAATAAAAAAGGAATACAAACAAAAAGACTGAGACCACAACAATAATACTCCCGCCGTTCCAAATTGTAGGTCATTTTAGCTTTTTTAGTTCATAGATATTATTATGCATCTAGTGTATGTCTGGATGCATAACCTAAAGCTCTGTTTTGGTACTCGTGCCAGTTACCGTCATCACTAGCTTCCCATTTTGTCTGCAATAACAAGTGTACGAGGTCACCCACAAAAGATCACATGAAAGTTCTTACAACTACAAGACAAATTTGACGTTTATGGCAAGAATAAAGAAATAGTTATCTATTCATTTTGGTAAGATGCAGATTTGACAAACAATTACTACATGAATATAATTAATGTTTTCATTATCTTAATATAATTAATGCTTTGACAAACAATTATGAGTTATCCACTACAAAATTGATAGCCTTGGATGCATATTTAAAACTCTGATGATTATGATTGGATTACAATTAACTTGTACAAAAATATTTAAGATAAAAGATTGATTTTGACACTAAATAAACTACACTCTATAGAAATGAATAAAGGACGTGCGATTTCATAATGGTGTATATTTTAAGTAACATATACATTAGATTTCTAGTTGGTAGTAAAATTTTTTATTAACTTTCCAA
The DNA here is from genome assembly GCF_005286985.2 of Setaria viridis. NCBI lineage: Eukaryota > Viridiplantae > Streptophyta > Magnoliopsida > Poales > Poaceae > Setaria > Setaria viridis. Next base: position 17,024,556 of record NC_048263.2, on the reverse strand, counting down.
CATTTGATATTAAACTCATGGTTTTCGGTCCAAAAGTCTAAGATGTTATGTCTAAAACTCATGATTTATTTAGCAAATTCAATTTTCTTGTTAAAAATAGAAACCAGAAGTTGAACTTTTTATAGTTGAAATCCAAAACTTCCCGTTGTAAAAATTTAAGTTGGTAGGCTGACTTTCCATGTTGGTAATTCGAACATTAGAATTGAAACTATTATTTTATGGACAAAATTGCATCCAGATGTGATTTCTTTAATTGTTTTCTCCAATTTGCACCATGGAAAGCAATGCCACTGGAAACTGGAGTCTAGGGGAAGTATGAAGGCCTCATGGTGTGGTTGCTTGAATCCCTTTGCTAGGTAGTAAGTCGCCAAATGGACATTCACCAATTAGCGAAGTCCTCTCAGTGTTATCGTTCCCCATCTCAAGCTGACAAACACATTCCTCGTGATCCTCGCATCTGATGCCTCCTTTCTTCTATTTCTTATAATCATTGTTGCCTTAGTTTGCATCTCTAGGGTAGAATTCACAACCTTATGCTGGGTTTCACTTTCACCCCTAAAGTGCCTAAGTTCAAGGTTCTTCCACCATTTTTCTAGCCTACACTTGTCATGTCGTCCATACCATGTTTTCGAACCCGGATGTACATTTTCTTTTGTTACTCATCTTAGACGATGTGAAGTGACAGGTGCGAGTTGCATTTTATATAGGTGCTTCCCGTATGGGAGATCACAATATTGGGGGTTTCCTTGGGTTGCTAAAATGAGACAGAAAAACTTTTTTCTTCTTTGGAAGGTAAATAGCCTTTTTATGGTAATGAGCTGACCCACGGTCAGCCCGTGCATGATCCACGCATTTTTTTTACATCAATAGGTATGATTGGTACTTGTGAGACTTATTAGAAAAGAGGTGGGATACCTATCCTTTTTTCTAAAAGAAATAGAAAAGACGCACACTTTTGAAGGGAGTCCTTAGAGCGGCGTCTTCGTACGTCCTTGTCCCATCCGGCCTCCTCAACGGCAGCACCCATTCCCTGCACGCGGAGCACGTAACATAATTACCTTCTACCCGTTGGCAGTAGGAAGCACCTGGAAAGTTAGCTTTGACATTACCTTCTCCCCTCCTGCAGTGCACCCCAGTGCAGGCAGAGTGATGAGGCGCCGGTGTTGGTCGCCACGAGCACGACCTCGGCCACAGAGCCGTCAAGTGTAGGACTCACGGTGACCTGTGGTTAAATTTGGTCATGCCATATATGCATCAGTCGAATCCATGTAACATGCAGTATTTGACACAGATATCTCGAACCTCGTCGACTGCTGATATATTACTTAATTGTTTATTGTTGCATATAGGGGAATTAATTTACAGCAAATGCTTTTGTTGCAGGAGGGGAGTACCTGAAGCTCAGAGTTGTAATCCAGGCCAAACCTCCCAGCGTTCTGCACAGCACATATAGAAATAAAGGAAATAAAAAAAGAGAAGAGAATGATCCAGTATCGCTGGTTTTATTTGGCCAGGAACATGTTGGCATTGCGTATTTACCGTGGCGGAGACGGCGCCAAGCCATCGGCGGTAATGGGACGACACGGAGAGCCGGCACATAGAGCCGAGGCGCGGCGAGAGCAGCGCGCACTGCTGGGACTTCGTGCGGGCATCTCGCGGCGCGTGTATGACCCCCTGCACGCACCTCTCCGACGTCGCCGTAGCCGTGCCGGATCCCGCCATGATGTTCAGACTCACAGCTAGCTCTTGCGACTTTTATTGCTTTTTATTAGTTTGATATGTTATTCTTTCCCTTTCGATCATTCGACCGAAAAGGAGAGAAGAGCGAGAGAATTCTGAGCTGTGTTTAAACTCTGAAGCAGAATGATGCATGTTAATTAGGGAAGTGGCTAGTAGAGGCGAGGAGAAACAGACGGAGAGGCCCGCCGGAAATAGTATCGCGTGCATGCGCTCCATATGCGGGTATGACGGACCACTTGTACTTTTTTTTGGTTGTTTCTCACTCTCTTTACCTTACAGTAAAATGTATGAATGATCATTATGCTTGTTAGTTTGTTTCAATTTAACCATTGTAATTAAAAAGTATAAATCATGGCCACGCTACTTGGAAAACTGGTCTTTAATCTCGGTTAGAAAACCCCTTTAACCGCAGTTTTGCCAATCGGGATAAACCAAACGAGACTAAAGTCATTAATTAGCTGTAGTCCCGATTGAAATACCTAGGATTAAAGTTGTCTCTTTAGTCCCATTTAGTGTTACATGTCACGCGATTTTTCATATGAAATATACACGTGCGCGGTGCGTGGGATTCAAATTCACGACCTCTTACGTCTTGCGTAGCTTCCTTACCATCCTACGTACACAACACATTTGACTCAGTAAGGATGCTTTCTTTTTGTAATCACCCATGAGGTAGCCACTAGTAGAGAATTGACCTTTAGTCCCGGTTGTAACACCTATAAAAAATTGCACCGATGCCCCCCCTGTTCTGATTGGAAATTCATCCAACAGGGATAAAAGACCCCCTCCTTTTGTCCTGGTTGGTAATTCTAACCGGGATAAAAGGTTTAGTTTCGTCATCCTCCCTTCATTTATTGTTATTATGCTTTATAGAGGGAGAAAAATGAGTTTTTTAGAATGAGGGAGAATGGAGATGATTTTTATTTATACATGTTTTTATCTAGAATTTGATGGATATCTTGCTTGTTATATATGATTCGTATTAGTTAAAAGAATTTGATCAATATTAAGTATGGGAAAAAGTAGAGTAAATGTGTTTTTAATATTTAGTCATTGCAATAAAATTAAGGTAAATAAATTATAGGTATAAGAAATAGAATTTGATCATTGCTACAATTTTTCATGTCACTGTAATTTAACAATAATTGTATTTCTTTGACCAATAATTTAGTTATCTCATGTTTATTGCAAGAACTAAATATTATAAACACACTTACTCTATTTTTCCCCTACCTAATATTGATCAAGTTCTTAATGTAATACTAAGCTCTATATTCATTTTTCACGTAATACGATACAAATGGACCGGCAATGGATGTACCATATCCGTTTCTCCAATCCTAGAGAACAGTGTATGCATATGGCATGAATGTGCTTACACTATTCTCTATACATAACTCAATCTTCTATGAAGTCCATGGAGAGTCAACTCCGCTCCTCCAGTACCAGAAAATAATGGTAGAATAGAAGAGCTTTGAATCCACAAACTTGGGCTGAATATCATAAAAGAATCTTAAAATAGTATTCCAAACGCCTTTTAGAGCCTAATTCTCATAATAGAAGTATGGTGGCCCAATAGCCCGTTCAGGCAGAGTTCTGTTCACCATTGGCTTTTGGTTGATTTTGGCTTGCCAAAACGGGCAATGCTCAGTGAACAGATCTTTTGCCTGGACGGGCTATTGTGTGCCACCATACTTCTATTATGAGAATGTGGCACTTGCTCCAAAAGATATATTTGGACAATTATTTCAAGATTCCTTTATGATATTCCGTCTGAGTATGTGGATTCAAAGATTTTCTGTTGTACCATTATTTTCTGGTACTGGATATTTGGAGATGACTCTCGATAGACTTCATAGAAAATTGAGTTATGTGCAAAGATGGCTTGGAGGGCGAACATTCTGCTATGTTGTACCATTATTTTAGGATATACGTGAACTAAAGTGCTAAGCGTCTGTAATCTTTAGTGTATATGTATCTTTATTGTCTTGTTATGAGTGTAATATTTATATGTATCTTTAGTGAATGTTATGAATGTTGATGGTTGTAATTTTCATGTGAATTGTTTTTATCTTTATAAAGGTTGATTGGTGTAAATTATGAATATTTATTTAGTTCTTTATCTAATATGAAGACATATGTCCATTTCTCACGTAATAATTTATTTATCTATTATTTTTTGCAAGGACTAAATATTATAATCACATTAACTCTATTTTCCCCTACCTAATATTGATCAAGTTCTTTATCTAATACGAAGACCTATGTCCATTTGTCATGTAATACGATGCAGATGGACCGGCAATGGATGTATGACGCGGACAGACGGACCAAGGAGTTTGTTGATGGCTTGAATTATTTTCTCGAAGTGGCCAAAGACAACAAGCTAGAGAATGGATTCATATGTTGTCCGTGCTTCCAATGCAATAACAAGAAAGACTACTCTTCCTGTGGAACTGTTCATAGCCACTTGTTTAGATACGGTTTTATGCCTAACAATTTGGTTTGGACAAAGCACAGCGAAAGAGGAGGATGATAACAACATTTCGGATTGGGCTATAGGCCAAGCTTTTGCAGATACTACAATGGGCGAGGCTGATGAAGATGAGTTTGCAGAAGATGGCCCTATTGATGATCTTGGTCAGGTGCTACGGGATGCACATAGAGATTGCTATCATGATATTATCCAATAGCAAAATTAATTTGCACCAGTCTAGTTACGTTTACCTTACCACTATTGTTTAGCCATCGAATGTGATATGGATGTGGGTGCGGTTTGGTGGTAAGTGCAAGTTTCTCCACCATATCGCTGCTAGCCAAATTGTTGTAGCTACCTCCATTAGTGATCTAGCGACAAGAATGTTCTTTAAGGACACACTTTGTTTGAAACAATGTATGTTGTAGATTTTGCTCTGCCTCCTCCATTTATCCACTAAGCACACGCTGTACAATGAGGCTCTCATAATGCTCTGCATTTCTGCACCAATCTACTCCTCTGGCCGTTCGCCACTACCTGCATGGTCAGCAGCAAGCAAAGCGAGTGTATCTTCATCAAAATCACTAGCAGAGGAGTACCCACCATCTTCTTTGACCATCAAAACACGCTTGTGAGGATAGTCACGTTGTACGTGTCCAAAACCCTTGCATCGATGGCACTGAACATCTTTTGTTGTACCCGTGGATGCAACCGAAGAGGCACTAGTGGCTCGCTTTTGGGCAGCCTTGGTTGCTGAATTTGTGAAAGGAGCATGTTGCTTATCGCTGGATGGAGGAGGTGGTCCCAGCTGACTCAGGGAGGGAGAGGGTGAAGGTGCACGTCCAGTCAGAGAGGTAGTCGTGCACAGCTGCCATGATGTAGCTTTTCCTGCAGAAATATTAGTCTTGGTACTAGTATGTCACCCTTGCACTTCCCTTTCAGGTTTACAAGCAATATGAAACAAATGGGTTGCGTTAGTATAATCTCTATAAGCAAGGATGTCCTGAATTTTTTGGTTTAAACGACCCAAAAATCTAGCCATAGTACGTTCTTCACCCTCCACTAAGTTACAACGCATCATACCCATTTGTAATTCTTGATAATATTCTTCTACACTTTTAGCACCCTGTCTTAATTGTTGCAACTTATTTAACATATCACATGCATAGTAAGACGGAACAAATCTAGTCTGCATGACCCATTTTAAAGAATCCCAAGTTTGTAGCATGTTATTAGGATTTTTCTTCCCATGTTCTATCTACCAAACAGAAGCAAAATCATTGAACTCACTAATAGCAGCCCTAACACGTGTATTCTCAGAAAATTCATGACATGCAAACTTTTGATCAACAGCAATTTTCCAAGTAATGTATGCATCAGGTTGATATTTACCATCAACAGGAGGTATCTTAAATTTTATCTTACTGAAAGCATCATCATTATTATGTACCTCACGCCATTGGTAACCACCCATACCTCTACGATTAGTACGTAGCCATTGGTGATCATGACTGTCTTGGTCATCTTCTTCAGTATCAACATCCCAATTGTCCTTGACATGCACATCCTTCTTGTTATCTCCAACACACCCATTAGTGGGTTTGGCATGCAACTCATCAAAACACCTCAAAAGAGCCGCAAGACTCTTGTCAATACAAGCAACCGACACCTCCACCCCTTTAAGCTTGGTGTTGGTGTCGATCTGTGTGGCCTCCAATTGCCCAATCTTGTCATTTGTCACCTGCAAGTCATTATAAAGTCTTTTTGTGTATGGTTTCACCTGCCTTTCGAAATGTGGTATGATGCCCTTGGTGCGAGGTGAATGTTGCATATTGTCAACATCCTCAGAACCTGTCATGGTTAAAAGAATAGTGGAAACAAGAAAACAGGTGAAGAAATAAAAGTCCTACAGCTATTAGGATGTAGCTACTACAAGGCACTCACTCTCAACCTATTTCACAAACTCTTACCAATTCTTACCTTTCTCAGCAGGAGGGGACGGCAACCAACAAGTCTGCAACCGTGGAACGAAGTGTATCGATGCCACAGCAACAAGACTTGTCAAGCTATAGTTGAATATTTTGAGCTATGGGTGGGCTGAAGCAAGGAAGTACTAGCACTACATCAGTTACAAAAGCAAGCTGAATAATCGTTCAACGGTGGTACTTTGTTGGTCCTAGCCTAGACCGTGCTAGAGGCACGAGCTGGACACAAAGGAAGTCACAACACACCACCAGAAACAATACAGAAGCACAACGAACAGCCCCTTTTCTTTTTTTTATTTTCTTTTACTTTTTCTCTTCTTCTTCTTTTTTTCATTTTATTTCAGGGGATCCTCAAAACTGATGATATAAACAAAGGTACTTCACAAGAGTCAAACACCACACACGCTTTTTCCGAAAGTACAAGAGTCAAACACCACACTACACCTCTCTCTCTCTCTCTCTGGACTAGGCCGACCTAATATGGATATGCACAATGTGGAGAAGTCGAGTATAGCTATGACCTACTGCTGCCTTCCTGGAACACTTCACTATATCTAGTACAAGCACAACAACAACAAGATTTAGTAACATGGCGCAACAATCAATTCGGACTCAAAACCGATTCCAACTTGAACTTCAACACCATGTGGAATTCGGTCTCATCAACTCAGATTCCTAGTAGGACTTGAATAGAAAGATGTACTCAGATTCAGCCAATAGAGGATTTATATGGTAGTGTACGGCTGTGACTAGAATGTGACAAGCACTCGAAACTCTAAAGGACTAAAACTAAGACTAGCAACTCGACATAACCGATACGATCGAAAACTCAACAAGCCCTAACTAAGCAATACTAGCAAAGGCTCAAAGGGTTTATAGGATTGCGGGTAAACTAATCTACTATATATTTTTTGCCTTTTCTGGACTATACAAAAATTAAAACAACAAAGGATTAGAAGTCTCTCACCGATAAACCTTGCTCTGATTACCAACTGATAGGAACCCACTAGGGTTTGGGACCCAATCTTTCGATGAGAGAGGGGGAATAACTTGATCGGTGGATGGAGATGATGTTCACGGCTCGACTACAGCCTTCCATGGATGCTGCACCTTAGCAACTGATACACCACCTCCAATAGCTACCGCAATCTTGTGGAGCGTGTCACCGGCCACTAGGGTACTCGTCCTACAAGGAATTGAAGAACTAGCAACAACAATTATAACAAGTATTGAATTACTAGATATAGATGAAGGTTTCAAACTCAATCACAATTATGGTGGGGTTCTGAAGACAAGAAGACTAGCGGCTGATCCAGCACGCGCGCTTACAAGCAAGTAGCAAGAGCTAAACTTAATCTAAGCAAAACCTGAGTGTTCCTGGTGGTAGATAAGGGGTATACGAACATGGGAGGATGACCACAAGGGTGTTGGGTTTGTGCTCCAACCCTAGGACGCGTCCCTAATGGACCCAACTTGATACATGACCCATTGGGGCAAAATAAGGCAACACAGCACCTTGGATATAAAAACCTCTTGGTAATAATTCGATCATTGTAATTGCCTCAGAACATATATGGACTTGAGTCTGGATACATATAAAAGTAGACTTCATAAGAATTCCATGAAGTACTTGAACGCCCCAATCCGAGTCCATATGCAACCGTGGTGACCGTCACAAGTTGATCTAAGCCTACATGAATCCTTTTCCCTTTCGGTCTTCTCCCTGGTTCCAAAGCAAAACAAGAGTGCACGTATCTCCATGGTCTAAATATGATGGACAGGAACTCAATAAAGAACTCACCTAATGATTAAGTTGATGAGCAAAGGTGTGAGTAATAGGACCAGAAATTGGTACTTGTGTAGGACCAGCATTTGGTACTTGTGTCGGCGTGGAGGTATCGGTGGTATTGATGTCCTCATGATCCTCCCCTTTTTGCAATTGAGTCATCCTCGACTCAAGCTCATCTTCTTCTCCCAAATATGGCTTCAAATCTACAATGTTAAATGTGGGACTAACCCCAAAATCTGCAAGCAGATCTAGCTTATATGCATTATCATTAATTTTCTCTAACACTTTAAATGGTCCATGAGCCCTTGGCATCAATTTTGATTTTCTCAATTCAGGAAACCTATCTTTTCTTAAGTGCAACCAAACTAAATCTATAGGTTCAAAAATTAGTTTCCTTCTTCCTTTATCACAAGCACACTTATACTTAGCATTCACGCACTCTATGTTTTCTTTAACGGTTTTATGCAGTTTTGACATCAGCATGTTTCATTGCAACAAAATTTAGTTTTTAGAAGATGGCAAAGGCATCAAATCAATAGGAGCACGAGGCAAGAAACCACAAACAATCTACAAATAGTACATCTTTGTAGTAGAATGCAGCGAGCGATTATAAGCAACTTCAATATGAGGCAAACAATCTTCCCACATCCTAATGTTCTTCTTTAAAACAGCCCTTAACATAATAGACAAAGTTCCATTCACAACTTCAATTTGACCATCGATTTGGGGATGATATGTAGTAGAAAACAAAACCTTAGTCCCTAATTTTGCACATAAAGTCAACAAAAATGATTAAGAAATTTAGCATCACGATCAGAAACAATTGTGTTGGGCACACCATGCAAACGAACAATTTTGTGAAAGAACAAATCAGCAATATGAGTAGCATCATTAGTTTTATGACATGGTATGAAATGTGACATCTTAGAAAATCTATCAACAACCACAAACACACTATCACGTCCCTTCCTAGTCCTTTGCAATCCTAAAATAAAATCCGTAGAACTATCTTCCCAAGGAGCACTAGGAACAAGTAGAGCCAAATACAAACCGTGTGGATTTAACCGTGACTTAGCCTTTTCACATGTCGTGCAATGAGCAACAAATCTCTCCACATCTCTTCTAATCTTTGGCCAAAAGAAATGACCAGCAAGTGTGTCCTCCATTTTCTTGAATTTTCTCAAAAATGCTCCATCAGGCCACCTCCATGCACTTCTTGCAGCAACAACAAACGAACGGAGTTAGCTGGAATGCATAGGTTGTTAGCTCTAAACACAAACCAATATTCTCTTTCCCTTTCTTGTGCTTAATAACATAAGGAAAAGGTTCAATAAATTCAACCCACTTAGCATGTCTACGGTTCAATTTTCCTTGACTACGAATATGCTTCAAAGATTCATGATCAAAATGGATAACAAAAATGTTGTCGTGTTTCTAATGTGCGAATAAGAGCATAAAATTTCTTATCATAAGTAGAATAATTTAGAATAGGCCCGCTCAATTTTTCACTAAAATATGCAACAGGTTTGCCTTCTTGTAACAAAACACCACCCAATCCAATTCTACTAGCATCACATTCAAGCTCAAAAATCTTATTAAAATCAGGAAGTTGGAGGAGTGGTGCATGTGTCAACTTATCTTTCAGCATGTTGAAGGAGTTCTCTTCTATTGTGCCCTACCTAAAAGGCACTCCCTTCTTTGTAAGCTCATTTAAAGATGCAGCAAGGGTGCTGAAGTCCTTCACAAAATGGTGATAGAAACCAGCAAGTCCTAGGAAACTCAATTCCCTGTGGAGTCTTTGGTACAGGCCATCCCTGTATAGCTTCTACCTTGGCTTGATCAACCTCAATTCCCTGTGGAGTCACAACATAGCCAATAAAAGACACTCGATCGGTGCAAAAGGTGCAATTCTCAAGGTTACCAAATAAACGTGCATCTCGTAAAGCATTAGAAACAACACGCTAGTGCTCAAGATGTTCATAAATAGATTTGCTGTAAATCAATATATCATCAAAGAAGACTACAATAAATTTTCCAATGAAAGCACGCAAAACCTCATTCATTAATCTCATCAAAGTATTAGGTGTATTAGTTAACCAAAAGGCATGACTAACCACTCATGTAAACCAAATTTAATTTTGAAAGCAGTTTTCCATTCATCTCCCAATACGCAAATCAACTTTGGAAAACACAACAGCACCGCTCAATTCATCAAGCATATCATCCAAATATGGAATAGGGTGTCGATATCGAATGGTGATATTATTAATAGCTCTACAATCAACACACATACACCATGTTCCATCTTTCTTAGGCTCTAAAATTACTAGAACTGCACAAGGAGTAAGCGACTCACGCACATAACCTTTGTCAAGTAGTTCTTGCACTTTGCTGAATTTCTTGTTTCTTCTGGATTTGTCCAGTATGGCGCATAGTTTGGTAAAGATGCACCAAGAATAAGATCAATTTTGTGCTCAATCCTTTGTATTGGTGGGAGCCCCGCTGATATCTCACTTGGAAAAATATCAGAATACTCCTGCAAAATGTTAGCAACAAGAGGGGGCAAAGAGATGTTGCATATCGTGAATGAAATCAAAGCATCCTTGTATACCAAAGCATAGGCAATAAAAGTGGAAACAACCAATTCATTAATATCAGATTTAGTAGCAAGCAAGTAATATCCTTTAAATCTTATCATGATATGATCCAAGAGCTAAAATTAATTCGCACCAGCCTAGTTACCTTTACCTTACCACAATTGTTTAGCCATAGAATGTGATATGGATGTGGATCGTTTGGTTGTAAGTGCAAGCTTCTCCACCATATTGCTGCTAGCCAAGTTGTTGTAGCAACCTCCATCAATGATCAGGAGACAAGAATGTTCTTTAATGACACACTTTATTTGAAACAATGTGTGTCGTTGATTTTGCTCCGCCTCCTCCATTTGTGTACTAAGCACACGCTGCACAATGAGGCTCTCATAATGCTCTGCATCCTCTACACCAATCTGCTCCTCGGGCCATTCGTCACTACCTACATGGTCAGCACAGCAACCAAAGCAAGTGTCTCTTCATAAAAATCACTAGCAGAGGAGTACCCACCATCTTCTTTGACCACCAAAACATGCTTGCTAGGACAGTCACACTGCATGTGTCCAAAGCCCTTGCTTCGATGGCATTGAACATCTCTTGTTCTCCATCACGCCCATTAGTGGGTTTGGCATGCATTTGATCAAAACACCTCAAAAGAACAGCAAGATTCTTGTCCATACGAGCAACCGACGTCTCCACCTCTTTAAGCTTGGTGTTGGTGTCGATATGTGTAGCCTCCAATTGCCCAATCTTGTCATTCGTCACCTGCAAGTCATTATAAAGTCTTTTTGTCTACAGCTTCACCTGCCTTTCAAAATGTGGTATGATGCCCTTGGTGTGAGGTGAATGTTGCATACTGTCAACATCCTCAGAACCTATCAGGGTTAAAAGAATAGTGGAAACAAGAAAATAGGTGAAGAAATAAAAGTCCTACAGCTATTAGGATGTAGCTACTGCAAGGCACTCACTCTCAACCTGTTTCACAAGCTCTTACCAATTCTTACCTTGCTCAGCAGGAGGGGACGACAACCAACAAGTCTGCAACCATGGAATGAAGTGTATCGATGTCGTAGCAACAAGACTTGTCAAGCTGTAGTCGAATATGTGGAGCTATAGTTGGCCTAAAGCAAGGAAGTACTAGCACTACATCAATTACAAAAGCAAGCTGAATAATCGTTCAACAGCAGTATTGTGCTGATCCTAGCCTAGACCGTGCTAGAGGCGCGAGCCTGAGCACAAAAGAAGTCACAACACACCACCGGAAACAATAGAGAAGCACAACGAACAACATTTTCTTTCTACTTTTTTCTTTTCCTTTTCCTTTTCTCTTCTTCTTCTTTTTTTCTCTTTTTTCTGGGGATCCTCAAAACTAATTATATAAACAAAGGGAATTCACAAGAGTCAAACACCACACACGCTTGTTCCAAAAGTACAAGAGTCAAACACCACACTACACTTCTCTCTCTCTCTCTCTCTATCTGGAGTAGGCCGAGCTAATATCGATATGCACAACGTGGAGAAGTCGAGTATAGGTATGAACTACTGCTGCCTTTTTGGAACACTTCAATATATCTAGTACAAGCACAACAGCAACCAGATTTAGTAACATGGCGAACAATCAATTCAGACTCAAAACCGATTCCAACTCAAACTTCAACACCATGTGGAATTCGGTCTCGATCAACTCAGATTCCTAGTAAGACTTGAACACAAAGATGTACACAGATTTAGCAGATAGAGGGTTTATGTGGTCGCGTACCGCTGTGACTAGAACGTGACAAGAACTCAAAACTCTAAAGGACTAAAACTAAGACCAGCAACTCGACACAACCGATACGACCGAAAACTCAACAAGCCCTAACTAAGCAATACTAGCAACGGCTCAAATGATTTTTTGGATGGCGGGTAAACTAATCTACTATATATTTTTTTGGCTTTTCTGGACTGTGGGAAAAATAAAACAACGAAGGATTGGAAGTCTCTCACCGATAAACCTTGCTCTGATTACGAACTGATAGGAACCCGCTAGGGTTTGGGACCCGATCTTTCGATGAGAGAGGGGGAATAACTCAATTGGTGGATGGAGATGATATTCATGGCCCGACTACAGCCTTCCAAGGATGCTGCACCTTAGCAACAGATAGACCACCTATAATTGCTACCGCGATCTTGTGGAGCACGTCACCCGGCCACTAGGGCACTCGTCCTGCAAGCAGTCAAAGAACTAGCAATGACAAGTATAACAAGTACTTAATTACTAGATGTAGATAAAGGTTTCAAACTCAATCACAATTATGGTGGGATTTCGAAGATAAGAAGACTGGCGGCTGATCCAGCACGCGTGCTTACAAGCAAGTAGCAAAAGCTAAACTTAATCTAAGATAAACCCGAGTGTTCCTGGTGGAGGCTAAGGGGTATAAGAACATTGGAGGATGACCACAAGGGTGTTGGGGTCGTGCTCCAACCCTAGGATGCGTCCCTAATGGACCCAACTTGATACACGGCCCATTGGGCCAAAATAAGCCAACACAGCACCTTGGACAGAAAAACCTCTCAGTAGTAATTCGATCATTGCGACTGCCCTAGAATAGATATGGTGTTGTTCTGTAGTCCGAATCGAGCCTCACGAATCTTTTTCCCTTTCGGTCTTCTCCCTGATTCCTAAGCAAAACAAAAGTGCACATATCTCGATGGTGTAAAATGATGGACATGAACTCAAGAATGAACTCACCTGATGATTAAGTTGACGAGCACGGGCGTGAGTAATAGGACCAGAAATTGGTACTTGTGTAGGACCAGCAATTGGTACTTGTGTCGGCGTGGAGGTATCAGTGGTATTGATGTCCTCATCAATATGGGTTCAAAATATCATAACCTCCACAAAAAGATAAGCTGGTATTTATGTCAACTTCAGTTCATGTTAGAGAGAGCATTAGTTTAATGGTGCTATAACTAAGAAAAAAAATTAAACAAAGCAGCAACGATCATCATCTTTCAACATGACAAGAACTTAAACCATCACAATTAATCACATATCATTATGTTCAGGTGATGCATATTTTATTAAGAATGGCATGGTGAAACACAAAAACTGAAAGTAAAGAGAAAATAAAACAAAAATACTACGCACACCCAACACACATGCTAAAATAAATAAATAAAGGGAAAAGAAAAGAAAACTCAAACCACACGTGTGTATTTTTATTCGTCCCCTTCAGTCTCTTGGCCAAGGCATCTTAAAGTGGGTCGTAGCTTGGCTCTCCCTGCGGCGCGTCTCCTTGCTTTTGGTACTCATGATACCCCTGCTCGTAGTGCCCCTGCGCTCCACCTTGGTACTGATCTGTAGGCACAATCCCCAACATGCTGAACTGATAGGCGATGGTTATGTTGTTGTCCTCTATTCTGTCAGCGGCTTGCCTCATAGTACCTACATCTTCTTAATTTTTTTGTATATACACACCTATGATGCGCGCACTTCTCTGTGGCTGTGGCAAGTGGCTGTACTAAGCAGACAATGGAGCATGTGGTGGGGGTCCCTGAAAGAGCATATAACCATGGAAAGCATATGGTGCTGGTGGAGGTGGCTCTGCCGGCTGCTAAAATTCCAATCGTACTGGATACGCCGGCTGTTGAAGTTGTGATGCGTATGGGCCTTGTGCCCATGCCTCTGCTGGAGCCTTCGGCCACTGTTCTTCCTACCATCCTTCATGGACTCCCTCGTAGCTTGGTGCACTCTAAAACTCCATCTGCTAGTAGCTTGAGCTAGGTGGTGGCATTGGTATTTTTGGAGCTGCCTATGATGATGAGCCTTCTTCTATTTTCTGTCCTCTCTTGTCTTTCTTTGTGGGAAATAGAATTCCCTCTTCCCACCAGTTAGTCTTGCCCACATGGTAAATCCCCAGTCTTCTATCAAGTGACTTGAAATTGGTGGCTCCAACTGTATATCCTTTCTCTTTATCACCACCAATTAAGTGTGCATTTTTTATTATCTTGGTGTCAATGCTTCCTCCTTTAATAAACCACTCAGGGACCCTTTCAATATCTAGCTTCAAGAAGGATGCAATCATGGTCAGGTAGCAACCCGACCCAACAGTTCTGGTCCCTATCATGGCTTCACAAAGCAATCTATTTATCATCAACAAGGAAGGATCAATTAGTTTCTTTCCCACTACCGCACAATAAAGCCAGTTCATCTCGTAGTCAGTAATTTTGGTCTCCTTCATTCTTCCCGAGACATGGTGGCTCATCCAAAAATGAAATACTTGCAGTATGGGATTGCAAATATTTTTCCGTTGCCTATTTTCTTCCTTTGCAATTTTCTTCTAGAATTCCTTTAAATCTTCTTCTTCCACTTCTCCATATATTGGGCTTTTGGATTGAAACCTAGCAGTGTTGTGATTGCTCCATATGTAATAGTCTTCATTTCATCCTTCATTCTAAAGGTTAGGCATGGAATTTCTTCATTTGTCTCCTCGTTCCATTGCATGACCTTTTTCATGGTCATGAACATCTCTACGGTCACATCCTTGTGTACACTGATGGGCCATTAAGAGCAAATTGCATCCACCCAATATTTCCCAGTAGATTGTAAATATCATTATGAAATCCATTACCCTGAACAAAGTCATCGCTGAAATCATGGTTGGTGATTATTCTCCCTTCAATATTCTTCAGCCACTCTTCCTCTTTCCTACCTTTTATCATGAAGCCGTATTCCGACTTCTTTTCGGTGAAGCCCCCACGAGAGCAACTTGCTCTCCTTGAAGTTTCCGGCGCGGCTTCGGGAATTCCACGCAGTTCATTGAACCGCATGGAGGAGCTTCATGTGGTCATCCCACCAAGCAACATACGATCGCTACGTGGTGGTGCTGCGTCGACGTCCATGTCTCGTGGTGACTCGGATACCGAGCGCTGCCGTGAAGAGCTCGATGTAGATGATGCTTCGGCCGACAAGCGTGACTTCTTCATCTTCCCCAAAAATCTTCCAATACTCCTCATTTCTGCACACTTCAAGGAAAATACTGCGCTGGGGTTTCTTGTGATGAGGACACCACGAGTACATCTACACCAGCAGCACCTCAGGCGCCTCCAATTGCTCCTCCACCTCAGGCGCCTACAGTTGATCATCCAGTTGGGCCAATCACTCGGGCCCGTGCGAGAGAATTAAACTTCATCATGCTGTTAAGGAACGAAGGCCCAGCAGAATAAGAAGATGGCCCAACAGGGCAGCCCAGGTGGTGCACCTAGGGTTGGGAGCCGCGGCCCTCCCCCTGGTCGCGCGCGCCTCCTTTGGACTCCAGGGGTTGTGCCCCCTTTATTTAGTCGGAGTCCCTTTCGTTTACGACTTGAGTTTTGTTTTACATCTAGCTTTAGCTACCCTCGAACACGCGCAAATACGCGCTGTCCTTGTGTGATTCAGAACTCCACCTTCGAGTGATATTTAGATTGCTCGCCTCGTTTTCTTGTTCGTTCTTCGATTGCGGACAGGAATCGATCTTCGTGATCAGGCTGATCTTGCACTGGCAAGGTTGGTAACCACAGGAAGTTGGTTCAGCGATTGCATTGGCGCTTTGGGTTCGCTCGTCGTAGTCGGATAGTGAGGGTCTACTTCCACCAAGTCGAATTTATCTCCACTCACCGAAAGATCGGGCACTCTGACTCTATCATCTTGTCAACGAGAAAATGCACAAGAGCAAGAACTAGCAAGAGATGCTTGCTGGAATTTTTGTTTGCTGGAATTTTTGTGTATGGGTGAAGTTTCAAAATTTTCAGAGGCTAGGCAGAGGTGCTCTTGGTGTGTTGGATGAAAAATATGATGCACAAGGAGGTGAGTGAGTTACCTGGCAAAGGGCACCACGGGGGGGCTTAAAAAGACCCTGGCTGATCATCCTAAAGCATATGAGGCCAATTGGCCTGGCGTGTTCTCGCCTCCCCTAGTCTCCATCTTCCTTCACATGGCCACTTGATCATAATTGTACTAAAAAATAAGCATTCATGTGAAGGGCAGCTCCAAATCAATCTCCTCCACTCCTTTGTGTTGGCACTTTGTTGAAAATCATGCACCTATGTGCCTTAGCCTCATTGTTTTCTCAATTTCACTCAATGCCTTGTACTTTGAGCTGCAACAAACAAGTATGACAGGCCACTCTTTGTTTCTTTATGCATCTGCGGTAGGTGAGAGTGCCTCCATGATTGTTCCCGTGATCAAATAATCAACCATTAGTGTAAATGAAGATCATAAACCCTCCAAATCATGTTTAGATGCTTAATACTCCTCTAATTTTAAAAATTAAAAATTAAGTCAAAGCTAGCAATGGGTTCAAAAATATTTTAGAGGAGTTTTGAAGCATCAAAACCATTTGTAATTCAAAAGGATATCCGACTACATTAATTTTGGTTGCACCGGTATCGTTCATTCTCATGAATTGAGATGAAGCAATTTCCATTTCAACTATGAGGTAATGGGTTTAGATTCTAATTTTGGCCAAAAGTGAGAAGTGAATTTTGAATGAATTAAATAAATATGGCTCATAAAAATTCTAATTCTAAGAAAACCAAAATCCTATGGTCACGCGAGTCCTAGCATGCGTCAAAAATTTACAAAGTAAGAATAACGTGGGCTCTACTCGTGTGTTTATCATGATAACAAGTCAGGCTAAACATCATGGTCAAGATGAAAAGTCTGATAGGATAGGGATATATGGTTCTAGTTTTCCAAGAAATATCAAATAAAAAATTGGGATGGCTGAAGTCACTAGTTTATGAAAAAGAGAGGAATAGAAAATGACTGAGCGAATAAAACTCCAAATATTATCTTGACCAAAGGTTCAACTTATTTTAATGTTCAGTAGGTATGACGTAGCAAAAACTGTGACTCACTTACTTGACTCTTCAAATAACTCCAGGGTTGTCCTCCCAGTAGCTTATTCTTGACTCGATGATCGGGTTGCCTCCCGCAAAGCGCTTCATTTATAGTCTATAGCTAGACTCTTCAATTCTTCACTTCGGACAAGCGCTAGGTGCCAGCACTGTAGTCTTTGGCACCCACTTCTTCACCATCTTTAGCTTTGATGCAGGCACATGCTTGGCTATCTTTTTGGTCTTCACAGGCTAGCATTCTTCCTTCTTCTGGACAATAGCAACTTTTTGTGGTGGCTTCTTTTGTTCTGCCTTCTTGTTCTTCTCCTCTTGCTTGACACGATGATATGGTGGTATATACTTGCTAGAAATCATGTTGCATACCTCAAAGCATGGGTGAAACTTGAACACGCTCTAGTGCCATTGATGTCAAACTTGATCTCGCCCTTCCCAACATCTATGTTTGCTCTTTCGGTCTTCAGGAATATCTTTCCCAGGATGAGTGGGGATTTAGCTCCTCCTTCCATCTCAAGTATCATGAAGTCAACTGGGACAAAGTGATTCCCGAACTTCATAGGTACATCTTCAGCAATGCCTTCAGGATAGCGAACGGTGTTGTCCGCCAACTCCAGGCACATAGCAGTTGGTTCTGGCTCCAACAGTCGTAGCTTCTCGAACACAGCTTTAGGCATGACGCTCACACTTGCACCAAGATCAAATAATGCCCTTTCAAACATCAGCGCTCCAATTGAACATGGGACGGTTGGACATCCAGAATCTCTTTTCTCCTCGAGAGCTTGATTAGCGATTGCAGCACTGCACCCTTCTATCATCTTGATGTGATCTATAGTGAACTGTGGAATCTCTTGCTTGTTCGTCAGGATAGCCTTGAAGTAGCGAGCATAGGTTGGAACTTGTATAGCGTCCAGTAGTGGCATATTGATGTTCAACCCGCGCACAACTTCAACAAACATCTCAAACTATTTGTCAATTTTACCTAGATGACGGTGTGGTTTCCTTGGGTAGAATCTTTGTGTCATCTTGCTCGACCATGTCAAA
Organism: Setaria viridis; assembly: GCF_005286985.2. NCBI lineage: Eukaryota > Viridiplantae > Streptophyta > Magnoliopsida > Poales > Poaceae > Setaria > Setaria viridis. Next base: position 17,006,058 of record NC_048263.2, on the reverse strand, counting down.
CTCTAGCTCTTCCTTTTCAATCTCCAAAGTTGGGGTAGATGTTTTCTCCTTTGAAGTCATCTCTGCTTCTGCAGCTGATTTAGGCTTCCTAGCTCCCGCCGGACATTCTAGATCTTCTGTTTCCTTACCTGAGCGAGTTTGAATAGCTTTAGCTAACTCTGGATTCATCGGTTGTCCTGGAAACTTCCCTTGATTGCTTGTAAAATGCCTAGCTAACTGTGTAACTTGAGTCTCTAGCATCTTCATCATGTTCATCACTTGGTGGTTTGAACTTTTGACCTGTGTCACTTTGCTATCAATAATTTCCAGAATCTTGTCCATAACCTTGAACTTAGTGACAGTGTCTTTGTTGATCTTGCCTTGCTCCTCCATGAACTTCTTCAGCTGAATGTGTAGAGGCACTGTGTTCTAAATAGATGAGCTTGCATTGAATTGAGGTCTATTCTATCCATACCGATAGTTGGATTGTGGAAACCACTCACCCTTCTTCATGTAGTCTAGCAACTTTGCTTCCTTTGGACAGTTCTTCCCAACATGGCTATAGACGCTACACTCTTCACATGTCGATATTGCTTGTACTGCCTTCAGGTCTATTGCTTAAGCTTCCTTTATCTTTATCTTCTCCAGTTTCCTCATTAGTGAGTCATTCTTTCCTTCGAGTAATTGATCACACTCTACTTGCAACATTCCTTGTGTATTTCCAGTAGGTTTAGCGGAAATAGGCGCCCAAATGATGCCAATGCATCATTGTCCGCAACCTTCTTAAATAACTTGAAAGCTTGAGTAGGGGTGAGGTCTATAATTGATCCTCCAGCCGATGCGTCGATAATTTCCCTTGATGCTGGTGTTAGCCCTTGATAGAACTTCTGGACTAGGTCCTCTTTTGGGTACTTATGGTGAGGAACTACACGGACGTAGTCATTGAATTGCTCATGAGCTTCAGCAATCGTCTCAGAAGCATATTGAGCAAAAGTAGCTATCCCACTTCTGAGATTTTGAGTCTTGGCTAGCGAATAATGTTCAGTTAAGAAAGCCTTCGTCAGCTCATCCCAATTCTGAATTGTTGCCACCGGTAGAGAGTAAAACCATCGAAGAGCTCTTCCAAGTAGAGAGTAAGCGAACAACTTTGCCCTTAGTTAATTCTATGTATCTCCATCCACGTCGATGGTGTTGCATAGCTGCGTAAATGCTTGTAGATGAAGATTAGCATCTTCCTTGCCAGTGAAAGATGAACTCTGCAAGATCCTCAATCTTGAAGTATCGATCCCAAATGGTCGGCCAATGCGGCCCAATTCATGGATAGGTAAGTCATTGATGTTCGGAATGCAAAGTTCCCCAATAGTAGACTCTCGCTCCGGTTGTTGATCTCCTATTGTAGGTTCTTGCGGTACTTCTGGAGAAACTGCTGCTGCTCCTGGACTTGCTGTGGTGTCGACTTTTGAGTAGATGATGATGATGATTTTTCTGACACGTCCAATTCTTCCGTAATAGGTGAAGCTTCGATCTCCAGCTTTCTTGCTTGTGCTAAACATCTTCCTTGCCTGTAAAGTTTTTCTCGATCACCCACAAAATTTTTCAGTTTGTTGGAGAGGTAGCCATCCATCTCCTGTTAGTGTTAGTGAAAGCAAACATATATATACAAGAACTAGATCTGAAATTCTGATTGAGATTGCACAAAAATAAAAATATTAAAAAGAAAATACTGAAAAATCATGAACAAAAAGTTATATCTACAGATGCATAGTTAAACTAGAACTTGACTATTAGTTCCCAAGCAACTGCGACAGAAAAGCTTGTTGACGGTTGTTAGCACACCAATTTGTGAACCGCAAGCGTACAGATCAGTTGTAGCTCTTCCCTTAGAGTATTTCCCCAATGTTTATCAATCCGTGGAACTTATAGCACAAGATCCATTTCAACTAGCATTGTTAGTCTTAACTTGGTGTTTCTGAGAGATTCAGATCCAATCTACTAAGCATTTATAGACAGATAACAGATAGAGTAAAGGTAACCAATCTAGAGCAACCTAGACTATGCATATGTTATAATTCTGAGCATGGATAGCAAAGCAACACATATATGATCTTAGTAAAAAGCATCTTTAAATCTACACCCTTAGTCCGGATCCTAAAACCCCCCACCTTACTGAAGAAATATCCTATCACGATCACCTCTATCAGTGCAAGCAAGTTAAGGGTATGATCATAAGAATATGTCATACTCATCGGTATATCAGGCATGCAAATCTAGTCACCATGACCACAAGAACACCCTAGGCAATCTATCATCGATTCATAGATTGAAAAGCAAGGAAACCCATAAAACCATCAAAGAAGATACTTAGATCGCTAAGAACATAAACATATCTATTAATTCACCATGAATGATTGTACATCACAATATCACCACCAGGATCCTACCTTGATCTTGATGACTTCTAGCTCTAGAATTCCAGCGTGATCTTCCTCACAGGGTGATCACGCTAGCAGAGGTTCGCCTACTCTAGCCCTCGACAACTCCATTGCCCTCAGCTCTCCGGGGAGGTGTCCCTCAAGCTCCTTCTGCTTCTCTGCTACTTCACATCGAGTACGTCATCTTGGATATGGGGCTTAGTGGATTTTTCGGGGTATTTATATTCTAGAGAGCGTGTGGCAAAAATTGGAAGGTGAGGGGGCGAAGTAAACCCCCACTACTAGATTTTAGGGCTATTGCCATGGCCATCATCCCATCAACTCAAATTTCGTTGCAACAGGTAGGGGTTATTGCAACGATTTTGAGTTTTCGTTGCAACCGGTAGGCGTTATTGCCACCATTTGAAAATTCGTTGCAATAGGTAGGCGATATTGCCACGTGTGTTTTTCGTTGCAATAATTAATATTTTTTGTTGTAATATCGACAGTTATTACCACGAAATACGCAATGTTGCAAGGCTTTGACATGTTTGCAACGAATTTGTCACGTTGCCACATAGCCCAAGGCAACAATGGAAAATCTGTTGCAATAGGTCGGTGTTGTCACAACGAGTTGAAAATGGTTGCGAGTTGCTGAACAAATTGCCACGGTTTTTTTGTGTTGTTATAAAGTTTTTTTTGCGTTGCAATATCTAAGGGTTATTGCCACGAATACGTAATGTTGCAAGTAGGAAGCAATATTGCAACGAACTTGTTACGTTGCTACATAGCCTATGGCAACAACAAGAAATTTGTTGCAATAGGTAGGTGTTGTGGCCACGAGTTGAAAAATGGTTTTGAACCCTAGTTTTAGAGACCACACTCCAACACCTTACCATTGCACTACACCAACACATGAGACAAAGTATGGTATCCTATATTTTATACGTTCATTTTCTCGTGTTTTATTTCGAAAAAATTAAAAGATGCGCAATGGGGGAATCAAACAAGGGTCTCCAGAGTTTAGACTTGAGCACCTCACCACCACGCTACGCAATTGTTGGATGATGGATAGGAGCCGAAGTAAAAGAAATAAATTCTATGTTAGTTACAGCAATGTATCTATAGTGTAGGTTAATTACTGAGTTCTTTAGTGCCCACCCTATTGGAGAGATCAAACGCAGCATCATTGAGGTTGAAGAAAGGGAAAAATTACTATTGAAATAGATTGAATAAACATAATTTCTACGAGATATTTGCATTTCAGTGTAACTGTCATGGATCCTATGTGCTGCAATTATTATGTGGTAATTTGGAGATAGAAGTTTGAATTGTCCTAAGAAGACAATTGAATTTTTCATCTATCTCTAAGGCATGGGCTAGAATCGAACATACAAACTTAAATATAATTTTTGTGCATTTTTTGAATCTTATTGGTGGTACACATAGTTCAAGTTAGAATTACTTTCAATAAACACGTAGAAATTCATTTAAATGATAGAAAATACTAAATCTATTAAAAAATTCTTGAAACTCCTACATGACAACTTAGATGTTTTCGATTACATGCAAAAATATAATTAGGGGTATATAAAATAATTATTTTGCAAGTTACTTCACAATGGTGTATTAATTAGTTAGTTACAAAAATAGAAAAATAACTTTTTTGCACAACAAGTGGCAATGTAAATCCACAAATATCAACAACATGTTAAATGTAAGGTTGTGTCCAAATTTGAGGTGCGTACGAGTTCGAACATGTTACGAGGTATTCAAATCTCAAAGTTTGACTTGAGTTGTGTGAATCAATGTGAGGGCTCTATCCATTTTGTGAACAACGTACACTCCAATTTTTATGAAATCTTATGAAACTTTTATGTCAAACCCATAATATAATCAAATAATATGAGTAGAAACTATTATGAAAAACAAGGAAAAATGAAAACAAATGAAAAAAAATCTTTGCCGAGTGCCCAATCTAGAACACTCGGCAAACAAATTTGTTGCCGAGTGTTACACTCAAGACACTCGGCAAAAAAAAAAATCCCGCACCCCGCGCCTAAAATTCGGCAACCGGCTGCCCCTCCACTCCTCTACTCTTCCCCTTCTCCCGACCCGCACCCCTCCTCTCCCGGCACCTGCCCGCCGGCGCCCCCCTCCCCAGGCCCCCGCCGGCCCCTCCCTCCCTCCTCCTTTACCGGCGACCCTCCTCCTCCTCTCCCCTCTTCCCTCTCTCTGCCCCGCCCTTCTCTCGCGTGGCGACCCCTCTCCGGCGGCGACTACAGCCGCTGCCCCGTCCCTCTTCCCTCGAGCCGACGGCCATGAAATCGAGTCGGCGGCACCCCTCCTCTGCTTCCCCTCGAGCCGGCGGTGCCCCTCCTCCACCCCCCTCAAGCCGGCGGTGCCCTTGCTTCGCCTTCCTCTCAATCCGGCGGCGCCCGTCCTCCGCCTCCCCCTCGAGCCGGCAGCGCCCCTCCTCTGCCTCCCCCTCCAGCTGGCGGCACCCCTACTCCGTCCCCCCCCCCCCCCCTCAAGTCGATGGCTCCCCTACTCCGCCTCCCACTCGAGCCGGTGGCGCCTGTCCTCCGCCTGGCCGTTCGGTAGCCTAGCCATGTGGGGTGCACTGCCCCATGCAGCGGCGATGCAGGCTAGCCGTGCAAGGCCCGAAGCCGGTGGTGGGAGCTCCTGGGAGGCGACAGTGGCCCCGAACGACCGCGCCTCCACCTCCGCTCACTCGTTCCTCCTCCGTGCAGATTGAGGTGCCCCGCCAAGGTAAGCCCCTCCAATCGCATGTCCTTGCTGTTATAGGAGAGATGGCATATATGGTTTCAGTTTTGCATGATATAGATTAGACGATGTTTATCGGTAGTTAACCACTACTATTAGGCTCTTCATACAACATATATGTCTTTATATTGCTTACCTTCCTATTAGAATGAAAGAACCATTTACTTGCTTGCTTTGGATCGAAATACTCAAGGCCACTCTATTCTTGGATAGAAATGCATCCTAGGTGTTCAGCATTTCTTGGAGCCTTGCAAATAACCCATTTAATTTTTTTTCTATTAGTAATACATGAACCAGTACTTTAGAATGGTAAGCAATGCTGTGAATTGATAATTCATTTTAAAACTGAGCCATTGGAGCTTTCTCAGGTTTCAAACATGCTCCCCTTGCTGAAACATGGCATTGGCGTGCATCATTCTGGTCTGTTGCCCACCTTGAAGTGATCGAGATTCTCTTCTAGGAGGGCCTGATCAAGGTTAGCAAATTTTATGAATCTTATGATGTCATGAATTGATGTTATTGCTGAGCCTCAAAAGTACCACATTGCTGGTGGTATATCAACACTCAGCTAGCTACTTTTTATTTGGAGCAATGATAGTTAAGTGTAGATGTTTCTATATACATGTTGTACTTTTCTTTTTTGCTTCAAGCAAGAATTTCATGCTTCAAAAACTTAGGTGATAGCTGTTGATTCCTAGCAGAGAGTAGATTCTGCTAGTTGCTACTGTGTTCTAATTCCATAATGAGGCTGGAATAATTCTTCTTTGAGTAACACGTAAAATGGATAGATCAGGGTTGGGACTATGATGTTGGAATAATTCTTCTTTGAGTCATGTTCTTTTATTCTTCTTCTCGGTAATGAAGGTGTTCTCCCGCTGAGCATATTTATAATGTTTCCTTTATAAGACTATGATGTGTGCTGTGACTTCTTATTTCTTGCTAATATTAAAACCTGGTGTTACAGTGTTCAACTGCCAAAATGATGCTGAAAGGAAGTGCTGATAGTTTGAATATGTACATATCATGGATTCCTAGCATTTCTGGCACCTGTAGAGCATATTTGTTATCTATCCTGGTCGAATGATGTTCATGAAAGAAAGGAAAAAGATAAAGACTCGGATGAGCGGATCCTCTCAATCTGATAAATTATTTTGTTAACATTTGTTCTTAAGATGGTTGGTAGCAAGGTCCATTCTGATACTTGCATCCTGAAATCTTGAGTTAGCATGCCAATGCTCAAGTTCTGATCTGCTGTCCATTTCATTGTTTGAGTCCTTGTATGTTTCTTGTAGTTAAAGTGCGAAACTGTTCTATTCTGCGAAACTTGTAGACTACGGAGAGATATTGGCGCAAGACTAGCATTGGCTGCACCAATGGTAAATCCTTTCAGCTGATCATTGTTAGCAAAGAAAATTCCTTATTATCATAGCAGCTTTTACATCCCAGTAAAATTGCAAGGCAAAGAATTTGGCATATATTATCATGGTTGTTTGATCTGTTAGGCACCTAACAGGCCTTGTATATTTATCTTCAGATAAGTGCATTTTAGTAGTTGTAATATTAACAGTGAATCTGAGATAGCATTACCTTGTACACTTTGTTTACTTTTCATCAAACTTTAGTGTGCAGCTGGAGCTGTGATGCTACTATTACCAGTGACTAGTTTTGTTCATTGTACTAGTTGACAATACATTAGAGGACTTGTAACTATTTTCTATTACATTTTGATGTGTATTCTTGGTTGTGAGGATTATGTCGGACTACTTGCTCATGTGTATTGATGACTTAATATCAATGCTATATGCTTTTTAATGAATCAATGCAATATGTTCTCGCTATTGATGTATCTTGTGATGACTGAATGAATTGGTGGTATAAAATCAATGCAAAATATGCTTCTAGGATTAATCTTTGTTTTGCATTTTTTTTATCTACTCAGGCATGCCTTTGCAACTTTGTCCATCATTGCCGAGATTTTCCTTTTCCTGTATGTTGGTATGGATGCTTTTGATATCGAAAAGTGGAAGGTTGCCAGTGACAGGTTAGTTTAATGCACTTTCAGCTATAAATACCTTTCTTTATTTATGAACACTCAGTTTTGTTGTTTACCATTTGTAGACCTGGAAAATCCATTGGCATAGCTCAATTTTGCTAGGATTAGTTCTGGTGGGAAGAGTTGCTTTTGTTTTTCCCCTGTCTTTCTTGTCCAACTTAATGAAAAAGACACCTTTGGAGAAAATAACCTGGAGACAACAGGTGAGCAATTGTTTAGATCTTTTTTTTTTGCTGTAATGACTTTTTCCTATAGGATCATTTCGTTGTCATCTTGGAATAGCAATTCACAAGATCTGGACACGCTCAGCTGCATGGCAATGCGATAATGATCACCAACATAATCACTGTCATCCTATTTAGCACCATGGTGAGTCATCTTGTTCCAATATTCGTATAATGCAATGTGTCAGCTTATCATGTAGTATGCCCTGACATGCATGTATTCACCATTAAGCTAACCCAAAAAGGCTCCAGGTCGATTGTCACATCAAACCAATCAGTGTCTAGGGAATTAAATTTGGAAGCTTGTGGTAGTGAACAAGATCTTATCCTTTCTAAATAGATAACTGATAGGAATGCAAGGTTATGTTATAAGAACTCATAATATGGTCCCCTATTATTCTTACCCCTTCTGAAGAGATCACCTTGCTTTCTTTGATTACTCCTGTTCACAGCATGGCTTTCGAAATATCAAAATAGCTGAAGAAATGCTATCTGCTACTTGTCTTTCATGGCGACAAGTATTTCTTTTGAGAACTACGGTCACATGAATATAGCAACCATGTTTGCTAAAAAGAATGAATATGGCAACCAACTGCAATGTTTCCCAGGTGTTCGGGATAATGACGAAGCCATTGATCCGGTTCTTGCATACATCTTATAAACCTTTGTGTACAGATATTGTAAGTGTTTCATATTTTTTAAGCCATCTTATAAATCTTATACTTATTTCATATTTGTACATTTTCATATTTTTAATATCCTGTTGAATCCAATGTCTTGCAATATAAATATTTGGTTGCCCGTAGCAGCGCACGGGCACGATCCTAGTGACAGTCAAAAAACAGGTGTTGAATGGTCTCCTCTGCATCACAAAAACAACATGACGGGGAGGATCAGAACGGCTTGCAGATGACGGGCCCGAATCTCATGGACAAGATGATGACCGTCCGGGGAACTAGGATTTCCTCTTCAGGTTATGCAAACATGAATGGATGCTGGACCATATTGTTTGTGGCATAGGCAGTAAAGGTTGTCGATCTAATAGATATTTGGCTATATTGTATTGTCGATCTGTTAGATGTTTGGCTATATTGTATTATCTCTACCAGAGACGAATTTGAAAAATTCAATTTTTGCTACATTGGATTTGGTTTGATACAAATTGTGTTGCCATAGAATCTGTGATAATGTAATATTGTCCGTTGTAAAATGAATTATTGCCACCACATATGTTTCCATGGCAATATAGTTTATTTCGACGAAACCAATTTGTGTTGCCATATGATTTGTCACAACATAATATTTTCCATTGCAAACTGAATTATCACCACCAAACATGTTTCAGTGGCAATATAAGTTATTGCCACGAAAGCAATTGTCTTGCCATAGGATCAGTCACCACGTAATAGTTTCCGTTGCAAAACTAATTATTGCCACCGAAAATGGTTCCGTTGCAATATAGTTTATTTCCATGAAAGAAATTTAGTTGCCATAGGATATGTCACAACGTCAAATTTCCGTGGCAATATACTCTATTGCCACCATATAAATCGTTGCGAAATACCATATTACCACAAAGTTTGTACGTTGCAACTACGTACTATAGCAATGACTTGTTGCATTGCAATACATGCTAATGCAACGAAATCCTCTGTTGCCATACTCTATAATGCAACAAAAAAGTGTGTGGCAATTACTATAAGTTGCAACGGCCCACAAAAAACGTTGCAAAGAGCAATTGCAACGCCAGTACTTGCCACGCCTGCCAACCAACCAGTCGCCATTGCAATTGCTAGATATTGCATCGATTTTGGGCATATTGCAATGTTTTTCCGCCGTTGCAATAGACCAAAAATCTAGTAGTGCCCCAGGCCAATCAGCCTGGGCCTTCCTTTTGGCCCATCACGTCCTGCTTCATCTCCAAGTCTCCTCTAGTGCTTTAAAGTCTTATTTTAACTTGCATGTGGGCCTAGCACGTAGGTTGCTTCTGGATGAGATTGATCTTCAATGACTTTCTAAATCTTTGCTTGATCTTCTTTGATCCCGAAGTAATCCTTGCCATATCTTCACAAACTTAGCCCTTAAGTCATCTCGGAGGATTGCTTGCTAAAGATTAACGTCACAAGGCTCTAGAAGACCCTAGGTCGATTGGCCTGGGCTCCTCTAGGCCGATCGGCCTAGGCCCTTCCTAGGCCCGTTGGCCTCCATCTTCATCTGGTTCGATGCTCGTTTAGTGCTTTATCCAAACATATAGTTTTAGGTCCAATTTTCTACAAAAATAGAACATCCTCCAAAATATGTTGCATATGTGAAAATGACCGGTTTATTAGATGCAATTAATAGTTTAGGTATTAAATTCATATCATTATTGAAGATAAACAGGGGTAAAAGTGTGTCAATAGTGAGCATTAAAAGTTGCTGAGGTGGTGAAGGAAGGGCAGGGGGATGCTCTGCACCGATCATTTATGGCATACGGTGGCCAGCAGTGGTAGTGATAAGGTAAGGTGGCCGGGGTAGATAAGGTGGCAGGGGGAGTGTTGGGGGGTAGTTTGGTAGTCCACCATGGGGTAGACCAAGGTGGTAGATTGTGTGGATGGGATCGCCACACCTAGAGCTAGATGGATGAACATTAGGACACAGGGGTCTTTACAGGTTCAGGCCACCAGATCGATGTAATACCCTACATCCTGTGCTCGAGGTTGTATTCTCAGCATATAGCGTATCAAATATGGCTTGGGTTTTTGAGGGGGTTCCTTTCCACCCTTATATAGTCTGGGAGGGCAGGGTTACAGATCTAATTCAATCTAATCCTAGTCGGTTACAAGGAAATCTACTACCTTTCGGTACTAGTCATCTCATTACATATTTGAACATCCCTATATGTAACTATATCTCTTGATGCAGATCCTTCATCTTGATCCATACGCCTATCCCAAATGTCCCTCACACGAGCCGTGGTACCCCTTTTAGGAGGTGGCCAGGCCCATCCGAATGGTAACTGGGGATTATATCCCCCACAGTATCCCCCAAGCACTTCTTGGCCGAACAGCAACCTCAACTGATCTTTTGTCCGAGTGATTTTCTTCGTTGCCGAGTGGTTTTCATTAAGTCCGAGTGGTTCTCAACTTTCAGCTGAGTGGTTCATGACTGACTCATAGTTGCTGAGAGGTCAAGGAGAGGTCCTCCTATTGTCTTTTTTATCACGCACGTGGAAGGTGAAGTGTATACGCTTAGCCCCCGAGCCTTGGGGAGTTTAGAATAAGCTTGCCAAGGGTCTTGATTTGAAGTCTCAACATTTCCTTTCTAAGGATTTTCCCACACATGCATCATCACTTAGCCCCCGAGCCTTGGGAAGTTTAGAATAGGCTTGCCTAGGGTCTAAAAAGTGAGCTTTTAAGTAATATCACATTCATCTCTCTACAGATGAACATATGTCTGCCAGCCCTCGAGCCTTGACTGGATTCAAAGAAACCAGCTAAGGTTCTCAAGATGAGAGTTTTCACTGGTCTATAATAATCTCAATGGGTGCATCTCCAGATGTGCCCATTGGGTGCAGCCCTTGAGACTCAAGTGGATTTGTAGAATCCATTTGAGGCTCTTAAAAGAACTTCTTATACACCTATCATCCCTCTAGGGAGAGGATCCCTCAAATCACTAATTTGGTGCAGTGCCTACTTCCTGCTCTGGCTCGGGGATAGATTTAGCCTCCAAGTGCATTGCTTTCCCAAGGGAAGCCTGCACAGAACGCATGTCAAGTTTGTTTTTTGCGAATCAAGAAAACTTGGCCTTGTGCGGCACATCCTGTGAAGAAATCCTCATGAGGTAGAAGAAATTCCATATCAGGAACCATACCGAGCTAAAGTTCATGATGGATTATCTAATAACCTGGCCCTCTGTATTCTGAACCCTGGTGTTCACGCGGTTATCGTTTCCAAGTGTTCTTAGAAACCCACTCAAATCATAGGAACAATTCGAGCGTGCAGCGGGCATTGACCCTGCTTTCTCTGCCGCTTCCTCGTCTTCCATCGTAGCTGTGGAAGCTCTGCCATTTCTCCATTTGGCTACTCCACCGCACTCAAGCTTCGCATTCGCGCCCACCACCATTGAAGCCACACCGAGCCCGCACCACACCCTAGATCCAGTGCCGCTCCTCCGCCCGCAGCCCCCGAGCGTAGCGAGGGCTCATCCGTGTCACCCTACCCTCTCCAGCCCTCGAGCATCGCGAGGGATGATGGTGCCTAAGTCACGCATCGGAGGGAAGAAGGGGAAGGGAAGAAGGAAGGTGCCAGGGAGGCGACGCTGCTATCCCACGACCAGGAGTGGCCAACGTCATGCTCCATGCAGGAGTGACTAGAGGGCCTCATCTGGGATGCTGTGCTGTCGGACCACGCGACAATCAGATGGCGGCAGGTGGCACGTGAGGAATTCCCCACCCTTAGGACCAACAAGGACGTGGTGTTCGAGTCTTTCTTCCAGCGGGGATTCGGCCTCCCCATGCATCATTTCCTATGCGGCCTTCTTTACTTCCATGGGATTAAGCTTTGCCACCTCAATCCCAACTCCATCCTCTAGATCAGCATCTTCATTCACCCTTGCGAGGCGTATCTGGGCATCAAGCCCCATTTTGATCTTTTCCACTAGTTTTCCATGTCAAGCCTTTCCCTAGCGAATCCAGCTCCCAGAGAAAATCTCTCAGGAGTATCTTTCAGTTCCGACTCCGCCTACAAATAAGGGTTGGCACAACGAGTGGTTCTATACTACCACCTATTATCCTACCGTCCCTAGCAATGTCGACGTCCACCCCAACGTGAGGGACTGCTGGACCGAGGAACTGGTGGCCCTAATCAAGGACCTCAAGAACCACAACCTCACCGGCATCAGGGTCGTGATCAACTACGCGACGCGCCACATCCAGCCGGTGAAGCAGCGCACCTATCCGGTGTTCAAGTTCACTGGGGATGTCGACACGACGCGGGAGGCACCAGAGCCGGCGAGGAAGAAGGACCTCTACAACCGCCTGGAGGAGTTCTTCGCCATTGACACGAGGATAACAAGTTGGGGGTGTCCTCCACCTCGGAACTCCTCGTCCGGAGGTAAGTTTTCCTCTTGCGATTTATTTTGTTAGAGTAGCATATGCACCCATTGGGTGTGATGAACATATACCGAGCCTTTGTCTCCATTGCTCCTTTCCTTCATCATCCTGGATCTAATGATACTCTGACTGGACGGATGAGGGAGCTGAAGGAGGAGAGGGCGAGGAAAGCTGTCGTGGAGGCTGGCACTGATAGTGACAGCTCCCAGGCCTCCTCTACGACCCAGGACGATGCTCCGCCGAGTGGTGGGAGGTGGGCTAGGAAGGCGCCGATGGTGCCATTGAAGAAGCATCTCCAGCTGTCGGCATAGGGGAAGGCGGCTAGTAGCATAAGACTGGATAAGCACGCCCTGCACCGTCGCCACCTCGTGGTGACTGACAATGAGGGGTCCATGCGGTCGCTGGGGGTCGGCTACTGCAAGGATTCTAATGAGGATATCACCTACTCGAATACAATCACATTAGCAACTTTTGGTTCAAAGGTGAAATAATTCTTTGTCATGATTCTATTTGATACATTTGATGAATTGACGTTGCACCATGATATGTGTTCATTCTCATTTTCAGAAAAACATACATGGATCAAAAAGAGTGTTAAACACACATGAAAGGCATGAAGGTCCAAAGAAGTTGATTGGGGACCAAGTCCGAGAATTCCCAGCATTCCCCACCAGGACACCACGTCACTTTTGACCCAAGGAAAAGAAAGAGATCAAATCCAACATGTTTCAGAGTTGGATTCGGACTGCACAACAGCATCAAATTGGGACGGTCACCACAGTTGCATATGGACTTGGATTGGGGCATTCAAGTACTTCATGAAAATCTTATCAAGTCTATTTTCATATGGATCTAGACTCATGTCCATATCTTTTTTGAGTTGGTCGCAATCATCATTTTACTATAGAGGCCTTTTTCTGTCTATGGTGCTATGTCACCTTATTTTGGCCCAATGGGCCGTGTATCAAGTGGGGCCCCATAGGGGCATGTCCTAGGGTTGTGGGATGACACCCACCACATCTTGGTCATCTTCTACCCTGTCATATACCACCATAGGTGCCACAAACAGATTGGGTTTTGCTTAGATGTAAGTTTAGTCATTGCTACATCCTTGTAGATGCATGTGTCGACTAGACCATCCGTTCTACTCAATTCAGAACCCCAACTTTGTGATTCAGATTGGTTTTTATCTCCATATTTGCAATTGAATTGGTTGTTCTACTTGTTCTTGCTTGTTCCTCGATTGCTTGCAGGAATTACCCTAGTGGTTTGGTTGATCATGCTCCACAACATCGCAATGACCATTGGAGGTGGTGTATCGGTTGAGGCGTAGCATACTTGGATGGTTGTAGTCAGGCCATGAATGTCATCTCCATCCTCAAACCGAGTTAACCCCCCTAGTCGAAAGATCGGGATTCAACTCCACAGGTTCATATTAGACTCCGCCCCGCGCACCTTCCCTGGCTGCTGTCACTACTCCCCCAACTCAGGTCAGTACCTCCTCAACTGTTGCCTACACTTCCCCGATTGCTGCCGGTACTCCTTCAGCTCGAGTTGGTGCTTCTCCAGCTGCTGCCAGTACTCCTCTAACTGCTACCGGTACACCGAGAGCTGCTTCTAGTGCTTCCCTGGCTCGGGTCAGTACCTCTCCCTCCACCGCACCCGGGCAGGCAGCTATTGTGCCGCCTTTTCATCCACAGTTCAATGCGTGCCCCCGAGTGCGCACCTCTGCATGATGAGTGGTTCTGGCCCAAGGATTGTGTTCACCATTTTTTACTTTGTGGTTGTCTGTTTAATCTATAATTTTGGTTGTAGGCCTCTATCTGACGCTGCTTTTGGGGATGCCACAGCTCCTGTACCTCCGGGCGCAGATGCCAAGCCATCCCCAAGCCTTGCTCCCTACACGGCACCTACAGGCGCCACACGAGAAGAACCGGCAGTGCGGCTAGAGACCCCGCGCATGCCAACTCCTCCTGCAAGCCCCCAGCATGGACCTGGGATGACTCTTCTGCGGCGCTGGGTGCTCCGACGGCTGCCGATGTGGCAGCCATGGGCGAAGTAGAGGCCATTGTGGAGGAAGTCCACAAAGAGGTCCCTTCGTCTTGGGTTAGTCCTCTGCGCCCTCTATGCACCGTTCAGGCAGTCGCCAGCGGCTACGTCGGGGAGGTGGAAGACGATCCCGAGGTGGAGCGCGAGGAGAATGAGCAGCTCTTTCGGTCGTTGCGCGAGGCTTCCCACCGATCTCGGGTAAGTACATGTTTCTCATCTGACTTGTATGTTGTACTTTCTTTTTGGGTCTGATCATTGTTGTGCAGCGGATCGTTGCACGTAACAAACATAAGTCCGAGATGTTGGAGGAGATGATGCCATCTCACAAGGAGAACCAGCAACTCAGGGCCTAACTGAGGCACCTTGAGGAGCAGGCGACCGAGCGGTAGCACTCCACCAACCAAGAGATCTGAAGCTTTGGGTAGAGTCATCGGCACTCCAGCAGGAAGCCGAAACTCTTTGCAGCAACCTCAAAGGTGCGTTTTCGACTACACTTGTTTTGTAATTGCCATCTTCTGCGCTCATCCAACACCTCACATCGCCTTGCAGCTCATGACGAGGAGCAAGGGAGGGCGCATCAAGGGATGGAGGAGCTCCAGCAGAAGGTGCGGGACCTTGGCGGCGAGGTCGAGCAAGCTCAGTAGAACGAGGTCAAAGCCAAGAAGGATCTGGAAGGTAATAACCTTGCAGTCCGACTGGTTTGTTTTGTAGTTCTTGATTGCAATGAGAATGATGTTGTGCAGAATATCGCGAGGTTATCCTTGCACAATTTGCAGATTTGGAGGTGCGCCGCTTGTGGGAGCAGGAGAGGGCGGACAACCTTGAGGCAGTAGCGTTGTGTTCGGTATTTTAGCTATGCGTGAATGAATCCACAAGCGTACAGATACTATTGTAGCTTTCACCACAGAGTATTCCAAGGGTATCGAATGCAAGGCAACGCGTGTGTATACCCACGACTCTAGTATCCAAGGACAACCAATCCAAGATGGGTGAAAGATAGAGAGGATTCCTATGGATAGTGATGGATAAGTTAAAGGTCAATCTCTTGGTCAAGATACTCGCTTCGAGCACCGGCTTACCCTAAATTAGTCAGGTGCCTCCGGCCAATGACTCTACGCTATATCCGAACGTGGAGGATTACAAAGGACCAATAGGGTTGTGACCACCTACGGCCTTCGTCTAGCAACCCATGAGATATAAGGCAACTGAAGGATAAACCTTAGCCCAGACACCACGTCTACGCTATTGATTACTACTACAATCTAACTACGTCTCTCGGCCCGTAGCAGATATACAACAATCCGTATAAATATGAAGCTAACCCGCGAGTAAGAAAACTCATCTCACTTATAAGTAAAGCACTAAACGTAGAAGAATCATGAATACTTACTTACTGATACCAAAGGAAGATAGCATCCGTAGAGGTACATGGATGGAGTAGAGTGCTGAGGAACTCAGCACTCCTCCAAGCTACTCCCTCTCCCTCTCACTCTCTCCCTATCCTAACCACTAGCCTAAGCAATACTTCACCATGGAGCTCTTCTCTTGAGAGGAGTGGAGGCACCTCTCCTAGTGGAGGTGTGGTGGTAGTTGTTCTCAAATGAGGCCCCTCCCCTCATATTTATAGACACATGGGGGGCTTGGTTCCGAGGGCAATATTCAAGGAATCTTCTACAACCATCATTGCAAGGTCGGTAACTGGCGACACATGGCGGCTGGAGGTGAGCGGAACCAGCAGGGGTTCGACCGACCCCTTGCAACTGCCTTTGGCTAGGTGGCTGCCAGGTGGGTCCTTACTTGGGTACAGGGTACGTTGCGGTAAATCTTGTCATTTTACTCCATGTGCTTGCTCCAGATTGGTTGAAACTGTGTTTCCTTTCTCTTGAAGTGTGTTTTCCCCCTAATGGACCTACATACAAATATTACTTGCTCCAGAATTGTTAGTAATAACTCCTACTACTGCTAGTGCTCATCTTTTTTGTGTTTATGCAGGAGTTGACGGCCCAGATTTGGTACTTATGAGCCGTGAACAACACCCCCACACTTAGCCTTTGCTCATCCTCGAGTGAAGGAGAAAGGACTAAGGTGAATGTGGCAGAACCGACCAAATTAACCCGGCTAAAGTGTGCTCAACTTCACCTAACATGCAAGCCAACACTTTAGTCATGTTAACATGGTAGTCTGTCAGGTTTCACCCGATAAACCACTTGCCTCGGAACAAAACAAAGCATACTCACATGAAGGTGAGTCCAGAGATTACAACAACCCAAATAGAATAAACAGGTCCCAACTTTAGTTATTATATCACACTAGTTTGAAATGCATATAAGTAAGGTTTTTAGAGTTCAAGCAGTGGAAAATAAAATGGAAGTCTAGCGTCGATCAGCAATGCCATGGTGAAGCCTACCATGACATCAGTTACCACGATCCTTGCCGATCGAGGATGGGTCCCACTCGATAATCCAACCTGGAGGGAGTTGGGACGGCCGAGTTACATTGGCAACCAAGTCAACAACAGTACCTGAAAAACATAGCCACAAGAAAGGCTGAGTATACTAATACTCAATAAGGCTTACCCGTCAGGTGGTATCTACTCAACCGACTCCTAGACATGTAAGTCTTTTTGGCTGAGAGGTTTGTTTTGCCTAAAGCTTCTAAAGTAGGTCCTTACCTTCAAGTTTTAGCACCAAGTTCTATTTAATTAACCATTCTAGGTAAGCACCTATTCTAAGCAAGCATGCTAGAACAAACAAATTAATCAAGCATCAGTATTATTCATCATACTTGTTCCTCTTCTTACTCCGTGCAGCATAGTGATCAAGCAGTCTGAAACTGTGAGAAGCAGACAATTCAAATCGAGTTTCTTAACCTTGCAAGGTGAACCTTAACCCACGATATATGCTACTGCCACGCCGGGTTCACATATATAATCCATTCCCATCAATTCGCGGCATTTGTTCAGATCCCACTTCCCTTGAATACAAGGCCCCACCGGTCCCGGAATGTCGCCGTACTATGGTTGCCCTTGTACCCACATGAGACCTCATAAGAACTCAGTTCCAGAGAGAGTGGGGTAAGGTCCACGCCAGTTCAATCAGGTACTAGGCTTCCCCATCCAATACTAGGTATGAGCTTAGTACTTTCAAACACTTGACCACGAACACTATCACGGTTCGACCTTAGCACATTTATCACAAGACAGACGGGGCGATCCACCATTTCAGAACCAATTGCCCGGCCCCGTCTGTCATCCTTATGGTTCCAGCATAAGTAAATAGGCAAATCACTCGACTTTTACCGAGTCCCTATTTAGCATTGCAGCTACTCGTCTTAACATACTAGTATTCAGCACATAGGTACCTAGGTTCATGCAACTAAGGTTTCAAGCAACTCCTATGAACTTAAATGCACAAACCTAAATATCATAGATATTGCATAAACTTTAAAATCAAGGTTCTTGGTCGGGCTTGCCTTCTTGCCCTAAATTTAAATTAGCCTTGGGCTCTTCCGAACTTTGGTTCGGGCCTTGGTTCACCTCAATTACGTTTAGCTCAGCACGACGGTGTTCTTCTTCGCATTCTGGGCTGAGCTCGTACATTCCGTCAGCAAGGTTAGCTTCTATATGAGATGCATATGCATAAGATTTCATTTATAATCGTTCATGACGTAGATTGCATTTCGTAAACATTGTAAAAGCTCACGGTGCATTACGATCACATTCATCCAGACAAGGTATAACATGTAGCATACACAAGTTAGTATTTTACCTAGTGAGACAGATGCATCAGGAGCCTATCAAAGGTGATCTTGCATTTTTATCCATTTTCTTCAATTTATAGTGCAAATAACAAGATTCAAGTAGCATTTAAGCATTTTAAATCCAAAATCACATGAACATCACCTAGATCAGTAGCACAAGTTTTAGATCTTCAACATGCATGCTACAAGTGAACTAACAAAAGTGGTTTCACAATTTTTAGAGCACTATATGATTGGCTATGCATTTATTGGCTTTTATACAAAATAAAATCTAGTGCTAAGAATAGATCAGCAACATGCATATGAGTATTTTTAAAAGAAACTAGACATCACTAGGAACCTAACAAAACAAGTTTCATATTTTTCCCATTTTTCTATGCCTTTTCAAAGTTTCAGCCTTTTTAGATCTAGGAAATAAAGAAAACTGA
Source organism: Setaria viridis (assembly GCF_005286985.2). Taxonomy (NCBI): domain Eukaryota; kingdom Viridiplantae; phylum Streptophyta; class Magnoliopsida; order Poales; family Poaceae; genus Setaria; species Setaria viridis. The sequence continues at coordinate 16,987,276 of NC_048263.2, read as the reverse complement.
GGCTATCTTGCATCTAGGCCGTCAGATCTAAGGTGTTCTCATGCAAAGGTCCCTAGAATATTCCCCATACCCCCTATCTTTTCTCCTTCTTCTCCACACAGCTTCCTCACGCATAAAAGATCACAAGCACGGGACAGAAAAGACTCAGCTAGCCATGGCCCTTGGCCAGCGTCAGGGGGAAAGGAAGGGCGCAAATTGCAAGCAGGCAAGGTGGTGCCTTGGAGGTCAGGGGGCTCACCAGAGGAGGTCATAGCGATGAGGAGAGGCAGCATAGTGAAGCTTCACGGTCAACTAGAAGGGGCGGATGGGCTCGCCGTGGGGAGGACTGTTCGGCGAGGGAGGACAGCCAAGAGGTGGCAAAACGGATGCGGGAGCTCGAGGAGATGCTATGGCTGCGAGGAATCGAGCAATGGCTCACCAATGGCGGAGGATTTGGCTGGCGAAGATTGGAAAATTTGGAGCTTGTGGTATTGGTAATGGTGGTTTGGGAGGGGAAGGCTTCCAGGAAAAGCCGGCACTTGGCTTTATAGGTGAGAGCAGCGCGAGGATAAGGATGACATAGTATGCGGGCCGTGGATTGGCGATGAGGGGCGGCGCCGGAGACTGAAGGCCGTGTGGTGGCCATGCCGTGGGGTCGGGGCCCTTCCCAACCAGTGGTGAAGAGGGGCGTGGGCGTTGTCGTGATAGCCAACCGGCGAGGGGGCTTCATGTGGGCATCGTGGTGCTGCCCAACGGCGATCCTTGGTGTGGGCGCCGGCCAGCCAGTGACGGGGGATGGAGGTGCTAGCCAATGGTGAGCGCACAAGTGCAAGCAGAGGAGGAAGAAGACCCTGACTAGTGGGCCCGTGCTTCTTCTTTTTTTTAACTAATAAATTTTCTTCACTCATTTGACATAGCTACATTAGTCCAAAAATTGGCCAAAAATACTCATTCGAAAGATAAATCACAAAGAATACAATGCAGCAAGAGTCAACTCAAGATCTACTATGATTATCATGCAATTAATCAAAACAAAACAGCTAAAATTGAACTTCAAATGAATTTTCGGCACAAGCAAACACCTACGAAAAATTTAGTAAAAGTATTGTAAAATCACTAAATTGTATCTAGTGTTTAAATAAAATAATAGGAGGCATAGTTGTGAAGCAAACATTGGGGTTTCTTCACAATTTTCAATTTTTAACAATGAATAACAATTATCTGAATTTAACAATGCATAACTTCTCCTCAATTTTGAACATCTTCTCCTCAAAATCAGAAGAAATGCTAATAACAAAAGTTGTTTGTTTTGAAATTTTCTACAACTTTCATATTGGCCAAAAGTTGAGTTATTATATGAAATTTGATTTTCCACTCTTACCCCTTTTTAGTGCTTTTAAGGTATTTTCCAACACTTTGTGAATTTGAAAGGTCTTCAAAAGTTGGGATTTCAACTTTGGGTGTGTTTTCTACCTTCCCAAACTAAATTGCTGGTTTTTCCTATTAAGCTTCTTTGTTGGCCCTATTTTGCTTTCTTTTGCCTTTTATGGTATTTTTAGGAAGTTGATTTGGTTGCAAGCATCTAACATTTAGAGTTTAAGTGTGATTTGGTTGCCTAACACTTGAATTACCCTTACAAAGTTTAACTTAAACTAGGGATGTTACAGTGAAACATAACTTCCAAAGGTATAAAGCGAGCATAAGAGATATTCCAAGCCTTACCTTGCACTTGTGAACTTTGAAGTGTCTATCATGCCATCTTGGGTAGTTGAGGAATGGAACGGTCTTGAATCAAGTCACCTATACTCCTTTTGTCAAGTAACTTAGGATTTTTCAATAAGTTTTCAAAAATAAACCTTGCTTAGCTCCTCATTTGATTCTCTCTTATCACTCAATGTGTGTATGTCCTCACCAAGGCATTAGACTTTCCTCTCTTCATCCTACTTCTAATGATGGCTATATGTGGAGCTCAAGGTAAGGTATGAATGATAAGGCTTACTTGCATCACATATATTGCAAAGTCAAAAATCGGATCCAAGGAGAAAATCAAGTCATACAAACAGATCAAGATGTGCACATATGGGGATATGGTGGATGGAATGGAAACTCCTTCTTGTATGATCTCTCTCCCTTTGTAAATATTTCTAAGGATATGGCTATCTTTATTTTTTTCTTTTTCTTGGACCTCCATGTGTTAAACTTTTTTTTCTTTCAATACTTGGATCTTCATGTGTCCATATTTTTTTCGATAGCCCATGTCTGTTTTGTAACAATAACTGGAGAGAGAGACCAACGCATATGGTGGAGCATTGATTCTGTGGAATGGATAGATGGTACAATGCTAACTCTCATATGAGCATAACAAGGGGAATATGTTGTGCTTGCGAATCTTGATCATGAAAGCATGAAAAGAATTCTCACCAGGGTCACAGCAATTTGACCAAGGTCAATGCAAAAACAAGCAGCATATGTGTATACGGTTTTCAAGATAATTCTATGCACAATATCTCGAGGAGGCTGAGTCAATTGCTTCAAAGATGTCCTTGGATATGATGTAGGGACCTTCCCATGGCGAGTTGCGTTTGTGCAACCCTGATGTGTCCTAGATTCGTTTGAGGACCATGTTGCCTAAGTTAAAGGATCGCTCTTTGATATTGCGGTTGTGGTAGCGTCTTAACCCATCGAGGTATCTGGCTGATTGTATTAGGGCTGTGCATCTTGCTTCTTCCAGACTATCCAGATCTAGTTGTCTTGTTTCTTCTGCTATTCCTTCATCGTATTGTTCAACTGCAGGAGAGTGCCAGATGACATCTGCGGGGAGGATAGCTTCTTACCCATATACAAGGAAATAGGGGAGAGCTCGGTAGACTTGCATGGTTGGGTTCGTAGTCCCCACAGGGCATTAGGTAGTTCTTTGAGCCATTTGCCTCCTTTTGTGTTGCCGATGTCGTGTAGCCTTTTCTTAAGTGCTTCGAGTATCATGCCGTTGGCACGCTCGACTTGTCCATTTGCTCGTGGGTGAGCAACTGAGACGTATCGGACGTCAATTCCACTATTCTCGCAATATTTCCAGAAATCGTGGTTGTTGAAGTTGGATCCCAGGTCGGTGATTATTCTGTTCGAAAAACCATAACGGTGTACGATTTCATACAGGAAGTCGAGGACTCGGTCTGCCTTGGGGCAAGTGACAGGCTTGACTTCGATCCATTAGGTGAATTTGTCGATAGCCACGAGTACTTGGTTGAAACCTCCTAGCTCAATTGGCAATGGTCCTATCATATCTAGCCCCCAGCAAGCGAAGGGCCATGTTGGAGGGATTGTGATTAGCTTGTAGGCGGGCACATGTTGCTGTTTAGTGAAAAATTGACAGCCTTGGCATTTTTGGACCAATTGTTTTGCATCGGCCAACGCCATGAGCCAGTAGAAACCTACTCTGAAGGCTTTTCCTACGATTGTTCGTGAAGATGCGTGGTTACCACAGATCCCTTTGTGTACTTCTTCCAAGATTTCTTAGCCATCTTCTCGGGTGATGCATTTCATGAGGACCCCTGATGATGCACTTTTTCTGTAGAGCTTGGCTCTGACTAGAACATAATTTTTTCCTCGTCGGGAAATTTGCTTGGCTTGATTTTTGTCAGACGGTAACTTGTGGTCTTTGATGTAGTCTATGAAGGGTGACCTCCAGTCGACCTCTATCATCATGATTTCCCGATTAGTTTCTGTAGTCTTGACCACTGGTGGTGTGACTTGTTCTGGTTTGTCGGTTTATGGAGTTCATGTACAAAAATTCCTGCTAGAACTTCTGCACGAGTTGAGCCCATTTTTGATAATACGTTAGTGGCTACGTTGTTGTCACGGACAACATGATGAAATTCCAAGCCGGAGAACTTGTTTTCTAGCTTACGGACTTCATTGCAGTAGGCGTCCATGTTTTCCTTGTTTCGATCCCATTCATCATTGACTTGGTTAATAACGACTAATGAGTCGCCGTATACTAGTAGTCGTTTGATTCCGAGGGAGATCGCGAGACGAAGACCGTGTAGTAGTGCTTCAAACTCGGCTTCGTTGTTTGAGACTTCCCAAAAGATTTGGACTACGTATTTGAGTTGGTCTCCTTTGGAGAAATTAAGAATACTCCTGCGCCGGCTCCTTCGAGCTAGAGGGAACTGTCGAAGTACATAACCTAGTGCTCTGGCCTCTCGACTGGTGTTGGTAATTGGTTTTCTGTCCATTCAGCCATGAAGTCGACCAAAGCCTGAGATTTGATAGCTGTTCTTGGTTTAAAGTCTAAAGATAGAGCTCCGAGCTCTACTGCCCATTTGAAAATTCTACCCGTGGCATCTCTATTATGAAGGATTTCGCATATGGGAAAATGGATAACTTTGGTGTCATTATTGCCTCCGGCTGCTTGGACTGCCAACGAGTAGCATCGGAGCCATTGAATTGGGTCTTGCTTACCACCATACTTGGTGATTCCTGTTGGCTTGAATTTTTCAGGTAGTCTTGTTCTCATTACCCGTGTTGTGAAGGTGGGAAAATGGTTGTAGTTGTCGACTTCATGTTCGCGGCGACTATTGATTATTTCCTATAGATTGCTGAAATTTGATACTTCATGATTTTTCCTGAATTAGTGCAGCTGGCCTCTCCAACGTCCTTATGTTGTACTGGAGCCTTGCGTTTGCTCAGTCCTTAGCTATGTTGCCTTGGTTGGTTGACTACCTCGTTGTTGTTTCTTTGTGCTTCGTGGAAGCCATTATTGACTGCGGCACCCCTACTGCCCTCTTGATGAGCTGAGTTGCGAGGAATAGATGGGATTGGTGATTCTTTATCGAGTAGCTTGTGGGCTTGTTCTGCGAGTTGTGCAATTAGTCCATTGCCTCGCTGCGCAAGTTGAGCTGTTATTTCATTATCTCTGTCTTGAGGTATGAGAGTTGATATAAGGTTGATTGAGGCAATTGCTGCGAGTGGAGTGTTGTGCTCTTGAGCTTGTACTGCGTCAAATGCTCTTTCAAGGTTTGTGATGGGAATGTTTGTGGCTAGTAATTGCCGACGTTCAGCCCGAGTAATGTTTCGTATCCTTCTTTGGTTTCTTTAATCGGAAGTTTCATCCTGCGGAGCATTAGCCGATGACTCATCCTTTGAAACATTATCGAGCTGCGCTATTCGTTGAGGGGTTCTCTGTTGGCTAGTGCCCACATTGTTATTTTGAGTGATGACAAAGATTTCTCTGTCTGGGTAGTAGCTTCCAGAGCTTGATGTTGCGATTTCTGCAGTGCTCTCCTCGTGGCTTGAAGTGAGCGGGATGCCTTCTTGGTACGGGAGGTTGTCTATGTGAGCGACAAGGCACGACTCGTAGTCGCGGGTAAGAGAGATGGCCTCATTCCTAGCCAGTGAACGAATCTGCCCTGCGGCGTTGAAGTTACTACCAAACCTTGGGCTGGCCCTGATAATGGAATTTCTTGGACGTAGTTCAAGTCAGAGTCGCAGTCCTTGCCTTCCCCGTGTTCGAGTTGAGTTCGAGTGAGGAGACCTTGGTAGACTTCGGCTATATTGCGGAGTCCATATGGGAATCGTTTTTGAGTTGAAGTCGACTTGTAAAGTGATTGGGGCTTCGGCTCGTATCGACTAGTCCGAGCTGAGGTCGAGTCCAAACCGTAGTCGAACTCAGTATTGTTGACTTCGAAGACTTGGCTTTTCTTGACAAAATCCCCCATTTTCTACTAAGGAAAGCTTCCGTCGAGAGGTTTCTTCTCCTGGATGGTGATGATCTAACGTTGAAACGATCCAGCGCCGTCGACGATGCAGAGCCAAGATCCAAAAACAAAAGTTGTGCCTGCCTCAAAGGTGAAAATAGGCTTGATAATGACAGATGCCATCAAACTCGCGCGGAGAAACTCGACGACTACCCCTACCTGGCGCACCAGCTGTCGTTGTTTTAGACCGGCAACCCGCCTAGGGGTTACCCTAGGTGGTCTTTTATGCGGTGGGTGTTGTTGAGAATCAAGGAGTCGATGGTGACGCAAGGAACACGATTTAGACAGGTTCGGGATGCTAGATCGCGTAATACCCTACATATTGTGTGTTGATTGTATTGAACTTAGATGATTTGAGAGATTTGTCTTTAAGGGGGTCCCTGCCCGTCCTTATATAATCGGGGAGCAGGGTTACAGGTTAGAATCCTAGTCAGATACGGTTACAGAGTTCTACTCGGTGTAGACAGAGTAGTTTCCATATGTACGTTGACTAGTATTTGGGAGTCCGAGTGGGCCATGCTCCTATGCCGCGTAGCCCTCGAGTCTTGATTACATCCGAGTACACCCCTTAGTGGGCCGCACAAGGCCTACTTGTGGGCCTGGGATGTATGCTCGATAGGGCCCGACCCTCAAACGCTGGGACTTGATGGTGGGCGACGATGTCTTTGGCGTGGCTTGTCGGGTCGCAGCTAGATCCTTGCCAGCCTTAGTTGTCGTCTCCACCCCTAGAGTAGTCTGCGCCGGGATAGGGTTGGCCCTGGTGGTGGAAGAGTCATCATCCTTCAACTCGATGACTTCCTCTATAGCCGGTAGCCTCTGTCGCACAACTTCAGTAGTCGTTTTTGCCGCCTTTATCTCCATCTCGACTACCTACAACTCGCCAATGTTAGAAATAAGTTAGGCATGGTAGAAAGGAAAACAAACTTACAAGTACTTGATCTTCAAGATCTTATCCTTCTTCGGAAGTAATTACTGGAGGCGGAACTTTATCGGCGGACTACTTCGTCACCACCACTTGACGACGATAGTATGCACCTTCTTTGGGGGTGGTGCCAATTTGGCTTCCAGGTCATCCTTGGCTTCATGCTTGGACGTCCTGGAAGAAGACCCCGCCTTGTCTGAAAGATGGGGCTTCACGACAAACTTGTCAGCAACTTTTAACTCAGAGCTGCTGAAGGAGAACCAATCCTCAAAATCTTCCTTCTCCTTCTCCTCCTCATCGATCACCTTCTGTACAACCACAAGGGACTGTACACGTGGAGTGACGTGAGCACAAGGTGGAGGAGGGTTGGAGCAGTACAAGTGGAGTTCTTCCTGCAAACAAAAGACAAGTCAGTACATTGACAAACGCCAAAATTAGTACTCAGGGGCTGTAGGCCATGGGTACTTACTTGGTTTGGCGGATTGGCGGTGCAATGTTCTTGCACGATCATCAAGATGCCCTTGACGTGCTTGAAGAAGTGCTTCAGTCGTGCCATCACTTCATCCGCGGACAAGCCTTCCGACGTCATCGCGCTGGGTTATTGGGACCCGAGTAGTCGTACCCCCATGTGCAGCATAGCTGCAGGGGCTAGCCTCGCCTCCTCATAAAGCTGAAGGCCACACCGATTCCAGTCAGACCTTCCCTCTTGAGCGCAGTGATCTTCGCTATCAGCTCTGGCAGTTGGAATCTGTCAGCAGTACTCGGCTCGTCCAACTAGTGGTTATTCCATACTGGATGGTGGCCGGTCACCTTGGGAAGAAGGGGTCATGGTTTCCAATGTAAAACTTTAGTTGCTTCCATTCGGAGTGAGAGTCTACGAGTTCATAATCCAAATACTAGCCCTTGATCTGCTCCTGAAGCTAGATCCCTGCCCCATCAACTACTTCGATGTGATCCAATCTGGGCTGGGGCTTCACTCTAAAAAACTTCCTAAACAACTAGAAGTGTGGCTGAATGCCAAGAAATACTTCGCAGAGGTGCACGAAGATGGCAACGTGCAAGATGGAATTGGGGTTGAGGTGGATTAACTCTAGGTTATAGTACCTCAATAAACCCCGGAAGAAGTCGGATGAGGGGAGCACCAGACCTCATTCGACGAAGTGCGCGAAGATGACTATTTCATTGGCAAAGCTCTCCATGGGCCACGGGTTGCCGTGGGCCTCCCTCCAATTGATGAAATCTTGCTCTTGAAGAAGATCAGCATCCACCAACACCTGGATGTCCGCCTCCTTCATGACGGACTTCTTCCAAGCCACAAGCTTGATTCGCCGGCGCTGTCTGATCGGCCTTGCCATACTTCGGCACCGGCAACTGGATCTCCTTCTCCTTCTTGGTTGCCTTCCGCTTCTTTGTTCTCTGCTGCCTTGCTGGAGGATGCTTTCTTTGGTGCCATTGCCACTAAGGTCTTCTTGTGCATAAGCACGGGGGCTAGGCAGTTGGGGAGGATGGCACTCGAGCTCAAGAATGGCAAGCGGCGGCGCTAGAGCTACAATGCGGAAGATGAACAGGCAGAATGGCTTGGGTGAAATGTAAGGGATGAGTTCCTCCATTATTTATAACCGCGCCATAGTTTACCAAAAGGTGAAAATTACGGGGAATATTCTATTTTTAAAAACCCTAAGTTATCACTGGAACAATTTCCAATTTTTTTCGGAAGAGATAAGGTTACTATTGGCGAATTGTCACGTTGACTAGTGGTTAACCCTTATACCCAAACTAGTCGTGTAACAGCTTGAGGGCTGTGTGCCACGTGCCCATTGGCTAAAAAGTTTTATCTTTAGGTTTTAAGGTGAAAGAGATGTGAAATTACAAGATTGACCCTTAGCCTGATTCTTCGATTCAACCTAAGGCACGGGGGCTACTCCATATGGAGTGCGATTTTCATCGCACTTCCATATAAGATTCATGATTGAAGATTCAAGATCAAGTTAAATGAGGCTTGAGCACATTCTAGCCGCATGGCAGTACTCGAGTTTCCTTCGAAGAGTCAATCCGATGGAGTACTTAAAGGAGCACCACAAACTAGTCGGATACGTCTATAGAAGTACTCGGGGCTGCTACATTTGATTAAAAAGTACTCGGGGGCTTGTCAGCCATACATCTATGGGTCCACTAGGAGGTATGGACAGTCCTAGATTCGGGACTGTATACTAAGACGTGTCATACATGGAGACTACAATGCAGGACGCCGTGGTCTACGTGGAGGATAAGAACTAGTTGAGGATTAGGAAACTACTCGTAGTAATTAGAGTATGACTCTCTAGTCGAATCCGATTAGTATTCTTATAAACAACCGACCTGTAACCCTGCCCCGGCAATATAAGACGAGGCAGGGACCCCCTCCAAACAAGTTCAATCAATACAATCCAACCAACACATAAGACGTAGGGTATTACGCGACATAAGCGGCCCGAACGTGTCTAAATCGTGTGTTCGAGTTCACCTTCAAGTTCCTGATCTCGGCGAGCCTCACGCATAAAACACTACCTCGGGTACCCTCTTGGTAGGTTGCCGGGTTTAAACACCGACGCATACGTAGTTCATGTCTTTTTGTAGTGCTGGCTCAGCACATTCAAGGGGTCATAGGTTCAACCCTTGGTATGGACACTCTATCTTTTTTTATTTTTCCTTCCTTTTTTCATCTCAAACTGATGTAACTTACCAAAACCTCTGCCACTAACTCACCTGACACTTACATGTGGGGTTCGGTTGTGGTTAAGACTTTCCATTCTATTGGTAACAGGTTTGACATGTGGGAGAAGCACGTTTTCCTTTTAGTTTCCGTCCCTATTTATCAGCTTATACTAACATGTGGGACCCTAGTCCTTATATCATCATAAAATTTAATGATGTTTTCAGCCAAAAACATCATAAATTTGTGAAGTTTTGACATTTGTCATAAAAGTTTCATTATAGATCGGAAGATTTCTTGTAGCGAGAGTTAGTGTTTCATGTGCTAGCAAGAAGCTAGTTCCACTATCCTTTTACTTGACCAAAGTTATAAGTTGGATTATTTATCTTGGAGGGATACCTTGTGTCTCACAATTATCCACTATTCATTCTTACCCACTAAAGGTCCAGCTTATACTTATTTAGCATAATTTCATTTGTTTATCAATATTCTTTGCCAAACCAAGTGCTTCCCCAAGAAAATTATGATACTTCAGAATATTTCCAGGTGAAATGCAATAATACGTGGTGGTGGCATGGAGGTCAGGGTCATGGTGGCTTTTGTGTAAAGTACGTGTGTCCTAATCGAAGTACTTCACTACAAACTTAGTTGAAACTTATATGTCCTCGAGAGAGACTGCACATCGATTTTTATTTTCGAACTTTTCCCTTTAACAAAAGTCCTAAATAACTAAAAATACTATAAAATTCCATAAACTGATTAAAACCTTTTTCACCTAAATTCCATAACAAACAATCCCTATCCAAAATATCTAATTTTATTCATAAAAACTTATCTCATGTACCTGAAAATTATCTTTTACATGTTTTATTTTAGAAAAAATCTAGAAAATTCCTAAAAATACTATAAGTTAGGTTAACATTCCAAACCCTATTTCGAGTTGAATAAAATTCATATATGCCTAATGGTTCCATAACCAACTCTTCTATTTCGAGCACCACAAATCCTAAATACTACTCCGAAACGAGACCCATTTTATAGTAAACCTTTATATTGTTGAAACCTTATTCATTGCTAAGCGGCTCTCATTTTGGACCCTCAATAATTTGCTAATTACTTTTTTTATTGTTTGCTCGTTAGTTTACTATAATATTGCAAAAAATTTACAATAATCATGAAGCTTGGATCTTAAGAAGATGATTACAAGTGGAGCTTTGAATCAATGTGTTATATTATTGCATATTGTTTTAAGCAATTTGTGTTAGTCTCTTCGTCAACTAATTATTTCTATTATATATAAAGGTTAGAATCATCCCTTGATATTTTTTTTATAAAATCCATTTGACTTAGGGCAAGCTCAATGTTTCTGTCTCAGATGGCATTACTGGTGGGGCCTTTACAGGTGGCTGTAACTATGGTCATTTCCACAGAAGTAAAGGGTATGCAACGCAAAATAGGAGGATCCCATTTGGTAAAAAAAAATTAAGTGCCAGAACCACCCGTGAACTCTCATTCATCCATGTCCACCAGATCCTGTACTGAGCAGTAACTTTGTAAAAGATTTGTTGCCGCAAGGTGCATTTTTGTTCCATGCATCTTATGTCCAGCTCCACAATGGCTAAGGTCCAACTTTTTTATTTTTTAACCCTTTTTGTGAAAGATTCTCACAAATAGGCTCCTGGTGGAACCAATTCCAAAAATGGACACTTAGCTTGGCGCCATCCACGCTGGCGCTAAGCTACAACGTCTCGGCGCCAGCCATCCTGGCGCCAAGGTCTATGCGCAGCTGCTAACGCGGATGCCGACGTGGTGGGGGCTTGGCGCCAGCCATGATGGCGCGCCATGGATCTTGGCGCCAAGCTTGACGCCATAGATCTTGGCGCCGAGCTATCTACCCCGTGCGCCATAGACCTGAACTCAGGTCTCAAGGATAAGAAGCCCACCTCCTAACCAGTTGAACCAGAGCTTAGTTTGTTGCACACTCCTCGGAATAATTATACTTGTTTAGTTCGAAACGCGAAGGGGTACGGGGTAGATAGCTCTGAACTCAGGTCTCAAGGATAAGAAGCCCACCTCCTAACCAGTTGAACCAGAGCTTAGTTTGTTGCACACTCCTCGGAATAATTATACTTGTTTTGTTCGAAACGCGAAGGGGTACGGGGTAGATAGCTCGGCGCCAAGATCTACGGCGCCAAGCTTGGCGCCATCATGGCTGGCGCCAAGCTCTCGCCACGTCGGCATCCGCGTCAGTAGCTGCGTATAGACCTTGGCGTCAGGATGGCTGGCGCCGAGACGTTGTAGCTTGGTGCCAGCATGGATAACGCCAAGCTAAGAGTCCATTTTTGGAATTAGTTCCGCCAGGAGCCTATTTGTGAGAATCTTTCGCAAAAAGGGCTAAAAAATAAAAAAGTCGGTGGCTAAGGTGCATAACACATTGTGGGTGTGCTTGTTGTTGCTAGAGTAAGTTGAGTCGTGCTCCGTCTTAGGAGATATAACTAAGTGGACTCCTAGTCTAGATTTTTCTCTAAAAAATTATTGTATTTATTTACGAACTGAAACGCGCAAGATTTTGAAAGTAAAATATGGAAAACAGAAGCAATATATTTATAATTGTAACATGAAAATTATGTCAATAGAATTTTAGAATCTCATTGTAAATCACAATAGGTAGTCAGCAAATCCTTTTTGGCCTTTCTCCACAAAACCCTCATAAAACGGAAAAGAGTTTCTTGCTTCCCTTCAGAAACCTTCATTTCACGTGAGCAGGGTTGGGAGCCGGGAGCCCAAGTCCCCAATCCCCCAGAATTTTCGTCGAATCGGCTGTGAGATCCGCCCGGTTCGCGCTCCGATCCGGCGCTCTCCGTCGGGGTAAGGTTCCGCCTCCCTCCGACGAGATGGCTGGGAAGGGAGCCAAGGCCACGGCGGCCAAGTCGGCGGACAAGGACAAGGGGAAGAAGGCCGGCGGCCCCGTCTCCCGCTCCTCCCGCGCCGCGCCTCAGGTCAGCTCGATCCCTCCGCTCTGGTTAGCTCGTCGCCTTGCCATCCTCGAGGCTTTTAGATTTGGTTTAGATGCAGTCGTGCCGTGCATTTTGATGTGTTCTCGGGGGGCGCGGTCGTTAGATTCATCTTTTGTTTTCTCCCGAGGGCTCAAATCATGCGATGCGGTTTTGCGGAATTTCAGAGGGTTTTCTTATGGTTGTTGGATACTGGTCAATTTTTTTTTCTTGTACAAGGTTTTGGTAGATCTGGAGAAGGTCGTGGTATGTCTAGTTGGGTCCTGTGGATGAAATGATTGTTAGAAGATTTGGTTTCTGCAGTAGTCGGTTAAAGGGTTTTTTTTTTCGTGTTTACTTTGAGATTAGCAGACAAAAAGCTGGTGTGCCATGGTTACTCTTGGGGCGAAAATTTCGAAATGGTACTAGCTTGTTGATTCTAACTTGCAGATTTTTGAGGCAGCCTAAGTCTTGGCCCTCAATTTGGGTGTATCATCATTTAGTATTTTCCTTGCCCATAGCCTTGAAATTAATTTCTCTTCTTCAACATGAGGACAAATGAAACTGCTTGAGATTAGGTCTCCTTGCTTCACATTGTATGCAATGCTGAAAATTTAGAAACATACTCATTTTGGATTTTCTTTTCTCTAAAGCTGATGCACTAATGCTGTTTTATCCTGTAGGAGAAATCTGCTCCAAAGAAAGACGTTTATCAATTGTTTGCCGAGAAGGTTAGGGATAACAAACAACTGGAATCAAGATGGGCAATCATGCAAGAAACTCGAGTGGAGTATTTTCGTGGAAAAGATTTCACTACCTTCATCAAGAATCATCCAGAAGTCAGGGAAATTTTAGGGCCGGACAAAGATTTAGAAGTGGAGGACATTGTTAACACTTTGCTGACCAAGGACCTTGTGATAAGATGTGACCGAGTTATGAAAACTGTCAGGCCTGGCAAGAAAAAGCTGTCATCATGGCCTGCTCATTTGGAGATACATAATGTAAGTGTTGTATGCTATTTATATAAAATGCAACAGATATATATCTTCTGATTCTGTTGGTTAAGATAACTGTTTAATACTGTGATTCCACCCATTCTTTGTTCTTGAAGTCTCTTAATGCAGCATTTACATTACACTGCATCATCTCTAAGCTAATCATCGTAATCAAACTCCATTAGTAATACTAGAAGGTAGATTTTAGATACTTCAAATGTGGTGCAACTAAACGCCTTTTATTTGAAGCGATAGATGTTTTCAAACCGCATACAAGAATGCTTTTGCAGGGAACGCCACCCTTTTATGTAAAGGCACACTTTCAAGGCACCCTAGCATAATAGTTTAAGGTTATTGATAGGCGATTAGGCATCACATAAGCAACCCACAGCGAAGGGGTGAGTGATATACCGTTAACATACTGCCCTGGAAGTTTACCTAACCTCTATCAGTAATTCTACTTGAAAGTTACATCATTTGCATTCCTCTCTTGATGTCAAGTAAAGGTTTTCTTATGAAGTTATGGTTATGTTCTGCTCTATTAATCATGATATATCTGTTTGCTGCTGTTACCTTCAAATGTGGTAATATGAGACTATAAAAAAGGTGCAGGAAACAGACTTTATCATCTGTTTTCCATAGTTCTTGTAGTTTCTTAATAGCTGTAGTTACTACTACTTGACAGTAAGAAGTACTTATAATGAGTCAAAGTCATTGGGATTTTTCAATATAAGATGACTAATTGAAAAATCTCAATTTTGATGTAGTAAGACCCATCAATTCTGATAATTACATTATCTATTTCTTGTATCAATTTCAGTTCTAATTAATTTTATCTATTCTGTTATCCTCCTCATATCGAAATGAATGGAGATCCGTTTGGAGTTAGTTAATTAGGTTTGATCATGTATCTTTCTCCATTTTATTTTATTTTTTGTTAATGGAGTGATGTCAAACTAAAACACTATTAGAGCTCCGATATGTATTCAATATTTTACTGAATTCATATGTTCTAAATCTCACAATATTTTCTGATATTTTTGATAGCTCTTCATTAAAAGGAGGTATTTTATTTACAAAATGTCTCTATTCCTAAAATTCTGTTTGGTAAATTTGATTATGCATAACAATTCACTACAGAATTTGTTAGTGTTATTTCTTTCTTGGGGTTGTTCTTACGTAAGTGGGTTTGATTTGTACTTACAGGAACAAGTGTTTACTGAAAATGATGGTTTCTTTGCTTGGATGTTTCTCAAAAGGCGGACCTTGTGGCAGACAATTCTTTCATTTGTTTGGCCTCTTTTTGCACTGGCAGTCTGCTTATTTCCAGTTTACCCATACCAATGCAAGATTGTTGTACTTTACTCATGTGCTGGAGCGCTACTTTTCATCGTCTCCATTCTTTTGCGTAAGATCTCTCTCCCTCCTTCTCTGGTTCACAACTGTTGTTTAATGATTGACAGTTGTTTACAACACATCTATGGTTAGTTAATGACAGTTGTTTGCATGTGTTATGTGTGCACACTTCCAACACCCCATAACACTTTGGTCAATTAACCTCTGAGTAATTCATGAATTGTTTTTGCCTGTGTTATGTATGCCCACGTCAGATCCGAGGGTCCGACATCACATCCTAGTCATTATACATCTTTGATTATGTTGCTTGCCTGTTGTTTATAGAAAGTAGATATCAAAAGTTGGCCTTGACTTCCTCAGTGGAAGTTTACAGTATATATTGATGCTCTTGCAGTTGGATATATTTCTAGTTATGGATTAAACCTTAACATGTTACCTATGAAAAAAATCCATTACTTACTAGTTCCAAAAATTCAGGTTACTGCTTTATCAGTTGTCTCACTGTGTTTCAGAGTATATCATATTTCATCATGCTTTTAAGAATGTAAAAGTTAGCGCTATAAAATATAGAGTAGACCTACCTAAGTGCTGTGAGAAAATGCTGCTGCATTTGTATGCTCCCTGTGATCCAAAATATAAGTCTCTTAAGACATTTTTACGATCTACAAGTGATGCTTTGACTAGTAATTTCTGTGAAAACGAGCTATCTCAGTAAAAGATGATTACACATTATGTGAGCTTTCATGGTGAGTCTGACATCAACCTTACCTTATCAATCAATCTGACTCTTGATTTCCTGTTGGTCAAGGCTATATAGAAGTTTGACCAACATGAATCCTAAAAGGCCTTACATTTTATATCGAAGGGAGTATTCTAGAACCATAAATAGCTACACTAAGTCGCCAGTAGTAGTAGTAGGAATGTCTTGCTGTTCTTTCATTAAATGGATTGCTACAATAACTTCCCTTTCCTTGTAGCAGCACAGTTGTGTTTGGACTAAATCCGAGTACTTGTGGTTGTAGCCAGGGTTCACTCTCACTGGTAACTCCGATTATTGGAAAAGTTCGGAATTTTTCTCAGATTTCTCAAAGAAAAAGTACTGGAAAAGAAACTTTGAAAAAAGATTTTATATTCAAATTCATGGGCATGGTACAATAAAGTTACAAACATTCATACTTTAACTATAAGTCGCACAGCAAGCTTAGTGGATAGGTTCTACCATGTGCCAGATGTTGTGAGTTTGGTTATCATTAAAGTGCTATTTGCACCACACTTTAGGGTCGGACCCAAACCTCAAGTGCACCAATTGCTAAATGTAAATAAAAACTGGGGTGGTTTTAAACTCAAGACTTGATACGTGCGGAAGCCATGAGCTAAACAACTTGAGCAACTTGAGTAGCTATTCACTTGTTTCATCACAACAAATTTTCATCTGTTTTCCAATTCAAATGCATCCAAACTTCATTTTTTTTTACCAGATGGGTTTTTTCCTGGATCCACCTGATAAACTAGGTTGACCAGTGGTAACTGACTGGTGATCTATTCTCTTCTTGTGGCTGAGAGTTTGTATTTGCTACTATGATTGGTAGCTGTGAAATGTTGCTTGGAACTCAGTACAATTTATGTTTTGGTTTGGATGACTGTTCGGAAGCCAGGGGTAGAAAATTACTACTTTGTGACTTTCCTATGATATGCCATAGTTTTTAGGAAGCCTATGATAAAAGTATATTTTTCCTGCAAGAAACTATTTCCCAAGAGAATCTCGTAATGAAATAGTATGTTGATGTTCTAAAACGGTTTATGCTTCCAGTTTCAATTCATTTCCCATTAAATATTGGTTTTGAGGATTTACCATTGTTTAAGGAAAAGTCTATCGAACAACGGGTCGCACTCCTGAGCTATCTCGCGACTCATCGTCATCGCGCCGCTGCTGCCGGAGAAGAAGGGGTGCTGGGGGTGAGGTCGCCGGAGCCGCCGGAGCTGCAGGTGGGTGAGGTTGGCAGCGGGGGCGTGGCGGACGGAGTTGTTAGGGGAGGGTGGGGTCGAGGGGCAGTGGTGGTCGGCGAGCGGTGCGGCGAGGTGGCTGGAGCCACTGGCTGTGGGTGGAGGCTGGGGGTGCAGGGGTTGCGCGATCCCCTTTTCCCTCGATGCGTCGCGAGATAACTCTGTCCATTGTTTAAATCTATGCTGACTGACCTAGAATGAGGTATCCATTTTTGGGGGGTAAAAATCTGGTTTAGGTGTTTTATTTTTAAAAGGAATTATTACTTTACGTAAATCAATAGACAAGCTTGAAATTCTTCACATTTGCTGTCTTTGTGTATATGTTGATTTTTTTATGTCCTAGTACAAAGCAATGAGCGATGGATTGCCAGTAATATTATAGTCTTACCAGTTGACTTTTTATATTCTTGCTCTTTGTGCTTGTTTTTGCTGTATTGCTGATGGTGGGGTTGTATGTCATGTGGCCAATCTGCACCACATACTATATTTGTTCCAAACAGCTATTTTTTGTTCTGATGAGCTCATTGCCCTTCTTATCGCTTAGCATTTTGTTTTGTCCCTAACAATCCATGTCTTCTATTTCCATGGGATTGCAGTAAGAGCTGCTATCTTCGGCATCCTATGGGTTCTTCTTGGGAAGCGTGTGTGGTTCTTCCCCAATATAAATGCAGAGGAGACGACGTTTAGAGAACTAGTTCGTTTTTGGCCTGAAAAGGATGAAGGGGAGCGGCCAAAGTGGACATCAAGACTTTTCTATGCTCTTGTTGCTGTATTGGTGATACTGCTCCTTAGGCACCATGCTCCAGATGAAGCAGCTAGAGCCAGGTAATTTCTTATCTGCAAAGATTTTCTTATTTCATGTTCTGACCTAAGAGCCACATTAAGTTAGGAGCAGGTACACCTGCCATAGGAGAAATCTTACTTCATCATTGTTTTCAACACATTTGGAGTTCTAGTTTTTTTTTTCCTGAGCAACCATCTTGCATTTGTTCACAGTGTCCACCCTTATTAATAGTCTTATAGGCAGCATAATTTTTGTTGGCTGATTGCTCTATCTTCTTGGAAATGTTCATTCGGCTAAGTTTAATAACTTACAGCCCATGAAATAGAACTGCACTTCCAATTATATAGGCAAATTGGAAAGCAGTATGTCCAATTCAAAATGTTGCTTTTCAATGTACTGATATCTTGCTACAGCATACAATCTAATTCATGGATCTGTCATATAATTTTAGATGGTAGGACATCTTTCGTGAGCATCGTCAATGATTTTTAGTGTATTGGTCAGGGAATTTAAACTGCCGTGTCAATGCAGTGAAGTTCAATTTCATGTTCTGAATCGCTTTACTAACCTTTTATTGTTTCTTTTTTGCCCTGTAGGTACCAAAAGAAGGTTTCTAACATAATTGATGATGTTCTGGAGTGGTCTCCAAAGTTGGCGATTTCTGGAATGATTGAAAAGCATACTGGGGCAAATATGACGGAAGCCAGCAACTACACCAGCACGGCTGGGACTAGTCATGCCCCTTCATCTGCAGAAGGCAAGGCTACAGAAGCAAACCCAGATACCCAGGCTGACTCAGATGAAATCCAAGATAGCGAGTATGCTGATGATACGAGAACAAGATCAAGCAAAGCTTAAAACGACTTCAACTTTATCATGTAGTCCTTTTTTAGTACTCTTCGTTGCTGTTCATCTGCAGAATTATATAGATAGGTTACTGACAACAAAAAATCAAAGTGCTCATGTTTTGACCATGTTCCATTCATATATTGCCAGCAATGGCTGTATTCCAAGGTTCTCATAGAATGTTTTCTAGTAGAGCATGACCAAATTTTCATATGGATGCACCTGCGTTCATGCTTTGAGCTTAATGATTCTTGGTAAGATGGTTTGCATTTGCGGTGAAAATCACGGGTCGGCTGCAAGAACTACTGATTTGGGACGGTGGTCCTTTAGAATGTACACCGTGGAATCATAAGTTGCCGTGCTCCAAAGAATTCCTATATGGCTATATTGCCTGCTTCTGTGGAAGGCCATACCAAAGGTGGAATTTTGTCAGGAATTGACATTCTTACCTGCTCCAATTGAACTTGAGTGCATCTAAAAAAAATATGATCATGAGTGGCCAACCAATCAAGCGGAGTGCGCTGTGTGCCAAAGAAAAGGGAAACAATATAAAGGCTCCGAAAACTAAGACATCGTTTGTGCTCTCCCAGGCACAGATGTACCGTAAAAGACATGGATGCGAAAGCTGGATGTATCATCCATCATCCAGGTTCACCCAATGAACCAAACGAGAGAACAACAATACATTGGCAAGCACCACAGCAGTTTGGTGGGTGAGACAGTCTGGTGGTAGTTGGTAAAGTTAGTTTCGGGAATTGATTTTTTTTCTTGGGTTCATTAAATGGAAAAAAAATTGAAATCAAGTAAATGCTCTGTAAATTTCTATTATTTATAAAATTTGACAAAAAATGATGCAATTCCTATTTGACAAGGTATTTTAACGGTTTGGTTTTATTTGAAAGGACCTATAAACCTGTAAACCAAATTTATCGATGTTAACCAGCCAATAATCTTTTACATCTGTTTATGAGGTGGAGCAATGGTCAAGTAGAATTAAGAATCTAGAAGGTTGTAGACACTATGATTATTCAGCAAAACTGCATTATCATTTAGTATTATCATAAGACCAATTATGATGGGCATTGCAAATGGCTCTAAGCTGGCCTTTCCTTTAGCTGAAGGTAACGTGATTCCAAATTCAGAGCTACACGTGAGGGAGGTGTGATTTTGTTCTCTATGCCATTTAGTTAAAGAAAAGAAAATGTAAAACTGCTAAATTCGTCCAAATTTACACTATGGCAATGAGAACCAAATGAATTGATATAACATGGGATAGAATTGGAAAAAGTTCAAATTACTCTCCTTAAATATGTCGATAAATATTTATCTGAAACAAAGCCGGGCAATGCATGTCTGGCAAACCAAATCTTGGACATCATTTTGAATCACCATAAAAGGCTGTTGTCTATGCTTTTGTTCTCTTTATTTTTTTTTCTTCCAGCAAGCTTTGTCCACTAACAAACATGAGGATAGCGCTCCTAACTGGAACTACAATTCCAATTGATCAATAGTCTGTCCAGTCCTGACATTAGGAATTGGGCATTTCTATGTAGATGAGCTAGCGACAACAGCAAATTACATCACATATATATGATGACAGCTGACTAATAGGAGGTTAGAAGAGATCTTTTCTCAACCTATACTTATCTACGTTTTGTACTGCCAATAATGTCAGCAACTTATCCATCTCCAACACTATTAGAGACATCTGGGGGGCCACTGGAAGAGCATCTGCTTGAACTGGTGCCTTCTGTGATACTGCTACAATTAATCTGCTTTATGCATTGCTTCTTTGTTTTCAAGTCAGAAGAGGAATCCTGTGAAGATGACAAACAACCATTAAAGTTTTGCTCACTTTTGCTATTTAATCAAATTTTGCACTGTGAAAATGTGTTTCCTAGATATATTTTGTAGTACCCACAAAAAAAAGATTCTATAGATTTCAGCAAATCAAGAACATAAAACATCTACTACATCATATTCATATGGTGAATATTTATATGAAACTGAAAACTATCCTTACCTTGTTAGCGATCTCTGAATGTGAGGGACCTGAAGAACCAGGAGTTTTCAGTTCAAGATCAGTTGCAACATCACCAACGTCACTGGTTCTCACTCCACAGCTTGCTTGCTGCAATGTAGATGATTTGCTTCTACAGTCTCGCGCAGGAGAGTTAGACCGATGACTACTTGAATTGGCAACTGGGCTATTAGGTTGGTTAGATGGCTGATCAGTGGGAGGATGACAGGGTTGAGTGTATGCCATGTAAGGAGTGCATGCATTGGGGATTGTTCCAGAAGTTTGACTTCGGAAAAAGGGGTACGCCTGCAGCTGCGGATGCATGGGTACAGCACCAGAGGGTATGGGAACTGGGACTGGGTAGGGATATGCTGGAGGTGGCCCAATGACAACGGAAGGTTCCATTCCAGCCCATGGGTACAGCACCCGCATTCGTTGCTGATACTGGTTAGTCAAGTTATCAACCTCAGATTTCAGTGAAGCTTTCTCATCTCTAAGCTCGTTCTTTTCTTGTGTCAACTACAAGTACCAGTAAAATGTGTATCAGATGCCAGAAGTTTTCTGTGGCTGACCTGCTTCTTTGTACTAATATTTACCTCGCGTGCTTCTTCAGAAAGTGACGTGTATTCAGCTTTCAGCTTGTTCACATGAGAAGTCAAATCTTTCAGCATCTGGATTGTGTCACCAAGGATAGTTGCCTTATCATTCCTGGGACGGTCTGGATCTGGATATTTGAACACGTAGCTGACATGAGATGACGATGAAATTACAGTGGCAACTCTAGCATTTTATACAAATAGATTCAGCTAGTAAGACCAGCATATACAAATTTCAAATGATCATCTTGCATATGCACAAACTATCAAAATTATATCCACAAATAGCAAGGATTCACATCATGGAGTCCAAAATAACTTATTTCCTTAATTTTAGAACCAGCTACACATTTTCATTCGCATGACTTCAAAATAAGGTTCCAGACTAGATGGCACAGATTAACCTTTCTCAATTGCAGGTGCTACCGTGCCACAAGTCTGCATGTGGACAACTACTGACCAGGGGCGGAGCTTTATTGGGGCCAGGGTGGGCCATGGCCCCCCTGCATTTGTGTAATTTCCGTTGATACTACAGTATCTAGATGCATTTTGCTAACAAACCTTCATCAAATGGCCACCTCTGGACTCCCTAAATTATGTATGGCCATTTCTAAATTCTCCTCCAAGCTCCACCACTGCTACTGACTATACATGAAAAATCAAGTGCTCTGGCAGCCTTGACCTTTAAAAGTGTTCGAATTGAAATCTTGAACTAACAATACCCCAGGATACTTGACGCACTTGACCTATTCAAAAGCTGTTTTGAACAATGTGGATGCCACATCACCAACCACATAATCTCAGATATCAGGAAATAAAAATCAAAGATGTAGAGACCTAAATGTCAGTCCCCTCCCTACCTTCTTCCTCTTCCTATTCCGCATTACATTTTTTTTATCCTTCTAATGTTTGGCTTGGTATTTTCTACATCAACATCCACACATTAAAACCACTTTACTTGGCATCAGAATCCAACAAGATTGAGTCACAGGGTTTAACGTCTATACAGTTTCATAGCTCAGGGTTGTTCCTTGGACAAGGGGCGCAGTTCAAGGTTGAGGATTGGACTTGTTCCTTCAATAAATTCTTTTTTCAAATGAAAGACAGAAGTAACTGGATGAGAGAAGAAAAGACAACAGAAGCAAGGATTTAGTTCCAAATGTCCTAAATTGCTGCTAAACAGGTCACCACTGACTAGAAGTCAAGAGACTGGCCATTTCGAAAATGTAGTAACGGTGGAAGGTAAGGTTACTTTTTGCCCTGTTGCTCACTGCTCTGTTCATAACTGCATAAGATCAATGCATGGATTAACATACAAGTTGCATCCGAGCAGTTCATTAAAAGAATAATGTCAACGTACACTTTCCAATGCTAACACACAAATATGGCCAACGGACAGGGTATTAAATACTATCACATTGATTGAGTGGTCATATTCATTTAAAGCAAGAACATACAGAGGGCAGTTTCTATCAGCATGTGGTAGTTTAAACTTCAAACAATGTTGCTCTTTTGTAGAAAACTAGCAGGAATGAAATTAGAAGAAAATGGTTTAGTCAAAAAAAGGCCTTTTGTCATAATAGTAAGGTACCAATACAAAAAACTATCTATGGAAGAACTGAGTCTTATTTGGTAGCACAATACGATACAGATTGTGTCGTAAGCACCTAGCCAAGCATGCAAAGTTCTAGATCTTCACGTTGTAAGACAGCGAAACAAAAAATCCTAAAAAAAACTATGTCAAAAGTCATATGTCAAGCAGGACAAGTAGGAGGCCACCAAACATAGAGACACACAAAGAAGTTATCCCACTGTTTATGCAGTTATGCATATATCGCAGTAACTAACACCATGCAGGTACCTGTTCTTGATGACCCTTCTTTTGTTCAAGCATCAGGTCTGATAAGTGAAATGGTATATGTACTCCATGGTATAGCATTATTGGCAGTTCAGTTTCAATCATGTTCTACTCACTCCAACAGTTTCAAGGTTGCCTATCCCCTACAAGTTGACTACAACTGAACTTAATTTCTTCTCCTGGATCCTCAGTATCACGTAGCTAATATAATCAAGAAATTTTCATTCATACAAGACTACGAGAGTCAACATCTACAATAGAGCCACGGAAGATCAATGTGGGTTGAAGGCATAGGGCCCCATTTGCTACAGTCGCAGCCAGTACAAATTTGGTACAGTAGAGGCGCACTATGTGTTCTTGCCATAAGAGAGTATCCGGATTTATGGGACTTAATGGCCAGATATTGAGCTGCAGCTGGAAATACAGGATGAGCACCAATGGAGGATTAGGTCAGCTTATTGAGCCTTCTTCTTGGGGTTGGTACAGTTCAAGCCATGGAAACTCATATGCAAATCTTGGGCACCAAGATGCAGTCGCTTCTTTGTATGGCTAGAAGTACATAACTGATGGCACACACCCCTGCTTGCCCTTTATGCGATCAAGAAGAGGAACAATTATAACTTTGTCTCTAGTATCCATATGCAATATAGTTTGCAAACATTTATCAAATGACTTTACTATGGTCTAGGTACACGCCACCTGGAAAATGGCAGAGTTGACCATGGATGTGAGTAATAACTTGAGAGGAGAGACTATATTTCATTTTTTAGTGATTATTATGTGAACGGCAGCAGCCAGGTGGCCAAGCCACCTCCCTTGAATAGAGATTGGTCACAGAAGGCCTAGACGACTAAAAACCTAAAAATAAGTTTGGTTTACTAACTAACTAGACATAAGAATAGGCTAACAAGCTAACAAACTAGAGACGTTGTGCTGCTACTTCTTGTAGGGCCTTGCCCATTATGATAAACTAATAAGCAAGTCATGACCAGAACACCGATATTTGCTAAAATCACTGATGGACAAATTTCATGGTCAAAGCTAAAATGTTTTACAAGTCCAACCCATCCAGTACTTGTCCTCATCAAACAGCACATCCTGGCGCTCTGTACGCTGAAATACCGCATACTATTCACTCCACAAAGGGAGTAGATCAGGTCAAACCATGAAGTGGAAGCACATAAATGAACTTCCAACATCACTAGGGCCCCATAAGACTTAACGAGGGTTTTCCCTGTACCATGTACTATTTGTCTATTTCTAGTGTCAGGCTTTAACTATGGTAACTTTATCTATTCTTGCTCAAGCTTGGTGCACAACATGCTGTTTCATAGGAATGCTACATTTGAAATATAAACAATGTAGTACTTTTTTCTTGTTCTGAATTCGCTGTTGTGGCCTGTCCACTCTGATCCTCTTGCTGCGGCTGCACATAGCTGTGTATTTTGCCTGTCCACGCTCTCCTTCTTTTTAATGTAAGAGGCAGCTCTCCTGCCGGTTCATTTCGGGGGAAAAAAATAATGGAGTACTTATTGGTAATACAAGGGTGAACATGTCCTAGTTTGTTCTGTTTAGGTATACACTCTTGCTGATTTAGCATTTATAAATGTGTCTCTTCATAACTCATAGAAGCAAACATACCCATTAAAATTCATGGATAGCCTACATGGAGCAACTATGATTTAGTTTCATCCATACCACCATTTGAGTTGAATATTTCATCTATACCACCAACTCTGTTGATATGTATGACAACAACCCTCATATCATTGACTTAACCTAATGGTATAGGTGAAAGGTGCACTGAAACGATGATTTGGATGAAAATTACCCTATTTTCATGCTCGAGACAGAAAACTGCATCATACCAAGTGTGTTTCCCAATTCCTGGAACTGCTCATTTAATTTATCTCTTCGCATCTTCTCACGATCAGCCTTTTGTACCTTGCGTGCGGAAGACGGACCTTGGGCTTTGCACTCTGTCCTTTGACTGTGGATAAAAGAGGGAACACTAGTTATTAGCAAATTCAGATCAGACGCATGTATGACCGTAGAATATTTTGTGCAAAATCTACTGTTGATCACACTTGATTTAAGTGCATATTCATAGTGTTTTGCTTTACTCGATCATAAGCTGTAGGCAGTTTTTTCCTTAACTATCTTTATAGACCCCGCACGTTATTTCTTAGGATGCCATTGCTATGGAAGAATTATCTTGGGATAAAACGAATCTGTCCTGTAAAAAATTGTCAAACGCACGTAAGTTCACCGAATTCAACTATCAGCTGCTCAATTGACGTCGCCACAGTAAAACACTAGCACTAGAGAATCCATCTAACTCTACGTCCCCCAAAATTCCCCAGATTTGAGTAAGAATTGGATAGCTTATCCCAACAATTCCCACCGAACTGGCTCCTAACCCTACAAAAAAGATTAAAAAGCAAAGCAAATCAGCTGAAGTGGTGTGTGGGCAGGACTACCTCATGTCGGCGTCACGCGGGTGGAAGAAGCCGTCCTCCGGCGGCTGGTGGCCGCGCGGATCCATGGTGTGGGACGAGACAGGAGTGTGGAGACGGGCAGGGCAGGGGGCGCGTGGTCGCCTCGCTTCCCGTGGCGTACGCGCAGGAAGGTCGCGGAGGCAGGCAGGTTGGGCCAGCTGCAGAGAGGAGGGCTCGTGCCCCACACGCGGTTGGGTTATCACCCAGCATTTTCTATTCGGCTAGTTGCAGATGCACCCTTGAAGCATCTCTGTTTCTCTCGTTCCGGTCCAGTTTGCTCAATCTGGCTTGAGGCCTCGTTCGTTTCGGTCGGGATGGCTCGGAACGAGGTCCATTCCAGGTGGTTTGGTCCGACCTGGAATGAAGTCAAGCCTCAATAAAAACTGTTGTTCGATTGGCCTAGTTCGGAACCAAACCTGGAGCGGTTTGGTTTCACTCCTTCACTTCGAGACCCAGAAGCAATCCCCACCTCCAACGCTCCGGAACGAATCCAAGGCGTGATGGCCCTGACTCGCGGCGGCGCTGCGGTAGTCGGCGCGGGAGGTGTCCCGCTTGTCGTCCTCCGCGCGGGACCTCTCCCACCGCGCGATGCCCGACGACGAGTCCGACGAGGCCAGGTTGGCCGGCGCCGACGGGGAGAAGGGTTTCGCGGCCGGCGCGGCCAGGCCGGCGACGCCGACGGGGAGAAAAGCTCGGCGGCCGGTGTGGCCAGGCCGGCGGCAGGGTTCCAGGAGCACGTGGTGGTCATCATGGGCGGTGAGGAGAGGCCGACCTTCCTCGCCATACCGGCGGCCAGCCGAGCCATCGTGGAGCTAGGAGCCATGCCAACGGCGCCGGCCTCATGCGGTGGATCTGGCTCAGGAGAGGAGAAGAAAGCGCCGGTGCAGGATGACAGCGGCTGTGCAGAGCAGACCAGCTCGCAGCTGCGGCTCGGAGCGGACGACGACGCGGGCATCGGGAAAGCAGCAGCAGCAGCACGACGGCGCTGCAAGAAAATTTGCAATAAAAAGCAGGTGATCGAATGATTTCTCTTTTGATTTTCTTCTCCATTTCCCTCTTGACTCTTGACGTGATTGGTTGGTTCTGGGGTGAAAATTTTAATGAAAAACGAGTTTTTGCAAACATTTGTAAACTTTGCGAATGTCCGAAGAACTCGTTTCAGAAATCCAGATGGATCGATGTTCAGGTACAGCCAACAGGCAACAGCTTAGGCAATGTTTAAGTGAAGCACATTAACCTTGACATAAAATAGTTCAGCTCATCTGTTTTATGCGCTTGCTGAAGTAATCAACCAGAAGCCACTGGTTCAGACTTGAGAATAAAAAGACAGGTTGCAGAGTTGCTGATGGCCATGCCGGCCTTGCTGTTGCTGGTAGTGGCATCAGTGCTGACGAGACCAACACAATGCGGTTCCAACTTGGATATGGACACTGGAAAGGTTACAGCTCATGACGTGTTCGTTTCGAGTGGATTAGTAAGATTAAATCCTAGCCGGATTGAGTGATACAGCTAGAATCACTCAAACCAAGCCTGGAAGTAATTCTGGCCGGAATACAATCCGACCGAAACAAATGAGGCCTGAAGCATCTTTGTTTCTCTCGTTCCGGTCCAGTTTGCTCAGAATTAAGAGTCAGTCCATAGCCGTGTTTGGATAGGATTCTAGAGCAATTCTAGTCATTTTAATCTAGCGAACCACCCCAAACGCTTTGATTCTGATACGCTTCCATAAGAATCGATTCCCTAACCATCAAGAGAAAACAGCGTGAGCGCGGAATCGTCCACCTCGTCGTTGGGAAAAAATCCCGCTGATTCTGAGGGGTCAGTTTGCCCTTGAACTTCACACAAAATTTCACAAAAATTGCCATCGTATATAAACCCGAATAGGGTTTGGCTCACACCCCTTCCATCCATTCCGTCGCCCCCGAAAGCAGGGACGAGCGGCTCCTTCCTATCGCCCATCGCTGTCGCCGTCGCCCCTTGCGGCGAAAAATCGGCCCGCTCCTCGCAGCTTGAGGCCCGTGCGCCGGCGCACCGCCTGACGTCGCCTGGGCCTGGCCGGCGCGGCTTGCGCCAACTAACGCCGCCGGGGCCCCTAGCCGGCATGGCCTCCGCCTCCTGACGCCGCCAGGGCCCGTGGCCGGCGCGGCCTCCGCCTCTACCACCTGACGCCGCCTAGGCCCTAGGCCGGCGCGGCCTCCGCCTCCACCGCCTGACACGCCTCCCTCGCCAGTTGCGCCCTTCTGCCTAGCGAGCCCCCTCCAGCAGCAACGAGCAGCAAGGCTGGCGGCAGCAGCCTAAGATCTGCAGCGATAGAACCCCCGGAGGCCTCCCTGCAGCGCACACGCTGAACGCCTCCCTGCAGCAAGGTAAGCAAATTTCCCTCCTCTGATTTATCTAAAAGATGGATCTGTTGTTACAAAAATGGGTTGTAAATGATTCATATGTGACTGTTGTGCTATCGATCTACTAATTTTTGCATGATTTCTACAAAATCTATGCATTGACCTTGTAGTTAGAGGGTTCTATCAAATGAACTGTACACTCAAATTGGTGCATTAACCTATGATATATGCTTAGATGGAAAAACCTAAAAGTGAATTGCAAAGTGGGATCCATTTGCTGCCTTGGTTTTCAATTAGATTTGTGTGGAAGAAGTCAATGCCAAAAATAGGCCGCAGTACTGTCTAAATAGCGTAGGATATGCAAATCTGATTAGGAAGTTTCCTAAAATAACCAAGAGGCAGTACACCCATATGCAAATGAAGAATAGATGGGATGCATTGAAAAGGATGTATACATAGTGGAAGACTTTGAATCTTAGGACCAGTGGTTTGGGCAGGGATCCTAATACTGGATGCATAGTTGCTGATAAAAATTTGTGGGATCAACAGAATGCGATGAGTTATTTTTTGGGCTACACCACAATGTATTGTTCTAATGCATAACAGTTGTCAAATTATTTCTTGTTCTAACATATTTTTCAATCATATGTTTAGGCTATGCCAGGTTGTATCATGTTTAAAGATGTACCACTTGAGCATGAAGATGATCTTCGCATCATGTTTGATTCAATTATCTATACAAATGAGAGCTCATTTGTACCAGGGGCTACTGAAGATGACCCTACATGTGAAGGTGAGGGTGCCATTGCAGGGGCAGTGGTGTTGATGGTCAGGTTGAGGAAGGGGATGGTTCACCCAAGTTGTCACCCAATGTCCAGCAGCGTATCACAGGGAAAAGGTCTGCTCATGATTCTCCCAAGGGAAAGAAGAAGAATACTTTGAGAGATCAGTATATGAGACGATTGGTTGAAGCATATGAGTTGAAGGCACAGAGTAGTTCTGCAACTTCTCCTGCTGTAAACCCTGTTAGAGATGAGATCACTCAATTGATGGACTTGGTCATTCAGGATGGGGCTAAAGAGGATAGTGATGAACACTTTTATGCCACACAACTTCCTTGTAAAAGGGAGAATCGTGATGTCTTTATGACTTTAAAGACATCAAATGGTAGATTAAACTGGCCGAGGAGAGCATGGGAGGCGAGGAAGCGTTAGTGTGTGTTATGTATAGGCTACTATTATTTCCTTCATGTCTAACACTAGCTTTTCGAACTTATTATGTTCAGTGCCTTATTTGTGTCATAATTGGACCTCTTTGATTATGTACTGAGACCATTGTGATTTAATTATGTACTGAGACCATTGTGATTTAATTATGTACTGATACCACTTTATTCATCTACTGTCACTTATATGAATTATGATGGTGCATGCAGATAAGCTCTTGTAGTGAAAGTGAAGACTCAAGTGATGATGGTTGTATCAACTCAAAAAATATTTACACTGGTGATGATAATGAAGATAATTTTATGATTGCATATGCTGCTCTGAATGTATGAACTACCATGGAGGCTCAGGTATGATGAAGGACTGTTGGAGGTATGCCCTAGATGCAATCATAGAGATGATGATATTCCATTTGTATCCATGATTTGTATATTATGTTCATTGAATATCCATTAAAGGCTACTTGAATTGATTTGCAATTATGTGAATTGTATGTGAAACTCTTTACTTGTATGGTTATTCTAAAGTTGTCCCTATACGGAGTTCATGTGAGGACACATATGAATATTAGACTAGCACATGTATTAGTTGATGACTATGTTTCACAAGTCATGGACATGAAGATGTTAAACTAATAATGTGGGCACATGTGCAGACATATGCTAGGACTGATCCAACATGAGAAGTAGTTCTCTCTTTACACAACATGTACGCTTTGTCCTTAGACCTGAGATTGTCGCATGTACTCAAGATATGGATCGACTTACTTAGGGGCTATCAAACGCTACACCATGACAGGGTAGTTAAAAATGTAGCTTTCGGGTTTGTCAAGAAGCATGCTATGAGACATGGTCAATCAAGATGGGATTTGCCCCTCTCTGATTGAGAGTGATATCTCTGGGCCCCTCGAGTGATCGGATCCAAAAATGCATGGCCATGCTACGTACGGTTAAGAGTTAACCTACAAAGGGATTTCGAATCACTGGATCGACAAAGAGTGGTCGGCTTGGAGCTAGACCAAATATCGTGAGGCAAAGGGAATAGCATGTACATAATGTTGTGATGGTTCGTCTGATATGATCTTCGTGTGCGTATAGGAGTTGGCACGTCTTGCTAGAGGCCGCTACCGACTATTAGGCCGAGTAGGAGTACTCGGGCCATGTCTATACGTATCCGAACCCATAGGGTCACACACTTAAGGGGCTGGAAGCCCAATTCGGATGTGATCTGAGTTGGATTAGGTTTAGAAGTACTAATGGGCCTCGGACCCAGAGGCCCGTTAGGAACCTCTATAAATAGAGGGGTAGGGGCGCCCTAGGGTTTACACCTTTTGGCAAAACACATCTACTGGGCCTCCCATGCCCTCACCCTGTTGCATCTCACGGACCTAGCAGTCCGGCTTGCGATGCTTCCTCCCTGCTCGTGTGGATACCTTGGAGCTGTTGCGCCTGCAGCACTTGGACGAGCCACGACGAGCCGACGACGAGCCGCGGCACGAGGACAAGCTTGCTGCACGTGGACGAGCTGCTGAGGAGCTGCTGGATGTCGACGTGATCGACTACGTTCGACTATGCGGATCAACTTCGCTGCGTCGAGTGGTAATCCCGTGATCCTTATACGGCAGTTTTCCTAGTTTACGCGGTAGAAAATTTTGATTTGCGCTAGTGTAGCCTACCTCGTATCCCAACAGTGGTATCAGAGTCGTAGCTGTTTAGTTTTGGATTTGGGATGTGTGCATATGGAGATATGCGAGTTTTCAGTTTGATCTATGTCCTGGTTTCGTGTTCTTGCTGCAATGGTAGTGTCACGACATACTTAAGTGATCAATGTGATTGGTCGAATCGAAATCCAGGTTCATACGCCAGACGCATGAGATGTGCAATAGTAGATTGGATCTACTACCGAGGTCGGGATTTTCCCGTGTGCGTGTGCTTCGGTAAATCAGCCGTAACTTTTTGGTACGATCTCGGATCGGGGCGAATTTTATATGAAAATTGATCTACAGAAAAAGTTACACATAAAATTCAATAGCTTTCCTAAATTCGGCTTGGAAGATGGAGTTTCGAGCCTCCGAAGTTTGGAACGTTAGGACGCTTAACTCTGTTTTTGCAGGATGTATGTATCTTGTGATCAGTATGGCCCTTTTGTGTATGTGATGGATGTGTGTAACTCATTCGTGACCTGCGTGTTGCGCGTACGGCAACACGGCTGGAGCCATATGTGTTGTCACTTTAATGTATTTAATGGTTTGCGTACCAATCTGTGATGATCCAAGCAACTATGTAATCTTATTTACTAGCTTCTTTACTAGCTATTAGGCGTAATAGCATGTTCTAGTTCTTGGAGGACTCATCACCAGGAGGATGGCGTACATGGAACATGGAGATGGAGATCACCATGGTGAATAGGTTTTGTGGAGATGGAGATCGCCATAAGAAAACGGGCCATATTGTGTCACACACTATACCACAGCCCAAAATTACCGTCGGACATCCGACGGTATAAGTGCAAAAGTAACGATGAAAGATCGGTCGGTATCGCATCTTGACGAATGATTGGTCGGTACTTAAGGCTTTTACAAGCCATGATCCGTCGTTATATTTTTTTACATGTACCATTGAGTCATCGGTCGGTACAGCCCAAGAATGGTATCCACCCATCCATCGGATTAAGTACCACACAGGCCTAAACTTAACGCTCCCGCATTTTTCCGGCCCAACCCGCGCAAAATTTTTACCCAGGCCCACCGGTCAGAAGTGGCAAACCCTAATCCTCCAAAATCTCCTCCCACGCCCGCCGCCACCCAGCAAAAATCCTTCACCCGTTTCTTCCAAATCGGCCTCCCGCGTGTGCCTCCTCCTGCGCCGACTGGCCCTGCGCCCGCCGACCATGCCGGCATGCCGACGCGTCTCCGACCTGCGCCGGCCCTCCAACCCGCCGACCGTCGCCACCCCTCCACCCGCCGACCAGCGCCGCCCCTTCAACCCACCGACCGTCGCCGCCCCTCCAACCCGCCGACCGGCGCTGCCCCTCCACCCATCGACTCCTGCGCCGACCTGCGCCGCCCCTCCAACTAGCAGGCAAGCGGCGGCCCTCCCGTCGACTCATGCGCTGCCCCTTCTGTCTGCCGGCCTGCGCCACCCCTCCACCAGCAGGCAAGCGGCGGCCCTCCACCAGCAGGTAAGCAGAACCCCTCCTAGCGTTCCTCTTTGGTTCCAGATGGGGCAACATAGGCATTTGAAAAATGGAGCTCTGTAGGCGCCCCTCCTAGCGTTCCTCTTTAGCAATTTTGTTGTGGTGAAAAATGGAGCAACATAAGAAAAATGGAGCTTTTTAGTGCCTTTCTGTGCCTCTTTTCACAAGCCGTACAGATGCACAAAGTAAGATAAACACAGTACAGTCTTACACTCTAGCATGGTGCAAAACGGGTCACCTCGGCCAGCGCTGCAAAAAAAAAATCCCGAGCTCCCAGGAGGCCCCCCACACGCGCACGTCGCAAGTCACAAGTCACACAATTTTTCACGTGAAATATGCGTGTGCGCGCTGCGTGGGATTCGAACCCACAACCTCCAGCCTCGCGTGTAGCTTCCTTGCCATCCCACCTACACACCACATCTGACTATATAGGGGATGCTATCCTTTTGTATTAACTTGTGGGGGACCCTTTTATCCACTCGGGGGGATTGCTTCTGCAGTAGAAATTTGCTAAGGGCAAGAACTCCTTTTTTGCACTTTTTCCCGTCACTTGAAATCTCATCAACTGCAAACATTGTATAATAAAATAAAAAAACATGCCTAAATGTTCCTTTCAGTGCTTTTTCTAGTCTTTTCACATAGGAAAAAAATGTAGCTTTCCTCTCTTTCTATTAAAGCAGATGTTATTATTCTCTTGAAACAGTGAGTTGCTATATTATTACAAGCATTTGGAAACTATCAGGCAATAGCTGGAAGTATTGGAGTAAACGAGCTTGTATAAAGGTATGAATTTGTTTCTCTAGTTCACATGCTTTACTGTCAGTGCCTTTCTTAAACTTTTGGATTAAGCTTTTGATGTGTTGTGTAGTTGTATTCTCTGTGAAAATATTTAGTGTGAAAGTCACTTTATCTCAATGGATAAAACATGGACCAACAATGATGCTAGGTATGTCACAATTATTTCACATTCACTAAAATGGTCGATCAGTTCATGGGATTTGACATAAAAAGTTACGTGTAGGCACACCAAGGAATATCTGCAAGGAGTGAATAGTTTCCTAGCTTTTGCATTTAGGAATTCAGCAGTAGGCAACAAGATATTATGCCCTTGTAGAAAGTGTGTTAACTCATTTTGGAGAGAGGCAAGTGATATACGAGAGCACTTGATATGCGATGGGTTTCTACAAGGGTACACAACATGGAACTTACATGGAGAACCTATCTCCATGAATCATAACAACTTTGAAGGTGTTGAGGTTATAGAGGAGTCTAATGAGGATGATGACATATCTGGTTTGCTTAGAGACTTAGCTGCTGGTTTAGATGATAGAGGTGATTTTGATGACAATAGTTCTGATCTGGAACCTTGTCCTGAGTTGGTTGCCATTCAAAAATTGGTAGAAGAGAATAGCAAAGAGTTGTATCCTAATTGCAAGAAATATACACAACTGCGTTTCCTTGTCAGATTACTACACCTCAAACTCCTTGGAGGGTGGACCGATAGATCTTTCAACTTGCTACTAGATCTTCTTAATGATGCACTCCCTGGGGGTTCAGCACTACCTAGAAATTTTCATGAAGCTAAGAAATTGGTGAAGTCAATAGGAATTGGGTATAATAGTATTCATGCTTGTGAAAATGATTGCATTCTGTATTGGAAGAAGGATTCAGATTTAAATTCATGCCCAAAATGCAAGGTTTCACGGTGGAAATCGATAAGGAAGAGTCTAGATGGAAGACATACATATAAGGTTCCTAGAAAGGTTCTTCGTTACTTTCCAATAAAGAAATGTCTCCAAAGGTTATTTCTGTCCTCTAAAACAGCAAGTCTAACTAGATGGCATGATGAAGGCTGAAAAAAAGATGGTCTTCTAAGGCATCCTGCAGATTCACCACTATGGAAAGACTTTGATGAAAAGAATGAAGAGTTTGCTGCAGATAGCCGGAATATCCATCTTGGATTCGCTACTGATGGTTTTAACCCATTTAGATCCATGAATGTTACCTATAGTGTTTGGCCTGGTATTTGTATTCCCTATAATTTTCCACCTTCAATGTGCATGAAGCAATCCAATTTCATTCTTTCTTTCCTAATTCCTGGTAGATACAGTCCTGGTAGTGATATGGATGTTTTTTATCAGCCCCTAGTTGATGATTTGTTGGATATGTTTGAGAATGGAGTTAGAACTTATGATGCTTCAAAGGGTGAATACTTCCAGCTGCGAGCAGTAGTACTGTGGACTATTACTGATTTCCTAGGTCTAGGTTATGCTTCCGGTTCTATCACTGCTGGTGGAGTAGCATGTCCTGATTGCCACTCCAATACATGTTCAATTCAACTTGGTAATGGTAGCAAGACTTGCTATATGGGTCATCGAAGATTCTTGCATGAAAACCATCCATTTAGGTTTGATGCTAACAAATTTGGTGGTACTGAGTTTAGGCCAGCACCTACTCCACTTACCGGAGAGGAAATTTTGGACTGCACCAAGAACCTTAATACAGTTTTTGGTAAGGATCCATCTGGAAAGAAACCAGCAAGCAAGAGACGCAAAGTAGGACAGCCGTTAGTCATTTCAAAAGGAGATCTATTTGGTTCAAGCTTCCATATTGGAAAGATTTAATGCTGCGGCATAATTTTGACTTCATGCACATAGGGAAAAATGTGAGTGAAAGCTTAGTTAACACATTCATGGGCACAGCTAGTAAATCCAAGGATAATTTGAATTCTCGATTGGACATTCAATCTCTAGGGATTAGAAGTGATCTTCACCCCGTTGAAGTTGAAGACCAACTTTATTTACCACCTGCACCATACACAATGAGTCCCGATGAGAAGAAAATATTTTGTCAAGTACTAAAAGGGGTGAAGTTTCCTCATGGTTATGCATCTGATATACGACATAATGTACATGTTAATGAGAGAAAGGTATTTGGACTTAAGAGTCATGAGAGCCATATTATTCTACACCACTTGCTGCCACTTGCTGTGAGAAAAATATTACCTGAAATAGTCAGTGCTGCTGTGATTCGAATAAGTAATTTTTTCAAGAAACTTTGCTCGCATGTCATTCGAATTAGTGATATGGAAAGTCTAGAGGCAGACATAGCTGAAACCTTGAGCCTTCTTGAGGCTATATTTCTTCCTTCCTTTTTTGACATTATGGTTCACTTGATGGTACATCTTCCTGCCCAAGCAAGAATAGCTGGTCCAGTTCATTTTCGAAGCATGTGGCCTGTAGAGAGGTAATTTTCGTAGGCATATTGCAGCATAGTGAATAAAATTTCATATGTTCACATTTTTATAATATTATGAATCTGCCTATTATTTATGTGAATAGGTTCTTGATGAGGTTGAAGGGTTCTGTTCATACAAAAAGTCACCCCGAGGGATCAATTATGGAGTGGTCTATGTTTACTGAGTGCCTTACTCTTTGTTCTCGTTATTTGCATGAGACTCAATTAAACCATCAAGTTAGAAATGAAGATAGTAGTACAACTCCTTTCTTCCATAGCATTGGTCGAGGATTGGCTGGAAAATGCACAGTGAGTTTAGATTACAAGACATGGCTGCAAGCCCATAGATATGTTTTGTTCAACTATGCCAACATAGGACCTTACTTGGAGTAAGTGATATATATTTGTTCATGATTTACTATGTCCATTGATCATTTTGTGGCCTTTGCTAAATTATTTAATGGCCTTTGCAGCAAGCATGCTTGTTATCTATCCTCCATTGGCCATCGAAATAAACGAGACATCAATCGTATGCAACATGAATCCTTTCATGAGTGGTTTAGGTTGCATGTAAGTAAAAAATAAAACTCAGCAGGTGTTATTTTAGAAGAGATTTCACATTTGTTTTAATTGTAGCAGTTCTTAATCACAGGTGGAAGAAAGTTGTGAGGATGTACCCGATGAGATTAAAATTTTAGCCAAGGCTCCAATGATGATTGCACATAAGTATAGTAGCTATAGCATAAATGGATTTAATTTTCACACAAAGTCCTATGATGAGGGTAGATCTGTTCAAAGTAGTGGGGTTGCTGTAGTTGCTGAGTCAAGCAGCTTTGACAGGGGCAATAAAGATAATGTTATAATCAGAAACAAGACCTATTATGGTGTTGTAAAAGAAATTCTTGAACTAAACTATCACCACAAAGGAAATGTGGTGCTTTTCAAGTGTGATTGGGTTGACAACCGTCTGCACAACAAATGGGTAAAAATAGATCAATTTAGCATCACAAGTGTCAACTTTAAACATTTATTCAATACAGGTGAGAAAATGTCAGATGAGCCCTTCATTCTAGCATCACAGGCTATTCAAGTATATTATGTTCCTGATCCAGTCGACACGGATTGGGCTGCTGTTGTTCAATCTAAACCAAGAGATGTGTATGACTTTGATAATTTGGAGAATGAACACACAGATATTGACAGTGGACTTCCATTACAAGTGGCTGATCTGAATGCAGATGTGACTGTAGATATTGTTAATGCGACTATACCTACTGTTAGGACAGACATAGATGGCATACTTGTTGATCCAAAAAAATCTAAAAAAAGCTCTGTAAAGTAAGTCTTGCTTAAATAATGCAGCTGCTGTAGTTTTCTTACTGATTCCTTGATGAGGTTGCTAATTTTTTGTTTTCTACAGGAAGAAAAATGGCAAGCGCAAGAGGAAACAATAAGGATGGCCTTAGCGAGTACGAGCTGGAGCGGGAAGCAAGGATTGCTAGAAACAAAAGGAGGTTGGAAGCTCTCAAAATCCCTTCTATGAGCATTGAGGTAGCAAAAGGTCCAAGTAGGAAAAAAACAAAGGTTTGTGGTCAGACTATTCTTTTTGTAGTTGCATTTGGTACTCTGTACAGATTAACACCATACTCTTTCTTTCATGTAGAAACCTCATAACAAAAGTGATGCAGCAAGTGGAGATCCCAATCTGCGTGTGAGGTCAAAAAAAAACCGTGCTGAGATTGTAGAAGAGCAGATTGATGAGGATATTTATTGCGACTCAATTGGAGATTTCTTAGGTGACAACGAAGGTATTGTATCTATCTTGTGATTGGAGCATAAAAATAGGTTGCAATTATACAATAAGTTTCTCATGTTTAAAGATTTTTGTATTAGATTTGGACAGCGGTCCACAAAGGAAAAGGAAAGGAAGGGGTATCACTAAATTGGATGACATATTTGGAAGATCACCTACTATGCCTAAAATCAAAATAATGGTCAATGAATATGGTCAGCCCATTGGACAGAATGCTAGGAAGTTTTCTAGTGCAATTGGCTGTCAAGTGAGGAGGACAATATCAGTAGCATGTCCTGATTGGAGGCTTGTGGATGCTGAAAAGAAATTTGAGGTGTGGACCAACATAAAGGTAATTGCATAGTATCATGGCTGCTAGTTCCTGTGTGTATTTGTAATTTCTCCTGCTAGTTCTGTGACTACTTTTCTATGGCTAGTTAGGCAATCTATGATATTGATGATGCTGCCTATAACTGGTTTATGGATACTGCGGGGAGAAAATGGAAGGAATTTAAGTCAACCTTGAAGGAGTTGTATTTTAGTGGAAAACTAAGTGACGAAGAACTGAAGGAAAAACATGCTGATAGAGTTAATGCTGCTGAATGGAATTTTCTCATTGACTATTGGATGACACCTGAATGTCAAGTAAGGACCAATTAATATGGCTCTGTTCTCTTGAATATATTTTTTCATATATATGCATAACCTATTACTTTTTTATCATAGAATCGCACTGAAATATGCAAAGAAAACCGTGGAAAGTTGAGGGTATATCATACATCGGGCAGCAAGAGTTTTGCCTGTTCCAGGCATGAACTGGTACTGAAAACATATATATTTTCTTGCATTTGCTTTACATTATTGTCTTTCATTTTTAGCATTGAAAGTTTAAACACATGTAGGGTGAGAAACTAGGGCGCCCTGCCAGAAGAGATGAGGTCTACATCAAAACACATACAAGAAAGAATGGAGTTCCTACAACACAGGCTGAACCAATAATAGTAAGCTCATTCCATTATTTGTTGCTCATCAGTTGTCACCAGCATGTGAATTATTTTTTTCCCTTGCATTGCCCCATGAGTCCTGATCTACATTCAACGTCTGCTCATTCCAACTATTGGGCTGCTCCGGTCAGTTGCCATGGACAACATCAGACTTCTTTTTGTCCCACATATTGCTTGATGGTGCTGTTGTCTTCTTACCCTAAGAATCTTGATCCACATCCATCCCTTGATCCACTTATTTTCTGATGCTGATGGTGTTGCTGGCATATTGCCCAATGGGTCGTGATCCAAATTTTTCTTTAATTTCTCAGGGGCACTGGACTATATCTCCCAGTGGTTTGGTAGCTGCTGCAGCTCCATTACTCCAACCTCCCCAGTCACCAGAATCATTCCCAGCACTTGCATTCTTCCCCAACTCGAGGTCTGAACAAAAGAAATGTTGTTGAATTATCCCAGCAAGAATTATCTTGGTCAAAAAAAAAGATTGTCTAGGAGTCTGAACATCCATATTTCGTTTGTGCAGAACAAACTTAAAGATATTGTTGAAGTCTATCCCGAGCTTAAGGAAAGAACAATTGAAGAGGGTGAATTATTTGCTACTGTTTGTGGAGAAAAGAAGCCAAGAGGGCGTGTTCGTGGTTTGGGTCTAGGACCAACTCCTCAAGAGGTTGGTACCCCTGGGTTGAGGAATTACAAACCAACAAGGCTTCAAATGGAAATTCTAGCTCGTAAGAAACTTGAAATAGAGAAAAATACTTTAGAACGTCGCATAGTAGAAATGGAGGAAGCCCATGAAGAGGAAAGGATGGCAAGGCATAATGCAGATCACCTCTCACAGCACGGTTCTAATTCAAGACCTCATTCACAGGTTTCCTGCTGTTCAATTCTAATGTTTATTTATTTTGTGCAACTTAATTTCTTACAATTCTAATGCTTGATGTAGAGCCCAAGGTCCGAAGGACATGTCGATGAGGAAAATCATGATGCTGAATCTGAAGATGATGGTTCAGATCACAATGCTCATTCCGATGTGGAGGAATTATTGCTTGCCAATAGGCGTTCAGCAGCCCCATCAGTGCAGCAGCCTCCTCGGTCCCAACAATGCAGCCCCACCAGTGTTGCCCCAGCAACCCTTCCAAGGAATGATGTCACTTGCTCGCCACATG
Source organism: Setaria viridis (assembly GCF_005286985.2). NCBI lineage: Eukaryota > Viridiplantae > Streptophyta > Magnoliopsida > Poales > Poaceae > Setaria > Setaria viridis. The sequence goes on along the minus strand of NC_048263.2, from coordinate 16,948,018 downwards.
AAGAACTTGTAATCTTCTCATCCAACATATGAATTTTATAATTCTGATTTTTTATAGTGGTTCCATCATATGAAGTGCCAATTTTTTGCTTCAGGTTGGAAAGGAGGTGATATTATATGCCATGTTGAGATCAGAGCTACCTGTTGCTAAGGGAACGATTATGTCAACTAATCCAAACACCATGGTAGGAGGTCAGGTACTTGGAAAGCAATATTGTGAAGTTATTGTGAATTTAGTGCTGAAAAGGGATGCAATTCTGCCTCGACCCTATGCTGAAATGAGCACTATGGCTGATGCTCAAATGATGTCAATTGCATGGCCATATAGAAAAGTAATCACCTAAACTTGTCTTTGTTTATTTTTTTCCATCTCTGGTGATTGACCAAGATGCTAACTGATGGTATGTGTTGTAGTTGAAAGTTAGCAAGGCATCAAAATCCTTCCAGGGTGCTGCAGCTAGTGCAGGTATTTATAGTTGCTAACTGATGATATGTCACATACTTATGATTTAGATTAAGCATGACCTTGCAAACATAGAAGAAGCATGGAATGTACCATATCTTCTAAAACCATAGAGATGCTTGGGTGTTGTATGAGCTACTTTGATGATATGGCATTTTACTTTTCTGCTACTTTGCTCAAAATTATCACTGATTCCATGACATTGCTTTCAGGCAGTTTTGGAAGAAATGCTAGAAGGGTCCCTTGAAGCTGGTTGCAAGCTAATCAAGTGTTCATTGATTTTGTGTTGTTTTGGAGTATGTATAGATGACATTTTGCACTCAACCTTGGCTGCGAGCTTGGATGTTTGGCTATGAGCTGAGCTTGGTTGTAGTGAATTTTGATATTTTGGTCTCAAATAGTAGATGCAGAAATGGTCTCAAATATTTTGGCTGTAAGCTGAGCTTGGATGTTTGACTTTTAATGATGTTAAGAACTTGTAGCTGTGTATGATTGATGGACATGATGAGCTAGTGATGTTGTTATGTGGTTCCATTAATTGAATGAAAGCTTTTATACCTAATATGGTCGCTTGCTTTGTGATTTATGTGTGTACATGGATATTAGATTAATCTTTGTGTTGGATTTTTTTGATATATCCAAACGATCTTGTTGAACTGTTAGTCACTATAAACTCGTAAGAGCGTTGAATTATTGGTCGGTATAAATGCGTAGAGAGCAACCGACTATTGGTCGGTATAAATTCGTCGGTCGTTATAGCCTTATACCGACGCCACTTATAACGACTAAAGGCTGCGGTCGGCATAACGCTATAACGACCGATGATCCATCGTTACAACGGCTTGTACCGACCAAAACGAAGTCCCTACATTGTGGCTGTGGTATAGTGACAACTGTGTGCATGCTATTCTGTTTATGTTTTTTACTTCCTGCATAATGTGATGTTAGAAGTAGAACGATCCCTCACAAAGTTTAAGTTAGTATGCCCTCCTAACTAAAACTTGCATCGTCCCATGTCTTGTACAATTAGTGGTGAGTCTATGAAATTAGGGTGCCACTAGTTTTCCTTGACTAGACGGGTTTGTGTCGAACACTTACACGCATAAGGGTTGGTCTGCTTAACAAGGTCATCTTAACGGTTAAGGACCTTGGGGCATAAAGGTTGGGTGCCGAGACATGGAGATGTCACCCAACAACGGGAGTCATATGTGATATGATTAGCAAAGAGTTGCTTACCGATCTACCTTGTTTGCTAGCAGTGATGCTAAAGCTCACTAGTAGACTTGTTAGTTGTGGATCCTGAATCACTAAGTATCAATAGAGGGATATTGATTTTAGTGGGAGTAGATTATGTTAAATAGTTTAATGTAATTTGCTCTATCATGGATACGTTTGTCTTAGTGTATTTTGCATTACTTTTGTTGTAGATTAAATGACACCTAGCAACACCACACCTTTTGCTTTGCGTTCGGTCCTTGAGAGGGACAAGTTGAATGGAACAAACTACTCGGATTGGATCCGTAACCTGAGAATTATTCTCAGGGCCGATAAAAAGGAAGATGTTCTAGACACCCCACTACCACCAGTACCTGCTGATGATGCATCTGCTGCCGTTAAGGCTGCTTACAAGAAGGCATTTGATGCTAATCTTGAGGTAAGCTGCCTTATGCTTGCTTGCATGGAACCCAAGCTGCAAATGCAGTTTGAAATAAAGCACGAGGCACACGATATGATCATGGCACTTAGAGACATGTTCTAAACACAGGCTAGGACTGAAAGGTTCAATGTGTCTAAGGCCTTTGTGGAGAGCAAGCTAGCAGAAGGCGCAGCAGTATGACCACACGTAATCAAAATGGTTGGTTACACTCAACGGTTGGAGAAGCTGGGCTTCCCACTGGGCCAAGAGTTGGCCACTGATTTCATTCTTTCGTCTCTTCTGCCTAGCTATGGGAACTTCATCTCGAACTACCATATGCATGGGACGGAGAAGGGTCTAAATGAGCTGTGTGGCATGCTTAAAATAGCAGAGGCTGACATCAAGAAAAACACTAGTAGCAGCCATGTGATGGCTATACAGAACAAGCCTAGCTTTAAGAAGAAGGGCAATTCTTGGAAGAAGAAGGGCAAGGCTGGAACGTCCAAGCCAAACCCAGCACCCAAGGTTAAAGCTGGACCTGGACCTGCTCCAGACAAAGAGTGCTTTTACTGTCATGAACTTGGTCACTGGAAGAGAAATTGCAAGCAGTACCTAGCTTCGTTGAAGAATGACGGAAGTACTCTTCGTTGAAGAATGACGGAAGTAAGAGTACTTCTACCTCAGGTACGCTTGTTGTTAATGTTATAGACAACATATTTCTCGCTGATACAATTATTAATTTTGGGTATTTGATACCGGATCGGTTGCTCATATTTGCAATTCGATGCAGGGAATGATAAGAAGTAGAAGCGTGGGCAATAATGCAAGAGTTGCTGCGTTGACCGTCGGGACGATGCAACTCCACCTCTCGTCAGGATTTATTATGGGGTTGAATAATTGTTATTTCATTCCTAGTTTAAGTCGAAACATTTTGTCTCCTTCATGCTTGATGAAGGATGGTTATTCATTTGCGAGTGAAAATAATGGTTGTGTGATCTCTAAGAATGATATGTTTATGGCTTTTGCACCCATTGTGAATGGATTATTTGTTTTAAATCTTGATGGTTCACCTGTCTGTAACGTAAGTGCTAAAAGGCCTCAGCCTAATGATTTGAGTCCTACCTACTTGTGGCATTGTCGTTTGGGTCATATAAGTGAAAAGCGCATGAAGAAGCTCCATTCTGATGGACTTCTAACTTCGTTTGATTTTGAATCATACGAGACATGTGAGGCTTGCTTGCTAGGCAAGATGACCAAGATGCCTTTCACAGGATTTCTTGAGAGAGCAGTAGACTTGTTGGAATTCGTACATAGTGATGTATGCGGACCAATGAGCACGACGGCTAGAGGAGGATTCCAATACTTCATAACTTTCACTGATGATTTTAGTAGATATGGCTATGTCTACTTGATAAGGCACAAGTCTGAAACCTTTGAAAAGTTTAAGGAATTTCAGAATGAAGTTGAAAATCAGCGTGGCAAGAAAATTAAGGCCTTACGATCTGATCGTGGAGGCGAGTATTTGAGCCACGAGTTTAGCAATCATCTAAAGAGTTGCGAAATTGTTCCACAACTTATGCCACCTGGAACACCTTAGAGAAACGGTGTATCCGAGCGATGTAATTGAACTTTGTTAGACATGGTTCGATCAATGATGAGCCAGTTGGACCTACCGTTGTCATTTTGGGGATAGGCTCTAGAAACAACAGCTTTCACACTTAATAGGGTACCATCTAAATCCATAGTTAAGACACCATATGAGATGTGGACTGGAAAAGTTCCCAGTTTGTCTTTTCTAAAGATTTGGGGATGTGAAGTGTTTGTCAAGCGACTTCAATCGGACAAGATCATACCCAAGTCGGATAAGTGCATTTTCGTGGGATATCCAAAGGAAACTTTGGGATATTATTTCTACAACCGATCAGAAGACAAAGTGTTTGTCGCTCGGAACGGGGTTTTCCTAGAGAAAGAGTTTCTCAAAGGAGAAAAGAGTGGAAAGACAGTGCATCTTGAAGAAGTTCAAGATGAGCCGATCGGGCAAGAATCAATGAGTGATTCTAACGTAGCAGAACAAGTTGAGATATCCATGGCAAGAGAAGCACCGCCACAACCACGAAGGTCGGCAAGGCTCCGCGAAATGCGGGAAATATTATTGTTGGACAATGATGAGCCTGCGACATATGCAGAAGCAATGATGGACCTAGACTCTGAAAAATAGCAGAGTGCCATGTAATCCGAAATAGAGTCCATGGGAGACAATCAAGTTTGGAACTTGGTTGACCCGCCTGATGGTGTTAAAGTCATAGAGTGCAAGTGGATCTATAAGAAGAAAAAGGATATGGATGGAAATGTTCACATCTATAAAGCACAACTTGTCGCAAAAGGTTTTCGACAAGTTCAAGGAGTTGACTACGACGAGACCTTCTCGCCCGTAGTGATGCTTAAGTCCATTCGGATTATTCTAGCTATAGCTGCATATTTCGATTATGAGATATGGCAGATGGATGTCAAGACAGCTTTCCTGAATGGAAACCTAGCTGAGGACGTGTATATGATACAGCCCGAGGGTTTTGTCGATCCGAAAAATGCTGGAAAGGTATGCAAGCTTCAGAGATCCATTTATGGATTGAAGCAAGCATCTAGGAGTTGGAACATTCGTTTTGATGAAGTGGTCAAAGGGTTTGACTTCACCAAGAACGAAGAAGAGTCTTGTGTTTACAAGAAGGTTAGTGGGAGCTCTGTAGTATTTCTAATCTTATATGTGGATGACATATTACTGATTGGAAATAACATTCCTATGCTTGAGTCCGTAAAGACTTCACTGAAAAATAGTTTTTCAATGAAGGACTTAGGGGAAGCGACATATATTCTGGGCATTAAGATCTATAGAGATAGATCGAGAAGGCTTATAGGTTTAAGCCAAGATACTTACATTGAAAAAGTGTTGAAGCGGTTCAGCATGGAAGAGGCAAAGAAAGGGTTCTTGCCTATGTCACATGGCATACATCTCAGCAAGACTCAGTGCCCTTCGACTGCTGATGAGCGGGATCGCATGAGTAGAGTGCCATATGCCTCGGCTATTAGATCTATCATGTATGCAATGATAAGTACTCGCCCAGATGTTTCATATGCGCTAAGTATGACAAGCAGACACCAATCTAATCCAGGTGAGAGTCACTGGACAGCGGTGAAAAACATTCTTAAGTACTTGAGAAGGACTAAAGATATGTTCCTCGTCTATGGAGGTGAGGAGGAGCTCGTTGTAACAGGTTACACCGATGCTAGTTTCCAAACCGACAGAGATGATTCAAAGTCACAATCAGGATTTGTGTTCACGCTAAATGGTGGTGCTGTTAGTTGGAAGAGTTCCAAGCAGGAGACGATGGCTGATTCTACGACAGAAGCCGAGTACATCGCGGCTTCGGAAGCCGCGAAGGAGGGTGTTTGGATAAGGAATTTCCTCATTGAGCTTGGTGTGTTCCCGAATGCGTCCAGCCCATTGAATCTCTACTGTGATAACAATGGGGCAATTGCGCAAGCAAAAGAGCCAAGGAACCACCAGAAGAACAAACACGTAATGCGGCGATTTCATCTCATTTGAGACTTCGTTAACCGGGGTGAGATCAAGATATGCAAAATACACACGGATCTGAACATTTCTGATCCGTTGACAAAACCACTCCCGCAGGCTAAGCATGATGCGCATGTAAGAGCTATGGGTATTAGATACCTTCTAGATTGACTCTAGTGCAAGTGGGAGCTGTTGGAGGTATGCCCTAGATGCAATCATAGAGATGATGATATTCCATTTGTATCCATGATTTGTATATTGTGTTCATTGAATATCCATTAAAGGCTACTTGAATTGATTTGCAATTATGTGAATTGTATGTGAAACTCTTTACTTGTATGGTTATTCTAAAGTTGTCCCTATACGGAGTTCATGTGAGGACACATATGAATATTAGACTAGCACATGTATTAGTTGATGACTATGTTTCACAAGTCATGGACATGAAGATGTTAAACTAATAATGTGGGCACATGTGCAGACATATGCTAGGACTGATCCAACACGAGAAGTAGTTCTCTCTTTACACAACATGTACGCTTTGTCCTTAGACCTGAGATTGTCGCATGTACTCAAGATATGGATCGACTTACTTAGGGGCTATCAAACGCTACACCATGACAGGGTAGTTAAAAAGGTAGCTTTCAGGTTTGTCAAGAAGCATGCTATGAGACATGGTCAATCAAGATGGGATTTGCCCCTCTCTGATTGAGAGTGATATCTCTGGGCCCCTCGAGTGATCGGATCCGAAAATGCATGGCCATGCTACGTACGGTTAAGAGTTAACCTACAAAGGGATTTCGAATCACAGGATCGAGAAAGAGCGGTCGGCTTGGAGCTAGACCAAATATCGTGAGGCAAAGGGAATAGCATGTACATAATGTTGTGATAGTTCGTCTGATATGATCTTCGTGTGCGTATAGGAGTTGGCACGTCTTGCTAGAGGCCGCTACCGACTATTGGGTCGAGTAGGAGTACTCGGGCCATGTCTATACGTATCCGAACCCATAGGGTCACACAGTTAAGGGGCTGGAAGCCCAATTTGGATGTGATCCGAGTTGGATTAGGTTTAGAAGTACTAATGGGCCTCGGACCCAGAGGCCCGTTAGGAACCTTTGTAAATAGAGGGGTAGGGGCGCCCTAGGGTTTACACCTTTTGGCGAAACACATCTACCGCGCCTCCCACGCCCTCGTCCTGTTGCATCTCACGGACCTAGCAGTCCGGCTTGCGACGCTTCCTCCCTGCTCGTGTGGATACCTTGGAGCTGTTGCGCCTGCAGCACTTGGACGAACCACGACGAGCTGACGACGAGCCGCGGCATGAGGACGATCTTGCTGCACGTGGACGAGCTGCTGAGGAGCTGCTGGACGTCGATGTGATCGACTACGTTCGACTACGGGGATCAACTTCGCTGCGTCGACGCGAATCTACATCTTCCGCATCTGTGCATCGAGTGGTAATCCCGTGATCCTTATACGGCAATTTTCCTAGTTTACACGGTAGAAAATTTTGATTTGCGCTAGTGTAGCCTACCTCGTATCCCAACAGAAGGAACATAAGAGAGTGCCCCTCATGATTGGATTTCAATGGGTAGAGAAAAATCTTGAAAATAGTAATGATTGCTATGACATGTTTAGAATGAGAAGGATAGTGTTTCACCGACTGCATGATATGTTGGCCAATGAGTATGGCTTGCAATCAAGTAGAGGAATTTGCACCATGGAAGCATTAGGAATGTTTTTATGGGCATGTGGTGCACCACAATCTTTTAGGCAAGTTAGAAATAAGTTTGGACACTCACTAGAAAACTGTTAGTAGGAAGTTTGGAGAGGTACTGGATAGTATCAATCGCATGGCTGGTGACATTATAAAGCCAAAAGATCCTCAATTTACAACAATTCATTCTAGGATTAGGGATAACTCAAGGTTTGGCCTCATTTTAAGGATTGTATCGGTGCAGTTGATGGAACACACATCCCCTAGAAGGGAAGTATTATCTTGTTGATTTGGGATATCCTAACAGAAAGGGGTATCTAGCTCCTTACAAGGGTCAAAGGTACCATGTATCCGAATAGCCACATGGTCAACAACCGGTGGGCTCCAAAGAGGTGTTCAACCATGCCCATTCGTCCCTTTGAAATGTGATCAAGCGTTGTTTTGGTGTTCTAAAGATGAAGTGGCGCATTCTTTTAAACTTGCCTACCTATCCCATCAACAAGCAAGCTAGAATCATATCTGCAGTTATGGCTCTTCGCAATTTCATAAGGGATAATGCTATACATGATGCTGATTTTGAAAACTATGTTGGTGATAATGATGGTCAGGATGGCACAAGTATTATGAATGATGGGAATGCTTCAACATATGATAGTGACATGGGTGCTTTGCGGGATTCCAATGCTGCCGCTTTGGTAGCATGATTGCTCATGTAGTTGCTTTTGTTATTTTGGACATATGAGGAGGGACTGTAATAGGCTCTAGTAATGACAATTGATGCCTTAATTAAAAATTAATGAACCTATAATGGCAAACATTAATGTAGTTATTGCATTCTCTACTTTTTTAGCTACTAAACAAGGTATTATCACCGTCAGGGGCATACAGGTCATTACACACTCAGCACAGATAATCTTCTAACAGAGAATCAGGTTGCCGAACACTCTGTTTCTCTTGCCAGCAGATTTTGTGGACAACAGCTTTTCAGGGCAGCTAGATTTTTAGAGAATTGCTACTCAGAAAAGCTGAAACAAACAGGGCCCATATCCTTCTTCTTTTTTTATTTTTTTTGAAAAGTGACTCTGAACAAAAGTATTCTCCTATTCTGTACACTGGACATTAGAGGTCGATACTGCATACTATGTTGTACTCCCAGCAAGTCACATTGGTACGCTGGGTGCCCTTCTTGTTCTCACTACCATTTGTCTCATATTTATCTCCTAAAGAAAGACCTTATTCCCTCGATAAAGTCTAAATGCTTTGACGAGTGAGTCTCATATTAAAAATTGACAAAGTAGATTATATGTATGTAAACAGCCTTCCCCCGTGGTTTGAAAATGGTCCGACCTTTAGCCCTTTACTTTTACTGTCTGTGTAGCTAAGGAAAGATAACTACACTTCCAAGTCCTAAGACAATACAAAATACTAAAGGCCAACTATAACTTTTCGGTAATGCTTCCGTAAGGACGTTCGAGCTAATTTAAAATATCAGACACAGTGTCCACGCGTAAACACTCCCGCATTCTTATCCTCTAGCAGACTGCCCCTCTTCTCCTTCGACCACCCGTTCCTCTCCCTTCTCTCTCCCCCACACACATGAACTCTCTAGCTTGCGCACGTGAGCTCTGGTGGCATGACCCCTCCGTTGCACACTAGCCTCCTCCGAGCGAGTCGATCTGCATCTGTTCCTTGTGGCAAGTTTCCTCCACCTTGCACTACCGCAAGCCACACGCCATGTGGTCTTGCAACTCCTCGCCTCGCCTCTGTCGCTCAGGCCGTTGGGATCAAAGGACCACATTGCAACGGCATGCCTGACTCCAACAACTGCAAGAGCTGCTCCCTCTTCTATGCATTGCTGCCTCATCGTCGAGGCCTCCCTGCGCTCGACACCAACTCAACCCTCCCTCTGCATCCTCGCACGCACTTGACTGTCATCTCCAAGCTGGCCCCTCAAGTGTGTCCGTGGTGCCGAGAGCGTGGATGACGTGGTGCTCAAGCATAATTTTTGAATGTTGCAATAGTTTATTTGAGATGTTTCATGCATTTGTTTCATTTGTTTTAGCTGCCTTTTTTTTTCTCTCGGGGGATTTGTTCATGTTTTGGATCTTGCAGCAGCTTGATTTGATTGTTGTAAACATGGATTTAGTTTGTTTTGGACAAATAAATTGTACAAATTTGAGGATCTGTCCATGTTGCAATAGGTAAACTAAATTGTTTCAGTGATGCTATCCAAATGTTGCAGCAATAATTTAGTATATTTCTAGTACTTCTCAATGTTGCAACAGTTAATTTCTCTTGTTGCAGCCATAGTTTACATTTATTTCATATTTTCTATTTCAAATATCCATGTTGCAATGACTTGTGTTTCATTTGATTATGCTCTTAGTTTGATGATTTTTGGGGTGAATTTGAGTGGAAGACATAATTGATTTTAGTATTTGGTTCTCAATTTCTCAGACTTAGGCAACTTTTATTGTGATTTTCTACTGCCAGGGATTGACCTTATCACCGGTCTTCTCAATTTTTCTGGATGATCGCAACCCCTCGTAATGTTGTGTGCGAGAACAAAAGGTGATTATCCGCTTCAATTAGCATCAGTGTCACATCGGACGATGTGGATATTAGATGACTTACTTTATCAAACAGAGACTAAAGCGTTCATGCTAGCCCCGGACGTTGGACGTTTGGCCGCTAGCAAGTCCTATAACTTTTTGACCATTAATTTTTAGTTCCATAATTGTTGACGCAAACTCTGATCAACACACCAAAAAGCACTGGAGTGTGGTGTCGTCTATACATTTATGGGCCCACCAGAAGGTTTGTGCAGTCCTAGATACAGGGTTGTACACCAAGATGTGTCAGACATGGAGACTATGGTGCAGGACGGCGTGGTCTACGTGGAGGATAAGAACTAGTCGAGGATTAGGAAACTACTCGTAGCAATTAGAGTAGGACTCACTAGTCGAATCCAACTAGTACTCTTGTAAACAATCGACCTGTAACCCTACCCCGGCAATATAAGGTGAGGCAGGGACCCCCTCCAAACAAGTTCAATTAATACAATACAACCAACACACAGGATGTAGGGTGTTACACAATCTAGTGGCCCGAACCTATCTAAATCGTGTGTTCAAGTTCACCTTCGAGTTCCTGATCTCAGCGAGCCCCACGCACTAAACACTACCTCGGGCACCCCCCTCGGTAGGTAGGGTCTAAACACTGACAGCTAGCACCCCGAGTAGGGGCTCTCGCTAGGAACCCACTAGCAAACTCGATGGCTCAATTCATCATCAAGCTCACTGTCACATTCAAAGTGGGCGCGACATTCATCTTTGGCTCCTATGTTTGCATCGCAGAAGGCGCTTGAAACTTCCACCGCTATATCGCACCGGCCCCGGAGGAGAAGCAGTACGACATCAACCTTCATCACTAAGCTTTGGAGGATTTCGTCGAAAAATTTAACAAAATTTTTGACCTATTTCGAAGCTCGGAGGACGAGTCCGAGTACAACTCAACTTCTCCCACTAGTCGGATTTGTTCCCATGTGCTGGCGCTTAAGCCATCGTGCAAATCGGTCTACATTACAAGTCAATTCCCGTTCGGACACCGAAACTCGGGTGCTTACCAAGCTACCCTGTCCAGATCACAATCCAACTCAGATTTGATCGAGGATCTTGATTACTACTCAGATCTGAATGAGGAGACTTCATTAGCAGGTCCACAATAGGGCCTGGTTATCACATCAACTCTACAAGACAGATTCGTCTACTGGCCTAGCATGAAGCCACCTGTTCTCACCAAGGACAACGAGTCACGCCTTGTTGCCTACCTTGATAACCTCTCGTACCAGGAGGGAAACCCTCTGTCGCCCATTTATGAAGAAGACGGCTCCATAGAGGTCATCACATCAAGCTCAGGCAGTTTTCTTCGGAGCGGGAACTCTTCGCCCTCTTGACCGCACAAGAAGGTGACGGTGAAGATCAGCCAGAAAGGAATCCGCGATGCGAACGTCATCCAGATGACATGTCGCAGGATGAGCTCACCGCCAACGTAGAAGGAGAAGAAACTGAAGCTCAAAGGAATCAACGGCGAGCAAGAAATATTGCAAGAGCAGACCGTCACCGCTGCCTTGCAGCTGACCTACCCATTATGAACTTGGATCATGCATTTGAAGTAGTTCAGACATGTCAACACCATACTCCTGTCACCACCATCGCATCCATTGACTTGATTACTAGGGCAATGCCACAAAACAAGTACACCAGACAACTGGCTTAGCTGGCGGAACACGCGTACGAACAACTCGATCAACAAAGCCCAATACACTCGGTTTGACACACCTCATCCCAACATGGCAGTAGCCATAGGCAACCAAGTCGAAATGAGGATGCCAGAAACAAGGGTCCCAGAATTGAGGGTGCCAGACCGAGTCAAGCTGGAGTAGAGGGTAGTTGGGTGGACCCCTTGGGAGGCCGTGGCCACCGTGAGCCCCACCCAGAGCCTGAACCCCCCATATGTGACCTTCATCAGAACATCAACAACAGCCGCGACACCTATACAATCATTGAAGGGCGCTACCTCGAGCGCGGACAAGAAGTTGAGTACCTAGGAGAGGATTCTGACGGGTTCCCCGCCTTCTCAAAATGAATACGAAAGATGGTTCTACCTAACAAATTCAAACCTCTGGGTATCACCAAGTATGAACATTGAAGTCTCCTGACACGCGATTATGCACTTTAAACAAGTCAACCTGGTCGACCGTCGGATTTCATCCAATTAACCACATAAACAGGATCGAGAAGCATCGCTCACGCGAAGGTGAGTAGCACAGAAATTACAACATTCCATCACATTAACTTAGTCTCACGAATTATTACATCAGAGTTTCTGAAATTCAAACAAGTTGCAAGGTTCGAAAAGTCAGATAAAACAAGCGGAAGCTAAACGTCAATACATGACATCAAGACGGAGCCAATCATGACATCAAAAATCTTTTCCCTCGCCGTCCGAGAGGGATCCCACTCGATTGTCCAGCCCGGAGGGAGCTGGGTAGGCCAAGTGGTACCAACAACCAAACTATTGACATCACCTAAAAAGATTAAGCCACAACAAGGCTGAGCAACTAATACTCAGCAAGACTGATCCGTCGAGCAAAAATCTTCAACAAGACCTAGACATGCAAGGCTTTCTGGCTCTGGGATTTCTTTGCCAAAGCGTCTAAAGTCGGTCCTTACTTTCAATATTTTAGCTCAAGTTCTATGTTCTTTATCCCGTCTAGATTAGCAACTTATACTAAACAAGGATGATTTCCAAGCAGTTAAATAACAAGCATCAACTTAATCTCGTAAGCATGTTTCATCGTTACTCAGTGCAGAATAGCGATCAAGTAGTCCCAAACTGTGAGAGGCAGATGAATCGATTCGAATTTATTAACCATGCATGGCGAACCTAATCTCATGACATCCGCGTACCACGAATGGTCGCTTCATTTGTCAGCCGTCCCCATCGATCCCTTAGGCACGTGTCAGGGCCAAACTGCCTTTGGCGTGCAATGCTCCACAATCCCGGCCTCTGCCGTACTGTGACCGCCACTGCACCCACATGATGCACCATGGGAACGAAGTTCCAAGGACAGCAGGAGTATAAGCCACGACCTAGTGCAATCAGGTACTAGGCTTCCCCATCCCATACTAGGTCTGAGATTAGTACTTTCAGACACTTGATCACAAACACTGACACGTTTCGACCTTAGATCAATTTCCTTTAGACAGACGGGGAAAACCACCAAGTATCGAACATAAGCCCGACCCTGTCCGTCATCCTTATAGTTGCAACATAAATAAACATTCAACCCCTATAACTCGCGAGTGACAGGGAATCACTCGACTTTTACCGGAACCTATTAAGCATTGCAACTACGCGACTTTAGTAGCTAGTATTCAAACAAGGTACTAGGTTTATGCATCTAGGGTTTCATTACAACTCCTAGAAACGTAAATGCGCAATCAAGTAATCAATAATATTGCAAGTAATCAAAGATAGGAATTTATGCTCCGGGGCTTGCCTTCAGGAAAGGATAGCGGGTCCTCGGGGTCTTGCTTCGGTTCGGGCTCGCCTTCCAAGTGGTGAAGCTCCGCAGCGGGGTCTTCTTCCGGTGCCGGGTGGAGCTTGTAGGTTCCGTCGGCGAGATTTGCTTCTATACGACATGCACATGCAAACGTTTAGTTGGACTCGCGCGTTTATTCAACGACACAAGGTATGGCTTAAAACAAGAGTCACAACAGCCACAACTATTTGGTGAGGTTTACTTCTTTTTAACTTCAAATGAAAATGGTTGTTTTAAACTTGAGTTCGCGTTGAATGGCGATTGTGTACATATATAGTTTCTCGCATTTAGAGTTGAATAAAGAGAGTGAAGGGTCGTGTTTGGGTGGTTTGGGTGCATTAGCATGATTACTTACTTCTGAATGTTTTATGTACCTCTTTCAATTTCCACTTATTTATCGTATTAGAGTTTGTGCTTTCCTTTTATTCCTTTAGGTTGATTAATTAACCAAAATGACTTCATATTCAAACAGTAGTTAAAGGCATTGATAAAATTACAGCACCTCACTTAAGCCATCACTAGGTTACTGTAAAAGTTTGGGGGCCAACGGATGATTTAAAAAGAAGTTATATGCATTTTATTATTAAAGGTAAAATGAACTTAACTTTTTCTATCTTTAATGTTACTGTGCAACAGGGGGTGAAACTTAACCAATGTATTAAGGGTAGGTTACAGGAGCTTTGGTAAATTTTTCATAATTTTTGGAGAAGGTTAACTATTTACTCTATTTCCCTTTTTAATTAAACATACTTAGCAAGGGAGGTGTTTTTCTTTCTAATTTGCACAACAATTTGTATTTTTCCTACAAACTTCACAGTAAAACAAAATTAACCCAACTAGTTTCACATTTTTCAGAGCTCTGGATCAAAACTTATGCAAAAAGGAAGATTTATACTTAGATTCCTAATTTAAAGTTAAAACAGTGACTTAAAGTGTTAGACCAGAGCCCTAACCAATTTTTTGAGCTTTTACACAGAAACAAGCATCATAGAGTTGGTTTCATATTTTTCCCACTTTTCTTCTATTTATTAGGATTTAAAAGGCCTAAACCATGATTAAAAGTATAGGATATTATTTACCACAGTAACATGAGCAAACTTATTTTTCTTAGGAACTAGATAGATCAAGGATTCCAACAAAAGTGGTTTGGTATTTTTACGATTTTTCTACGATTTACTGGGCATTTCCAAAGTTCAATCATTTTTCTGACTATTATTAAAAGAAAAGCCGTGGCAAACTTGCAAGCTAGCCCCTGGGTTTAAGGTTAAACTACGAAGGGGTCCCTGAGTTTTGCGCCCAGGCCCCTGGAAAGAATGGGGACGATGCAATGTAGTCTTCGGGGCGCGCGCGGCGGCGGCGGGGAAATTCCCAGCGGTTTGCTGGCGAGGATGGGACAACAAGTGGCCGGGAGGGTGCGAGGGCTCACCTGAGCTCGGTTTGCGGGGTTGGGGCGACGAAGATGGCCGGCGGGGATCGGAACGCGGCGGCAGCGGCAGAGCTTAGCTGGCGGCGGTGCAGGCGGCGTTCCGGCGCACCGGCGGCGTCGGGGAGGCCACGGAATGCTCGGAGACGTGCGTGGAGGGGTGGCGAAGCGGGTGGCGAAGTCGCCGGAGTGCGGGGTGGTGCGGAGGGGTGAGCTCCATGGAAGCTTAGCGGTGGCGCAGAGGAGGAAGCTGTGGCGCGTTTGTGGGTGGTGGCAAAGGGGTGGCGTTGCCGGTGAGGAGGACCTTTTTATAGGGCAGCGGTGGAGCGGAGGGTCGAGGCGGGGCTCCGGTGGGGGAAGGATAACGCCGGGACCGGCGGGTGCGCGGGCAAGGCGGCCATTGGCCAGCGGTGCCATTGGGCAGAGCAGGCGGAGCTTCGGGTGGTCTCCGGCAGCGATTGGCCTTGGGCGACGCGCGTCTGGGGCTTCCGGTCTGTCGGGCGGGCGAGGCGGAGGGCTACCGTGGGGGTTGGGCAAGCAGGCGGAGGTGTGGGACGTCGTCGGCGTGGCAGCTTCTCCAGCGAACGGGTGGAGCGCGGTTGGCGGAGCAGAGCCATGGCAGGGGGAAGAGGACACACGCACGGCCGGCGGTTGGCCAGCCCGGCGTTCGCCCCGTCCTATCGCAGGCGTGGGTTGGGCGCCGTGGCCCTCGCCCTGTCGCTGTCGCGGCGCGTAGGCGAACGTGCTCTGGCGCGCGGGCGTTGAGGCCTCCCTTCGGGCAGCAAGCCCGACCAGCTTTAGGGAGATCCTACTCCAGATTTTGCAACACAACTTCCAAAACTCTTTTAAACAAACCTGTTCAACTCTGGACGCATTTCAAACTTGGTTTAAGGTGCTGGTTTAGATTGTGAAAGGATTTGGAGATATCTCATGCCAAAGTTTGCTAAAAATCTGGAAATCCAGACTTAGCCAAATTTGGCCGGAGAGGAGAAATTTCTGGAACTTAGCTATGTTTGAGTCGATTTTTGGGCATCTTCCAAGTTGAATTAGACAAAAGTGTTATTGAAGGAGTTGCTCTCCAAACTGAGGACTTCAACTTTATTTAGGGTATTTCTTGAGCTTAGTTCAGAAATTTGGAGGAACGCCCTCGCCAAGGGGTGAGTTGACTGTTTTACCTCACTTCGATCGAGGTTTTGAACAGGTTCTGGCCCGATTTGGACCTAGGTCAGTGTAACAAAGTTGGAACACACTCGAGGGACTACAACTTTCATTAAGGGCCTGACTTGAGTTTAGATAGGAAATCGTGAGATAAAGGCTTGCAAAGTTGGAGGAAAACTTTAATTCCAGGACTTAAGAGGTTTATAGGGTTCTTTAGTACTTCGGTTTTTGATTGCTATTTTTGACTTCCTTCCACTCCGAATTAGTCAAAGTGCCTTTAACAAAAGTTGTTTGAAATTAAAAGTTTTACAACTCTTATTTGGGCAGAAATTTAAGTTTTCATATAAAATTCCAAGTTTTATTTCAAACTCCAAAAAGAGCTTCTTAGGGTTATAATGGTCATTTCACCTCTTTAATTAGGGATTAACCACTGGTTTACTTTTAAAAGAACTTAATTTAGGTAGAGTGGTTACAGGCAAGAAGGACCCAATCCAATGGTTGTAGTGCTACTCCCTGTCAGTACAAGCGGCAGGAGGAAATGACGACACCAAGGTCATCTACTTCCCTATCTGCATGGAGGCAGGGCCACTCACATGGCTCGAGTCTCTAGAGAAGAACTCCATAGACACGTGGATGCACCTCAAGGCGGCGTTCACAAATAACTTGCAGGGGCAATGTAACGTCCTGGAAACAAGATCGACTTGTCTCAAATTAAGTAGCAACCAGAAGAGACCCTGCGTAGTTATCTACACTGTTTCTTCATCAAGAAAGCCACTATCGTGGACATCATGGAGCGGGGCGCCATAGATTGCTTCTAGAACGGTCTCTATAATCGCCAGATGTTCCAAGATTTTGGCAGGAGACGCCCCAAAGATTATTAAGTCTCTCAAGATCATGATACAAGCCTAGGCGGATGAAGAAGACAAAGAAATTGAGAGGTTGGAGTCTAGTTGTAACAGAGGCTAGATCAACAACAACGAGAGTAATGGCCAACGCAACAACAAGAACCGTAATAATCGACCCAATAATGACAACCGAGACAACTACTCGGGTGGTCAAAACGCAAGAGGAAGCCAAAAAATATTATCGTGGCGATGTCCCAGTCTGCCAAGAAAGACGGTGGGAATCAAGAAAGGACTCCGTTCAAAGAGCTCCTAAAAAAGCAATGCCCGTGGCACCCACACTCTAAGCACTATGGCAAATTCCAAAACCCGTCCAACACCATCAACATCATCTTCGGCAGCACACTGGGTACTCTACAAAGCGGTCCCAGAAACTAACTCTCCAAGAGATGTCCATTGAACCAGCAACGCCTATGTTCCTCAAGTGTTCCGAGGTTCCAATCACCTTCTCCAGGAAGGATTAGTGGACTAGTTTCTCTGACCCAGGACGCTACCCTCTTATTCCGGACCTAGTAGTTGCAGGCTCTCGACTCACCAAAGTACTCATCGACGGCGGTAGTTGATAGAGTCGGAGTGCCCGATCTTTCGGTGAGTGGAGATAAATTCGACTTGGTGGAAGTGGACCCTCACGATCCGACTACGACGAGCGAACCCGAAGCGCCAATGCAATCGCTGAACCAACTCCCGATGGTTACCAACCTCGCTGGTGCGAGATCAGCCTGATCACGAAGATCGATTCCTGTCTGCAATCGAAGAACGAACAAGAAAGAGAGGCGAGCAATCTAAATATCACTCGAAGGTGGAGTTCTGAATCACAAGGACAGCGCGTATTTGCGCGTGTTCAAGAGTAGCTAAAGCTAGATGTAAAACAAAACTCAAGTCGTAAACAAAAAGGACTCGGACTAAATAAAGGGGGCGCAGCCCCTGGAGTCCGAAGAGGTCACGGCGCCCAACCCTAGGCGCCCCACCTGGGCTGCCCTGTTGGGCCATCTTCTTATTCCGATGGGCCTTCGTTCCTTAACAGCATGATGAAGTTTAATTCTCTCGCACGGGCTCGAGTGATTGGCCCAACTGGATGAGCAACTGTAGGCGCCTGAGGTGGAGGAGCAACTGGAGGCGCCTGAGGTGCTGCTGGTGTAGATGTACTCGTGGTGTCCTCATCATCCTCCCCTTCTTGAACTGAAGTCGTCCTCGACGGCAACTCCTCATCTTCGCCCACATACGGTTTCAAATCTGCAACATTAAAACTCGTGGAAACACCAAACTCCGCAGGCAGGTCAAGGATATAAGCATTATCATTAATCTTGGTTAGCACTTTAAAAGGACCAGCAGCACGTGGCATCAATTTAGAACGACGTAAGGTAGGGAAACGATCCTTCCTCAAATGCAACCAAACCAGATCACCCGGTGCAAAAGTAACATGTTTTCTCCCTTTACTACCCGCAACCTGATATTTAGCATTAGCAGCAGCAATGTTTTGTTGAGTTTGCTCATGCAAGCTAATCATTTGATCAACATGTGCAGCGGCATCTATGTGTGGGTTGTCCTCGACATCAAGTGCAAACAAATCAATAGGCGCCCGAGGAATATAACCATAAACAACTTGAAAAGGACACATCTTTGTAGAAGAATGCGTTGCATGATTATAAGCAAACTCAACATGAGGCAAGCAATCTTCCCAACGTTTCAAGTGTTTATCTAAAACAGCCCTAAGCATAGTGGACAAGGTTCGATTAACCACCTCAGTTTGTCCATCAGTTTGAGGGTGACAAGTGGTGCTAAACAGCAACTTAGTTCCCATTTTATTCCATAGTGATCTCCAAAAATGACTGAGAAACTTAGCATCACGATCAGAGACTATTGTATTTGGAATACCATGCAAACGAATAATCTCGCGAAAGAACAATTCAGCAACATTGCTAGCATCATCAGTCTTATGACAAGGTATAAAATGAGCCATTTTGGAGAAACGATCAACAACCACAAAAATACTGTCCCTCCCCTTCTTAGTTCTAGGCAATCCCAAAACAAAGTCCATAGAAATATCAAGCCAAGGGGAAGTAGGAACAGGCAAAGGCATGTACAAACCATGGTTGTTTAATCGTGACTTAGCTTTCTGGCAAGTAGTGCAGCGGGCAACAAGGCGCTCAACATCAGCGCGCATCCGGGGCCAAAAGAAGTGGGCAGCCAGCACTTCATGCGTCTTGTAGACGCCAAAGTGCCCCATGAGACCGCCTCCATGCGCTTCCTGTAACAACAAACGACGAACCGAGCTAGCTGGAACACACAGCTTGTTAGCGCGAAACAGGAACCCGTCCTGTATGTGAAATTTGCCCCATGGTTTGCCATGAATACAGTGGGCGAAAGCATCTTTAAAATCAGCATCATCCACATATTGATCCTTCACAGTTTGCAAGCCAAAGATTTTAAAATCTAACTGTGACAGCATGGTATAGCGACGAGACAAAGCATCAGCAATGACATTTTCCTTCCCGCTCTTGTGTTTAATAATGTAAGGGAAAGACTCAATGAATTCTACCCATTTAGCATGACGACGGTTCAGGTTTGTTTGGGTACGAATATGTTTTAAAGCCTCATGATCAGAATGAATTATAAACTCGCGATGCCAAAGGTAGTGCTGCCAAGTATGCAAAGTGCGCACTAAAGCATAAAGCTCCTTATCATAAGTAGAATAATTCAAGCTAGCACCACTTAATTTCTCGCTAAAGTAAGCAACCGGTTTTCCTTCTTGTAACAAAACAGCACCTAGCCCAATACCGCTAGCATCGCATTCAAGCTCAAACACTTTAGTAAAATCAGGCAACTGCAAGAGAGGAGCATTGGTTAACTTATCTTTCAAGGTGCTGAACGCAACCTCTTGCGAATCACTCCAAGCAAAGGGAACATCCTTCTTTGTAAGCTCATGTAGAGGCGCTGCAATGGAGCTAAAATCACGAACAAACCGACGGTAGAAACCTGCAAGGCCAAGAAAGCTTCGAATTTGTGTGACCGTCGTCGGTGTAGGCCACTCCCGAATGGCATCAATCTTGCTGCTATCCACCTCAATGCCCTGTGGAGTAACAACATAGCCAAGAAACGAGACACGTTGTGTGCAAAACATGCATTTTTCGAGGTTAGCAAATAAATGGGCCGCACGCAATGCATCAAAAACAGCACGCAAATGTTCTAAATGCTCTTCCATAGACTTGCTGTAAATGAGGATATCATCAAAATAGACAACTACAAACAATCCTATGAAGGGCCTCAGAACTTCATTCATCAAACGCATAAATGTGCTGGGAGCATTTGTCAAACCAAACGGCATAACTAACCATTCGTATAACCCAAATTTCGTTTTAAAAGCCGTTTTCCATTCATCACCTAATTTCATGCGAATCTGATGGTAGCCACTACGCAAATCAATCTTAGTGAAAATAATGGCACCACTAAGCTCATCTAGCATATCATCAAGGCGTGGTATAGGGTATCGGTAGCGAATGGTAATGTTATTAATAGCACGACAGTCTACACACATACGCCATGAGCCATCTTTCTTTGGAACAAGTAACACAGGAACGGAGCAAGGGCTAAGAGACTCACGAATGTAACCCTTGTCAAGCAACGCCTGTACCTGGCGCTGGATTTCCTTCGTCTCATCCGGATTTGTACGGTACGGTGCGCGGTTCGGAAGCTGGGCGCCGGGAATGAGGTCGATCTGGTGCTCAATGCCACGAAGTGGTGGAAGTCCCGGTGGCAAATCTTTTGGAAAGACATCAGCGTACTCCTGCAAAATGTTAGCAACCGCAGGGGGAATATCCAAAGATGGTGCATCATCAAGTGAAACGAGCACACTAGAGCATATAAGGGCATAGCATGGCAAAGGAGCATCGCGTAACTCATCAAAATCAGCACGTGTGGCAAGCAAAACAGGAGCATTCAACTTGATTTCAGAATTAAGAGATGTCGATGGTTCAAGTTGTTTAGCAGTTTTAGCAGCTCTAGCAAGATCATCTTTAAGAATTTGTTCAGGTGTCATGGGATGTATAATTATTTTCTGACCCTTAAACATGAAAGAATAGTGATTTGAACGACCATGATGCAAGCTATCAGTATCATATTGCCAAGGTCGCCCAAGTAACAGAGAGCATGCTTCCATGGGAATAACATCACAATCAACAAAATCAGAATAAGCACCCATGGAGAAAGGAACACGGACTGATCGAGTAATTCTAATTTTCCCACCATCATTAAGCCATTGAATGTGATATGGATGTGGATGCTTACGAGTGGGTAAAGACAACTTTTCAACCAGCGTGGTACTCGCCAAATTGTTGCAGCTGCCGCTGTCGATGATGATGCGAATCGACCGCTCCTGCACAACGCCCTTGGTATGGAAAAGAGTGTGTCGCTGATTCTTCTCGGACGGGGCGACCTGTGTACTAAGAACACGCTGCACAACAAGACTTTCATACCTATCGGCGTCGCCCGGGTTGACATGTACCTCCATAGCTGCATGGTCAGTGGCAAGCATCGCATGTCGAGTATCTTCAGAATCACTAGCGGAAGAGTACTCACCATCGTCACGAAGAAGCAAAGTGCGCTTGTTCGGACAGTCCCGAATCACATGGCCAAATCCTTTGCAACGATGACACTGAATATCCCGTGTACGGCCTGTGGGAGGGGCGGTGCCTGTGGAAGGGGCAGCGCTTGCAGGTTTTGCCGTTCGCTCGCGCGGTGTCGTGGTGGGCGTGGGTGGCGCAGGGAGAGCGGGTGCGGAGTTGGATGGCGAGCTTCTTCCTGCAAAAGAGTTAGAATATGTCTTCGAGCGGCGTCCCTGCACTTCACGTTCAGCTTTGCAAGCATATTCAAATAATGTTGTCATATCGGTGTAGTCCTTATAATGAAATATATCCTGAATTTCGCGGTTCAAACCACCACGAAAACGTGCCATAGCAGCGTCGTTTTCCTCCAATAACCCACAACGAATCATTCCTATTTGTAATTCCTGGAAATATTCCTCAACAGATTTGGAACCTTGCTGAAAACGTTGCATTTTATTAAGCAAATCGCGAGCATAATAAGAAGGCACAAATCTGTGGCGCATAGCAGTTTTTAATTGCTCCCAAGTGGTTGGAATGGTATTGGGATGTTTGTGTTTATATTCACGCCACCAAATTAAAGCAAAATCAGTAAATTCACTAATAGCAGCTTTAACTTGAGAATTAGCAAGAATATCATGGCATGAAAATTTCTGTTCAACTTCTAATTCCCAATCAAGATATGCAGCAGGATCATATTTGCCATTAAAAGGTGGGATTTTAAATTTAATTTTGGAAAAGGAATCATTACCACCGGAACGGCGTGGCACGCGGCGGGCACGGCCTCGGCGGTCGCCATCATCCTGGTCCGAGTCACCACCATAACCCTGCTACAACTCTGCGACTGTAGTGTGCAATGCATCGAGTCTTGCCACAACTGAGTCGAGTGTGGCCTTAGCGGCCGTCTGTGCAAGGTCGAGCTGATCACACCGCTCGGTCGTCGAAGAGATCGTCGAGTCGAGCCGTTCATGAATCGTCTGAATGTCGGTGACAAGCCCTTCAACTTGCGCCCGTATGCCCTCCAGCTGGGTAGCCCCCGCGTCGACATCATCTGCCATGGTTAGCGCAAAGACAAGAACACAAGCGACGACAAAATAGGGGTGTAACAGCTCACAAGGCGCTCACACTAGTGCTGTTATCAAATTCTTATCCGTTCTTACCACGCACACAGGGGCGAACTGCAACCAACCGGTGGAACTCACGAAAGATTGGAGGAGCGATTGCGTGGAGAAACAAAATATGCTCGTCGTAGAACTATGTGGAGTTCTGGGAAGGCTGCACTCAAATGAAGGATTAGCACAATCAAACAATAATGCAAAGTTGAAAGATAGTGCCAAACACGTAACAAGAGGTGCTGGTAACAAGGAAAAATCGAAAGAACAGAGGCAAGGTGGAGAGGGCGCACCTCTTTTTTTTTTTTTTATTTCTGTTTTTTTTTTTTTCACAGAGGGTGCCCCAAAACTGATAATATGAACACAGAGGATCTCAAATATCAAATGGCGGCACACTCTCTCTCTCTCTCTCTCTCTAGAGTAAGGCGGACCTCAGAATAATAAAGGACCAAGAAAGAGAGATACGGATGTGAAAGGCTGGCACGGAATGCGTGGGGGAGGGGGGAATTAACACCAGAGAGTCGTGACCCAGGAGGAGTCACGGCGCGCGCAAAGGGAGGTTCCACCGAAACAAATCCGAATCACCTTCCTTCTCCCTGTTGGAATGTGCGAGGCTAAACGGTTGCTGGGACAAAGGATCTAACCTGAAAAAAATTTGTTTTGGTTTTTGTGGACAGTAGGAAGGGAAAAACACTCGGTAAAACTCACCGATCAACCTGGAAAGCTGATACCACTTGATAGAGTCGGAGTGCCCGATCTTTCGGTGAGTGGAGATAAATTCGACTTGGTGGAAGTAGACCCTCACGATCCGACTACGACGAGCGAACCCGAAGCGCCAATGCAATCGCTGAACCAACTCCCGATGGTTACCAACCTCGCTGGTGCGAGATCAGCCTGATCACGAAGATCGATTCCTGTCCGCAATCGAAGAACGAACAAGAAAGAGAGGCGAGCAATCTAAATATCACTCGAAGGTGGAGTTCTGAATCACAAGGACAGCGCGTATTTGCGCGTGTTCAAGAGTAGCTAAAGCTAGATGTAAAACAAAACTCAAGTCGTAAACAAAAAGGACTCGGACTAAATAAAGGGGGCGCAGCCCCTGGAGTCCGAAGAGGTCACGGCGCCCAACCCTAGGCGCCCCACCTGGGCTGCCCTGTTGGGCCATCTTCTTATTCCGATGGGCCTTCGTTCCTTAACAGCATGATGAAGTTTAATTCTCTCGCACGGGCTCGAGTGATTGGCCCAACTGGATGAGCAACTGTAGGCGCCTGAGGTGGAGGAGCAACTGGAGGCGCCTGAGGTGCTGCTGGTGTAGATGTACTCGTGGTGTCCTCATCAATATGTTAGTGCTAGTGATGTTGAAGATGAATTGGTTCTTGCTACTAACATTGTTGCAGATGAAGCGAATAACGAGGAGGAGGAGGTTGCCAGGATTCTCTGGCTGCCTCGGCAGGTTATGAGAGCCTTCTTGTGCAGCGGGTGTTGACTTCCCAACTAGGACATGAGGAAGAGAAGCTCCAACACCGCAATTTGTTCCACATGTTTCTCATCATCAAGGATCGCCATGTTCTCACCATTATTGATAGTGGGAGATGCAACAACTTGGTGAGTTCAGATCTGGTCGAGAAACTTGGTTTGACCACACGTGCACACCCGCATACGTACCAACAACAATGGTTCAACAATAGTGGTAAGACAAAGGTAATTAGATCAGCGCGCGTGCATTTTTCTATTGGCTCATATAATGACTATGCTGATTTTGATGTTGTACCTATGCAATCATGCTCTCTTTTGTGGCCTCATGGGAATTTGATGTTGATGCTTTACACCATGGCAGAACTAATAAATATACTTTTATGCATCAAAACAAGAATATTACTTTCCTTCCTTTATCTCCTGCGGATATTAGGAAACATCATAACCAGTGTGCTAAAATTGTTAAGAAGGATCATGCATTAGTTCCATCTCATGCTACACATAATGGGATTAAGTTAAAAGAGGGTGTTTATCTTGCCACCACTACTGCTACTGCTACCTTATGTGATAATCATGATGCACCTTGCTATACTATGCTTTGTCGAGCTATTTGTGTTACCGATAATCCTATGTGTCGTACTTTGCATCCTGTTGTGCCTAACCTTTTGCAGGAGATTGATGATGGGATGGAGTTGAGAATGACTCCAATTGAAGAAGGGGAGGATTATGAGGACATCGCCATGCTGGACACGCACGAGTCATGGTCTTCCCCAAGTTACAATTCGTCACCAACTCGGTCGTCGCGTTCGTTTCAGATTCAACCGACACCCCTACACGATTTCGGCCATATCTCCCTCATATGACATTGAAACAAGGCCTTCTTTGATGCATTGGAACGGGGACGATGATGCCATTCTTTTGGTTCTAGTCCTAGATCTAGAAGGTTTGTGGATCATTCTGTGTGACCATGACAAGGTGCTGCATCACCAGTTTTATGCCAACTTGGCCTTGTATCGTGTCGGGCCTTAAGCCCAAGTTGTGGGCACCTCCCTTCCTAGTCACCCCCAACTCTAGTTTGCCCCTTTTGATATAAACTTAGTAGCTGCTGCCTTAGAAACTCAGGTTTTGTTTAGTTCTAGTTTTCCTTTGAGAAACTGAGATTGATTCGTTGTAACTATGGCGACATGTCCTTTTATAGTGATCCAGAGCCCCTGTTTTTGTTCTCCTCGACTGTGTTGATTAGTCCTTTCAAATTGAGAGCTTGAACCCTTCTTACTTCATCATATCTGCAATATCAGATTGCGTGTTTACACTTTCTTGCTTGTGTCCTTCGATTCGCTTACAGGGAAAGCCTTCTCGGCGAGGTCAATCAAGTTGTGCTTGGTTGATAACCAACGGAGCAGCGGTGTAGCAGTTGTAGGGATTCGGATCATGTCTGATTAGAAGCCTCGATCGTCAACGTTGAGTCTCCATCAATCGAATTTATCATTACCTTTTGAAAGATCAGGCCAGTGCTACATCAGTCAATCTGCATCTATATTGTCTTCATCTTGATCTTGAAGAAAAAAGAATTTTTAACCGACGGGCATGGTGTATGCAGCCCTCGAGCCATTACATGACTAGCTCCACCTATAAGGGTCAACCATTGGTCATCATGACCGTTTGCCAATAGTCAACTCTATCTCTTGCGATAAATTTGGTAACCACCGGACAAGTGCAAAATTTTCAGCCAGGTGCAAAGACATCGGGCTATTACCTCTGTTAACTCCGCTACTGTTACAAAGGGATGGGAGAAGTTACCCCTCCTGTTTACAATGTCATTTACCATCTGCTATCTTCCCTTGTGAAAAAACCCTACCCTCGAGTGCCGCCACAATCCAATATTAGGTTGCGGGCGCCGCCTCCCCCCACCGAGCCCCCGAGTATGTACAGGTGAATAGATGTGCGAGCATCAGGATGGGGAGGAAAGCTGCTAGTTCTAAGGATGTTGAGGGTTCCAAGAAGGGATCCATGAAGGGGAAGGAACCCCAACTGCCACCACCAAAGTATGGAGAGACCAACTAAACTGCGCCGCCGAACCAGGCCATCGCCTGGAAGAGGTCGAGCATGAAGGAGGAGGAGATCCAAGAGCTCGTGATGGCAAAGCTGCTGAAGGACAAGGCCATTGTAGGCTGGAGGTGTGCCCACAGGAATCGGTGGCCATTGGAGACTCACCGAGATGAGACGGTAACCTTCGGGCTTCTTGTTGAGCGGGGTTTTGCTTTGCCCACTTCTAATTTCTTCTGGGTTCTCTTGGAATACTACCATTTGCAATTGGTTCATCTCAACCCCAATAGCATCCTCCATATTTCCATATTTGTGCATCTGTGTGAAGCTTTTCAACGGATTCAGCCCCACTTTGACTTGTTCCGGAAAATATTCTATGTGAAGCCGCAGCCCAGGAAGGAGCACACCGAGGTAGTCAGTGGTACAAGGATCCAGATCCAGGAGAAAAGTAGTAGTCTGTACCTGGACTACCAACCATCGAGTCACATCCTAGGTGGAAAGAAAAGTGGTTTTATGTTGAAGATCATGCGTCAAAGTTGCCTAAGTTCACTGGTCACCGCCCGATGTGGAACAGTAGGTGGATCGACGAGCTGATGACCGGGGAAAGTATGCAAGTATCTGAGCTCCTTGCCAGGATTGCCGATTTGAAGATGAAGGAACTGACAGGCATTGGGGTAGCCTTCAGTTTCTTGAAGAGACGAGTACAGCGCCTATAGCCCCGCCACACGTGGGGTTACGAGTACTCGGGTCTTAAGAACCCGTCCAGGATGTCGCCTGAAGAAATCTCCATTAATGAAGTGATGGAGAGACTAGGGTGTATGTTCAAAAATGCCGAGGATATCCCCAAGGTAGTCGGGGCCTTCAATGCTGTTGGGGTATGAGGTAGGTTACGCTAGCGCAAAACAAAATTTTTGTACCGCGTAAACCAGGAAAACTGCCATATATGGATCATGGCATTACCACTTGACGCACTGGTGCGGAAGATGTAGAATCGCATCGGGGCAGTGAAGTCGATCAGCGTAGTTGAACACGTAGTCGATCATGTACAGCGAGGTCATCCTCGCGCCGCGGCTCGTCGGCGGCTTGTCGTGGCTCGTTGGCAGCTCATCGAAGTGCTGCAGGTGCAACACCTCCAAGATATCCACATGTGCAGGGAGGAAGCATCGCAAGCCAGACTGCTAGGTCCGCGAGTAGCAACAGGGCGAGGGCGTGAGAGGCGCGGGGGCTATGCTTCGGCAAAAAGGTGTAAAATCCTAGGGCGCCCCCACCTCCTCTATTTATAGAGGTTCCTGACGGG
This sequence comes from Setaria viridis, assembly GCF_005286985.2. NCBI lineage: Eukaryota > Viridiplantae > Streptophyta > Magnoliopsida > Poales > Poaceae > Setaria > Setaria viridis. The sequence goes on along the minus strand of NC_048263.2, from coordinate 16,920,514 downwards.
CCTCTGGGTCCGAGGCCCATTAGTACTTCTAAACCTGATCCAATTCGGATCCTATTCGAATTGGGCTTCCAGCCCCTTAAGTGTGTGACCCTATGGGTTCGGATACGTACAGACATGGCCCGAGTACTCCTACTCGGCCCAATAGTCGGTAGCGGCCTCTAGCAAGACATGCCAACTCCTATACGCACACGAAAATCATATCAGATGAACCATCACAACATCACATACATGCTATTCCCTTTGCCTCACGATATTTGGTCTAGCTCCAAGCCGACCTCTCTTTCTCGATCATGTGATTCAGAATCCCTTTGTAGGTTAACTTTTAACCGTACGTAGCATGGCCATGCATTTCCGGATCCGATCACTCGAGGAGCCCAGAGATATCACTCTCAATTAGAGAGGGGCAAATCCCATCTTGATTTACCATGCCTCACAGCAGGCTTCTTGACAAACCCAAAAACTATCTTTTTAACTACCATGTTATGGTGTAGTGTTTGATAGCCCCTAAGTAAGTCGATCCACATCTTGAGTACATGCAACAATCTCATGTCTAAGGACAAAGCGTACATGTTGTGTAAAGATAGAACTACTTCTCGTGTTGGGTCAGTCCTAGCACATGTCTCTACATGTGCCTACATTATTAGTTTGACATCTCCATATCCATGACTTGTGAAACATAGTCATCAACTAATACATGTGCTAGTCTAATATTCATGTGTGTCCTCACATAAACTCCGACTAGGGACAACTTTAGAATAACCATACAAGTAAAGAGTTTCACATACAATTCACATAATTGCAAATCAATTCAAGTAGCCTTTAATGGATATTCAAGGAACACAATATAAATCATGGATACAAATAGGATATCATCATCTCTATGATTGCCTCTAGGGCATACCTCCAACAGTCTCCCACTTGCACTAGAGTCAATCTAGAAGGTATCTAATACCCATAGCTCTTACATGTGCATCATGTTTAGCTTGCGGGAGAGGCTTTGTCAAAGGATCGGAAATATTCAAATCCGTGTGTATTTTGCATATCTTGACCTCACCCTGGTTAACAAAGTCTTGAATGAGATGAAATCGCTGCATTACATGTTTGTTCTTCTGGTGGTTCCTTGGCTCCTTTGCTTGGGCAATTGCCCCATTGTTATCACAGTAGAGATTCAATGGGTTGGACGTATCCAGGAACACACCAAGCTCAATAAGGAAATTCCTTATCCAAACACCCTCCTTCACGGCTTCCGAAGCTGGGATGTACTTGGCTTTTGTCGTAGAATTGGCCACCATCTCCTGCTTGGAACTCTTCCAACTAACAACACCACCGTTTAGCGTAAACACAAATCCTAATTGTGACTTTGAATCATCTCTGTTGGTTTGGAAACTAGCATTGGTGTAACCTGTTACAACGAGCTCCTCCTCACCTCCATAGACGAGGAACATATCTTTAGTCCTTCTTAAGTACTTAAGAATGTTTTTCACTGCCGTCCTGTGACTCTCACCCGGATCAGACTGGTGTTTGCTTGTCATACTTAGCGCATATGGAACATCCGGGCGAGTACTTATCATTGCATACATGATAGATCCGATAGCCAAAGCATATGGCACTCTACTCATGCGATCCCGCTCATCAGCAGTCGAAGGACACTGCGTGTTGCTAAGATGTATGCCATGTGACATAGGCAAGAACCCTTTCTTCGCCTCTTCCATGTTGAACCGTTTCAACACTTTATCAACGTAAGTATCTTAGCTTAATCCTATAAGCCTTCTGGATCTATCTCTATAGATTTTGATGCCTAGAATATATGTTGCTTCCCCTAAGTCCTTCATCGAAAAACTATTTTTCAGTGAAGTCTTTACGGACTCAAGCATAAGAATGTTATTTCCAATTAGCAATATGTCATCCACATATAAAATTAGAAATACTACAAAGCTCCCACTTTCCTTCTTGTAAACACAAGACCCTTCTTCATTCTTGGTGAAGCCAAACCCTTTGACCACTTCATCAAAAGGAATGTTCCAACTCCTAGATGCTTGCTTCAATCCATAAATGGATCTCTAAAGCTTGCATACCTTTCCAACAATTTTCGGATCGACAAAACCCTCGGGCTGTATCATATACACATCCTCAGTTAGGTTTCCATTCAGGAAAGTTGTCTTGACATCCATCTGCCATATCTCATAATCAAAATATGCAGCTATAGCTAGAATAATCTGAATGGACTTAAGCATCACTACGGGCGAGAAGGTCTCATCGTATTCAACTTCTTGAACTTGTCGAAAACCTTTTGCGATGAGTCGTGCTTTATAGATGTGAACATTTCCATCCATGTCCTTTTTCTTCTTATAGATCCACTTGCACTCTATGGCTTTAACACCATCAGGTGGGTCAACCAAGCTCCAAACTTGATTGTCTCCCATGCACTCTATTTCGAATTGTATGGCACTCTGCTATTTTTTGGAGTCTGGGTCCATTATTGCTTCTCCATATGTCGTAGGCTCATCATTGTCCAACAGTAATATTTCCCGCATTTCGCGGAGTCTTGCCGACCTTCGTGGTTGTGATGGTGCTTCTCTTGCCATGGGTATCTCAACTTGTTTTGCTACGTTAGCATCACTCGTTGATTCTTGCCCGATCGGCTCATCTCGAACTTCTTCAAGATGCACTGTCTTTCCACTCTTTTCTCCTTTGAGAAACTCTTTCTCTAGGAAAACCCCGTTCCGAGCGGCAAACACTTTTCCCTCTAACCGGTTGTAGAAATAATATCCTAAAGTTTCCTTTGGATATCCCACGAAAATGCACTTATCCGACTTGGGTGTGATCTTGTCCGACTGAAGTTGCTTGACAAACACTTCACATCCCCAAATCTTTAGAAAAGACAAACTGGGAGTCTTTCCAGTCCACATCTCATATGGTGTCTTACCTACGGATTTAGACAGTACCCTATTAAGTGTGAAAGCTGCTGTTTCTAGAGCGTATCCCAAAAATGATAACGGTTGGTCCGACTGGCTCATCATTGATCGAACCATGCCCAACAAAGTTCGATTATCTTGCTCGAATACACCGTTTCTCTGAGGTGTTCCAGGCGGCGTAAGTTGTGGAACAATTCCACAACTCTTCAGATGATTGCTAAATTCGTGGCTCAAATACTCGCCTCCACGATTAGATCGCAAGGCCTTAATTTTCTTGCCACACTGATTTTCAACTTCATTCTGAAATTCCTTGAACTTTTCAAAGGTTTTAGACTTATGCCTCATTAAGTAGTTATATCCATATCTATTGAAATCATCAGTAAAAGTTATGAAGTATTGGTACCATCCTCTTGCTGTCGTGCTCATTGGTCCGCATACATCAGTATGTACGAGCTCCAAAGTGTCTAATGCTCTCTTAGGAAAACCTGTGAAAGGTGCCTTGGTCATCTTGCCTAGTAAGCAAGCCTCACATGTCTCGTATGATTCAAAATCAAACGAAGTTAAAAGTTCATCAGTATGGAGCTTTTTCATGCGTTTCTCACTTATATGACCCAAACGACAATGCCATATATAGGTAGTACTCAAATCATTAGCCCAAGGCCTTTAAGCACTTATGTTATAGACAGGTGAACCATCAAGATTTAAAGCAAACAATCCATTCACAATGGGTGCAAAAGCCTTAAACATATCATTCTTAGAGATCACACAACAACTTAAACTAGGAACAAAATAACAATTATTCAATTCCATAATAAATCCTGATGGGAGGTGGAGTTGCATCATTCCGACGATCAACGCAGCAACTCTTGCATTATTCCCCACACGAAAATCAACTTCTCCTCTTTCAATGCTTCTACTTCTTATCATTCCCTACATCAAATTGCAAATATGAGCAACTGATCTGGTATCAAATACCCAAGAATTAATAATTGTATAAGCGAGAAATATGTTGTCTATGACATTTATCACAAGCGTACCTGAGGTGGAAGTATTCTTACTTCCGCCATTCTTCAATAAAGCTAGGTACAGCTTGCAATTTCTCTTCCAATGACTAGGTTCGTGACAATAAAAGCACTCTTTATCTAGAGCAGGTCCAGCTTTAGCCTTGCACGCTTGGTTTGGCTTCGACATTCCAGTCTTACCCTTCTTTTTCTAAGAATTTCCCTTCTTCTTAAAGCTAGGCTTATTCTGTACAGCCATCACATGGCTGCTACTAGCGCTTTACTTAATGTCAACCTCTGCTATTTGAAGCATACCACACAATTCATTCAGATCCTTCTCTGTCCCATGCATATGGTAGTTCGAGATGAAGTTCCCATAGCTAGGCGGAAGAGATGAAAGAATGAAATCAGTGGCCAACTCTTTGCCCATTGGGAAGCCCAGCTTCTTCAATCGCTGAGTGTAACCAACCATCTTGATTACGTGTGGTCCTACTACTGCGCCTTCTGCTAGCTTGCACTCCAGAAAGGCCTTGGACACATTGAACCTTTCAATCCTAGCCTATGTCTGGAACATATCCTTGAGCACCACGATCATATCGTGTGCCTCATGATTTGTTTCGAACTGCATCTGTAGCTCAGGTTCCATGCAAGAGAGCATAAGGCAGCTTACCTCAAGATTGGCATCGAATGCTTTCTTGTAAGCAGCCTTAACGGCAGCAGATGCATCATCAGCAGGTACTTGTAGTAATGGGGTGTCTAGAACATCTTCCTTTTTATCGGCCCTGAGAACAATTCTTAGGTTACGGATCCAATCCGTATAGTTTGTTCCATTCAACTTATCCTTCTCTAGGACCGAACGCAAAGCAAACGGTGTGGTGTTGCTAGGTGTCATTTAATCTTCAACAAAAGTAATGCAAAATACACTAAGACAAACGTATCCATGATACAGCAAATCACATTAAACAATTTAACAGAATCTACTCCCACTAAAATCAATATCCCTCTATTGATACTTAGTGATTCAGGATCCACAACTAACAAGTCTACTAGTGAGCTTTAGCATCACCGCTAGCAAACAAGGTAGATCGGTAAGCAACTTCTTGCTAATCATATCACATATAACTCCTGTTGTTGGGTGACATCTCCATGTCTCGGTGCCCAACCTTTATGCCCCAAGGTCCTTAATCGTTAAGATAACCTTGTTAAGCAAACCAACCCTTATACATGTAAGTGTCCAACACGAACTCATCTAGTCAAGGAAAACTAGTGGCACCCTAATTTCATAGACCCACCACTAATTGTACAAGACATGGGATGGTGCAAGTTTTAGTTGGAAGGGCATACAAACTTAAACTTTGTGAGGGATCGTTCTACTTCTAACATCACATCATGCGGGAAGTAACACATAAGGAATAGCATTCACACAGTTGTGACACGGTATGGCCCATTTTCTTATGGTGATCTCCATCTCCATAAAACATGTTCACCATGGTGATCTCCATCTCCATGTTCCATGTGCGCCATCCTCCTGGTGATGAGTCCTCCAAGACCTAGAACATGATATTACACCTAATAGCTAGTAATGAAGATTACATAGTTGCTTGGATCATTACAGATTGGTACGCAGACCATTAAATACATTAAGGTGACAACACATATGGCTCCAGCCGTGTTGCCGTACGCGCGACACGTAGGTCACGAAAGAGCTACACACATGCATCACATACACAAAGGGCCATACCGATCACAAAATCATAACATCCTGCATGGCAGAGTTAGGCATTCTAACGTTTCAAACTTCAAAGGCCCAAAACTCCATCTTCCAGGCTGAATTTGGGAAATCTAGTTTAACCAAAAATGGCAAAGCTGTTGAATTTTATGTGTAACTTTTTATGTAGATAAATTTTCATATAAAATTCACCTTGATCCGAGATCGTACCGAAAAGTTACGGCTGTTTTACCGGAGCACACGCATACGGCAAAAATTCTGACCTGGTAGTAGATCCAATCTACTATTGCACATCTCATGTGCCTGGCGTATGATCCTGGGTTTTGATTTGACCAATTACATTGATCTTCGCTCGTTGCAACTGGCATTACGTGCATCACTTAACTCCGATGGCGGAAATCCGACCGGTAGGAGTATGTCATTACACTACCATTGCAGCAAGAATACGAAACCAGATCATAGATCAATCTGAAAACTTGCATATCTCCATATGCACACATCCCAAATCCATAACAAAATAGCTATGGTTCTGATACCACTGTTGGGATACGAGGTAGGCTACGCTAGCGCAAAACAAAATTTTTCTACTGCGTAAACTAGGAAAACTGTCGTATATGGATCACGAGGTAACCACTCGACGCACTGGTGCGAAAGATGTAGAATCGTGTCGGGGCATCGAATTCGATCAGCATAGTCGAACACGTAGTCGATCACGTCGACGTCGAGCAGCTCTTTAGCAGCTTGTCCACGTACAGTGAGGTCGTCCTCGTGTCGCGGCTCGTCGTGGCTCGTCGGCGGCTCGTCCAAGTGCTGCAGGTGCAACACCTCCAAGGTATCCACACGTGCAGAGAGGAAGCGTTGTAAGTCGGACTGCTAGGTCCGCGAGTTGCAACAGGGCGACGTAGGAGGCGTGGCGGCTATGCTTCGGCCAAAAGGTGTAAAACCCTAGGGTGTCCCCACCCCCTCTATTTATAGAGGTTCCTGATGGGCCTCTGGGTCCGAGGCCCATTAGCACTTCTAAACCTGATCCAATTCGGATCATCCAAATTGGGCTTCCAGCCCCGTAAGTGTGTGACCCTATAGGTTTGGATACTTATAGACATGGCCCGAGTACTCCTACTCGGCCTAATAGTCGGTAGCGACCTCTAGCAAGACGTGCCAACTCCTATACGCACACGAAGATTATATCAGATGAACCGTCAAAACATCACGTACATGCTATTCCCTTTGCCTCATGATATTTGGTCTAGCTCGAAGCTGACCGCTCTTTCTCGATCCTGTGATTCGGAATCCCTTTGTAGGTTAACTATTAACCGTATGTAGCATGGCCATGCATTTCTGGATTCGATCACTCGAGGGGCCCAGAGATATCACTCTCAATCAGAGAAAGGAAAATCCCATCTTGATTGACCATGCCTCACAGCACGCTTCTTGACAAACCTGAAAACTACCTTTTTAACTACCCTATTACGGTGTAGCATTTGATAGCCCCTAAGTAAGTTGATCCACATCTTGAGTACGTGCAACAATCTCAGGTCTAAGGACAAAGCGTACACGTTGTGTAAAGAGAGAACTACTTCTCGTGTTTGGTCAGTCCTAGCACATGTCTCTACATGTGCGTACATTATTAGTTAGACATGTCCATGTCCATGACTTGTGAAACATAGTCATCAACTAATACATGTGCTAGTCTAATATTCATGTGTGTCCTCACATGAACTCCGACTAGGGACAACTTTAGAATAACCATACAAGTAAAGAGTTTCACATACAATTCACATAATTGCAAATCAATTCAAGTAGCCTTTAATGGATATTCAAGGAACACAATATAAATCATGGATACAAATGGGATATCATCATCTCTATGATTGCCTCTAGGGCATACCTCCAACAAATGCTTCCGACCCGCCAAGAGAAGTAAGTATCTGTGGCTGTAGCCCCCGAGTATCTATTCGTTGTTGATCTTCTTTGCCGACTAGTTTCCTTCTATGCAAGAAGACGTATTTGTGTTCTTTTCACCCCTTCCTCCTCTTAGTGGTGATGATAGCTAAAACGCACGTCGTAATTTTGGACTGGGTTGCTCTGTAATTGGGGCCACCCAGGAGGAAGAGGAGGAGGAGGATGAAGAGACCAAGTCCCTCAGCAGCTCTGACACTGTTGCTACTGAGGATTTTGTTGTGCAGCTTCGTACTTCAGAGTAGGTCGGAGCATCCTCTGGCGCATCGAAGCGTTGTGCTGAAGATGAGCTTGATGCCAGTTTAGCCCCGCTGCTGATGAGGAGACGGATGGCGGTTGTCAAAAGGCACATTTCGCGTAGTCTTCGCATTGTCGAAGTTGCTCTTCCACCAGTAAAAACCGTCAAGGAAGGGCAAGACCCTGAGGTGCGGGTACGATTAAGCTTGTATAGCAATGCCACAACTATTGATCATGACTTCTTTTTCTTGTAGCGGCCGATGATGTAGCCAAGACAACGAAGATAGCGGCTCATACTGTTCCAACTAAAGTTGCAGCGAGTGGGGAGGACATTAATGCTGGGGATGATCGCAGGCCTCCCGCTACTGAAGTGAACCTTGCATGTATTGAGGTACTCGTAGGGGATGAAGTTAGGACTACACTGGCTGGCAGTACACAGGAAATGCTGCCACTTGCCCTGCCAAGGCTGTCCACCCCCACTGTCCAACGGATGCGGTTGGTGGGGAACCCGTCACTGAATCTGCGGAGATCCAATAGGTGAGTACTCTGTTGTTATTTGAGTACCCATTTTGTATCGAGTACTTGGTTGTCTTCCTTTTCTTATACTCTATCTTGTGTAGGACATCCTCAAACGTGAACCTTGGTGTATCAGGTTTGTGGTCGACAACTGATGGCGCAAGCCACTCAATTGAAGATCCAGCTCCCGCTCCTACCGCAGTCCTAACTAAGGAGAATCCAGCTCCGACGCCGGAGGCAGGTGCCACATCCTTTATTGCTGCACTAATGGGTGATGTGATCAGCTCGTTGAGAATGCTACGCTGCCAGCTCCCGAGCCCGTTGTGCCTAGAGCGCTCCCTGAAGCTGTGCCTGTGGAGAATCTGCCCACGTCGAAGGTCTTGGATGCAATACCTTTCAATGCTACTAATCTCGGAGTCTCTAAGCTTGAGGCTACGCGGACTCTTGAAGTCGTGGCTGCCACAGCTGGGACATCATTTGAGGTAGGGGCATCAGCAGGTTATGAGCTAGTCCCAGTACCCAGCACAAGGAGTGAGTCGGCCACGGAGGGTCTGCTACGGCCTGAGGAGGTCCAGGCCTTCAAGAGCCCCATGTTGGATCCGCAGACGGTGGCTACCATCCTGGAGATGAACCAGCGTGTCGCGTCATATACTGACGTACATTCTGATTTTGGTCTTGTACTTTGCAAGTTGTCTTCTGCGCATCCTCTGATTACTAATTTCTGGTGAATAGGACCTGATCAACCATTCTCGCTGGAATGCTCAATTTCTGCAGGAGCATGGTGAAGCCATGCGCTGGATTGAGGTGCTGGAGAAACAACTGGCCAAAAAATGACTGCAATCCTCCCTGCTTGTGATGAAGTTTGATAGTGCGGCGGTGTCCTTCCGAGTGGAGAGGCAAGAGTTTGTGAGTGAAAAAGACCATCTTGTTGCTCGTAACAAGTCGTTGCACCACAAGATTGAAAGTGAGTACTCGCATTTGCGGCCTCCGTTTGTCTGGAATCTGTAGTCTTTTGATTGACTTCTTGTTTCCATTGCGCAGAATATAAAAACCAAGAAATTGTGCTAAAGTACTCCATCACCAATTGGATGAACGCCTTCTACCGGTTGACCGATCAGCATGATAAGTTGGTGCGACAGGTTGAGAAGATGGAGCATGATCTGGAGAAAAAATCCAAAATGCGTTGGGATGGTGAAGTCAGTCTTGTTGAAGCTATGACTACCCTCTGGGCGCAACAAATTGAACTCTAGTAGTGGACTGAGGTGGCTTAGCCTTTGGCTGATATGGTGGAGCCTCCAATTGAAGGCGCAGAACCTTGCGCACTGGTGGAAAAACTCTGAGACGCGCCAGCAAAAATCACCAGCTATATCCAAGGGATGGCGAAGTCTATTTCCAAGCAACTGTTAGGCTTTGTCAAGTCCTTTTACCCCAAGGCCGACCTATCTCCTGTTGTGGAGGGGATCGCCAGGGACTGTACTGATGAAGTCTTCCAGCGGTATTTAGAGGAGGTGGACCCCATCATTGAAGAGGTGGTCAAATACTTGGATGTGCAGTAGTCTTCTTTATCCTTTTTATTTGGTCAGGAAAAAAAATTTAGTCCTGTAATGGTATGTCCGTGTAAATAATTTTGAGTCTTAAAGCAATTTATTGCTCTTTGACTAGTTTTCTGCAACATTTTAGTGCATCTCAAACTTTGGTCCTAGTTCTTGCTCGTGCGACCAAGTTGAGTGCCTGCGCACAAGGCTACTGTTGTGAGCCTCTTTGGGGAGCAATTTGTCGAGTGCTTGGGTACTCGAGCTATCCGGTAGTAGTTGACAAGTAGTTTCTCCAGGATTCTTCGTTATAGGGCTTTTTTCCTTGATGCTTCTGCGTGAACAACTTCCATTATTACTGCTTTGTTAGGAGGGACACATGGGACTATTGTTCTCCCTTGCCTGGTATACGAGTAGTCTTTTGATTCCGAGGGAGATTGCAAGACGAAGGCCGTGTAGCAGTACTTCGTACTCGGCTTCATTTTTTGAGACTTCCCAAAAGATTTGTAGTACATTTTTGAGTTGGTCTCCTTTTGGGGAAATGAGGAGCACACCTGCGCCAGCTCCTTCGAGTTTGAGGGAACCGTCGAAGTACATTACCCAGTTTTCTGGCCTCTCGACTGGTGTTGGCACTTGGTTTTTTGTCCATTCAGCCATGAAGTCAACCAAAGCTTGAGATTTGATAGTTGTCCTTGGTTTGAAATCCAAAGATAGGGCTCCAAGCTCTACTGCCCATTTGGAAATTCTACCCGTGGCATCTCTATTGTGGAGGATTTCACCGAGCGGGAAGTCGGTAATGACTATAATGCTGTGCTCTTGAAAATAATGTCGTAGTTTCTGTGAAGTGAGCAAGATTGCATAAAGCAGCTTCTATATTGGTGGGTACCAGGTTTTGGAGTCGGAGAGTACTTCGCTGACGAAGTATACGGGTCTCTCAACTTTATAAACGTGGCCTGGTTCAGACCATTCGACTACTATTGCGGTGCTGATGACGTGAGTAGTAGCCCCTATGTATAGGAGTAAGTCCTCGTTTGGAGATGGAGCAGTGAGGATTGGTGGTTTTTACAGAAAGTCTTTGAGTTGCGTCAATGCTTTGTCTGCCTCTTCTGTCCATTTAAACTTGTCCTATCATTTGAGAAGCTTGAAGAAGGGTAGACCTCGTTCTCCCAGTCTTGAGATGAATCGATTAAGGGCTGCCATGCAGCCCATGAGTTTCTACACATCCTTGATGCTAGCTGGTGCATGCATATTTTTGATGGTAGATATTTTCTCTGGATTGGCCTCAATGCCGCGATGGCTAATGATGAAACCAAGTAATTTGCCGGAAGGTACTCCAAAAACGCATTTGGTAGGGTTAAGCTTCCATTGGAAAGCTTGTAGGCTTGAGAAGGTTTCCTTCAAATCGACGATTAGATCCTCCTAATTTCTTGTTTTGACGACTATGTCGTCTACGTAAGCTTCTACATTACGATGCAATTGCTTTTCGAAGCACATCTGTATAGCTCATTGGTAAGTTGCCCCTACGTTTTTTAGTCCAAATGACATTGTTTTGTAGCAAAAGGCCCCAAATGGAGTGATGAAGGCTATCTTAGCTTGATCTTCTTCTTTGAGGCTTATCTGATGATAACCCGAGTAACAGTCGAGAAAGCATAGCAAATCGCACCCAGCAGTAGAGTCGACTACTTGGTCGATCCTGAGTAGTCCAAAGGGGTCTTTTGGACAATGTTTGTTGAGGTCCGTGTAATCGACGTACATTCTCCATTCGTTGTTTTTCTTGCGAACGAGTACAGGATTGGCTAGCCAATTAGGGTGAAAGACTTCTTTGATGAACCCTACTGCGAGTAGTTTGGCTAGCTCTTTTTTTATTGCTTCTCGTCTATCTTGGGTGAACCTGCGGAGGCGCTGTCGTTTTGGGGTAGCTTTGGGATCAACGTTTAGAGAGTGCTCAATCAATTCCTTGGGCACACTAGGCATGTCAGCTGGTTTCTAGGCGAAGATATCATGGTTTGCCCGAAAAAAACTGATGAGCACGGTTTCCTATTTAGGGTCTAGTCCTGTTCCAATCAAAGCTGTTTTAGAAGAGTCGCCAGTTTGGAGATCAACTATTTTGAAGTCTTTCTCATTTGTTGGCTTCACCTTTGCTGACCACGGCTTATTTTCTGGTATTTCGAGTTCTGTTGTGTGAAGTTTCTTTGAAGCTGTGAAAACTTGTTGCATAGGGCTGGGTGCTTGAGAGGTTGCGGCAATCTCCACTGCTTCGGTGTCGCACTCGTAGGATCGCCGTAAATCTCCTCGTAGCGTTAGTTCTCCCTTGGGCCCTGGCATTTTGAGTACTAGGTAAATGTAGTGTGGTATAGCCATAAACTTAGCCAGAGCTGGTCTCCTGAGTATGACGTGGTAAGATGTCTCGAAGTCGGCGACTTCAAATCTAATGTACTCGGTTTGGTAGTGTTCCTTAGTTCCGAAAGTGACTGGCAGGACGACTTGTCCTAGTGGTATGGTTGTGTATCCTGGTACGATTCCGTAGAAGGGTGAGTCTGTTGGAGTCAGCATGTCCGTGACGTCAAGACACATTTTCCTTAGTGTTTTTGCGAAAATGACGTTGAGTCCACTTCCGCCATCGATGAGTACTTTTGTCAATTTTGAGCCTGCAACAACAGGATCGAGTACTAGGGGAAATCGGCCTAGTTCTGGGAATTTTGTCTACTGGTCCCTTATGCTGAAGGTTATGGGTACCTCTAACCATTTTAGCGGTGCTGGATCTGTTAGTTCGATGGCCATGATTTCCCTGAGTACCAGTTTACTGGACCGCTTGGATGCGGTGCCTGGGATTCCACCAAAAATGACGTTAACTGTTTTGGAGGCGGTCTAGAAATCGCCTTCTCCTTCTTTGTCGTTGTGGACCTTGTTTTTACCTTTATCTTTTTCCTTGTTGTACTCCTCGGGAGGTGGTGGTGCGGGAAAATCTTGCATTACTCGACGCATGCTGTAGCAGTCTATTGCTGAGTGTTTGCTAATCGGGTGCCATAGGCACTATTTTTTGAGTAGTTCGGTGAAGCTTGGCCCATCATCGGTTTTGCGGGATCCCTTCTTCCCTGAGTTAGTCATGGAAGCGATGGTGTTGTCGTATTTTCTTTTGCAATTTTGATTACTCGAAAAGTTGTTTCGAGTGTCACTATGTCAGTTTCTATCCTGGTCATGGTTGTTATTGTCGCGCCCGTGGTTGCGATGAGAGCCGAACCGTTCTCGCTCTTTGTCTTCTTCATCTTCCCATTGTTGCACCATGACTTTGAGATCCTTGACATTGGTTGGTCGTCGTCTGCCGAAGTCTTGGTATGTTCGTCGATCATAGAGGCCATTTTGGAAGCACTCGATGACGTCTGTTTCTGAAATGTCGACTATAGTGGCCTTCTTTTCGAAGAATCATCGTAAGTAGTCCCGTAGTGTTTCGCCTTCTTTCTGTTTTACTTGACTTAGGTCAATCTTGTTGCCTGGTCTAGTCATGGAGCTAGCATAGTTGTTGGTGAAAGCTTTTGTCAAGTCTTCCCAAGAGTCGATTGATCTAGGCTTGAGTGACTCCAGCCATGTTAGAGGTGTAGGTTCCATGCATATGGGGAAATGGATGACTTTGGTGTCGTTATTGCCTCTGGTTGCCTGGACTGCTAATGAGTAACATCGGAGCCATTGAATTGGATCTTGCTTACCATCATACTTAGTGATTCCTGTTGGCTTAAATTTTTTGGGTAATCTTGTCCTCATTACTCGAGTTGTTTAGGCAGGGAAGTGGTTGTAATTGTCGACTTCTCGCTCGCATCGACTATTGATTATTTCCCATTGATCGCTGAAATTTGATACTTCATGAATTTTTCGAACATGGCGAGGACTTTTTGCGGAATTGGTGCAGCTGACCTCTCCAATATCTTTTTGTCACACTGGAGCGTCGTGTTTGCTCGGTCCTTGGCTATGTTGCCTTGGTTGGTTGACTACTTCGTTGTTATTTCTTTGTGCTTCGTGGAAGCCATTGTTGACTGCAGCACCTCTACTGCCCTCTTGATGAGCTGTAATGCGAGGAACAGATGGGATTGGTGATTCCTTATCGAGTAGCTTGTAAGCTTGTTCTGCAAGTTGTGCAATTAGTCTGTTGCCTCGCTGCGCAAGTTGAGCTGTTATTTTGTTGTCTTTGTCTCGAGGTATGAGAGTGGATATAGGGTTGATTGAGGCAATTGTTGCGAGTGGAGTGTTGTGCTCTTGAGCCTGTACTGCGTCAAATGCTCTTTCAAGGTTTGTGATGGGAATGTTTGTAGCCAGCATTTGTCGGCATTCAGCCCGAGTAATATTGCGCATCCTTCTTTGGTTTCTTTGATCGGAAGTTTCATCTTGTGGGGCATTAGCTGATGACTCGTCCTTTGAGACATTGTTAAGTTGTGCTATCCGTTGAGAGGTTCTCTATTGGCTAGTACCCACGTTGTTATTTTGAGTAATGACAAGACTTCTCTATCTGCGTAGTAGCTTCCAGAGCTTGATGTTGTGATTTCTGTTGAACTATCCTTGGGCTGGTCCTGATAGCGGGATCTCTGGGATGTAGTCCGAGTCGGAGTCGTCATCCTTGTCCTCCCTGTATTCGAGTTGAGTTCGAGTGAGGAGACCTTGGTAGACTTCGGCTGCATTGCGGAGTCCGTATGGGAACCGTTTTGGAGTCAAAGTCAGTTTGTGAAGTGACTGGGATCGAGTAGTCCAAACTGGGTTCGAGTCCTCAGTGTAGTTGAACTTGGTGTTGTTGATTTTGAAATTTCGGTTTTTCCTGACTGAATCCTCTGTTTTCGGCTGAAAAAGGCTTTTGTCAAGAGATTTTTCTTCTCTTGGATGTTGACAATTTGGCGCTAAAACGATCCAGCGTCATTGGCGATACAGAGCCAAGATCCGAAAATGAAAGTTGCGCCTGCCTCGAAGGTGAAAACAGGCTTGATAACGACAAGTGCCATCGAGCTCGCGCAGAGAAACTCGACGACTCCCCCTACCTGGCGCGCCAACTGTCGGTGTTTTAGACCGGCAACCCGCCTAGGGGGTAGCCTAGGTGGTCTTTTGTGCGGTAAGGGCCGTCGAGAATCAAGGAGTCAATGGTGACGCAAGGAACACGATTCAGATAGGTTCGGGCTGCTAGATCGCGTAATACCCTACGTCCTGTGAGTTGGTTGTATTGAACTTGGATGATTGGAGGAGTTGTCTTTGAGGGGGTCCCTGCCCGCCCTTATATACTCGGGAGGGCAGGGTTACAAGTTTGAATCCTAGTTGGGTACGATTACAGAGTTATACTCGGTGTAGACCGAGTAGTTTCCATATGCACACCTAACTAGTCCGAGTGGGATACGCTTCCTGTCGCGTAGCCCCCTAGTCTTGATTGTGTCTGAGTACGTCCCTTAGTCGGCCGCACAGGGCCTACTCGTGGGCCTGGGATGTATGCCCGACAGGCGGCGGTGGTAGTGGCCCAGAGTGGGGCTGGGAAGATGGAGAGAGGGTCGGGGAAGGCTTTGCGGTGCTCGAATTGCAACAGGAGTGGCCGGAGGTGGGTGCTCCACGAGCGACGTCAATGACGGGCGGTGGGATTTCGGGCAGGCAGCCGGCGAGCATGGGCAGGGGCTTTTATAGCCGGCAAAGGAGAGGCAGAGGGAGTGGGATGCTGAGGCGAGGGTCTTTGCGCATTGGGCGGCGCTGCGGTGGCCGAGTGGTGGCGGCAGTGGGCGCGTGCGCACAAATGACCGGCAGTAGCGTGGCGAGGCAGCGGTTGGCCGGCAAGGATCTTGCCGTGCAGAGGGAAGGATAGCGCATGCGGTGAGTGGCCAGCTGCGGCGCTTGTTATGTCGTTCTTTGGCTGGTGGTTGGGTAGCGCGACGGTGGCAGCCATCAGGCGCTGTGTGGCGCCAGCGAGTTCACCGTGGCGTGCTGACCGCGCCCAGACGCACATGGTCAACGCGTGTGGCGCGTGAGGGGGTGATCTTCTGTGCACTCTCAAAGATTGATCTACACGGTGCAAACTCCAAATGTAAAAGTTTGAGACCAAACTATAGACTCCAACTTCTATAAAGGCCAACAGGTGAAAAACTTGATAGATTTGGAGATAAAATCGTGTGAACTTTTGTAGAATGCCGATCAAACTAATTTTGAATTTGATTTGAAATTAGACGAAACTTCAACCCAGTTTTTGAGCACCTTCCACTCAAAATCAGAAAAAAGTGCTAATTATGAGGGAATTGAGGTTGATCAAGCTAAGGTAGAAGCTATTTAGGGATGGTCTGTACCAAAGACTATTACACAAGTGCGGAGTTTCCTAGGACTTGCTGGTTTCTATCACCGTTTTGTGAAGGACTTCAGCACCATTGCTGCACCATTGAATGAGCTTACGAAGAAGGGAGTGCCATTTAGTTGGGGCAAAGTACAAGAGAACTCCTTCAACATGCTAAAAGATAAGTTGACACATGCACCCCTCCTCCAACTTCCTGATTTTAATAAGACTTTTGAGCTTGAATGTGATGCTAGTGGAATTGGATTGGATGGTGTTTTGTTACAAGAAGGCAAACCTGTTGCGTATTTTAGTGAAAAATTGAGCGGGCCTGTTCTGAATTATTCTACTTATGATAAGGAATTGTATGCTCTTGTTCGCACATTAGAAACATGGCATCATTACTTGTGGCCCAAAGAATTTGTTATTCATTCTGATCATGAATCTTTGAAGCATATTCGTAGTCAAGGAAAATTGAACCGTAGACATGCTAAGTGGGTTGAATTGAATCTTTTCCTTATGGTTGAATTGAACCTTTTCCTTATGTTATTAAGCACAAGAAAGGGAAAGAAAATATTATTGTTGATGCTTTGTCTAGGAGATATACCTTGCTTAATCAACTTGACTACAAAATCTTTGGATTAGAAATAATTAAAGACCAATATATTTATGATGCTGATTTTAAAGATGTGTTGCTGCATTGTAAAGATGGGAAAGGATGGAACAAATTCATTATTAGTGATGGGTTTGTGTTTAGAGCTAACAAGTTATGCATTCCAGCTAGCTTCGTTCGTTTGTTGTTGCTGCAGGAGGTGCATGGAGGTGGCTTGGTGGGGTATTTGGGAGCAAAGAAAACGGAGGACATACTAGCTGGTCATTTCTTTTGGCCAAAGATGAAAAGAGATGTGGAGAGATTTGTTGCTCATTGCACGACATGTCAAAAGGCTAAGTCACGGTTAAATCCACACGGTTTATATTTGCCTCTACCTGTTCCTAGCGCTCCTTGGGAAGATATTTCTATGGATTTTGTGTTGGGTTTGCCAAGGACTAGGAAGGGACGTGATAATGTGTTTGTGGTTGTTGATAGATTTTCTAAGATGGCACATTTCATACCATGTCATAAAACCGATGATGCTACTCATATTACTGATTTGTTCTTTCGAGAAATTGTCCGTTTGCATGGTGTGCCCAACACAATTGTTTCTGATCATGATGCTAAATTTCGTAGTTATTTTTGGAAGACTTTATGGGGAAAACTAGGAACTAAGCTTTTGTTTTCTACTACATGTCATCCCAAAACTGATGGTCAAACTGAAGTTGTAAATAGAACTTTGTCTACTATGTTAAGGGCTGTTTTAAAGAAGAATATTAAGATGTGGGAAGATTGTTTGCCTCATATTGAATTTGCCTATAATCGTTCGCTGCATTCTACTACAAAGATGTGCCCATTTCAGATTGTGTTTTGTTTCTTGCCTTTTCCTTCTTCTGAAAAACTAAATTTTAATGCTACTAAGCGTGCTGAATTGATATTGAAACTGCATGAAACAACTAAAGAAAACATAAAATGTATGAATGCTAAATATAAGTTTGTTGGTGATAAAGGTAGAAAGGAACTAATTTTTGAACCTGGAGATTTAGTTTGGTTGCACTTGAAAAGGATAGGTTTCCTGAATTGAGAAAGTCTAAATTGATGCCTAGGTCTGATGGGCCATTTAAAGTGTTAGAGAAAATTAATGATAATGCATATAAGCTCGATCTGCCTGCAAATTTTTAGGTTGGTCCTACATTTGACATTGCAGATTTGAAGACATATTTGAGAGAAGAAGAGCTTGAATCAAGGACGACTCAAATGCAACAAGGGGAGGATGATTAGGACATCACCATAAACGAAACATCCACACCGACACCAGTACTAGTTTTTGGTCCTATTACTCGCACCCGTGCTCATCAACTTAATCATCATGCAAGTTCACTCTTGAGTTCCTATCCATCATATGTAGACCATGGAGACATGTGCACTCTTGTTTCGGTTAGGAACCACGGAGAAGACCGAAATGGAAAAGGATTCGCGCAGGCTGGATTTGGACTGTAGGATAGCACCAACTTGTAATGATCACCACGGTTGCATACAAACTTGGATTGGGGCGTTAAAGTACTTCATGGAATCCTTATGAAGTCTATTTTCATATGGATCTGGACTCAAGTCTATATCTATTCTGAGGCAGCTGCAATTACCAAATTACTACTGATAGGTTTTCTGTCCAAAGGTGTTGCGTCACCTTATTTTAGCCCAATGGGCCGTGTATCAAGTCGGGTCCATTAGGGACGCATCCTAGGGTTGGAGCATGACCCCAACACCCTGGTGGTCGAAATCCCACCTTCATATACCTCTTAGCCACCACCAAGAATAGTTGGGTTTGTTTAGATTAAGTTTAGCTTTTGCTACTTGCTTGTAAGCACGCGTGCTGGATCAGCCGCCTGTCTTCTTATCTTTGGAACCCCGTCATTATTGAGATTGAGTTTGAAACCTTCATGTTCATCTAGTAAATTCAGTACTTGTTATACTTATTCTTGTTAGTTCCTCGATTGCTTGCAGGATGAGTGCCCTAGTGGCTGGGTGACGCGCTCCACAAGATCGCGACAGCCATTGGAGGTGGTGTATCGGTTGATAAGGCGCAGTGTCCTTGGAAGGCTGTAGTCGGGCTGTGAACGTTGTCTCCATCCACCAATCAAGGTATCCCATGCCCTCTCATCAAAAGATCGGAAACATACCCTAGCAGGTTCCTATCACTTGCTCTAGCAACTTCTTCAATTGCTTCTTCAGTTCATCTAACTCATCGGCTGACATCCGGTATGGCCTCTATGCTACCGGTCCTGCACCGGGTATCAAGTCAATCATGAACTCCAATCCCGATCTGGGGGTAGTTCTGTCAGCTCTTCTGGAAACACGTTGGGGATCTCACACACCACGGGTACCTCTTCAATGGTCTTGGGGTTCAAGTTGCATATCATCGGGGCTGTCTTGGGGTACAACAGCTCAAACTGTACTTGAACTCTGCTCGGATGTTCCAATATGACAAAGCAGGGGTTACACGAAACCAGTCCCTTGTGCTTGAAGACTTCAACACTGTCAAATCTGCTAGTTACTGCTGCTTTTCAATCACCAACGGAACTGCCTTGCAGTCTAGGGTGCTCCTGACCTCTCCGAGGGGAGAACTAGTTATAATAGGCCTTGGTCAAGGCATAGTGGGGAGAGACCGTTCTTCCACAAACTTGGTCAAAACATAAGAAAACTTGGCACCAGTATCGAACAAAGTTGTAGCTTTGAATAAATCAATAAGGAACTCACCAAGAGCAACGTCTGGAGCTGCTGCGGCATCCTCAGTGGTCAAGTGGTTCACTCGTCCTTGAGTAGGTGGTAGTGTGGTCCTTGCCGGGTTCCTCTACGGTAGTCCTCCTAGTGCTGGTGTCTTGACGGGTGTCTTGTACAGGTTGGTGCGGTTCTGTCCTCCTGCCTGAGTCTTCTGCGAACACTCATATGACTTGTGCCTGGGCTGGAAGCACGTGTAGTAGACGATCAACTTTGCTCCCTCCGGAGCGATAGGCTGCTGTAGTCTCAGTTTCCAAGTACCTAAACTTCCACCTTATGCACTAGGTTTTCTTTGTGGAGGGTAGCTGCGAGGCTTCTGCTGCTAAAACTGTAGGGGGCTTGTCCTCGGCCTCTGAGACGGCCCTGAGTGTCCAAACTACTCCTAACACTTTCTCTTGTGTCCTCATAACTCCTCGAACTCCAACCTCAACTTCTCCACTCGGAGTTCCTTGCCCACAAGTGCGAGCAAAGTAGGGCAGTCGTGAGTGGACAAGTGCATCTCCATGCCATGGTGAAGTCCCTTGCGAAACCAGTACATCTTCTTCTTCTCCATGTTGGAGTCATCTAGTGTGTACCTCATCAGCTCCTGAAACTTGTTGGCGTACTCCTGGACTTTCATATTTCCCATCTTCAAGTTTTGGAACTCATCCGCCTTCCGATCCATGACTACTTCTGGGATATGGTGGTCGTGAAATGCTGCAGTGAACTCGTCCCACGTGATGTGCACTGGATCTGTGTGAGAGCCACAAAAGCTATCCCACCAAGCACATGCTATCCCGATCAACTGGTGGGTGGCCAACGCAACACACTCCTCATCCGTACAATATGTCAGGTCCAGCTTCTTCTCGATCTCCCTCAGCTAGTCGTCTGCATCTAGTGGGTTGTCGGAGTTGTCGAGCGTGGGTGGACAGAGCTTGGTCAATCCTTCAACTTTCCTCTGAAAAGACTCAATTGGAGGGTTCCTGCGCTATCCTCCCTACTAGTTGTAGTAGAGCAAAGCATCAGCCATGGTCTGCATTAGCTGCGTCTGAACTGCCATCACCTCTACAAGGTTAGGCGGAGGCGGTGCCTGCTGGTCCTCTGCACCTCCAGCGTTCATGTTCTGCTCCTGTTCCTCCTCACCCTCTTGGTGAACTTCTCCCTCAGCGCCAACTGCGTCTCCTTGTACCTTCCTCTCTCGAACACGGACACCACATCCTTCATGGCGACCTCCACGAAGTCCGCCTTGAGAAGCGTGACCTCCACGGTGACCACGACCTGTGCTGGGGTTAGGCCCTTCCTCGTTGGCCACCTCTTCAAAATGGTGCAGCAACCGTCCCGACCTCCTCAAACTTGACATCTGTCCAAATGAGATCATAATCAAGGGTTACTCTTAAGAAATTAGATAGGGGGTAGGGTTCTTCATAGGCTTGGCAACAAGTGTGAGATCTACACTGACCACAAGAGCTTGAAGTACTTCTTCACTCAATCCAAGCTGAACATGAGATAAAAGAGATGTCTGGAGCTAATCAAGGATTATGAGTTGGAAATTCACTAGCACCCCGGAAAAGCCAACGTTGTGGCTGATGCTCTGAGCAGAAAAGCCTATTGCAACAACCTAATGGTGAGAGAGAGCAACCTGAATTGTGTGAGGAGATGGAGAAACTTAAGCTGGAAATCGTTGAGCAAGGACAGCTGTGTGAACTACAAGTGACATATGACTTGGAAGATCGGATCAGACAGGCACAAGTGCATGTTCAGAAATTGAATCTCTTCGGAAGCAAATGAAAAGAGGCAAGGCAACTGATTACCGGATGGATGACAAAGGCACTGTTTGGATGAAGGACAGGATTTGTGTACCCAAAGACCAAGCTATTTGACAGTCTATTTTGAAGGAAGCCCATGACTCTAAGTACTCTATTCACCCAGGATGCACCAAGATGTACCAAGATTTGAAGGAGAGGTTCGGGTGGAAAGATATGAAAGTCAACATAGCCAACCATGTCGTCTATTGTGACACTTGCAAACAAGTGAAGGTTGAGCACCAGAGACGGGCAGGCCTGCTTAAACCGCTTGAGATACTAGTTTGGAAGTGGGAAGACATCTCCATGGACTTCATTGTGGGTTTGCCTAGGACTCAGAAGGGAAACGATTCGATTTGGGTGATTGTGGACAGGCTCATCAAGGTCGCTCACTTTATACCAGTCAAGAGCAACTATAGAACCGAGAAGCTTGCAGAGCTATACGTTGACAATATCTTAAGGCTACAAGGAGCACTTAAGAGTATTGTGTCCAACAGGGGTCCACAGTTTGTTGCCATGTTCTGGAGGAGCTTTCATAAGGCTATGGGTACTACGTTGGAGTACAGCGCAGCGTTTCACCCACAGACAGATGGGCAGACTGAGAGAGTGAACTAAATCCTGGAGGATATGCTAAGAGCTTGTGTGCTTACCTACGGAGCTGACAAGATTCTCTTAGGGGGGGGGAGACTGTAATATTCCAAAAAATTGTAATATTTGTGCGAGTGAAATTTGCAAAAATTTAAAACTTTTTGTTTGAATTGTGTACCCATTTGAAAAGCTCATTAATTTCTCTCTCATCCTTAAATTCCATCTCAAAATTTGTGTAGTGTGATTTGGATCTTCTTCGATTTCATTTGCATCTTATGTTTGAGTGTGCATTTAAATTTTGAATTCAATTAAAAATTCAAACCAAATTCAAACTAAATTTTGGATTTTATTTGCATCTCGCCTGCCCGCTTGCACCGCACGTGACGTTGTGGGCACAGTCACCGTGCGCCATCGGCTATGCCGTGCGCGCCCACGCCGCGCCACGCAGTGCCGAGGCACACCTAGCTGTCATGTAGGCACCACGTGCAGCTGACGTGGCAAGCCGGGCCCACCTATGGGGCCCACTAACATCTGACCCCATGGGGCCCACTGTCGGGAGGGACCCCTAACCTGTAGGGCCCACGTTGACCATTGATCATTGACCGGTCAACGCTGACCATTGATCGGTCAACATTGACGTCAGCATGACATCACAGGACACGTAGCACGCCCTTGTGCTGCCACGTGAACCAATCACCCGCTGACACGTGTCATCTTTTTAATAAATTTTTTATGAAATTGTTAAATAACTAAATAAATCCCCTACTATTTAAAAATTCATAACTAATTCCTTTTAACTCCAAAAAATATAAAACTAGTTGCATTAATTTCAAAAAATCGAGCCTATGCTATTTGTTGCTAGTTTGGTATTATTTGGATCTTCTAAATTTAGCTTTCTTAAAGTTTTTACCTAGATGTAATGTTGCTTAATTTATGTTTCGTCGTATCTCATTCTGTTCCGACCCGAGATACGATTAGGAAGACCTTCAAGACTCCGACTACGCCGAGGAGGATCCAATTGACTACAGACTAGGTGTCATGTCACTCCCAATCATATAGATCCTATGTGTGCTTAGTTGCTAGTATTTTATTTACGTTGCTTGATGATGATGGATTGCATAGCCAATATTTTTAGCCATGCCTTGATACTTGTTTGTCCTGTTTTCCTTGTTCACCTATTTTTGTAGACTAGCTACAGACCCCTAGCTAGTCCACCACTCATTTATCCCTATACATGCTTTTGAGTTATGGATGGGCTTTTGCCATGGATTAAGGATGGGATTCCTTGAACACTCTCGCGTGTGTTTTGGGTGAGTGTGATCCCTTGATGTGTTTTTGCAAGAGCGAACCCTGGTTGGTACTGAGGAGTGCCTTGCCGGAGAGAGAGCTTTCTGGACTCTCGCCATACCCCGTACATGTGGTGTGTAACTTGTTTGTTACTGAGGAGCAGGTGGTGTAGTTGCATGTTGCATGTGCTTCGGCACATAGTTATTGGTAGAGTGCTCGCTCTTAGCTGCTTAAGGACCGTGTCAATTTACCACCAGTCACAGCAGCTACTTTTCGTACATACCGCTCGCTTACGTTATGGGCATGGTTCGAACCGACACTAGTAGTGGATAGTGCTCTGCCTGTAGGCGGATTGGAGGATCGTGTAAGGAGTTCAAGGCGTTGGCCTGCTCTAACCAGACTGCACCCTGGCGTGGGTAGGTTTCATAGCTTTGAGGTCCTCACTGGTGACAGCATGCCCTGCAGCTAAGGATGGTTCCAGACTCAAGGAAATAGGAGAGAGCTATCCACTTACTAGGGCTCCGGCTGTTAGCTGGGGTTTGGACGGATCGCTACCGTTCAAGCTCCATCCGTGTGGGTACAGTTGTACAACCTACAACTCTACAGAGTGTATAAAGCTATAGCTATAGTCCGTGTTCCCTAGTTATGGACAGTGTTGTTGACTACAGCTACTTCTCACTAGACTTCTCTTGTGCTTCTACCTTCCCCTTTTTGAGATAGGCCGACGTTTGCCATTGAGATATGAGGGAAGGGAGCTCTCACATCGCCTAGTGTGTTTGGGTGCTGGACCCTTGGGTGAAGGTTCCGGTGATTTGTGCCGACTTCCTTGGTTGAGGTGTTGACCTCGGAGATGATGTTGCTTTGCTGCTTCCTTGATGGCGGCGGCTGCTGCTGCTGCATAAACCCCTACAACCATATATAGGGTTTACTCAAGCATATAGTATATATCCCCCGTTTCCTCTTGCTGCTTTGGGAGTTGACATGGCCTACCCGCTTCTCAGGTAGATGGTGGCTTTTCAAAGTCGAAGCCTAACTACGACTTCGACAACGACGGTTGGGAAGACTAGGGACCGTTCTTCGCTCGAGTCGCCTCTGGAGATGGAGTTCACCATAGCTTATGTTTCCCCTCCATGGATGTTTTACCTTTTGTTGATTGAGTCCTGATGGACTTTGTACCGGCATGTGCCACTGAGATGTACTCGTACTCATGTTATGTATGATAGTTGTACTCTGTTACCCTTTCTATATTTCTGTGTTGGTATGGATTTGTACTATCCGAGAAAGGGATTCGCACGTGATAGCCTTCCTGGGACTATCACTAAGGTGCATAGGCTTGAATTCTCAGAAGTGGGAATTCGGGTCTATTTTGCAAACCCTACAGGGATTGCTTCCCCTAATCCCCCTCTTGGTCTTCTATGTTCGGTTCGACTAGGAACCAATCCATGCAGGTTTTCTGTCCTCAGTAGTATAAATTAACGACAGCACCCAGTGCTACTGATAGTCTAATGCTCAATGGTGAATACATGTACTTGTACAAATATAGACAAGAGATAAAACCACGATGTACAGCCAGGGCCGGCCCAGGGCCGGCCCTGGGGGGGCAGGGGGGGCGGCTGCCCTGGGCCCCCAAATCCCAGGGGCCCCACCCCTAGGCAGTCAGCACCCCTAGGCAGGCGCAGTCCCAACTCCCAACGGAGGCCCAGGCAAGGCAGTCAGCACCCCTAGGCAGGCGCAGTCCCAGCTCCCAACGGAGGCCCAGGCAGGAAAAGATAAGTCAGTAAAGTCACGATACAACTCTGGTTCTAGAATCCTAATTAAAGGCAGGCGCACAGGTGGTTCCTAGAATCCTAATTAAAGGCAGGCGCACAGGTGACAGGCCCCATCGGCGGATCAGCCATCGCAAATTCGCAGGCTGCGCGCACGCCCCGTCGCCCCTAGGCCCTAGCGCCGCCCGCCGCCGAAAGTTCTGCAACCTGCTGCCGTGCTAGCTTGCTGCGCGCCTACTGCCGTGCATCGCGCATGCGTGACGGTCGCACTCCCGCGCGTGGTCGTGATCCCCTCCAGAGCTGTCAGCTGTGTCTCGTGAGGGTTTTGTTCCGGTTCTGTACTTCTGTTTAACCTCGCTCGACGAGAAACGAGATCAGGTTGTTCCTATTCGACTGCGACAGCAACTAGGTAGGCTGCTTGATTATCAATTTTTCAATTCTCTATACCATTAATTATTAATTCACTATCACAAGTTATTTAATATTAACCAATTTATAACTATTGTGTATTTATAATAATTTCAGCACTGTGGGATATCATGTCGTTTAGAAAATATGAATCAGGCTGCGAGAAAAGGAAAAGGAAAAGACGTGTGGATGAGTTGATAGAATCACAGAGAGGAGCTATGGATAAATTTTGCAAGAGTTATCATGACCCTAAGAGTAATACGGGCGCCTCGACGAACCCAGATGAGTTGGCAATAGTTGTTGCGGATGAACCAACTAATGGGAATCAAGAAGAAAATGTTAACATCAACGTCGATGATAACAATGTAAGTGACTCTCAGACCACAATAAATGCATCAGGTGCACATGCACAGTCTGCTAGTGTTGATGAGGAACCAATTTACACTTCAGATATTTATGATCCAAGAAATTGGGATAATCTTGATAATAACGCAAGAGACATATTAGTCGAGAAAGGGCCTATAAGAGAAGAAAATATCAAATTTCCTCTAGATGCTGCCTCAAGACATTTTTCATATGCTCATTATTCTAGAAAATTAAGCAATGGAGAGGTACATGATAGAAAATGGTTAGTTTATTCAAAGCATGTTGACAAAGTTTTTTGTTTCTGCTGTAAAATCTTCAAGTCTAGCACTAGCAAGAGTCCTAGTTCCTTAGCAGGTGATGGGTTAAGAAATTGGAAGCATATCAGTGAGAAGCTTAAAGAACATGAAAATAGTGTTGAGCATATTAGTAACATGAATAGTTGGAATGAATTAAGAGCTAGACTGCGGAAAAAGGAAACAATTGACAAAGAATTGCAGCAGCAAATCACAAAGGAGAAAGAACGGTTGAGGCAAGTTTTGTTAAGAATAATAGCCATTGTGAAATTTCTTGGTAAACGCAATTTGGCTTTCAGAGGAAGCAGTGAGCAGCTTTATAATGATAGTAATGGTAATTTCTTAGCTTGTGTTGAGGTGATTGCAGAATTTGACTTGGTAATGCAAGACCACCTTAGACGTATTCAGAACAAAGAAATTCATTATCATTATCTTAGTCAAAAAATTCAGAATGAGTTGATCTCTCTTTTGGCTTCTGATATCACAAGTTATATCATAAAGGTTGTTAAAGAGGCCAAGTATTTCTCTGTTATCCTAGATTGTACCCCTGATGTCAGTCATCAAGAACAAATGACTTTATTAGTTCGATGTGTTAATTTGTCTGATGGCAAGATAAAAATTGAGGAGTACTTTTTGGGGTTCTTGAAGGTGGATGACACATCTGGTATGGGGCTTTTTAATGTATTGCTTGAATCTATGGAGTCATTTGGCCTAAATATTAGTGACATAAGGGGTCAAGGATATGACAATGGTTCTAATATGAAAGGAAAATACAAAGGGGTAAAAACACGGTTACTTGATATCAATCCAAGAGCATTGTATATGCCATGTGCGTGCCATAGTCTAAATCTTACTCTTTGTGATATGGCAAAATCTAGTAGGAAAGCTGTTTCATTTTTTGGAATTGTTCAACGCATATATGTGTTATTTGCTGGTTCTACGAAAAGATGGAATGTTTTGCTTAAACATGTTCCTAGTCTAACTGTGAAATCATTATCCAATACTCGTTGGGAGAGTCGAATCAAAAGTGTTACAGCAATAAGATATCAAGCTACTGAGTTAAGATCTGTTTTGTCTGAGTTACATCATGATTCTGACGTTGAACCTAAGGATAGAAGTGATGCAAAAAATTTATTTGATGCACTTGGCAGCTTTGAGTTTCTAATTGGTATGGTTATCTGGCATGATATTTTATTTGCTGTAAATAAAGTGAGCAAGAAGTTGCAATCACCAGCCATGTGCATTGACTCTACTTTGAAGCAAATACAAGGTATAATGCAATACTTTGAGAATTACAGAAATGAGGGGTTTTCTTCTAGTCTGATCATCGCCAAAGGTATTGCAACAGATATGGGTGTGGAGGCATCATTTTTAGAAAAACGTCGTGCTACGAGGAAGAAACAATTTGATGAAAGTAATTGCCAAGAAGAAATTCTTGAAGCTGAGAAGGCTTTTGAAGTTGAATATTTTTTTATTTTGGTTGATATGGCAATCGCTTCTTTGAAGAACAGATTTGAAGAACTCATGGTGTTTAAAGATATATTTGGATTTTTGATGAGCTCAAGCACTTTGAAGTCATTAAATGATAATGAACTTGAAGAATGTTGCATTAAATTTGCAGAAACCTTTTCTTTTGATGGTTCATCTGATGTTGAGGTATATGATCTTATTTCTGAATTGAAGATTATGAAATTCACTTTGCCAGATGACGTAATGTCTGCTATGGAGATTTTTGAGCATGTCAGAGATGTGGATTGTTATCCTAATGTCTCCATTGCTTACCGACTCTTATTTACTGTGCCTGTGACTGTCGTATCGGCTGAAAGAAGCTTTTCAAAGTTGAAGTTATTGAGGAACTATTTGAGGTCAACAATGACTCAGGAGAGGTTAAATGATTTGGCAACATTATGCATCGAGAAGAAATTGTTGGATGAGATTGACATAAACTCTATCATAAGTGACTTTGCATCGAGGAATGTTAGAAGAAACTTTTAAGGTAATATGTATAAATAATTTGATATGAATATTGCTTTTAGATACATTTAATTATGTATTGGTACTATTTTATTAATATATTTGTATAATGTTTATATTAAAAGGTCCCAAATTTTACTTTCGCCCCGGACCTCCCAAATCTTAGGACCGGCCCTGTGTACAGCACAAGACCAAATGAGATCTGAAGCATAAGTTAGTAACGTTTCGGTACTAAACTAGGAAAAGAAAGAAATCACTGTCAACACACTAGAATGACACTTTGATAGATCACAGGTCCCGATGTTGTTTCATTCCTTGTAGCCAGCTTCTTTTTTATCCTCACCTGAGAAGGAAAAATTTGGGAAAAAGACATTGGACATAAGAATCAACACAATTTTCGTTCTAAAGTGTGTCCTAACAATAGCCGACAACACAAAATGTCATGTAATTCGAAGCAATCTCCAAGCAAAATCTGAATTGACAATAGTTCACATCTTAACCGATAATGGATAAAAATATTCCACTTATGCATGAACTAACCGCTCGTTACTGTTCAAATATCATAGCCAAAGCCATCAACGGGTCTAAAATGTTGCACTGCAAATTAAAGTTTCTACTAACATGCAACTGCTAGTATGTAGTTCAGAGCCAGAATGCTTTCATTCTTTGTTCTCTGTACTAACAAAGGAAAATAAGTTAATGTAACTACTGTCCAGTACAAGAAAGAAATATTCAGGCATTTCCCCAACATAGAAATGTGCCTTCATCTCTGGCAACTGATGCAATTATCTATGGATGGATAGGGCAAACAAACAAGATGGATACAAGGAGAACTTTCCTCATTACATTTCTTTTGGAAACCACCCCTCTGCTTACTGTTACAGTACCCTCATCTTTATGCGCACAAATGGGCCGGTTGCATAACAATAACAAAGCGAGGGTGTCGATAAGAGGATCACTGCTGCAACGGATTACAGACAGGAAATCCCAAAGCTATGTTTAATATACACACTACAATTCAGAAAGGTTCATCGAAAATAAGCATGCGGGAAAAACCACATCTTTAGCAACCTAGGTGTACCAAGACAGAACCACAGAAAAATCACTCATACATTAGACAAAGTTTGAAACTCTACTCAACTGATCACCCTGTCAATCCTATATTATCCCTTGGAATAGTAGTTCAAAAGGTCTCAAATTAAACGAAATAGTATTATTGTAGTATCACGTAGCACTAATAACTTACCTCCAGAATTCCATGTGAATTAAATCATGAGTTGTCTTCGCAAGATCATAGCAACATATCAAAACTAGAGAGGGCGTCAATCTATTCTCTGAGCAAATCACATAATTTGAAAACAAGAAAAAGATAGCACTGACCACAGAGAGTCGGTGGTGCAGAGGAGGCATAAAAATCTGAGGAGAATTCAAACATGCATACACGGATCTACACATTTAAACCCAAATCAGTTTATTCCGTGGAGGATCTACACATTTCTAACCCAGATCAGTTATTTTACTAGTACACATGTACTCACACGATAAGAGAGCAGCACTGCATGTAGAAAGTACTAGTTGCGTTCATACAAATGAATAGTTGACATTACTATACATTAGCCGATTACACAAAAACACAACCATCATTATTTATTATTACTACTAGTATTCATAATTTTTTTAAGAAAAAGGAATTTTTATTCCAACCGTGCAGAGTTTTGCACCCAACCAATCCTTATCAACAGTTTTAAACCAAATCTCTCAAAAAGCGAACTAAGTAAAGGTGCAACTAATTAAGTGCTAATCCTCTTAAAAGGACGACCACCCGTGCTTGGCGAAGATCTCCATAGCCATGGTCTCCAGGGTGCGGCAAGCCCACTTCAGTAGTGGTTTGTTGTGCTGCTTTTGCATTATGCCCCAGAAACATGTCCAGTACGTTGCCATGAAAATAACCTGGAAATAGGACAACAGAGATGGATCAAGTAAGAATGCATTCAGGATACGCATACACGCCTGACGCAAGCACACACCACTCTTGATTTATTATTATTGTTTTCCTGCTGCCAAGATGAAGTAACACACTCTGCAGATCGACCAAAGCCCAACTAGCCAAGCGAACCCAACTGCACACTGGTGGAAAATGCGGCATTAGTCCCGATTGGATAGGGCTATAGATCCCGAAAATCCAACCGGAACTAAATTTTCAAGACAGAAGGGGGTTCTTTAGTCTCGGTTGGTAAAACCAACCGGGACTAAAGGGGGTACGTGCTGCGCCTGCATGCTGCATGCACGTACCCTTTAGTACTTAAGACTTTATTTTTAAATTTTTTTCCATATTAATATTGTATGCAAGTCGTGTGTATATATATGTATATACATAGAATTCTTAGTATATTATACAAAT
The DNA here is from genome assembly GCF_005286985.2 of Setaria viridis. Lineage (NCBI taxonomy): Eukaryota > Viridiplantae > Streptophyta > Magnoliopsida > Poales > Poaceae > Setaria > Setaria viridis. Next base: position 16,890,114 of record NC_048263.2, on the reverse strand, counting down.
CAAACTAGTATTTATGCAATTACTATATGTAATAATTTGTCCACTTCATTTCTAGGATTGTCCCATCATGGTGTTACTCGGTGCGGCTATTGAACGTCCGTTGTAATAAAATTCTCCTGCGGGATTTATCACCTCGTCCACTAGGAATCCTATGAGACCTTCACATATTGCTAAAATCCTCTCCTTCTTCAAGAGTCTTTCTTGAATCTTCCATATCTGTAATTTGGAAATATGTGAATGTTACATGAACAATTAAATATAAGGACCTAGAAAACAATTAATTATGAATAGTTTTATTTTACATACATCTAGATCATGCAACGACAGCACCTTGCCATGCACAAAATTATTCGTATGCTCACAAACATAGTATCCACATAGATTATTGCCTTGTTCCTATCTCAAGCACTTTAGTGGGGAAAAAATAAGTTATGAAATATTTGTGTTATAGAATGTACAAAATGTGCAAACTTCATACGTACCGGGAACTTTGTATTGAATGTAAGTTTTTCTTTGAAGTCACCATGGTGAGTCTTAAGGAATCGTTTCCATGTACTGCGGATTAAAATAATGAATGATACTGTGTTAGGTGAAAATTTAGGAAACAAACTTTTACATAGAGATAAAGGTCCAGAATTATTACGAGTTTAGCATGTCTTGAATGTCTTGGTACTCCACTAATGGTTTCCTCAATGAATCGAACAAAACGACATGGCTTCTATCAATCATAATTATTAGGAGGATCCAGTGAAAATTGCGTACATAAATGTAGGAAAAGAAAATGAAAACAGACAATACCCATACTTACTTTAAGTTGTATGGTAGTAGTATGTATTCCTTGTAATTTTTTTACTCCGAGAAATTGTATACTGCCTCCAGTGTTTTCTTTGGCTGATCCTATATCTGAGCTTGGTTAACGAGCGATGGATCCATAAAGCTAACATTGAAGTACGATTCTCTACGGCACCTCTAAATTAGCATCCTACATAAAATGGAAGACGAAGTTAGTAAGGCGACGCACACAAAAAAAATCTGAGCCAAAATTTACATATTGATAAACAGACACTTACAGAACTCAAGCGTTGATGAGAGAGATGTCAAGGGCATCCTGATGGTACACTTCATATATATCCTTGAATTCCATCCACAAGAGTTTCTCACCTTCGCCGAAAAAATCAATCGGTTTAACCCGAAGAGCGAACATGAGCCCCTCGTTGGTAGACTACTCCATGTACCATTCATGTAATTCATACATCTTCATATAGAGCTTCTGTACCAATTCAGGCCTCACTAGAGGCTTTCCTACCTCAAAGGGCCATTTAGGTACAATTGGCTCTAGAGCTAGCGGCTCAACTTTCCCTAGAACTTCAGCAAGAGACATACTTGTATCTTGTATAAATCCAATGACTCTGATTTGTTGTTCTAAGGGCATTGCTTGTATATTTTGAGCATCTTTATTTGGTAGATCCCCGAGCTGGGGGACAATACGACTTGAAGACGACGCTCCTCGCTATTTTTTCGTCTCATCAGACTTAACTAACGAACGCTCGTAGTTTGATAGTATAGTCCTCTTTGCTCCTTTTGACATGCCAATAAAAAAATTAATTTTGCTGGATCTACTAGCTTTGGCTCCATCTCCTTTGCTTTTCTTTATTCAGTGCATTTTGAAGAACTCCTTCAACATTGCTTGGGATAGCTCCCACAATTCCTCAGTAGTCATATCGGCCAGTGGCTTCTGAATGGGTTAAGACTTCTTTGTTTTCTTTGGCTGCCTTGGCTTGGAAGGTGGTGGTCGCGGCTTCTTCAAAGGTGCTGCAGGTTCCTGGCTCGCTGCGGGTCTTAGTCTTGATGACGGTGATCGGGGAGGGGTGCTATGGTCGTCGTCACTCGCACCACCAGGATTCGATAGAAATGGAGACGTTGATCGAGCAGGATTCGATGGTCCTGGGGGTGACGACGGTCCTGGAGGTGGATGTGCTGGAGATGACGGTCTTGAATTTTGAGGAGATGGTCGTTGCGGGGGATCTACGGGGAGCAATGATGCCTCCTTGCCGGGGATGATGATGTTGCATTTGCACCATAGAATGATCCCATGAAGTGCATCTCCTAGTATTCTTTCGCCATCACCTCCTGGGAGGTCGACCTCAAGGCCTTCATATTGACTGTCAACAAGCTGCTCTAGGCCAATGCTAGAGTAGCTAGGTGGAATCTCCGTGCCATGGCTTGTCTGTCCTGGCAGGATTGGTAAAGCACTCTCGTACGCCACTTGTACATATCGGAGAAATAAAGAAGTTATTAAACTCCTGAGGTGTGGATCAATTGAGAAGATTGCATAAATTATATTTATGTATACATTAATAGTGATGTTGTCAAATGGTCTATGCAGCTCACATGAGGTGCGCTGAGTGATGTCATCCACAGGGTACCATTCGTTATCCACAGGTAATCTTGGCACGTGCTCATCGGGGACCCCTGTGGAAGCACAGCTGCTTTGGCATTGACAAAGGCTAATGACATTGGGATCTGGCAGTGCTCCAGATTGGGCCATCTCAGTAACTGCTAGGACCACTCGACCATTAATTTCTTCCTGCATTCTTACTTTTTGTGAATGCATTTTGGCTTCTGATATGCGATGCCATCTCTCCTCTTGTTGTTCCTTTCTTCACTTGTGGCTTCTGTACGAGTCGATGTCCCTACAGAAAGTGAACTTCCACGGAACGACCCCGTAGCCTCAGCAATGTCCTAGGCGTTCGGGATTCTCGAGCATCAATGTGAGCTCATCGTTCTCTCTATCCACTTTCAACTTCTCAGCTTTAGCATCTTCAATATTTTTGATAAACCTTTCGACCTTCTGACTTATTATTTCATTGAACATAAGTGTCCCATCCTCTTGGCTCTGGTTGCATCCATGAACGTAATACAAATTTTTGATCGATCGGGCCAATCAATAGTTGTTGGTACGATACCTCAATCGAATAGGTCTTGTTCCATCTTGCACCATTTGGGAATTGCACTCATGTAACCACCTCACCCTAGATTATGATGGTACTCCTTGTTGCTAGCATTGGCAACATTGACGCGAACCTTATTCGCACTACCTTCGCTCATCTTGTATTCGACAAATGAGTTCCAGTGGTCCCTTAACTTTGGCCACTCCTTGAAATCTGGAGTTCGGTCCTTCTTGATAAAGTTGGCATCCTGATTCTTCTTGAACTCTGGAATTGGGTTGCCATCTTCTTCAGCATCCACTCTTTCATATCTTTTTATTTGACGCCTTCAGGAAGTGTGAAGTGTTTCTTGACATCTACCCACAACATATCTTTTTGTGTCTATGGGAGCACGTCTGGATCATCTTGTTTACCCTTCCATTCTCTAATGCTGATGGGCACGTTGTCCCTTACAATAGTCCCGATCTGACTCATGAAATTTCTAGCCACATGTTCGGGAGCAATTGGCTTGCCCCCTTCTGTCACTTCCATGATGTGAAGCCTTCCCTCCATTATCTTTGTATGACCTTGGGGCTTATTTCGCTTCATCAATCTAGAGGGCTAACAGTTCAAGATTCATTAATTAGTACATAGTAATAATGAATATGAAATTATAGATGGGGTAAAATAATGAAAATGATATATACCTCGTCAGAACCTTCCGTCATGGCAAGGTTTTGTCCCGCATTATCATCAACGCGGTGCTCGGGTTCATCATTGCCATCACCGGACATGTTGAGGAACATGTCCGCCTGGCTAACCTCATCCTCGGTGTACGTTATTGGAACGTTGGAGCCACTACCACTAGTAATAATCTGCTCCATTAAATAGCTTGCATCATCTTTGTCTCCCATCTCAACTAATTTAAAAACACATGAAATCAGACATACATTAAATTAAAAATTGTATCAAATAGTACAATTAATATATAAACATGAAATCATAGAACAACCATGAAATAAAAGAAACTGATTGAAATATACACATGAAATCGTACATTAAATTATAAGTATATATACATGGAATCATATATACAATAAAACTTGTACAATTTATTACATGAAACTTACATGAAATTAAACATTAAAAAATCACATAATTATATACAACACCTCTACTTGTATATTGTCAAAAAAAGACATTAAATTATATATACAACAATTCTACCAAATTTCTACTAAATTATACTAATTTTCTAATCATTTATACTAAATTATACTAATATATACTAAATTATACTAACATGTACTAAATTATACTAATGTATACTAAATTTCACTAATTTGTACTAATTTGTACTAATTTTCTAAGTATTATACTAAATTTTACTAATTTACTAAATTATACTAATTTATTGTTATGTATACTAAATTATACTAAGTTTCTAAGCATTTCTAATAAATAATTATAGTAATGTATATTAAAATAGTAAAAAAGGGGCCCTTGCGCGGCGGTTCGGGCGGGCGGGGCGGGAGGGGGGGGGGGAGTGCGCCGGCCCTGGGCGACGGCACCGGCGGGACGAACGATGGCGGGCTGGGGTGGGCGACAACACGAGTGGACGACGGCGGCCGGGGCAGGCATGACGGTGGGCGACGGCTCGGACGATGGCGGCCAGGACGGGTGCGATGGCGAGCAATGGCAGGGTAGGCGACGACAGGGTGACGGGACGGCGGATGGGAGATCAGCGGGAGTGGGGCAACGGATCGACCAAGTGTGGGAGACGAGAGGCATAGGGGAGAAGGGCATATCTTTAAACTCCCCTAGTCCCGGGTTGACTTTGCAAACAGGACTAAAGGGCCTTTAGCCCCGGTTGCAAAGGCCACCCAGGACTAAAGCCCCCCCCCCCCCCCCAATCCCGGTTGCAATTTGCATCCGAGACTAAAGGGTGCTTTTCGCGTGGGAGCTAAAAATGCACCCTTTAGTCCCGATTGCAATAAAGGGGGGGCCTTTAGTCCCGGGTTGACTTTCAACTGGGACTAAAGGCCCCTTTAGTGAGAATTTTCATTTCCCACCTGTTTTGCAATTACAATTTATATACGTTTTCCACTAGTTTTGTTAAACAAAAAATAAAAACTTTACATATTTTGAACATACAAAATTATATTAAATTAGCAAGTATATTTAAAATAAGTTTGAATCAGTCATTAATTCTATACTAGTGTTTAAGTTTCTAAAATAATTATTTTAATGCATCAATATCATCAACAAACTATTCCATTAAATAATTTCAATATGCAAAAAATGCAATTGATGTATGTGGTTAAGTTAACATTGTTAATATTGATCGAATAAATGTTCACCATAGAGATTACAATATAATTCAAAGGTTCTGATGGCCATAGAGCATTACATAAAGGTGAACCATATTTAGTGCATTACATTGTAACATTAAAAAACTTCTTGATGAAAGTTCCTTGGTCATGATCGTGGCATAAGTACGGAGCCTCTTCTTTGCTAGGATCCATTTTGACAGCGAATGGAGGCATGCCATCAAACTTATCATAATCATCTGACTGGTTTGTTTTGTCCTTGACTCCCATGATTTTTCTTTTACCTGGAAGAACTATGTGGCGCTTTGGATTCCATGATTTTTCTTTATTGGATCCCATGATTTTTCTTTATCTTCTAAATTTTTCTTAGGTTTTCTAGACATGTCCTTCACATAGAAAACCTGATGCACATCATTGGCAAGGACGAATGGTTCATCGTTGTATCTAGTCTTGGTCAAATCCACTATTGTCATTCCATACTGATCTTTCGTTACGCTACCTCCAGTTAGCTTCACCTATTGGCAACGAAATAGAGGGATGTTCAGCGATCCGTATTCAAGTTCCCCCAGATCTCCTCTATGAAACCATAATACAAGTCCTTGCTCCTATTGCTATCTATAGTATCTATGCAGACACCACTATTCTGGTTGGTACTTTTTTGGTCTTGGGCTCTCGTGTAAAATTTATAATCATTTATCTCGTAACCTTGGAATTTCACGATTGTGCTAGAAGGTCCCCTAGCTAACCAAGTGAGTTGTTCATGAATTGTGGAGTTACCCATAAGGTGTTGACGCAACCAAGAGGGAAAAGTATCCATGTGATGACGTATAATCCAAGCATCAAATTTCGTCGGGTATTGGGAAAATAGAATCTGCTTGTGTTCCTCGATATACGGAGCCACAAAGGATGATTGTTACAGAACAATGAATTGTGCTTTATGGAACAAATCGGTATCATTGCTCAAACTTGATTTTTTCCAAGGGTGCCTATTCCCTGTAGCCTCCCCTCGTGGCGTGATGTTGGAACCCCATTTGAATTAATTGAGTGAGTTAATAAAATAAACACGAAACTCAATGACTTCCTCTGTTCCATATCCCTTGGCGATGCTTCCTTCTGGACGGGCACGATTAAGAACATAGTTTTTTAGACTGACATGAACCTCTCAAAATGTCACATATTGTGCAGGAATACTAGACTAAGAATAGTAATCTCTTTGACTAGGTGAACCATGAGGTGTGTCATAATATTGAAGAAGGATGGTGCAAATACCAATTCAAAGCTGACAAGACATTGTACCACATCATTCTGTAGCTTTATTAGCTTGGTTGGATCGATTGCCTTCTGCGAAATCGCATTGAGAAACGCACATAGCTTTACGAGCGCCAATCGTACATTCTCCGATAATTAGCCCTCAGTGAAACCGGAAGCAACTGGGTCATCAACATATGGCAGTCATGAGCCTTGAGATTTGTGAACTTCTTTTCTTTCATATTTATTATTCCCTTTATATTCGAGGAGTACCCAGATAGAACCTTGATACTATTCATGCATTCAAACATGCTATCCTTCTCTTCCTTGCTGAGAGTGTAACTGGTAGGGCGTAAGTAGTGTTGTCCATTATCTCTCTTTTCCGGATGTAGGTCATCTCGTTGCTTCACACATTTCAGGTCCTATCATGCTCCAATGTATCTTTTGAGTTCCCATAACAACCCGTGAAGCCTAGCACGTTCATGCAAAGATTCTTCGTCAGGTGCATCACGTCTATTGCGCTTCGGACCTCTACAATTTCCCAATAAGGTAGCTCCCAAAATATAGACTTCTTATTCTACATGGGTGCACGTCCGCTATCATCGTTCGGAACAGGTTCTCTACCAAGGCCCTTTCCAAAGACTACCCTTACATCCTTCATTATCTTAAATACATGCTTTCCATTATGGTGTACAGGTTTTTTACGATGGTCTGGTGCCCCTTTGAAATGCATTCATTTCTTTCTTAATGGGTGATTAGCAAGAAGAAATCGACGATGGTCCATATACACAACCTTCCTACAGTGTTTCAAATACATGATGTCTGTGTCATCTAAACAATGGGTGCATACCCGATATCCCTTGTTTGTCTATACTGAAAGGTTACTCGGCATAGTCCAATCATTGATGGTTATGAGCAACAATACTCATAGGTCAAAACTCTCTTGTTTATCCTCATCCCACACACGTACACCGTCTTCCTTCCAGAGCAGTAAAAGTTCATCAACCAACGGTCTTAGGTACACATCAATATCGTTGCCGGGTTGTTTTGAGCCTTGGATAAGCACCGGCATCATAATGAACTTCTGCTTCATGCATAGCCAAGGAGGAAGGTTGAACATACATAGAGTCACAGGACAAGTACTATGACCACTACTTAACTCACCGAATGGATTGAATACATCAGTACTTAAACCAAACCTTATGTTCCTTGTATCACTTTCAAAGTCCGGAAATGCTTTATCAATTGATCTCCACTGGGCCCCATCTACGGGGTGTCTCAGCATCTCATCTTTCTTACGTTCTTCTTTGTGCTATCGCATCAACTTAGCATTCACCTTATTTCTGAACAAATGCTTCAAACGTGGTATTACAGAGAAATACCACATCACTTTTTCGGGAAGTCTCTTCTTGGGAGGCTGCCCCTCGACATCACCAGGATCATCTTGCATGATCTTATATTGTAGCGCTCCGCACATAGGACAAGCATCCAATTTCTCGTATTCATCACCACGATAAAAGATATAGTCATTAAGGCATGCGTGTATCTTCTGAACCTCCAAATTCAGAGGGCAAACAATCTGTTTAGCTTCATATGTTGTGGAAGGCAATTCATTATTCTCGGGAAGAATGTTCTTTATCATTTTTAATATCCCCTGAAATGCCTTATCGGGCACACTATTTTTTTCCTTCCATTGCAGCAATTCTAGTGTGGTACCCAGTTTTTTATGCCCCTGCTTGCAATTTGGGTACAACAATTTTTTGTGATCATTAATCATGCACTTCAACTTTTTTGATTTCTTCTCAATTTCGCAATCTCTGTGTGCATCCCGTAGCACCTGACCAAGATCATCAATAGGACCATCTTCTGCAAACTCATCTTCATCAGCCTCACCCATTGTAATATCTGCAAAAGTTTGGCTTGCATCCTAGTCCGGAATGTTGTTATCATCCTCCTCTTCTTCGTCGTCTTCCATTACAACCCCTCTTTCACCGTGCTTGATCCAAACCAAATAGTTAGGCATGAAACCATACCTAAACAAGTGGTTGTCAACAGTCCCTCAGGAAGAGTAGTTCTTGTTACTGCATTGGAAGCATGGACAATATATGAATCTGTTCTCTGGCTTGTTGGCTTTAACCACTTCGAGAAAATAATACAAGCCATCAACAAACTCCTTGGTCTGTCTGTCCACGTTATACATCCATTGCCGGTCCATCTGCATCGTATTACATGAGAAATGGACATAGGTCTTCATATTAGACAAAGAACTTGATCAATATTAGGTAGGAAAAAATAGAGTTAATGTGATTATAATATTTAGTCTTTACAAAAATATTAGATAAATAAATTATTACGTGAGAAATGGACATAGGTCTTCGTATTAGATAAAGAACTTGATCAATATTCATAATTTACACCAATCAACCTTCATAAAGATAAAAATAATTCACATGAAAATTACACCATTCAACATTCATAATATTCACTAAAGATACATAAAAAGATTACACTCATAACAAAACAATAAAGATACATATACACTAAAGATTACAGACGCTCCATAGTGGAATTCACGAAGTCAATTATCCTAAAATAGTGGTACAACATAGCAGAATGTTCGCTCTCCAAGCCATCTCTGCATATAACTCAATCTTCTACAAAGTCTATCGAGAGTCACCTCCACATATCCAGTACTATAAAATAACGATACAACAGAAAATCTTCCAGTCCACATGCTCGGGCTAAATATTATAAAGAAATCTTAAAATAATTATCTAAACATCTTTTGGAGTAAGTGCCTGTGGCGGAACACCTCAGATTAACTTAACTAAAGCACGGTTGAGTCGCCTAACACGCGATCCTCATGCTTTAATCAAGATAACTCAAAGTCCATCGGATTTCATCCGATTTAACCACTTGATAGGACCGAGTTAGCATGGCTCACACGAAGGTGAGTGGTTCCAGAGAATACAACAGATCCACAATTGGTTTAATAATTCATTACACACTGGTTGAAATCAGAGTTTTACAAGTTCTGAAGGAAACAACAGAAGGTAAAAACATCACGAAAGCTAGCGTCGGGGTCGGATGTCCCTGCTGAGGCCAGACAGGACATCAATGATCCTATTCCTCGCCGTCCGAGAAAGGATCCCACTCGACCGTCCACCCAGGAGGAAGCTGGGGCGGCCAAGTGCCAACAGCAAGCTCTGAAGTTTCAACTTCACCTGAAAAGACATGCCACAAACAAGGCTGAGCTTCTAAGCTCAACAAGACTTAACTGACTGGTGAAAAACTACTTCACCACTTCTAGACATGCAAGGCTCTTTGGCTGAGGGATTTTGTTTGCTAAAAGCAACTATGTTAGATCCTTACTTTCAATATTTTAGCTCAGATTCTAAGTTCGTTAACCAGTCTATATTGGCCACTTATACTAAGCAAACATAGATCCAACATTATGTATATAAGCTCAACATCAAGACCATGTCATCATCAGACTCCTTCATTACTCAGTGTAGCATAGCGATCAAGCAGTCTCAAACTGTGAGAGGCAGACAAATCGATTCGAGTTCTTTAACCATGCATGGTGAACCTAACCTCACGACATCCGTGCACCACCGAGGGTCGCTTCCTGTGTCGGCCTTCCCCATCAATTCCCTAACCCGTGTCGGGCCCACTTCCCTTGGTGCAAGGTTCCACAGACCCGGCCTCTGCCGTTCTGTGACTACACTTGCCACCACGTGCGGCCGCAGGGGAACTTCGTTCCAGAGACAGTGGATCAAACCGCTCACATTTAGGTTCAATCAGGTACTAGGCTTCCCCATCCCATAATGGGTATGAGATTAGTACTTTCAAACACTTGATCACGAACACCACCACTGTCGGGCCTTAACAGATTCAATAAACAAACGGGGCGATCAGCCGACCACCAAAAGAGTTCACCAAAACCCTGCCCCGTCCATTGTCCTTATAGTTGTAAACAGAAGAGAAACAACCAACTCCTATAACTCGCGAGTGACAGGAAATCACTCGACTTTTACCGAGTCCTATTTAAGCATTGCAACTACTCGACCCAACAGATTAGTGTTCAAGCAAAGGAACTAAGTCATGCATCTATGGTTTCAAACAACTCCTATACGTAATGCACATTCATGAGAAGGAAGGCATGTGCAAGTTTAGAAGGTTAGGTGCATGCTCCGGGGCTTGCCTTCAAGCGGAGTGGAGGTGATCTAGTCTTCTGCTGGTTCGGCTTCGGCTTCTAGGATTGGCGGCTCTGCTACAGCTCCGTCTTCAGGCGCCGGATGTAGCTCGTAGGTGCCGTCGGCGAGATGTAACTCTACACGAATGCACATGCAGGAGTTAGCGCTTAGACGGTTATTTCAACAACACTTGCAAGTTTAGGCTCACACACAAGTAGCAAAGCTACAAGAAAGGTAGGGAAAACAGCATAAAAGGGTCGGATGGGGATAAACTTATGATCTGACCCTTAAACTTAAGGAATAACTGTGCCGGGGTCCTCAGACTTAACACAAAGAAGTCCACGATATTTTGCACAGATACCCTCGGGTCAAGGAAAAAGATACAGCCGAGCCCTCGGGCGGGGTGGATAAGGGTCGGCGGAACAGGCAGGGTCAGGCGAGACGGAAAAGGGGTCGGGCAAACCGGAAAGAGGTCGGCAGCTTACCTTCAGGTCTAAAGGTGAAGCTTTGGGCTCGGGAAGGAACAGACTTGGGCGGAAAAACTAAAGCGCAAAGGCTTGGGCGGCGGCGAGGTTTGACGGTGCTCTGGTGGCGACGGAGCTTCTTGTGGGCAACAAGAAAGCTCTAGCACAGCGCGGAGGAACAGGCGGCTTGGTGGATTGGGGAGAAGCGGGTTTGAGCGAAGAGGGGAACTTCTCAAGAGCTCAGCGGCAGGGCTCAAGCGTGCTCAGAGTAGGGGCGGCGAAACAGCGATAGCGAAGGAAACTCCGGTGGGACTCTGGTATGCCTTTTTATAGCTGCGCGGAAGAGAGAGATTTCGAGCAGCACGAAGATCGGGAAGAAAGGATGAAGTGTGCTGCCATGGCGGTGATTGAGCGGCGATGGGTGGCGGAACAGGGCCTTGGAGATAGGGTCTTCGGCTATTGGGCACTGGAGACAAGGCCGGCGCAGGCGCGGCTTTGCCGGAATTTAGATTTAGCGAAGGCGAGCATGGTCTAGTCGCATCGAGCGGTGGATTTGACTGGCGGGTGCAAGGAAGGAAGGTGCTGCAAGCGAGGTTACAGTAGGCGAAGTGACAGGGCGAGCGGCGGCACGAGCGAACGTGAAACAGCGGCTTGCCGGGGCACATCACTGGCGAGGCAGAAAAAGGAGTTGTCGCTGCCGGAGTCGGGGTTGGCGAGGGAGGTATCGTCGCGGAGCGAGCTCGTGGGCGGCGCGACTGTGGAGAGGCGGGAAAACCGGAAGGCATCGGGGCTTGCAGCCGGGGATCCGGGCGAGATGATGGGCGCGGGTCGCGAGGCGGTCTGATGCAGCAGTGGCAAAAGCTCTGCCACGGCAGCGACGGGGCACCTTGGCGCGGCCGGCGAGGGCACGAGCGAGACGAGGCGAGGCAGAAAGGGTTGCAGGAGGCTTCCGCTGCAATTGGGGAGGAGGGCGCGCAGATCCGTCCTGTCGCGGCCGGCGACTGGGCGAGGCGGCGGGCGTCGGAGGAGTTGAGCCACGCGGCGGGGGAGCTCTGAAGCAGGCGCATGCTGCTTAGGCGCGTCTGCCTCGAGAGAACCAGGAAAAGATTGCGGGTCCACAAGTCAGTCTCGGGTTCTCCACTGCTCCAAGATTGGAAGGAATACTGCCTTTGGACTTAGAGAGAACCGGCGGTTTTGGTTGGGTTTTTCAGGGGTCGGGACCAGGAAACGGATCTTGAGCGCTTAAGCTCATGAAAGCTGAGTCAGCGGGATTAGGGACTCATGTTAAGATTAACTCGGCTGATTAACCAAGGTCGTTACAGTGCCACATTCTCATAATAGAAGTATGTTGGTACACAAACAATAGCCCATCTAGGCAAAAGATCTGTTCACTGAGCATAGCCCATGGTGGTAAGCCAAAACCAACCAAAAGCCGCTAGGTCAAGGTTAGTGAACAGATCTTTGCTTGAAGAGGATATTGGGCCACCATATTTCTATTATAAGAATTAGGCTCCAAAAGGCGTTTGGAATACTATTTCAAGATTCTTTTATGATATTTAGCCCAAGTTTATGGACTCAAAGCTCTTCTGTTCTACCATTATTTTCTGGTACTGGAGGAGCGGAGGTGACTCTCCATAGACTTTGTAGAAGATTGAGTTATGTGTAGAGAATAGTGTAAGCATATTTATGTCATGTGCAGACACTGTTCTCTAGGATTGGAGGAACGGAGGTGGTACATCAATTGTTGGTCCATCTGCATCATATTACGTGGAAAATGAACATAGGATTTTGTATTACATTAAGAATTTCAATATTAGGTAGGAAAAAATTAGAGTAAGTATGTTTATAATATTTAGTTCTTGCAATAAACATGAGATAAATAAATTATTGGTCAAACAAATACAATTATTGTTAAATTACAGTGACATTACAAATTGTAGCAATGACCAAAATTCTATTTCTTACACCTCCAATTTATTTACCAATGACTAAATATTAAAGACATATTTACTCTATTTTTTCCCATACCTAATATTGATCAAGTTTTTTTAGCTAATACGAATCATATATAACAAGCAAGCTATCCATCAAATTCTAGCTTAAAAACATGTATAAGTAAAAATCCTCTCCATTCTACCTCATTCTAAAAAACTTATTTTTCTCCCTCTCTAAAGCATAAAATAAAGCATAATAACAATGAATGAAGAGAGGATGAAGTAGCTAACCTTCACAACACTTTAGATGAGTGAAATCCCCACGGAAATGAGGAAAAAAATTTGAACAGCACCTCCCCTGAGGTTGCTTGCTCGCCATGGCGACAAAGGATAGAGCTCTCGGTCAGGTGGAGTGGCTCTGGCTGGGGGAAGAAGAAGAGTTTCTGGTTTTATAGGGGACGAGATTTTGTCCCTTTTGTTCCGATTGGAATTACCAACCAGGACAAAAGGGGGGCCTTTTGTTCCGATTGGAATTTCCAACTTGGACAAAAGGGGGGCGTCGGTGGGATTTTTTGTAGCCTTTACAACTAGGACTAAAGGGGGGTTTTAGTCCCGGTTGGTCCTTACAACCGAACTAAAGTATCCCCTCGGTGGCCTTCGGTGGTACATTTTTAACTCGGGACTAAAAACACTTCAATCACGGCTCCAATGTTAACCGGGATAAAAGCACTTGGATGGAAGGTCAGTTCTCTACTAGTAGCAGGTGCAAGGGAGGGCGGATGAAGCCTACAACCCGACATGTTCTTTACCACTCAGCCCAGTGCACATGATGAGGACATCACCATCAACGATACATCCATGCCGACACAAGTATCAGTTTCTGGTCCTATTACTCGCGTCCGTGCTCGTCAACTTAATCATCAAGTAAGTTCACTCTTGAGTTCCTGTCCATCATACGTAGACCATGGAGACACGTGCACTCTTGTTTTGGTTAGGAACCAAGGAGAAGACCGAAAGGGTTGGATTCACGCAGGCTGGATTCAGACGGTAGGACAGCACCAACTTGTGATGGTCACCTCGGTCGCATACAGATTCGGATTGGGGCGTTCAAGTACTTCATGGAATCCCTATGAAGCCTATTTTCATATGGATCTGGACTCAAGTATATATATCTTCTGAGGTGGCCGCAATGACTGAATTACTACCGAGAGGTTTTCTATCCAAAGGTGCTGCGTCGCCTTATTTTTGGGCCAATGGGCCGTGTATCAAGTCGGGTCCATTAGGGACGCGTCCTAGGATTGGAGCACGACCTCAACACCCTGGTGGTCGTCCTCCCACCTTGATATACCCCTTAGCTACCACCAAGAATAGTTAGGTTTTGTTTAGATTAAGTTTAGCTTTTGCTACTTGCTTGTAAGCGCGCGTGCTGGATCAGCCACCCATCTTCTTGTCCTCGGAACCCATCATTATTGAGATTGAGTTTGAAACCTTCATCATCATCTAGTAAGTACTTGTTATATTTGTTCTTGCTAATTCTTCGATTGTTTATAGGACGAGTGCCCTAGTGGCCGGGTGACGCGCTCCACAAGATCGCGGCAGCCATTGGAGATGGTGCATCGGTTATTAAGGCGAAGCATTTTTGGAAGGTTGTAGTCGGACTGTGAATGTTGTCTGCATCCACCAATCGAGTTATCCCATGCTATCTCACAAAAGATCAGGAATTAACCCTAGCGAGTTCCTATCAGCACAGCTCGCTACCCATCCCAAATCTACTAAATTCCTAAAATCAAGAACCCTTGGTCACAATGGCTGAGGCGAGAGGAACAGATTAAATATAGTGGTGCAAAGGTGTGGCGCTCCACCGGAGGGGGAGCACCACTCTGCTATCCAAATCTACTGAATCCCCAAAATCAAGAACCCTTGATCACGATGGCTAAGGCGAGAGGAACAGATTAAATATAGTAGTTTAAATATAGTGGTGCAAAGGTGTAGCGCTCCGCTCCGCCATCGTAGATGCCTATGCGAGACGCGCCGCCCACGTAGCGTTGCTTGTGCGCTCGCCCCCGCAGCCGCCTCCGCAACGTGACCTGCAGGTCGCGAGGATTGTTTCCACGCCTATTGGGTGATGGATCGAATATCGGGTTGGGTTAGTGGACTCCACCGTGATTGGACCGGGGCAAAAACCGCGGGTAGGCTAATCAAACGCGCATACTATGGTGAGCCAGGATTTAATCCCGCTAAAAATATGTAAAAATAACTACGTTCTGACATTAAGATAGAAAATTCCTTCAACAATGTGAACACTATGTTTAAATTTCAAAGGGGTCCTGGAAGAGTCACCAAAAACTATTTTAAACAACTTCCAGACATTATCACCAGGTCAACAACTCAACATTGCAACGCAATTTAACAATAAATAACACTACTCCGGTGACACTTACGACGCAACACCCGATCAAAACTTACGACACAATATTTTCTCCAGATTACCAGCTGCTAGAACAAAGAATTACAGACCCAAAATTGACTCTGTTACAACTGCTGCCGCACACGAGTAACAAAATTAAACAAGCTAATATATTTAGTAGATGAATTCTTTTAACCATCAGGTTGCAAAATGCCAGTGAAACGTGGCCTTGCATTGGATTAATTTGCCAGCGCACTCCCATTGGTCGTTTCAAATCTGCAATTGAAAATTGAATTTTTGCTCCATTAGAGATTGTCCAAAGAAATATGTACATCCAACGAAAGTTCAAATGCAGAAACAGACAAACAAATCATATGCAAACTACAAGGAAAATCAATAAACTTTAGCATGTCAGATAATGCATCATGGCACCAACCGACTTGTAATCATGAACCACTTCCAACACCCAGGAACAAAGTAATTTGGGGGACATCTATTGTTGAAAAATAAAAGCAGTCAGCTTAGACCACAAATAATTTGTTGTCTCACATGGAACAGGAGAATAAAGCCAGCGCTTATTCACGAGGCCCCAAATGAGTATGACATATTTGACAGCTTCACTGCTTAAAGCAAAAGATGTGACCCAGCACAACTTAAAACGACACGAAACACAAATATTGCTGTGTTGTTGCCTAAATTAATGTAACAAAAATACAAACAAGTAATATCATGGACACGGTTATTTTTCTTCCAACAGTTAGGGACTGTTTGTTTGAGCTTCCTGGCAGTTTCTTAACGTGAAAAGCCAGAAGCTCAAACAAACAGCGAACTTCTCGTATAGCTTCCAAAAAGTTGGAAGCCCAGAAAAGCTAAGTTTATATGAAAAGCTAGAAAGCTTAGTTTACAAGTTTTTCGTAGCTTTTTGATCTTAGAAAGCTAATCACATCTTCTAAAAGCTAGTGTTGGAAAAGCCAGCAGCAGCTTTTTAGAAAAGCTCAAAAGCTGCAACTCAAACAAACACGCCCTTAGTATACCTAATTTTAACAAGAACTAGCACAAGAAGACTGTTGCGACTTGCCTTCTCCCAGATTCAAAATTCGAGGTTCACTTGTACTATTCACTATGCCACTTGCAAATTTTACTATGAAAATTTTGGTAAGATAGTAGTCCCTCCGTCCCAAATTACTATTCGTTTTGGCTGTTCTAGGTACATGACTTCTGCTACGTATTTAGACATACTATATATCTAGGTGCATAGCAAAAACTAAGAATCTAGAAAAGCTAAAACGAATAGTAATTTGGGATGGAGGGAATAAGTTGGTGATTTAGCTTCCGGTACAATGGTATCAGTAACATTGTGTATGATGACTAAAAGATGAAACCATGTAACAGAGGGTACTTGAGGTCAAAAAAAAGTTACAGTACACTACTTTTCCCAAATGGTTATCATGATACTAAAACTATGTTTGCACCCATCCTACACCGACATCTGCAACTCCCATCTACAAGCTTGACAATCAAACAATATGAATGTAGTTCACATTAAAAGAAGAAGCACACCATCAGGTGTTCTATATGTCGTATGATGCAAAAGAATACTAGAAAGGTACATTACAACACCAACTAAACATAACTTCCTGATTTCAAGGATTGAAGACTGTATAACAGCTCCTAGTCCAATAATCGTATATGCTAACAGGAAACAGAAGTCAGAGAGATGTTTGCTCAGTTAATGCTACTTGAGAAGTGGTATTTAACACATTATCTAAACCCTCACATTTACGTCCATGCTTGTTCCTCACAGCATTTTAAGCCTAGGAAACAACGCAAGCAGACCATCTTTTTTTGTTTCTTTTAAGATTTTCAGCTTTTGGAGGAATCCACATTAATCTCAGTACCATGTAGATAAACATCATAATACTCTTTGAATAAAGCAAACAGTCATGCAACTAAAGTTAGATCATGAAGATTCTACCTCACAACCATAGATCATATCAATATTTCATAAGATTAATAGCTTTCCTCAGCAAAAAAAAAATGCCAACCATGAGCAGAATAATCGTTATTTTTCGTGTGAATGCAACTTGTTCACTAATGTGTCTGAAGAAAACTTCCAGCATCTTAACTGATATCCCACTTAAAGGCCATATGTAAGCAATTGATGACAACCTATATGTTCATAAAACAAAGAGCATATGCAAATAGAACATGCTGAACTTGTTTTATCCCCCCATATAATCTCAAGGACAGCTTGGACCAAAACAACACCAGCTAGGATCAACAATGACCACCTAATGAAGTATTTAACTGAATAATAAGAAGCAAGATTCTGGAACGTAATCTAAAAACAAAAAAAGTAGGTCATGACCAACCATGCTAGTTATGCACAAGATGAAAAATTGGATCAAATCAAAGTTTAGAGGGATGAGATAGATTGCCAGACCCTTCTTCAGATTCTTTTGCAGCTTCAACTGCATTGGGCTTTTCCAAGCTCTTAGCACGGGCTTCAGGTAGTTGAGCATTGTCATTCTCCTCTCCTGCAAGTGGTGAACCCCTCCTCCCAAAGGACCTCCTCTCCAGTGGTGCCTCCCACACCTTCATCGCCTCAAGTTTCTCATCAATCTTCCTCCAGTCCTCCCCCTTCTCAGCAAGAACCTCCTCACGTGGGCGAGCAGCTCCAAATGGGTTGGAAGATCTGGTTCTTGGTTGAATCTCTAGCTTCTCCACTATAGGCTCTTCCTTCCTCCAGTCCTCCCCCTTTGCAGCAAGGACCTCCTCACGCGGGCGGGCTGTGCCAAATGGGTTCGATGACCTGCTCCTGGGTCGCTGCTCCTCCTTATCATCCTCTTTATTATTATCCTCCGGCTTCTCTCCGTCAGTGCCATTGGCAAGCGGCAAGGTCCGCTTCTGCAAATTGAGACGGGGCCGGCCAAGGTTGCTGTCCCCACCATTGCTCATCTCCTCCCTCCTCCTGCCCCAAGAATCAGCATCCGGACCACCATCCCTGTTGAAGCCCCAAACTGGCCCACCCCTCCGGCCGTCAGCAGGCAGGGGCGGTGGCGCAGAATAGCTTTTATTAGAGACCCAACTCGCGGAGTCGTCAGCGCGCGAGATAGAGTCGCCTCCGAAACCGCCGCCGCCGCGCTCCCTTCGCTCGGGAAACGGGGCTGGTGCGGTCCTCTTGGTGGAGACCCAGTCATTGACGTCATCGGCACGCGACGCTGAGGAGTCCCAGCCGAATCCTCCCATAGCCCTCCTCTCCAAGGGCTTCTTGCCGGCGCCCCAGTCATCCGCCTCGTCGGCGCGCGACGGGCCGAAGTCCTCGCGGTCAGATCCGCCGCGGCGCGGCTCGTCGGAACCGCGGGGGCCTCCTCCGGCGCCGCCCCACCGCCCGGCCCCGAAGCCCCGCGTGTTGGCCAGCTCCTCCTCGGTGCGCTCGCGGGGACCCGTGGGGAGATCGAAGGTCGTCACCTCGGGGCCAGGCCCGCGGGATGCGCGCGTGACGAACTTGCCGGAGTTGAAATCGGAAAGAGGCATAGACTGGGCCTTCTTCTTCTTGGGGACCTTGGTGGTGGCGGCGGTGGCGAGGTCGGGGAAGTCGGCGGCGGGGACGACGGGCGGCGGCGGGGGGGGGAGCTCATCCTGCTCCTCGGCGGCGAGGGCCCAAGAGCCGGGCTTGGACCACGCGGAGGCGACGGCCATGGCTGCGTGCGGTGGTGGTGCGCTCTCGCGTTGGTTGGTAGCGTGCGTTTGCGCTTGGCGGATTTGGGGATTGTCTAGGGTGAGACGTGAGAGGGCGGCGGGCGAGGTGACTAGGGTTTATACTATGGACTGGGGGCCCGTGGGCTGTTCAGTCCGGGACGGAAACGAAAAGGATCTTGGACAGGTCAGGATCGGGCTCGCCGGCGCCTCCGGTTCCTGCTTCCTGTTGCACTGCTGCTGCGTGCAGCCGATTCCGGGTCGGATTTACTCCGTACATATGAATCTATTTATAAGGTGCGCAAGGTATCAAGATTCAAATTTTGATCAATAATTTCACCATCAATTTTTTATTTTTTATATAAATGTAACATGGTTTGATTTGTATCAAATGTATTTATAATCATAATAAACAATATAGTATAAGATAAATGAATTGTCAAAATCTAATTTGGAAGACTGTGTCATGTTGTACCACGCTTAATAAATAGGAACAAAGAGAACAGAACATTTGGCGCGCAATGCGCGCTCTACCATTTGAACAATCAAATACAGGTAAACAGAAAGCAATAAAAGGTGATAAAAGACATGCATGGTATATGACAAATTCACCACAAAATCACAACATATGCTAATAAACACATCGTCAATATGTTAACATCTAAGCAATGTGGATACACTAGCTGTCATAAGTGTCTGTCTGGCTTTTGAATCATGATTACAGCACATTCGAGCATCAGGCATACACTATGAGAAATCTTCTGGTCTATGACAAAAAAAATTTGACACATTTGTTCTCGTTATAGATTTATGACGTTTCTGGCTGAAAATGTCATAAAATTTTACACCTAAACAAATTTAGTGACAAAGTTACGAATCATCATAAAAGTTTCCACCCAAGACAAAAAGAAAATATCACTCGCTGTTACATGATGGTTTTGTGACGATAGAAGATCCGCGAAAACATCATAAATCAACTAGGGTTTCACATGTAAGTTTAAGCTGATAAATAGGCCGGTAAAATAAAAACAAAAACGTGCTCCTCCCGTGGATCGAACCTGTTACTGATCGAATGGGAAGTCTTTACCGCAACCGGGTCCCACATGTAAGGTAAGTTTCAGGCGAGTGTAGACTTGGCGGCAGAAAAGCCAGCGCTACAGCCAAAAACTTGTTTACCACTGTCGCGCTCCCACGATAGGGAAAAAGAAGAACAGAGAGAAAGCGACTAGGATGGAGCACTCCGGCGGAGATCTGCAGCTCCCCGCGGTGACTCAGTCCTACGACAGCACAGATCTGGTGCTTCCTGCGATGACAAGTCAATCTGGTCTGTAATGTTGAGTTGAATTTGCCTACATTTCATTTTGTATTATGATCATTCAGTGTAAGGCACTTCCAACCTACTACTTTATTCAAAAGCTAAACAATGAGCATTTGACAGATGGATAGACATTAGCTACATGGTTGTCAACTATTTACCCTTGAGCTAAGAAAGGGGTCAAAGATTTCATGGAATTTGTTAAGAGTAGATACTTTGAGGATGAAAAAATTTTATGCTCGTGTCGTCGATGCCTGAATCGATTTACTTCAAATATACAAGAGGTGCGTATGCACTTACTTAGGAATGGGATGGCAACCACCTACACTAGGTGGATCCATCATGGAGAAACATTTGAGGATGGGGTTCAGGATAATGCAAATCTGCAGGATAATAGGGTTCATGAAAATCCAGTTCTGCAGGATAATAGGGTTGAGAAAATTGCAATTCTAGCGGATGAGGGGGTTGAGGGTAATGCAATCATGCTGGAAGATGGTGATTAGGAAATGGTTCAGGAAAATGAATACATATCGGGTATTGTTGACGGTCATTAAGTACTAAATATGATCGTCAATATACTCAAGAATAAAGGAGGATTGACATTTCTTACACGCATATTTGGTTTCAAATAATGCAGTTCCACTTATCCTTGGAGAATATTTAGTTGCAGGTGAAAAAGTGCAAAAGGATGGAGAAAGCACACTCTATGGATCCAAGAAACACGCTTCTGACCAATGGGAGGTTGCCACATGTGCATCCCATGGATTGAAGGACCCACAAACTACCACAGCCGCCTCAATCCACCGGAGAACACACACAACCGCCATTGAGACCTCCCAAGAAATCACAGGGGGTCGGCCGAACCAAGGGTTCGACCGAACCACCCTTGTCCCCTCTCGACTCCAGCTTCCACGTGGTGACGGTTTAGGTTGGTTAAGGGATATTCTCTGAAGATTCCCTCACAGAACCGCCTCTTGGATCCTATAAATATGAGGGGACAGGCTCCATTCTAGGACACACACAACTAGTGATTCACTCTCTCCCTCATAGTTTCCAAGTTAGTGGAGTTAGGCTAGAGTAGCTCTACTTTAGGTTCCAGGTCTCCTTGGAATTTAGGGTATGGATCTTGTATCTTTTATTCCTAGGTTGACTTTATTCTATTCAAAGTATATATCTTCTTTATATAGTGTTGTGATTGGTTCTTATATGCATGAGTTAGATATATACCCTTGCTATATTGATGTGCTAGGCTTATACGATCGTATGCTAGTCATATACCCTTGCTATCATAGTATAGGCTTATATACGCCCATGTATGCCTTGAGAACATGCTTCAGTAAATACTCTATGTGCATATATTCCTTGTATAACTTAGTTGATATATGCTACAGCATTGGTTCAATGGCCATATCTATGGCGGTTTCAGCCCTTGTCACAATAGCTCAGGTCGGCTGGAGTGTTGTTAACAATGCAAGCATGGTGCTTGGATTGCTTAGCTTTATTGGATATGAGTTTGCCCCACGGGCCGTAGAGGTAGGCCGCAAGTGGTGACATCCCTGTTGGTTCTTTGTAATCCTCCACGTTCAGGTACGCTGTAGGAGTTTGTAAATTAGGAATAACTTTGCTAGGCGGAACCAGTATGAGTACTGTCTCCCCCATGTGTGCTTGGGTGCATAGGTCTGAGTTCTATACAATGTGTATGTATGTTATGCTTATATGATCTGTGCTATATATAGGAAGTACATATGAACCTAGAACTAACTCTTAGCCCTTCTCCCTAGCTTAGTTGTCTTGAGATGAATCATGTGTGTGTCATGCTATCTATCTATCTATCTTACCCTTGCATTGAGTATTGTCTCTATCCATCTATGGTATACTCATATACATAGTAAACTCTTTTGACCTATCAACCTTCCTTTGGGAAATACGATACCCTTGGAAATACTCTTAGGTGAAATGCTACAACCGTATATCCATGCACTTGTGGATTTATTCGTGATCATTAAATATACCAATAGATATGGAGGAGGATGAAGGCACAAAAGATGGACTTTTTGAAATGATAGCCGACATGTGCGACGCTAAAGAGCTTTAAGGGAAAATGTTAGAATGTATAAAGGATCATCTAAAACATAAGGTGTCATCGGGATCTACATATACATAATTTTTATTTGTTGTGAAGTTACTTCATATCAAGTCTTTCTATCTGATCAGCAATGTCGCATTCAATGCGATTCTGAAGGTGTTGTCCGTTGCTTTTCCGGACGCATGTGTTCCGACATCTTATGATGATGCACCAAGTACATACATGCCATGAGACTGGGCTATGATTATATCCATATTTGCAATAATAATTGTGTATTATTTCGCAAGACACTAGCGAAACATGATGTGTGCCTAGTGTGTTGTGAAGCGGATTCAAAATGAAAAGATGCAGACACCATGAAGTGCATTCCTTAGAAGGTATTGAGGCATTTTACACTAGTTTCAAGGCTGAAGAGGATGTTTCTTTCATCAAAAACCACAAAGGATGCACAATGGCACAAGTTGAAGCGAAAATTGGTGGACAATGTGCTTAGCCATCCAGCTGATGGTGAGGCATGGAAAGACTTCGATCGAACTTGGCCGGAATCTGTAAAAGGTGCTAGGAACATTAGATTTGGCCTTGCAACCGATGGTTTCAATCTATTTGGCAACATGACCAACTCATATAGTATGTGGCTAGTATTTCTTGTGCAGTATAACATGCCACCATGGGTATACATGGAAGAATCAAACTTCATGATGGCATTATTGATCCCTGGGCTGAGTTCTCCATCAAAGGAATTTTTTATGTCTTCTTGCAACCTGTTGTAGATGAGTTGTTGGACCTTTAAAAGGGTGTCGATGCATACGATGCTTGTTCTATAAACCCTTTAAACTGTGTGATGCGGTTATATGGTGCATACATGATTATCCAGCATTGAGCACATTGGCGGGGTGAGTCACGAAACGTTATTATGCCTATGTGCATTGTGACAAGGATCCTTGCTCAAGGAGATTGAAGAACAAGATATGTTACATTGGCCATCGTCATTTCCTTCCAATTGACCATCCATGGAGAAGAAAGAAAGCAAACTTTGATGGTAATACTAAAAACTAAGAGAGGCCAGAGCAATTTACTACTGAGGAGCTTCTGCAGTAACTGGAGAAGGTTAAAGATGTTAAACCAAGAAAGCCTCTTCAAGGTCAGAAAAGGAAGCAAAAATCCAGAACATTGTTGGAGCCAAAGGGTTTGTTTGTTTGACTTGCCGTATTGGACAACTCTGAAGCTACCACATAATCTTGATGTCATGCACATTGAGAAAAACATATGCAAAAACCTTATTGGAACATTGCTAAAACTTGCTGGGAAGACAAAGGACATGATTAATGCTAGGATTGATTTGGAAGAGATGGGCAATAGACCACATCTACACATGCAAAATACTATGGAAGGACACTCATGCAAAATGCCAGAAGCTCCATATACAATGGGTAAAAACAAACAGAAGGTATTCTGTGATTTTATAAGTCACGTGAAGTTCCCAGATGGATATGCTTCTAAATTATCAAGATGTATTGCCGCTGATAGATGCAAACTCCAAAGACTAAAAACTCATGATTATCATATCCTACAACAAAGGATTTTTCCTACTTCCCTTCAAGGTTTAATGGATAAAGAGATATACTCAGCTATTTTGAAATTAGAAAACTTATTTTGGCAACTATGTTGCAAAACTCTGAAGTTGGATGTTTTGAACAAACTGAAAACAGATATTCCAATAATTTTGTGCAAGCTTGAGAAAATTTTCCCTCCTACCTTCTTTGATGTTATAGTGCACTTGGCTGTCCATTTACCTGAGGAAACAATCCTATGAGGCCCAGTATAATATGGATGGTTTATCTCGTCGAAAGAAGCCTATGCACAATGAGGCATTTCGTGAGAAACATGGCTAGGCCTGAAGGATCCATTGTAGAAGCATATGTTGCTAATGAGTGCTTGACATTTTGCTCAAGGTACTTCGCGAATGATGATGTTTGACACACAATTCAATCAAGAGAGCAAGAACAAAGAGAATGTTGATTTGTTAGGAAAAGGCGATTTATCATATTTCTAGCACAATGTTGATGTACTTGGAGCAGCGAAGACTTTGTTCCTTGATTCAGATTACGACAAACTGGTTTGGTATGTGCAAAGCAATTGCGAAGAGGTTGAGCCATATATCGGGTATGTAATTTGTCATGCAATTATTGTACTACAATTATTTCGGTCTAATTTTCCGATGGATGTATTTTTGTAGGATATATAGGGATCAGTGAAAAGCGAAAGGTGTGTCGGACCAGGTTATTGATTGTAGAATTCAAAAAGAATTTGCCCGATGTTTTAAATCGCATGTAAGTTTTCTACTTTTTCAGAACAAACTTATATTAGCTGGCGAGGACTTATATATAAAACTTTGGTTTTGTTGTATAGATTGAAAATATGCCTGAAGGAGAGGTCTTCAAGGACCTATATGCATTATCAGCTTTATCAGACAAGCAAGGATGAAAATATTCAGCATGCCTTGTTGGCGGTGTCCGGTACCACACACATGGTTGAGAGGAAAATAGAAAGACACAGAACAGTGGGATTATGACTATAGGCTTTCATAATAGTGAGCCATTTGAGTTTTATGGTTGTCTAAAAGAAATTATTGAGCTGCAGTTAAACTCATCAGGGTGTGGCATAAATCGAACTATTGTATTATTCCAGTGTGATTGGTATGATCTGGGAGGGGCGAAGAGGGAACTGAGGATTAGAAAGGATGGGTACTTCACAAGCATCAATACAGGAAGGTACTGGTACAAAAATGATCCCTACATTTTTGCTGAATAGGCAACAAAGATGTTCTACTTGCTAGACACCCTGCTACAAGATCCATGGAGAGTGGTGCAAAAAAATTGAGCACAAGAATTTGTGGATCTTTAATGAAAATGAGCAGGACATATCACCCAGTAGCATGGTACTTACATAGCAAGATGATGAAATTGAAGAATGTGGTGATGATAGTATTGGTGATGGTCCGGAGGCTCTGGTGTCTATTCTTGACGAGGAGTGGACTGTCGTTCTAGCAGATCAAGTTACTTCCATTCGCCAGCAAAGCATGGATATTTGGATGAATTCAATTCTAATGATGAGGAGGAGGATGAAACTATTTGGCAATACCATGATGAAGGTGAAAATCGTGTACCTGACAGTGACGAGGACTAGCAAGTGAAATCAGTTAATATTTTAGTCGATCCGATCTGAACTTGTTGTATACGATAGAGTAAAATGCATGGTCGGTCCTTAAACTTGTTCGGCTGTGTCACTTAGGTCCCCGTACTCTCAAAATGCATATTTTTCTCACTAAACTTGGGCTCGGGTGTCATTTAGGACCCTATACTCTCAAGATGCAGATCTAACTCCCTAAACTTGGCTTTGGATGTCATCTAGGTCCATATACTCTAAAAGCATTGAAATCTCAAATGAATTGATTAAAACTTATTTTTTACATAGATATAATTTAATTATGCCAAATAAAGTGGATTTCAGCTCAACGTGTGTGGATAATATTGATGTGTTGAATCCAAAAAGATTGATGATCTTTCACTTTGTAGGCAATATCTTAACTTGCTAGGTGCGCATGGCCGGTGTGCTCTACTCCCTCCGTTCCTATTTATAAGGCGTGGTATGCCATGGCACGATCTCCCAAATTAAATTTGACCATTCGGTTATCTTATATTTTATTATTTATGGCTATAGACTTATAATCATCGGAGAGTATATTTGATTACAAATCCAACCATATCAAATTTATATTAAAAAATAAAAAATTATTGGCTAAATTATTGGTCAAAGATTGTAAACTTTGAATCTTGATATGCTTGTGCATCTTATAAACATGAACGTAGGGAGTATTATTCTTGAAAGATTGTTCAAATTTGAATAACTCGTAGTTGCACTTACTAAAATAAAATTAGGGGTTTATAAGATAAATTACTGGATGAATATTAGGAGAAGCTGTAGGGCAATAAAACAAGTCAAAAAATATGCCAATGAAAGTAATGGCTTGTTTGAAAGCATAAATTTTGATCTTATCATGTTCTATTAGTGGGATGACACTGCATTTCAAGAGTTTAAGGACCTATATCACACCCGAAGTCAAGTTTAAGAAGTAAGGTATGCATTTTGAGAGTACATGGACCTAAGTGACACCTGAGCCCAAGTTTAGGTAGATAGATATGCATTTTGAGAGTACGGGGACCTAAGTGACATAGCCAGACAAGTTTAAGGACTGAGCCCAAGTTTAGGTAGATAGATATGCATTTTGAGAGTACGGGGACCTAAGTGACATAGCCAGACAAGTTTAAGGACCGGCCATACACTTTACTCTATAAGATATGAACCGATATGTGCATGTAGAGCTTTTATCCTAGTAGTTGTGGGAAAATCCTTTTGACGCATCTTAATATGTTCGAAAGCACACTTAGCTAGTTATTGATCTGGCTCGGTGTATTGTCAAACACCAGAACATCCTTTGACATCTTTGAAAATCTTCAAACACCCATTTGGCTTGCTATTAATTCGGTTCAGTGTATTGTCAAACACCAGAACATCATGTGACGTCTTTCAAAATCTTCGAACGCCCATTTGGCTGGCTGTTTATCCGATTCGGTGTATTTTCAAACACCAGAACATCCTGTTGTTGAATGTAGACTTACCTGACTATTTGTCTAGCTTTGGATGTTTGCAAAGATCGGAATATCCATAGGCTAGAACAAGGTTGGGTAGGAATGCTGTGTCACTCGTGCTAACCCATCATTCCCCATTTACTACAAGGTCGCTTGCGGCGCCCACCCTTGGTAGGGTTTAGCCACCGCTGCCACCCCTGCGCTCTGCCCCTATCGCAATCTGCCGCCGCTCGCCCCGATATCACAGGTATTCGTCGTTGAAAGGGGGATTCGTAAAATTTTATAAAATCATTGCGGTAGGTGATTTGAGAAAGATCTTGCTTATATGGACATGAGTCTCGATCCATACGAAAATAGACTTCATATGAATTCCACGGAGTACTTGAATGCCCTAGTGTATAATTAGGAAGATTGCATGCGTTCGTTGCGAAAAAATCCACCCTAGTTACGCTACCCGAAAATAGTGCATTCGGGTGCCGAAATGCACCCGTTTTGCATCGTTTTTCATGCCGGAACCGAATGCCCAAAAACACTCCCAAACATGTTCTAGGGTCTAATTAGGTAGATTGGATGCGTTCGTTGCGAAAAAATCCACCCGAGTTTCGCTACCCGGAATTAGTGCATTCGGGTGCCGAAATGCACCCGTTTTGCATCATTTTTCGTGCTGGAACCGAATGCTCAAAAACAGTCCCAAACATCTTCAAAGATTGCATGCGTTCGTTGCGAAAAAATCCACCCGAGTTTCGCTACCCGGAAATAGTGCATTCGGGTGCCGAAATGCACCCGTTTTGCATCATTTTTCGTGCCGGAACCGAATGCTCAAAAACACTCCCAAACATCTTCTAGGGTATAATTAGGAAGATTGCATGCGTTCGTTGCAAAAAAATCCACCCGAGTTTCGCTACCCGGAAATAGTGCATTCGGGTGCCGAAATGCACCCGTTTTGCATCGTTTTTCGTGCCGGAACCGAATGCTCAAAAACACTCCCAAACATGTTCTAGGGTATAATTAGGTAGATTGGATGCGTTCGTTGCGAAAAAATCCACCCAAGTTTCGCTACCCGGAATTAGTGCATTCGGGTGCCGAAATGCACCCGTTTTGCATCATTTTTCGTGCTGGAACCGAATGCTCAAAAACAGTCCCAAACATCTTCAAAGATTGCATGCGTTCGTTGCGAAAAAATCCACCCGAGTTTCGCTACCCGGAATTAGTGCATTCGGGTGCCGAAATGCACCCATTTTGCATCATTTTTCGTGCTCAAAACCGAATGCTCAAAAACAGTCCCAAACATCTTCAAAGATTGCATGCGTTCGTTGCGAAAAAATCCACCCGAGTTTCGCTACCCGGCAATAGTGCATTCGGGTGCCGAAATGCACCCGTTTTGCATCGTTTTTCGTGCCGGAACCGAATGCTCAAAAACACTCCCAAACATGTTGTAGTGTATAATTAGGTAGATTGGATGCGTTCGTTGCGAAAAAATCCACCCGAGTTTCGCTACCCGGAAATAGTGCATTCGGGTGCCGAAATGCACCCGTTTTGCATCGTTTTTCGTGCCGGAACCGAATGCTCAAAAACACTCCCAAACATGTTCTAGGGTATAATTAGGTAGATAGGATGCGTTCGTTGCGAAAAAATCCACCCGAGTTTCGCTACCCGGAAATAGTGCATTCAGGTGCCGAAATGCACCCGTTTTGCATCATTTTTCGTGCCAGAACCGAATACCCAAAAACACTCCCAAACATGTTCTAGGGTATAATTAGGAAGATTGCATGCGTTCGTTGCGAAAAAATCGAACCGAATTTCGCTACCTGAAAATAGTGCATTCGGGTGCCGAAATGCACCGGTTTTTGCATCATTTTTCGAACCGGAACCGAATGACCAAAAACACTCCCAAACATGTTCTAGTATATATTTAGGAAGATTGCATGCGTTAGTTGCGAAAAAATCCACCCGTGTTTCGCTACCCGGCAATAGTGCATTCGGGTGCCAAAATGCACCCGTTCTGCATCGTTTTTCGTGCCGGAACCGAATGGTCAAAAACACTCCCAAACATGTTGTAGTGTATAATTAGGTAGATTGGATGCGTTCGTTGCGAGAAAATCCACCCGAGTTTCGCTACCCGGAAATAGTGCATTCGGGTGCCGAAATGCACCCGTTTTGCATCGTTTTTCGTGCCGGAACCGAATGCTCAAAAACACTCCCAAACATGTTCTAGGGTATAATTAGGTAGATTGGATGCGTTCGTTGCGAAAAACTCCACCCGAGTATCGCTACCCGACAATAGTGCATTCGGGTGCCGAAATGCACCCGTTTTGCATCGTTTTTCATGCCGGAACCGAATGCTCAAAAACACTCCCGAACATGTTCTAGGGTCTAATTAGGAAGATTGCATGTGTTCGTTGCGAAAAAATCCACCCGAGTTTCGCTACCCGGAAATAGTGCATTCGGGTGCCGAAATGCACCCGTTTTGCATCGTTTTTCGTGCCGGAACCGAATGCTCAAAAACACTCCCAAACATGTTCTAGGGTATAATTAGGTAGATTGGATGCGTTCGTTGCGAAAAACTCCACCCGAGTATCGCTACCCGACAATAGTGCATTCGGGTGCCGAAATGCACCCGTTTTGCATCGTTTTTCATGCCGGAACCGAATGCTCAAAAACACTCCCGAACATGTTCTAGGGTCTAATTAGGAAGATTGCATGTGTTCGTTGCGAAAAAATCCACCCGAGTTTCGCTACCCGGAAATAGTACATTCGGGTGCCGAAATGCACCCGTTTTGCATCATTTTTCGTGCCGGAACCGAATGCCCAAAAACACTCCCAAACATGTTCAAGTGTATATTTAGGAAGATTGCATGCGTTCGTTGCGAAAAAATCCACCCGAGTTTCGCTACCCGGCAATAGTGCATTCGGGTGCCGAAATGCACCCGTTTTGCATCATTTTTCGTGCCGGAACCGAATGCCCAAAAACACTCCCAAACACGTTCTAGTGTATATTTAGGAAGATTGCATGCGTTCGTTGCGAAAAAATCCACCCGAGTTTCGCTACCCGGCAATAGTGCATTCGGGTGCCGAAATGCACCCGTTTTGCATCATTTTTCGTGCCGGAACCGAATGCCCAAAATTACTGCCAAACATGTTCTAGTGTATATTTAGGAAGATTGCATGCGTTCGTTGCGAAAAAATCTACCCAAGTTTCGCTACCCGGCAATAGTGCATTCGGGTGCCGAAATGCACCCGTTTTGCATCGTTTTTCGTGCCGGAACCGAATGCTCAAAAACACTCCCAAACATGTTGGAGTGTATAATTAGGTAGATTGGATGCGTTCGTTGCGAAAAAATCCACCCGAGTTTCGCTACCCGGAAATAGTGCATTCGGGTGCCGAAATGCACCCGTTTTGCATCGTTTTTCGTGCCGGAACCGAATGCTCAAAAACACTCCCAAACATGTTCTAGGGTATAATTAGGTAGATAGGATGCGTTCGTTGCGAAAAAATCCACCCGAGTTTCGCTACCCGGAAATAGTGCATTCAGGTGCCGAAATGCACCCGTTTTGCATCATTTTTCGTGCCAGAACCGAATACCCAAAAACACTCCCAAACATGTTCTAGGGTATAATTAGGAAGATTGCATGCGTTCGTTGCGAAAAAATCGAACCGAGTTTCGCTACCCGAAAATAGTGCATTCGGGTGCCGAAATGCACCGGTTTTTGCATCATTTTTCGTACCGGAACCGAATGCCCAAAAACACTCCCAAACATGTTCTAGTATATATTTAGGAAGATTGCATGCGTTAGTTGCGAAAAAATCCACCCGTGTTTCGCTACCCGGCAATAGTGCATTCGGGTGCCAAAATGCACCCGTTCTGCATCGTTTTTCGTGCCGGAACCGAATGGTCAAAAACACTCCCAAACATGTTGTAGTGTATAATTAGGTAGATTGGATGCGTTCGTTGCGAGAAAATCCACCCGAGTTTCGCTACCCGGAAATAGTGCATTCGGGTGCCGAAATGCACCCGTTTTGCATCGTTTTTCATGCCGGAACCGAATGCTCAAAAACACTCCCGAACATGTTCTAGGGTATAATTAGGAAGATTGCATGTGTTCGTTGCGAAAAAATCCACCCGAGTTTCGCTACCCGGCAATAGTGCATTCGGGTGCCGAAATGCACCCGTTTTGCATCATTTTTCGTGCCGGAACCGAATGCCCAAAAACACTCCCAAACATGTTCTAGTGTATATTTAGGAAGATTGCATGCGTTAGTTGCGAAAAAATCCACCCGAGTTTCGCTACCCGGCAATAGTGCATTCGGGTGCCGAAATGCACCCGTTTTGCATCATTTTTCGTGCCGGAACCGAATGCCCAAAATTACTCCCAAACATGTTCTAGTGTATATTTAGGAAGATTGCATGCGTTCGTTGCGAAAAAATCTACCCGAGTTTCGCTACCCGGCAATAGTGCATTCGGGTGCCGAAATGCACCCGTTGTGCATCATTTTTCGTGCCGGAACCGAATGCCCAAAAACACTCCCAAACATGTTCAAGTGTATATTTAGGAAGATTGCATGCGTTCGTTGCGAAAAAATCCACCCGAGTTTCGCTACCCGGAAATAGTGCATTCGGGTGCCGAAATGCACCCGTTTTGCATCATTTTTCGTGCCAGAACCGAATACCCAAAAACACTCCCAAACATGTTCTAGGGTATAATTAGGAAGATTGCATGCGTTCGTTGCGAAAAAATCGAACCGAGTTTCGCTACCCGAAAATAGTGCATTCGGGTGCCGAAATGCACCGGTTTTTGCATCATTTTTCGTACCGGAACCGAATGCCCAAAAACACTCCCAAACATGTTCTAGTGTATATTTAGGAAGATTGCATGCGTTCGTTGCGAAAAAATCCACCCGAGTTTCGCTACCCGGCAATAGTGCATTCGGGTGCCGAAATGCACCCGTTTTGCATCATTTTTCGTGCCGGAACCGAATGCCCAAAAACACTCCCAAACATGTTCTAGTGTATATTTAGGAAGATTGCATGCGTTCGTTGCGAAAAAATCCACCCGAGTTTCGCTACCCGGCAATAGTGCATTCGGGTGCCGAAATGCACCCGTTTTGCATCATTTTTCGTGCCGGAACCGAATGCCCAAAATTACTCCCAAACTTGTAATAGTGTATATTTAGGAAGATTGCATGCGTTCGTTGCGAAAAAATCTACCCGAGTTTCGCTACCCGGCAATAGTGCATTCGGGTGCCGAAATGCACCCGTTGTGCATCATTTTTCGTGCCGGAACCGAATGCCCAAAAACACTCCCAAACATGTACAAGTGTATATTTAGGAAGATTGCATGCGTTCGTTGCGAAAAAATCCACCCGAGTTTCGCTACCCGAAAATAGTGCATTCGGGTGCCGAAATGCACCCGTTTTGCATCATTTTTCGTGCCAGAACCGAATACCCAAAAACACTCCCAAACATGTTCTAGGGTATAATTAGGAAGATTGCATGCGTTCGTTGCGAAAAAATCGAACCGAGTTTCGCTACCCGAAAATAGTGCATTCGGGTGCCGAAATGCACCGGTTTTTGCATCATTTTTCGTACCGGAACCGAATGCCCAAAAACACTCCCAAACATGTTCTAGTGTATATTTAGGAAGATTGCATGCGTTAGTTGCGAAAAAATCCACCCGTGTTTCGCTACCCGGCAATAGTGCATTCGGGTGCCAAAATGCACCAGTTCTGCATCGTTTTTCGTGCCGGAACCGAATGGTCAAAAACACTCCCAAACATGTTGTAGTGTATAATTAGGTAGATTGGATGCGTTCGTTGCGAGAAAATCCACCCAAGTTTCGCTACCCGAAAATAGTGCATTCGGGTGCCGAAATGCACCCGTTTGGCATCATTTTTCGTGCCGGAACCGAATGCCCAAAAACACTCCCAAACATGTTCTAGTGTATATTTAGGAAGATTGCATGCGTTCGTTGCGAAAAAATCCACCCGAGTTTCGCTACCCGGCAATAGTGGATTCGGGTGCCGAAATGCACCCGTTTTGCATCATTTTTCGTGCCGGAACCGAATGCCCAAAAATACTCCCAAACATGTTCTAGTGTATATTTAGGAAGATTGCATGCGTTCGTTGCGAAAAAATCTACCCGAGTTTCGCTACCCGGCAATAGTGCATTCGGGTGCCGAAATGCACCCGTTGTGCATCATTTTTCGTGCCGGAACCGAATGCCCAGAAACACTCCCAAACATGTTCAAGTGTATATTTAGGAAGATTGCATGCGTTCGTTGCGAAAAAATCCACCCGAGTTTCGCTACCCGGCAATAGTGCATTCGGGTGCCGAAATGCACCCGTTTTGCATCATTTTTCGTGCCGGAACCGAATGCCCAAAAACACTCCCAAACATGTTCTAGTGTATATTTAGGAAGATTGCATGCGTTCGTTGCGAAAAAATCCACCCGAGTTTCGCTACCTGGCAATAGTGCATTCGGGTGCCGAAATGCACCCGTTTTGCATCATTTTTCGTGCCGGAACCGAATGCCCAAAATTACTCCCAAACATGTTCAAGTGTATATTTAGGAAGATTGCATGCGTTCGTTGCGAAAAAATCCACCCGAGTTTCGCTACCCGGCAATAGTGCATTCGGGTGCCGAAATGCACCCGTTGTGCATCATTTTTCGTGCCGGAACCGAATGCCCAAAAACACTCCCAAACATGTTCAAGTGTATATTTAGGAAGATTGCATGCGTTCGTTGCGAAAAAATCCACCCGAGTTTCGCTACCCGGCAATAGTGCATTCGGGTGCCGAAATGCACCCGTTTTGCATCATTTTTCGTGCCGGAACCGAATGCCCAAAAACACTCCCAAACACGTTCTAGTGTATATTTAGGAAGATTGCATGCGTTCGTTGCGAAAAAATCCACCCGAGTTTCGCTACCCGGCAATAGTGCATTCGGGTGCCGAAATGCACCCGTTTTGCATCATTTTTCGTGCCGGAACCGAATGCCCAAAATTACTGCCAAACATGTTCTAGTGTATATTTAGGAAGATTGCATGCGTTCGTTGCGAAAAAATCTACCCAAGTTTCGCTACCCGGCAATAGTGCATTCGGGTGCCGAAATGCACCCGTTTTGCATCGTTTTTCGTGCCGGAACCGAATGCTCAAAAACACTCCCAAACATGTTGGAGTGTATAATTAGGTAGATTGGATGCGTTCGTTGCGAAAAAATCCACCCGAGTTTCGCTACCCGGAAATAGTGCATTCGGGTGCCGAAATGCACCCGTTTTGCATCGTTTTTCGTGCCGGAACCGAATGCTCAAAAACACTCCCAAACATGTTCTAGGGTATAATTAGGTAGATTGGATGCGTTCGTTGCGAAAAAATCCACCCGAGTTTCGCTACCCGGAAATAGTGCATTCAGGTGCCGAAATGCACCCGTTTTGCATCATTTTTCGTGCCAGAACCGAATACCCAAAAACACTCCCAAACATGTTCTAGGGTATAATTAGGAAGATTGCATGCGTTCGTTGCGAAAAAATCGAACCGAGTTTCGCTACCCGAAAATAGTGCATTCGGGTGCCGAAATGCACCGGTTTTTGCATCATTTTTCGTACCGGAACCGAATGCCCAAAAACACTCCCAAACATGTTCTAGTATATATTTAGGAAGATTGCATGCGTTAGTTGCGAAAAAATCCACCCGTGTTTCGCTACCCGGCAATAGTGCATTCGGGTGCCGAAATGCACCCGTTCTGCATCATTTTTCGTGCCGGAACCGAATGGTCAAAAACACTCCCAAACATGTTGTAGTGTATAATTAGGTAGATTGCATGCGTTCGTTGCGAAAAAATCCACCCGAGTTTCGCTACCCGGAAATAGTGCATTC
This sequence comes from Setaria viridis, assembly GCF_005286985.2. Taxonomy (NCBI): domain Eukaryota; kingdom Viridiplantae; phylum Streptophyta; class Magnoliopsida; order Poales; family Poaceae; genus Setaria; species Setaria viridis. Next base: position 16,854,984 of record NC_048263.2, on the reverse strand, counting down.
GGGTGCCGAAATGCACCCGTTTTGCATCGTTTTTCATGCCGGAACCGAATGCTCAAAAACACTCCCGAACATGTTCTAGGGTATAATTAGGAAGATTGCATGTGTTCGTTGCGAAAAAATCCACCCGAGTTTCGCTACCCGGCAATAGTGCATTCGGGTGCCGAAATGCACCCGTTTTGCATCATTTTTCGTGCCGGAACCGAATGCCCAAAAACACTCCCAAACATGTTCTAGTGTATATTTAGGAAGATTGCATGCGTTCGTTGCGAAAAAATCCACCCGAGTTTCGCTACCCGGCAATAGTGCATTCGGGTGCCGAAATGCACCCGTTTTGCATCATTTTTCGTGCCGGAACCGAATGCCCAAAATTACTCCCAAACATGTTCTAGTGTATATTTAGGAAGATTGCATGCGTTCGTTGCGAAAAAATCTACCCGAGTTTCGCTACCCGGCAATAGTGCATTCGGGTGCCGAAATGCACCCGTTGTGCATCATTTTTCGTGCCGGAACCGAATGCCCAAAAACACTCCCAAACATGTTCAAGTGTATATTTAGGAAGATTGCATGCGTTCGTTGCGAAAAAATCCACCCGAGTTTCGCTACCCGGAAATAGTGCATTCGGGTGCCGAAATGCACCCGTTTTGCATCATTTTTCGTGCCAGAACCGAATACCCAAAAACACTCCCAAACATGTTCTAGGGTATAATTAGGAAGATTGCATGCGTTCGTTGCGAAAAAATCGAACCGAGTTTCGCTACCCGAAAATAGTGCATTCGGGTGCCGAAATGCACCGGTTTTTGCATCATTTTTCGTACCGGAACCGAATGCCCAAAAACACTCCCAAACATGTTCTAGTGTATATTTAGGAAGATTGCATGCGTTCGTTGCGAAAAAATCCACCCGAGTTTCGCTACCCGGCAATAGTGCATTCGGGTGCCGAAATGCACCCGTTTTGCATCATTTTTCGTGCCGGAACCGAATGCCCAAAAACACTCCCAAACATGTTCTAGTGTATATTTAGGAAGATTGCATGCGTTCGTTGCGAAAAAATCCACCCGAGTTTCGCTACCCGGCAATAGTGCATTCGGGTGCCGAAATGCACCCGTTTTGCATCATTTTTCGTGCCGGAACCGAATGCCCAAAATTACTCCCAAACATGTTCTAGTGTATATTTAGGAAGATTGCATGCGTTCGTTGCGAAAAAATCTACCCGAGTTTCGCTACCCGGCAATAGTGCATTCGGGTGCCGAAATGCACCCGTTGTGCATAGTGCATTCGGGTGCCGAAATGCATCATTTTTCGTGCCGGAACCGAATGCCCAAAAACACTCCCAAACATGTTCAAGTGTATATTTAGGAAGATTGCATGCGTTCGTTGCGAAAAAATCCACCCGAGTTTCGCTACCCGGAAATAGTGCATTCGGGTGCCGAAATGCACCCGTTTTGCATCATTTTTCGTGCCAGAACCGAATACCCAAAAACACTCCCAAACATGTTCTAGGGTATAATTAGGAAGATTGCATGCGTTCGTTGCGAAAAAATCGAACCGAGTTTCGCTACCCGAAAATAGTGCATTCGGGTGCCGAAATGCACCGGTTTTTGCATCATTTTTCGTACCGGAACCGAATGCCCAAAAACACTCCCAAACATGTTCTAGTGTATATTTAGGAAGATTGCATGCGTTAGTTGCGAAAAAATCCACCCGTGTTTCGCTACCCGGCAATAGTGCATTCGGGTGCCAAAATGCACCAGTTCTGCATCGTTTTTCGTGCCGGAACCGAATGGTCAAAAACACTCCCAAACATGTTGTAGTGTATAATTAGGTAGATTGGATGCGTTCGTTGCGAGAAAATCCACCCGAGTTTCGCTACCCGAAAATAGTGCATTCGGGTGCCGAAATGCACCCGTTTGGCATCATTTTTCGTGCCGGAACCGAATGCCCAAAAACACTCCCAAACATGTTCTAGTGTATATTTAGGAAGATTGCATGCGTTCGTTGCGAAAAAATCCACCCGAGTTTCGCTACCCGGCAATAGTGCATTCGGGTGCCGAAATGCACCCGTTTTGCATCATTTTTCGTGCCGGAACCGAATGCCCAAAAATACTCCCAAACATGTTCTAGTGTATATTTAGGAAGATTGCATGCGTTCGTTGCGAAAAAATCTACCCGAGTTTCGCTACCCGGCAATAGTGCATTCGGGTGCCGAAATGCACCCGTTGTGCATCATTTTTCGTGCCGGAACCGAATGCCCAAAAACACTCCCAAACATGTTCAAGTGTATATTTAGGAAGATTGCATGCGTTCGTTGCGAAAAAATCCACCCGAGTTTCGCTACCCGGCAATAGTGCATTCGGGTGCCGAAATGCACCCGTTTTGCATCATTTTTCGTGCCAGAACCGAATGCCCAAAAACACTCCCAAACATGTTCTAGTGTATATTTAGGAAGATTGCATGCGTTCGTTGCGAAAAAATCTACCCGAGTTTCGCTACCCGGCAATAGTGCATTCGGGTGCCGAAATGCACCCGTTGTGCATCATTTTTCGTGCCGGAACCGAATGCCCAAAAACACTCCCAAACATGTTCAAGTGTATATTTAGGAAGATTGCATGCGTTCGTTGCGAAAAAATCCACCCGAGTTTCGCTACCCGGCAATAGTGCATTCGGGTGCCGAAATGCACCCGTTTTGCATCATTTTTCGTGCCAGAACCGAATGCCCAAAAACACTCCCAAACATGTTCAAGTGTATATTTAGGAAGATTGCATGCGTTCGTTGCGAAAAAATCCACCCGAGTTTCGCTACCCGGCAATAGTGCATTCGGGTGCCGAAATGCACCCGTTTTGCATCATTTTTCGTGCCGGAACCGAATGCCCAAAAACACTCCCAAACATGTTCTAGTGTATATTTAGGAAGATTGCATGCGTTCGTTGCGAAAAAATCCACCCGAGTTTCGCTACCCGGCAATAGTGCATTCGGGTGCCGAAATGCACCCGTTTTGCATCATTTTTCGTGCCGGAACCGAATGCCCAAAATTACTCCCAAACATGTTCTAGTGTATATTTAGGAAGATTGCATGCGTTCGTTGCGAAAAAATCTACCCGAGTTTCGCTACCCGGCAATAGTGCATTCGGGTGCCGAAATGCACCCGTTTTGCATCGTTTTTCGTGCCGGAACCGAATGCTCAAAAACACTCCCAAACATGTTGTAGTGTATAATTAGGTAGATTGGATGCGTTCGTTGCGAAAAAATCCACCCGAGTTTCGCTACCCGGAAATAGTGCATTCGGGTGCCGAAATGCACCCGTTTTGCATCGTTTTTCGTGCCGGAACCGAATGCTCAAAAACACTCCCAAACATGTTCTAGTGTATATTTAGGAAGATTGCATGCGTTCGTTGCGAAAAAATCCACCCGAGTTTCGCTACCCGGAAATAGTGCATTCGGGTGCCGAAATGCACCCGTTTTGCATCATTTTTCGTGCCAGAACCGAATACCCAAAAACACTCCCAAACATGTTCTAGGGTATAATTAGGAAGATTGCATGCGTTCGTTGCGAAAAAATCGAACCGAGTTTCGCTACCCGAAAATAGTGCATTCGGGTGCCGAAATGCACCGGTTTTTGCATCATTTTTCGTACCGGAACCGAATGCCCAAAAACACTCCCAAACATGTTCTAGTGTATATTTAGGAAGATTGCATGCGTTAGTTGCGAAAAAATCCACCCGTGTTTCGCTACCCGGCAATAGTGCATTCGGGTGCCAAAATGCACCCGTTCTGCATCGTTTTTCGTGCCGGAACCGAATGGTCAAAAACACTCCCAAACATGTTGTAGTGTATAATTAGGTAGATTGGATGCGTTCGTTGCGAGAAAATCCACCCGAGTTTCGCTACCCGGAAATAGTGCATTCGGGTGCCGAAATGCACCCGTTTTGCATCGTTTTTCGTGCCGGAACCGAATGCTCAAAAACACTCCCAAACATGTTCTAGGGTATAATTAGGAAGATTGCATGCGTTCGTTGCGAAAAAATCCACCCGAGTTTCGCTACCCGGCAATAGTGCATTCGGGTGCCGAAATGCACCCGTTTTGCATCATTTTTCGTGCCGGAACCGAATGCCCAAAAACACTCCCAAACATGTTCTAGTGTATATTTAGGAAGATTGCATGCGTTCGTTGCGAAAAAATCCACCCGAGTTTCGCTACCCGGCAATAGTGCATTCGGGTGCCGAAATGCACCCGTTTTGCATCATTTTTCGTGCCGGAACCGAATGCCCAAAAACACTCCCAAACATGTTCTAGTGTATATTTAGGAAGATTGCATGCGTTCGTTGCGAAAAAATCTACCCGAGTTTCGCTACCCGGCAATAGTGCATTCGGGTGCCGAAATGCACCCGTTGTGCATCATTTTTCGTGCCGGAACCGAATGCCCAAAAACACTCCCAAACATGTTCAAGTGTATATTTAGGAAGATTGCATGCGTTCGTTGCGAAAAAATCCACCCGAGTTTCGCTACCCGGAAATAGTGCATTCGGGTGCCGAAATGCACCCGTTTTGCATCATTTTTCGTGCCAGAACCGAATACCCAAAAACACTCCCAAACATGTTCTAGGGTATAATTAGGAAGATTGCATGCGTTCGTTGCGAAAAAATCGAACCGAGTTTCGCTACCCGAAAATAGTGCATTCGGGTGCCGAAATGCACCGGTTTTTGCATCATTTTTCGTACCGGAACCGAATGCCCAAAAACACTCCCAAACATGTTCTAGTGTATATTTAGGAAGATTGCATGCGTTCGTTGCGAAAAAATCCACCCGAGTTTCGCTACCCGGCAATAGTGCATTCGGGTGCCGAAATGCACCCGTTTTGCATCATTTTTCGTGCCGGAACCGAATGCCCAAAAACACTCCCAAACATGTTCTAGTGTATATTTAGGAAGATTGCATGCGTTCGTTGCGAAAAAATCCACCCGAGTTTCGCTACCCGGCAATAGTGCATTCGGGTGCCGAAATGCACCCGTTTTGCATCATTTTTCGTGCCGGAACCGAATGCCCAAAATTACTCCCAAACATGTTCTAGTGTATATTTAGGAAGATTGCATGCGTTCGTTGCGAAAAAATCTACCCGAGTTTCGCTACCCGGCAATAGTGCATTCGGGTGCCGAAATGCACCCGTTGTGCATCATTTTTCGTGCCGGAACCGAATGCCCAAAAACACTCCCAAACATGTTCAAGTGTATATTTAGGAAGATTGCATGCGTTCGTTGCGAAAAAATCCACCCGAGTTTCGCTACCCGGCAATAGTGCATTCGGGTGCCGAAATGCACCCGTTTTGCATCATTTTTCGTGCCAGAACCGAATACCCAAAAACACTCCCAAACATGTTCTAGTGTATAATTAGGAAGATTGCATGCGTTCGTTGCGAAAAAATCGAACCGAGTTTCGCTACCCGAAAATAGTGCATTCGGGTGCCGAAATGCACCGGTTTTTGCATCATTTTTCGTACCGGAACCGAATGCCCAAAAACACTCCCAAACATGTTCTAGTGTATATTTAGGAAGATTGCATGCGTTAGTTGCGAAAAAATCCACCCGTGTTTCGCTACCCGGCAATAGTGCATTCGGGTGCCAAAATGCACCAGTTCTGCATCGTTTTTCGTGCCGGAACCGAATGGTCAAAAACACTCCCAAACATGTTGTAGTGTATAATTAGGTAGATTGGATGCGTTCGTTGCGAGAAAATCCACCCGAGTTTCGCTACCCGGAAATAGTGCATTCGGGTGCCGAAATGCACCCGTTTTGCATCATTTTTCGTGCCGGAACCGAATGCCCAAAAACACTCCCAAACATGTTCTAGTGTATATTTAGGAAGATTGCATGCGTTCGTTGCGAAAAAATCCACCCGAGTTTCGCTACCCGGCAATAGTGCATTCGGGTGCCGAAATGCACCCGTTTTGCATCATTTTTCGTGCCGGAACCGAATGCCCAAAAACACTCCCAAACATGTTCTAGTGTATATTTAGGAAGATTGCATGCGTTCGTTGCGAAAAAATCTACCCGAGTTTCGCTACCCGGCAATAGTGCATTCGGGTGCCGAAATGCACCCGTTTTGCATCATTTTTCGTGCCGGAACCGAATGCCCAAAAACACTCCCAAACATGTTCTAGTGTATATTTAGGAAGATTGCATGCGTTCGTTGCGAAAAAATCCACCCGAGTTTCGCTACCCGGCAATAGTGCATTCGGGTGCCGAAATGCACCCGTTTTGCATCATTTTTCGTGCCGGAACCGAATGCCCAAAAACACTCCCAAACATGTTCTAGTGTATATTTAGGAAGATTGCATGCGTTCGTTGCGAAAAAATCGAACCGAGTTTCGCTACCCGAAAATAGTGCATTCGGGTGCCGAAATGCACCCGTTTTTGCATCATTTTTCGTGCCGGAACCGAATGCCCAAAAACACTCCCAAACATGTTCTAGTGTATATTTAGGAAGATTGCATGCGTTCGTTGCGAAAAAATCCACCCGAGTTTCGCTACCCGGCAATAGTGCATTCGGGTGCCGAAATGCACCCGTTTTGCATCATTTTTCGTGCCGGAACCGAATGCCCAAAAACACTCCCAAACATGTTCTAGTGTATATTTAGGAAGATTGCATGCGTTCGTTGCGAAAAAATCCACCCGAGTTTCGCTACCCGGCAATAGTGCATTCGGGTGCCGAAATGCACCCGTTTTGCATCATTTTTCGTGCCGGAACCGAATGCCCAAAATTACTCCCAAACATGTTCTAGTGTATATTTAGGAAGATTGCATGCGTTCGTTGCGAAAAAATCTACCCGAGTTTCGCTACCCGGCAATAGTGCATTCGGGTGCCGAAATGCACCCGTTGTGCATCATTTTTCGTGCCGGAACCGAATGCCCAAAAACACTCCCAAACATGTTCAAGTGTATATTTAGGAAGATTGCATGCGTTCGTTGCGAAAAAATCCACCCGAGTTTCGCTACCCGGAAATAGTGCATTCGGGTGCCGAAATGCACCCGTTTTGCATCATTTTTCGTGCCAGAACCGAATACCCAAAAACACTCCCAAACATGTTCTAGGGTATAATTAGGAAGATTGCATGCGTTCGTTGCGAAAAAATCGAACCGAGTTTCGCTACCCGAAAATAGTGCATTCGGGTGCCGAAATGCACCGGTTTTTGCATCATTTTTCGTACCGGAACCGAATGCCCAAAAACACTCCCAAACATGTTCTAGTGTATATTTAGGAAGATTGCATGCGTTAGTTGCGAAAAAATCCACCCGTGTTTCGCTACCCGGCAATAGTGCATTCGGGTGCCAAAATGCACCAGTTCTGCATCGTTTTTCGTGCCGGAACCGAATGGTCAAAAACACTCCCAAACATGTTGTAGTGTATAATTAGGTAGATTGGATGCGTTCGTTGCGAGAAAATCCACCCGAGTTTCGCTACCCGGAAATAGTGCATTCGGGTGCCGAAATGCACCCGTTTTGCATCGTTATTCGTGCCGGAACCGAATGCTCAAAAACACTCCCAAACATGTTCTAGGGTAGAATTAGGTAGATTGGATGCGTTCGTTGCGAAAAACTCCACCCGAGTATCGCTACCCGACAATAGTGCATTCGGGTGCCGAAATGCACCCGTTTTGCATCGTTTTTCGTGCCGGAACCGAATGCTCAAAAACACTCCCAAACATGTTCTAGTGTATAATTAGGAAGATTGCATGCGTTCGTTGCGAAAAAATCCACCCGAGTTTCGCTACCCGGAAATAGTGCATTCGGGTGCCGAAATGCACCCGTTTTGCATCATTTTTCGTGCCGGAACCGAATGCCCAAAAACACTCCCAAACATGTTCTAGTGTATATTTAGGAAGATTGCATGCGTTCGTTGCGAAAAAATCCACCCGAGTTTCGCTACCCGGCAATAGTGCATTCGGGTGCCGAAATGCACCCGTTTTGCATCATTTTTCGTGCCGGAACCGAATGCCCAAAAACACTCCCAAACATGTTCAAGTGTATATTTAGGAAGATTGCATGCGTTCGTTGCGAAAAAATCCACCCGAGTTTCGCTACCCGGAAATAGTGCATTCGGGTGCCGAAATGCACCCGTTTTGCATCATTTTTCGTGCCGGAACCGAATGCCCAAAAACACTCCCAAACATGTTCTAGTGTATATTTAGGAAGATTGCATGCGTTCGTTGCGAAAAAATCCACCCGAGTTTCGCTACCCGGCAATAGTGCATTCGGGTGCCGAAATGCACCCGTTTTGCATCATTTTTCGTGCCGGAACCGAATGCCCAAAAACACTCCCAAACATGTTCTAGTGTATATTTAGGAAGATTGCATGCGTTCGTTGCGAAAAAATCCACCCGAGTTTCGCTACCCGGAAATAGTGCATTCGGGTGCCGAAATGCACCCGTTTTGCATCATTTTTCGTGCCGGAACCGAATGCCCAAAAACACTCCCAAACATGTTCTAGGGTATAATTAGGAAGATTGCATGCGTTCGTTGCGAAAAAATCCACCCGAGTTTCGCTACCCGACAATAGTGCATTCGGGTGCCGAAATGCACCCGTTTTTGCATCATTTTTCGTGCCGGAACCGAATGCCCAAAAACACTCCCAAACATGTTCTAGGGTATAATTAGGAAGATTGCATGCGTTCGTTGCGAAAAAATCCACCCGAGTTTCGCTACCCGGAAATAGTGCATTCGGGTGCCGAAATGCACCCGTTTTGCATCATTTTTCGTGCCGGAACCGAATGCCCAAAAACACTCCCAAACATGTTCTAGTGTATATTTAGGAAGATTGCATGCGTTCGTTGCGAAAAAATCCACCCGAGTTTCGCTACCCGGCAATAGTGCATTCGGGTGCCGAAATGCACCCGTTTTGCATCATTTTTCGTGCCGGAACCGAATGCCCAAAAACACTCCCAAACATCTTCTAGTGTATATTTAGGAAGATTGCATGCGTTCGTTGCGAAAAAATCGAACCGAGTTTCGCTACCCGAAAATAGTGCATTCGGGTGCCGAAATGCACCGGTTTTTGCATCATTTTTCGTACCGGAACCGAATGCCCAAAAACACTCCCAAACATCTTCTAGTGTATATTTAGGAAGATTGCATGCGTTCGTTGCGAAAAAATCCACCCGAGTTTCGCTACCCGGCAATAGTGCATTCGGGTGCCGAAATGCACCCGTTTTGCATCATTTTTCGTGCCGGAACCGAATGCCCAAAAACACTCCCAAACATGTTCTAGTGTATATTTAGGAAGATTGCATGCGTTCGTTGCGAAAAAATCCACCCGAGTTTCGCTACCCGGCAATAGTGCATTCGGGTGCCGAAATGCACCCGTTTTGCATCATTTTTCGTGCCGGAACCGAATGCCCAAAAACACTCCCAAACATGTTCTAGTGTATATTTAGGAAGATTGCATGCGTTCGTTGCGAAAAAATCTACCCGAGTTTCGCTACCCGGCAATAGTGCATTCGGGTGCCGAAATGCACCCGTTGTGCATCATTTTTCGTGCCGGAACCGAATGCCCAAAAACACTCCCAAACATGTTCAAGTGTATATTTAGGAAGATTGCATGCGTTCGTTGCGAAAAAATCTACCCGAGTTTCGCTACCCGGCAATAGTGCATTCGGGTGCCGAAATGCACCCGTTTTGCATCATTTTTCGTGCCAGAACCGAATGCCCAAAAACACTCCCAAACATCTTCTAGTGTATATTTAGGAAGATTGCATGCGTTCGTTGCGAAAAAATCCACCCGAGTTTCGCTACCCGGCAATAGTGCATTCGGGTGCCGAAATGCACCCGTTTTGCATCATTTTTCGTGCCGGAACCGAATGCCCTGAAACACTCCCAAACATGTTCTAGTGTATATTTAGGAAGATTGCATGCGTTCGTTGCGAAAAAATCCACCCGAGTTTCGCTACCCGGCAATAGTGCATTCGGGTGCCGAAATGCACCCGTTTTGCATCATTTTTCGTGCCGGAACCGAATGCCCAAAATTACTCCCAAACATGTTCTAGTGTATAATTAGGAAGATTGCATGCGTTCGTTGCGAAAAATCGAACCGAGTTTCGCTACCCGAAAATAGTGCATTCGGGTGCCGAAATGCACCGGTTTTTGCATCATTTTTCGTACCGGAACCGAATGCCCAAAAACACTCCCAAACATGTTCTAGTGTATATTTAGGAAGATTGCATGCGTTCGTTGCGAAAAAATCCACCCGAGTTTCGCTACCCGGCAATAGTGCATTCGGGTGCCGAAATGCACCCGTTTTGCATCATTTTTCGTGCCGGAACCGAATGCCCAAAAACACTCCCAAACATGTTCTAGTGTATATTTAGGAAGATTGCATGCGTTCGTTGCGAAAAAATCCACCCGAGTTTCGCTACCCGGCAATAGTGCATTCGGGTGCCGAAATGCACCCGTTTTGCATCATTTTTCGTGCCGGAACCGAATGCCCAAAATTACTCCCAAACATGTTCTAGTGTATATTTAGGAAGATTGCATGCGTTCGTTGCGAAAAAATCTACCCGAGTTTCGCTACCCGGCAATAGTGCATTCGGGTGCCGAAATGCACCCGTTGTGCATGATTTTTCGTGCCGGAACCGAATGCCCAAAAACACTCCCAAACATGTTCAAGTGTATATTTAGGAAGATTGCATGCGTTCGTTGCGAAAAAATCCACCCGAGTTTCGCTACCCGGAAATAGTGCATTCGGGTGCCGAAATGCACCCGTTTTGCATCATTTTTCGTGCCAGAACCGAATACCCAAAAACACTCCCAAACATGTTCTAGGGTATAATTAGGAAGATTGCATGCGTTCGTTGCGAAAAAATCGAACCGAGTTTCGCTACGCGAAAATAGTGCATTCGGGTGCCGAAATGCACCGATTTTTGCATCATTTTTCGTGCCGGAACCGAATGCCCAAAAACACTCCCAAACATGTTCTAGTGTATATTTAGGAAGATTGCATGCGTTAGTTGCGAAAAAATCCACCCGTGTTTCGCTACCCGGCAATAGTGCATTCGGGTGCCAAAATGCACCAGTTCTGCATCGTTTTTCGTGCCGGAACCGAATGGTCAAAAACACTCCCAAACATGTTGTAGTGTATAATTAGGTAGATTGGATGCGTTCGTTGCGAGAAAATCCACCCGAGTTTCGCTACCCGGAAATAGTGCATTCGGGTGCCGAAATGCACCCGTTTTGCATCGTTATTCGTGCCGGAACCGAATGCTCAAAAACACTCCCAAACATGTTCTAGGGTAGAATTAGGTAGATTGGATGCGTTCGTTGCGAAAAACTCCACCCGAGTTTCGCTACCCGGAAATAGTGCATTCGGGTGCCGAAATGCACCCGTTTTGCATCGTTTTTCGTGCCGGAACCAAATGCTCAAAAACACTCCCAAACATGTTCTAGTGTATATTTAGGAAGATTGCATGCGTTCGTTGCGAAAAAATCCACCCGAGTTTCGCTACCCGGCAATAGTGCATTCGGGTGCCGAAATGCACCCGTTTTGCATCATTTTTCCGTGTTCCGCGTTCGTTGCGAAAAAATCGAACGAGTTTCGCTATAGTGCATTCCCGAAAAATCACTACCCAAACATGTTCTAGTGTATATTTAGGAAGATTGCATGCGTTAGTTGCGTTGCGCTAAAAAATCACAGTTCCCGAGAATTCAAAAACACTCCCAAACATGTTGTAGTGTATAATTAGGTAGATTGGATGCTAGAAAATCCCCCGAGTTTCGCTAATAGTGCATTCGGGTGCCGAAATGCACCCGTTTTGCATCATTTTTCGTGTTGCCGGTATCGCTACCGAATGCCCAAAAATCACTCCCAAACATGTTCTAGTGTATATTTAGGAAGATTGCATGCGTTCGTTGCGTGTAAAAAATCATGCGTTCGTTGCGACCCGAGTTTCGCTACCCGGCAATAGTGCATTCGGGTGCCGAAATGCACCCGTTTTGCATCATTTTTCGTGCCGGAACCGAATGCCCAAAAACACTCCCAAACATGTTCTAGTGTATATTTAGGAAGATTGCATGCGTTCGTTGCGAAAAAATCCACCCGAGTTTCGCTACCCGGCAATAGTGCATTCGGGTGCCGAAATGCACCCGTTTTGCATCATTTTTCGTGCCGGAACCGAATGCCCAAAATTACTCCCAAACATGTTCTAGTGTATATTTAGGAAGATTGCATGCGTTCGTTGCGAAAAAATCTACCCGAGTTTCGCTACCCGGCAATAGTGCATTCGGGTGCCGAAATGCACCCGTTGTGCATCATTTTTCGTGCCGGAACCGAATGCCCAAAAACACTCCCAAACATGTTCAAGTGTATATTTAGGAAGATTGCATGCGTTCGTTGCGAAAAAATCCACCCGAGTTTCGCTACCCGGAAATAGTGCATTCGGGTGCCGAAATGCACCCGTTTTGCATCATTTTTCGTGCCGGAACCGAATGCCCAAAAACACTCCCAAACATGTTCTAGTGTATATTTAGGAAGATTGCATGCGTTCGTTGCGAAAAAATCCACCCGAGTTTCGCTACCCGGCAATAGTGCATTCGGGTGCCGAAATGCACCCGTTTTGCATCATTTTTCGTGCCGGAACCGAATGCCCAAAAACACTCCCAAACATGTTCTAGTGTATATTTAGGAAGATTGCATGCGTTCGTTGCGAAAAAATCTACCCGAGTTTCGCTACCCGGCAATAGTGCATTCGGGTGCCGAAATGCACCCGTTGTGCATCATTTTTCGTGCCGGAACCGAATGCCCAAAAACACTCCCAAACATGTTCAAGTGTATATTTAGGAAGATTGCATGCGTTCGTTGCGAAAAAATCTACCCGAGTTTCGCTACCCGGCAATAGTGCATTCGGGTGCCGAAATGCACCCGTTTTGCATCGTTATTCGTGCCGGAACCGAATGCTCAAAAACACTCCCAAACATCTTCTAGTGTATATTTAGGAAGATTGCATGCGTTCGTTGCGAAAAAATCCACCCGAGTTTCGCTACCCGGAAATAGTGCATTCGGGTGCCGAAATGCACCCGTTTTGCATCGTTATTCGTGCCGGAACCAAATGCTCAAAAACACTCCCAAACATGTTCTAGTGTATATTTAGGAAGATTGCATGCGTTCGTTGCGAAAAAATCCACCCGAGTTTCGCTACCCGGCAATAGTGCATTCGGGTGCCGAAATGCACCCGTTTTGCATCATTTTTCGTGCCGGAACCGAATACCCAAAAACACTCCCAAACATGTTCTAGGGTATAATTAGGAAGATTGCATGCGTTCGTTGCGAAAAAATCGAACCGAGTTTCGCTACCCGAAAATAGTGCATTCGGGTGCCGAAATGCACCGGTTTTTGCATCATTTTTCGTACCGGAACCGAATGCCCAAAAACAATCCCAAACATGTTCTAGTGTATATTTAGGAAGATTGCATGCGTTAGTTGCGAAAAAATCCACCCGTGTTTCGCTACCCGGCAATAGTGCATTCGGGTGCCAAAATGCACCAGTTCTGCATCGTTTTTCGTGCCGGAACCGAATGGTCAAAAACACTCCCAAACATGTTGTAGTGTATAATTAGGTAGATTGGATGCGTTCGTTGCGAGAAAATCCACCCGAGTTTCGCTACCCGGAAATAGTGCATTCGGGTGCCGAAATGCACCCGTTTTGCATCGTTATTCGTGCCGGAACCGAATGCTCAAAAACACTCCCAAACATGTTCTAGGGTAGAATTAGGTAGATTGGATGCGTTCGTTGCGAAAAACTCCACCCGAGTATCGCTACCCGACAATTGTGCATTCGGGTGCCGAAATGCACCCGTTTTGCATCGTTTTTCATGCCGGAACCGAATGCTCAAAAACACTCCCGAACATGTTCTAGGGTCTAATTAGGAAGATTGCATGTGTTCGTTGCGAAAAAATCCACCCGAGTTTCGCTACCCGGAAATAGTGCATTCGGGTGCCGAAATGCACCCGTTTTGCATCATTTTTCGTGCCGGAACCGAATGCCCAAAAACACTCCCAAACATGTTCTAGTGTATATTTAGGAAGATTGCATGCGTTCGTTGCGAAAAAATCCACCCGAGTTTCGCTACCCGGCAATAGTGCATTCGGGTGCCGAAATGCACCCGTTTTGCATCATTTTTCGTGCCGGAACCGAATGCCCAAAAACACTCCCAAACATCTTCTAGTGTATATTTAGGAAGATTGCATGCGTTCGTTGCGAAAAAATCGACCCGAGTTTCGCTACCCGGCAATAGTGCATTCGGGTGCCGAAATGCACCCGTTTTGCATCATTTTTCGTGCCGGAACCGAATGCCCAAAAACACTCCCAAACATGTTCTAGTGTATATTTAGGAAGATTGCATGCGTTCGTTGCGAAAAAATCCACCCGAGTTTCGCTACCCGGCAATAGTGCATTCGGGTGCCGAAATGCACCCGTTTTGCATCATTTTTCGTGCCGGAACCGAATGCCCAAAAACACTCCCAAACATGTTCTAGTGTATATTTAGGAAGATTGCATGCGTTCGTTGCGAAAAAATCCACCCGAGTTTCGCTACCCGGCAATAGTGCATTCGGGTGCCGAAATGCACCCGTTTTGCATCATTTTTCGTGCCGGAACCGAATGCCCAAAAATACTCCCAAACATGTTCTAGTGTATATTTAGGAAGATTGCATGCGTTCGTTGCGAAAAAATCTACCCGAGTTTCGCTACCCGGCAATAGTGCATTCGGGTGCCGAAATGCACCCGTTGTGCATCATTTTTCGTGCCGGAACCGAATGCCCAAAAACACTCCCAAACATGTTCAAGTGTATATTTAGGAAGATTGCATGCGTTCGTTGCGAAAAAATCCACCCGAGTTTCGCTACCCGGCAAATAGTGCATTCGGGTGCCGAAATGCACCCGTTTTGCATCATTTTTCGTGCCAGAACCGAATGCCCAAAAACACTCCCAAACATGTTCTAGTGTATATTTAGGAAGATTGCATGCGTTCGTTGCGAAAAAATCCACCCGAGTTTCGCTACCCGGCAATAGTGCATTCGGGTGCCGAAATGCACCCGTTTTGCATCATTTTTCGTGCCGGAACCGAATGCCCAAAAACACTCCCAAACATGTTCTAGTGTATATTTAGGAAGATTGCATGCGTTCGTTGCGAAAAAATCCACCCGAGTTTCGCTACCCGGCAATAGTGCATTCGGGTGCCGAAATGCACCCGTTCTGCATCATTTTTCGTGCCGGAACCGAATGCCCTCCCAAAATATTGTAGTGTATAATTAGGTAGATTGGATGCGTTCGTTGCGACTCCCAAACATGTTCACCCGTTTTGCAGTGTATATTTAGTGTAAGATTGCATGCGTTCGTTGCGAAAAAATCCACCCGAGTTTCGCTACCCGGAAATAGTGCATTCGGGTGCCGAAATGCACCCGTTTTGCATCATTTTTCGTGCCGGAACCGAATACCCAAAAACACTCCCAAACATGTTCTAGGGTATAATTAGGAAGATTGCATGCGTTCGTTGCGAAAAAATCGAACCGAGTTTCGCTACCCGAAAATAGTGCATTCGGGTGCCGAAATGCACCGGTTTTTGCATCATTTTTCGTACCGGAACCGAATGCCCAAAAACACTCCCAAACATGTTCTAGTGTATATTTAGGAAGATTGCATGCGTTCGTTGCGAAAAAATCCACCCGAGTTTCGCTACCCGGCAATAGTGCATTCGGGTGCCGAAATGCACCCGTTTTGCATCATTTTTCGTGCCGGAACCGAATGGTCAAAAACACTCCCAAACATGTTCTAGTGTATAATTAGGAAGATTGCATGCGTTCGTTGCGAAAAAATCCACCCGAGTTTCGCTACCCGGCAATAGTGCATTCGGGTGCCGAAATGCACCCGTTTTGCATCGTTTTTCGTGCCGGAACCGAATGCTCAAAAACACTCCCAAACATGTTCTAGTGTATATTTAGGAAGATTGCATGCGTTCGTTGCGAAAAAATCCACCCGAGTTTCGCTACCCGGCAATAGTGCATTCGGGTGCCGAAATGCACCCGTTTTGCATCATTTTTCGTGCCGGAACCAAATGCCCAAAAACACTCCCAAACATGTTCTAGTGTATATTTAGGAAGATTGCATGCGTTCGTTGCGAAAAAATCCACCCGAGTTTCGCTACCCGGCAATAGTGCATTCGGGTGCCGAAATGCACCCGTTTTGCATCATTTTTCGTGCCGGAACCGAATACCCAAAAACACTCCCAAACATGTTCTAGGGTATAATTAGGAAGATTGCATGCGTTCGTTGCGAAAAAATCGAACCGAGTTTCGCTACCCGAAAATAGTGCATTCGGGTGCCGAAATGCACCGGTTTTTGCATCATTTTTCGTACCGGAACCGAATGCCCAAAAACACTCCCAAACATGTTCTAGTGTATATTTAGGAAGATTGCATGCGTTCGTTGCGAAAAAATCCACCCGAGTTTCGCTACCCCGGCAATAGTGCATTCGGGTGCCGAAATGCACCCGTTTTGCATCACCCGAGTTTTTCGTGCCGGAACCGAATGCTCAAAAACACTCCCAAACATGTTCTAGTAGTAGGTATTTAGGAAGATTGCATGCGTTCGTTGCGAAAAAATCCACCCGAGTTTCGCTACCCGAGTTTCGCTAAATAGTGCATTCGGGTGCCGAAATGCACCCGTTTTGCATCATTTTTCGTGCCGGAACCGAATACCCAAAAACACTCCCAAACATGTTCTAGGGTATAATTAGGAAGATTGCATGCGTTCGTTGCGAAAAAATCGAACCGAGTTTCGCTACCCGAAAATAGTGCATTCGGGTGCCGAAATGCACCGGTTTTTGCATCATTTTTCGTACCGGAACCGAATGCCCAAAAACAATCCCAAACATGTTCTAGTGTATATTTAGGAAGATTGCATGCGTTAGTTGCGAAAAAATCCACCCGTGTTTCGCTACCCGGCAATAGTGCATTCGGGTGCCAAAATGCACCAGTTCTGCATCGTTTTTCGTGCCGGAACCGAATGGTCAAAAACACTCCCAAACATGTTGTAGTGTATAATTAGGTAGATTGGATGCGTTCGTTGCGAGAAAATCCACCCGAGTTTCGCTACCCGGAAATAGTGCATTCGGGTGCCGAAATGCACCCGTTTTGCATCGTTATTCGTGCCGGAACCGAATGCTCAAAAACACTCCCAAACATGTTCTAGGGTAGAATTAGGTAGATTGGATGCGTTCGTTGCGAAAAACTCCACCCGAGTATCGCTACCCGACAATTGTGCATTCGGGTGCCGAAATGCACCCGTTTTGCATCGTTTTTCATGCCGGAACCGAATGCTCAAAAACACTCCCGAACATGTTCTAGGGTCTAATTAGGAAGATTGCATGTGTTCGTTGCGAAAAAATCCACCCGAGTTTCGCTACCCGGAAATAGTGCATTCGGGTGCCGAAATGCACCCGTTTTGCATCATTTTTCGTGCCGGAACCGAATGCCCAAAAACACTCCCAAACATGTTCTAGTGTATATTTAGGAAGATTGCATGCGTTCGTTGCGAAAAAATCCACCCGAGTTTCGCTACCCGGCAATAGTGCATTCGGGTGCCGAAATGCACCCGTTTTGCATCATTTTTCGTGCCGGAACCGAATGCCCAAAAACACTCCCAAACATCTTCTAGTGTATATTTAGGAAGATTGCATGCGTTCGTTGCGAAAAAATCGAACCGAGTTTCGCTACCCCGAAAATAGTGCATTCGGGTGCCGAAATGCACCGGTTTTTGCATCATTTTTCGTACCGGAACCGAATGCCCAAAAACACTCCCAAACATCTTCTAGTGTATATTTAGGAAGATTGCATGCGTTCGTTGCGAAAAAATCCACCCGAGTTTCGCTACCCGGCAATAGTGCATTCGGGTGCCGAAATGCACCCGTTTTGCATCATTTTTCGTGCCGGAACCGAATGCCCAAAAACACTCCCAAACATGTTCTAGTGTATATTTAGGAAGATTGCATGCGTTCGTTGCGAAAAAATCCACCCGAGTTTCGCTACCCGGCAATAGTGCATTCGGGTGCCGAAATGCACCCGTTTTGCATCATTTTTCGTGCCGGAACCGAATGCCCAAAATTACTCCCAAACATGTTCTAGTGTATATTTAGGAAGATTGCATGCGTTCGTTGCGAAAAAATCTACCCGAGTTTCGCTACCCGGCAATAGTGCATTCGGGTGCCGAAATGCACCCGTTGTGCATCATTTTTCGTGCCGGAACCGAATGCCCAAAAACACTCCCAAACATGTTCAAGTGTATATTTAGGAAGATTGCATGCGTTCGTTGCGAAAAAATCCACCCGAGTTTCGCTACCCGGAAATAGTGCATTCGGGTGCCGAAATGCACCCGTTTTGCATCATTTTTCGTGCCAGAACCGAATGCCCAAAAACACTCCCAAACATGTTCTAGTGTATATTTAGGAAGATTGCATGCGTTCGTTGCGAAAAAATCTACCCGAGTTTCGCTACCCGGCAATAGTGCATTCGGGTGCCGAAATGCACCGTTTTGCATCATTTTTCGTGCCGGAACCGAATGCCCAAAAACACTCCCAAACATGTTCTAGTGTATATTTAGGAAGATTGCATGCGTTCGTTGCGAAAAAATCCACCCGAGTTTCGCTACCCGGCAATAGTGCATTCGGGTGCCGAAATGCACCCGTTTTGCATCATTTTTCGTGCCGGAACCGAATGCCCAAAAACACTCCCAAACATGTTCTAGTGTATATTTAGGAAGATTGCATGCGTTCGTTGCGAAAAAATCCACCCGAGTTTCGCTACCCGGCAATAGTGCATTCGGGTGCCGAAATGCACCCGTTGTGCATCATTTTTCGTGCCGGAACCGAATGCCCTGAAACACTCCCAAACATGTTCAAGTGTATATTTAGGAAGATTGCATGCGTTCGTTGCGAAAAAATCCACCCGAGTTTCGCTACCCGGAAATAGTGCATTCGGGTGCCGAAATGCACCCGTTTTGCATCATTTTTCGTGCCAGAACCGAATGCCCAAAAACACTCCCAAACATGTTCTAGTGTATATTTAGGAAGATTGCATGCGTTCGTTGCGAAAAAATCGACCCGAGTTTCGCTACCCGGCAATAGTGCATTCGGGTGCCGAAATGCACCCGTTTTTGCATCATTTTTCGTGCCGGAACCGAATGCCCAAAAACACTCCCAAACATGTTCTAGTGTATATTTAGGAAGATTGCATGCGTTCGTTGCGAAAAAATCCACCCGAGTTTCGCTACCCGGCAATAGTGCATTCGGGTGCCGAAATGCACCCGTTTTGCATCATTTTTCGTGCCGGAACCGAATGCCCAAAAATACTCCCAAACATGTTCTAGTGTATATTTAGGAAGATTGCATGCGTTCGTTGCGAAAAAATCTACCCGAGTTTCGCTACCCGGCAATAGTGCATTCGGGTGCCGAAATGCACCCGTTGTGCATCATTTTTCGTGCCGGAACCGAATGCCCAGAAACACTCCCAAACATGTTCAAGTGTATATTTAGGAAGATTGCATGCGTTCGTTGCGAAAAAATCCACCCGAGTTTCGCTACCCGGCAATAGTGCATTCGGGTGCCGAAATGCACCCGTTTTGCATCATTTTTCGTGCCGGAACCGAATGCCCAAAAAACACTCCCAAACATGTTCTAGTGTATATTTAGGAAGATTGCATGCGTTCGTTGCGAAAAAATCCACCCGAGTTTCGCTACCCGGCAATAGTGCATTCGGGTGCCGAAATGCACCCGTTTTGCATCATTTTTCGTGCCGGAACCGAATGCCCAAAATTACTCCCAAACATGTTCTAGTGTATATTTAGGAAGATTGCATGCGTTCGTTGCGAAAAAATCTACCCGAGTTTCGCTACCCGGCAATAGTGCATTCGGGTGCCGAAATGCACCCGTTGTGCATCATTTTTCGTGCCGGAACCGAATGCCCAAAAACACTCCCAAACATGTTCAAGTGTATATTTAGGAAGATTGCATGCGTTCGTTGCGAAAAAATCCACCCGAGTTTCGCTACCCGGAAATAGTGCATTCGGGTGCCGAAATGCACCCGTTTTGCATCATTTTTCGTGCCAGAACCGAATACCCAAAAACACTCCCAAACATGTTCTAGGGTATAATTAGGAAGATTGCATGCGTTCGTTGCGAAAAAATCGAACCGAGTTTCGCTACCCGAAAATAGTGCATTCGGGTGCCGAAATGCACCGGTTTTTGCATCATTTTTCGTACCGGAACCGAATGCCCAAAAACACTCCCAAACATGTTCTAGTGTATATTTAGGAAGATTGCATGCGTTCGTTGCGAAAAAATCCACCCGAGTTTCGCTACCCGGCAATAGTGCATTCGGGTGCCGAAATGCACCCGTTTTGCATCATTTTTCGTGCCGGAACCGAATGCCCAAAAACACTCCCAAACATGTTCTAGTGTATATTTAGGAAGATTGCATGCGTTCGTTGCGAAAAAATCTACCCGAGTTTCGCTACCCGGCAATAGTGCATTCGGGTGCCGAAATGCACCCGTTTTGCATCATTTTTCGTGCCGGAACCGAATGCCCAAAAACACTCCCAAACATGTTCTAGTGTATATTTAGGAAGATTGCATGCGTTCGTTGCGAAAAAATCTACCCGAGTTTCGCTACCCGGCAATAGTGCATTCGGGTGCCGAAATGCACCCGTTGTGCATCATTTTTCGTGCCGGAACCGAATGCCCAAAAACACTCCCAAACATGTTCAAGTGTATATTTAGGAAGATTGCATGCGTTCGTTGCGAAAAAATCCACCCGAGTTTCGCTACCCGGAAATAGTGCATTCGGGTGCCGAAATGCACCCGTTTTGCATCATTTTTCGTGCCAGAACCGAATGCCCAAAAACACTCCCAAACATGTTCTAGTGTATATTTAGGAAGATTGCATG